>NC_064639.1:1020522370-1021147370 GCF_023864345.2 Schistocerca serialis cubense
CACAGAGTACGCGAAAGAACTTGCCCCCCTTCTAACAGCCGTGTACCGCAAGTCTCTAGAGGAACGGAGGGTTCCAAATGATTGGAAAAGAGCACAGATAGTCCCAGTCTTCAAGAAGGGTCGTCGAGCAGATGCGCAAAACTATAGACCTATATCTCTTACGTCGATCTCTTGTAGAATTTTAGAACATGTTTTTTGCTCGCGTATCATGTCATTTCTGGAAACCCAGAATCTACTATGTAGGAATCAACATGGATTCCGGAAACAGCGATCGTGTGAGACCCAACTCGCCTTATTTGTTCATGAGACCCAGAAAATATTAGATACAGGCTCCCAGGTAGATGCTATTTTTCTTGACTTCCGGAAGGCGTTCGATACAGTTCCGCACTGTCGCCTGATAAACAAAGTAAGAGCCTACGGAATATCAGACCAGCTGTGTGGCTGGATTGAAGAGTTTTTAGCAAACAGAACACAGCATGTTGTTATCAATGGAGAGACGTCTACAGACGTTAAAGTAACCTCTGGCGCGCCACAGGGGAGTGTTATGGGACCATTGCTTTTCACAATATATATAAATGACTTAGTAGATAGTGTCGGAAGTTCCATGCGGCTTTTCGCGGATGATGCTGTAGTATACAGAGAAGTTGCAGCATTAGAAAATTGTTGCGAAATGCAGGAAGATCTGCAGCGGATAGGCACTTGATGCAGGGAGTGGCAACTGACCCTTAACATAGACAAATGTAATGTATTGCGAATACATAGAAAGAAGGATCCTTTATTGTATGATTATACGATAGCGGAACAAACACTGGTAGCAGTTACTTCTGTAAAATATCTGGGAGTATGCGTGCGGAACGATTTGAAGTGGAATGATCATATAAAATTAATTGTTGGTAAGGCGGGTACCAGGTTGAGATTCATTGGGAGAGTGCTTAGAAAATGTAGTCCATCAACAAAGGAGGTGGCTTACAAAACACTCGTTCGACCTATACTTGAGTATTGCTCATCAGTGTGGGATCCGTACCAGGTCGGGTTGACGGAAGAGATTGAGAAGATCCAAAGAAGAGCGGCACGTTTCGTTACCGGGTTATTTGGTAACCGTGATAGCATTACGGAGATGTTTAATAAACTCAAGTGGCAGACTCTGCAAGAGAGGCGCTCTGCATCGCGGTGTAACTTGCTCGCCAGGTTTCGAGAGGGTGCGTTTCTGGATGAGGTATCGAATATATTGCTTCCCCCTACTTATACCTCCCGAGGAGATCACGAATGTAAAATTAGAGAGATTAGAGCGCGCTCGGAGGCTTTCAGACAGTCGTTCTTCCCGCGAACCATACGCGACTGGAACAGGAAAGGGAGGTAATGACAGTGGCACGTAAAGTGCCCTCCGCCACACACCGTTGGGTGGCTTGCGGAGTATCAATGTAGATGTAGATGTAGATGTAGGACCCAGAACATAAAAATATCTTTTGGCACAGTCTTAGCAATACCAACGCATTTTCTGTAATGTGTGCACAGAGGGGAGGGGTACTTTAAGAAGAAGCGGAATTCATGCGGCTACACCCCCGAAATTTAAGGAAGCACTTATTGCACCGCGAAAACATGAAGATGAACATCAAGCATTGCCACATTCGTTGCTACACAAAACATTTCAACAATGTAAAATTAATTTAGGGATGTGTCCACTCTTCGCCTTTAATAGGGTTTGAACTCTGCTGTGAATACTTTAAATGAGCTGTCCGAATGTCTGTAGCGGAAGGGCAGCCCATTCTTCCTCAAGGGCCGAAATGACAGATGTAGTGATGTTGATCGCTGAGATCTGGAGTGAAGTCAACCTAACTCATGCCAAAGGTGTCCCATCAGCTTCACGTCCAGACCCTAGGCGGGCCAGTCAATTTCGGGAATGTTGTGCACAAACCATTGCCTCGTAGACGTTTCTTTATGACATGGTACGTTGTCATGTTGATATAAAGAGTCTCTGAAATCTTGTTTTGATGTAAATAGAACACAATGATTCTGATTCCCGTCCCATTTAGCTTTTCTTAAGATCAGTAGGAGGACTGCACCCTAATCCCAAAAAACATCCCCTTATCGTAATATCGTTATCTTCGTACTTTATTGACTGCAGATAACGGCCATCATACAAAATCATTCCATTATACAGTGACATCCACTGTCCAATGGCATCCCGCTTTACACCACGGCAAGTGTAGCTTAGTATGGACTTCACAATTAACTGGCATACGAGGACCTGCTTAACCTTCGCCGCTCATTCTTTTCAACTTTTTATGCATAATCATTGTGAAAACTGGACTACTTGTAGCACTTTTGAGCTCAGGAATGATTCCTGCTGCTGATTTCATGCAATTCTCTAGATCCAGTGTCAACGGACCTTCACGAAACTTCTGTTTCAGTACATGAAGTCTAACTGGTACTGTGTGTGGTTGTTGCTCCTTCGTGTTTCATTTCACATCGCGAACAGTAGAACGGGACAGCTTAGAAAGGGTTTAAATACCCTTCTTACTGAGGTTACAAACAGTGGTAAGTTCACGTTGGAAGGTACAGTCCAGGCAATTCTGCTCCTAGTGCTTCTCTACTGACAAAGCAGCACTCATCCTTCCCCCCCCCCCCCCCCCCCCCCTTACCAGTTTTATACGATAGCCTGAAATGTGTTGCCAAATGCTTTTGGTTAACACATTTTTTGGACAGATAGTTATATATTGGCGTAGGCATACTCCTGCTGCCCTCACTCATATTATAGCTGAGGATATTGTGTTTTCGCCATACATGTAATACATCATCTAGGCCACACAAACATCGATGTTTTGGAACTTGTTTTATCCGGTTCCCGTAGATTTCCCCTGGGGTGACAGGCGGCTGACAGTTAACGGTGATTGACGGGCAACTGTACATGAAAGGACTTATCGGTGCTTCTGAGGTTCACTCTCGTCCTAGCGAGAATTAGAGCTGATTAGGGAATAATAAAACTAGCAGACCAGGAACAAAATTCTCGGATAAAAAGAGTGTGTGACAGGGATGTAGTCTTTCACCCATACTGTACTATCTGTACGTCGAAGAAGCATTGATGGAATTAAAATAAAGGTTTTAGATCGAACTAAAATTCAAGGTTAAAGTATATCAATGATAATACTCGGTGATGGCATTATTATCATCAGTGAACCTGAAGAGAAATTATACGATCTGCTGAACTGAACTTGCTGATGGCATTATTATCATTAGTGAAACTGAAGAAGAATTATACGATCTGCTGAATGAAATGAACTGTCTAACGATTAGAGTACATGGATGAGAGTAAATCGACGAGAACAGAAGTAACTCGTGGTAGCAGAAATGAGAACAGCTAGAAACTTCACATTCGGACTGGTTATCATGAAGTAGATGAAGTTAGGGAATTCTGCTACCTAGGCCGCAATATAACCTATGACAGACGCACCAAGAAGGATATAAAAAGTAGACTAGAACTGGCAAAAAGGGTAGTATACTAATACTAAACATAGGCTTTAATTTAGGGAAGGAATTGCCGGCCGAAGTGGCCTAGCGGTTTTAGGCGCTACAGTCTGGAACCGCGCGACCGCTACGGTGGTAGGTTCGAATCCTGCCTCGAGCATGGATGTGTGTGATGTCCTTGGGCTAGTTAGGTTTAAGTAGTTCTATGTTCTAGGCGACTGATGGCCTCAGCAGTTAAGTCCCGTAGTGCTCAGAGCCATTTGAACCATTTTTAGGGAAGAAATATCGGAGCAAGTACTTTATGAGTACAGCATTGTGTGGCAGTGAAACATGGCCGGTGGGAAAACCAAAACAGAAGAAACTCGAAGCATTAGAGACGTGGTGCTACAGGAGAATTTGAAAATTAGGTGGACTCTTAACGTAAGGAATTGCAATGTTCTCCAAAGAATCGAAGATTAAAGAGTACATATGAAACACTGACAAGAAGTGAAAGAATAACTGTAGAGGAAGACAGAAATTGAAATACACCCAGCAAATAATCGAGGCCATAGGTTACAAGTGCCACACCCTGAAGAGGTGGCCACGGGAGAGGAATTCGCGCTAGAACACATGAAACCAGTCAGAGGACTGGTGAGTCGAAAAGAAACTGAGGGAAGAACTTTGTTATTCTATTAAAAGACACTTACATCGCTGATTGGAACTTATTAATATTCGTGTGTTATGATATGTGCTAAGACACTATCCTATGAACAATGAAGATTAACTTTTCTAGTCACTGTTAGGCATTGTCTTTCCTTATTCATGTTTTAATTTTTCAATATGTCATTCGTAAAAGAAGTATGTCAGGAAAAAGTACTAATAATAGTTTTTCTTACCTTTGACGCTATGTAATTATGGTATTTTGATTTTGTTGTTCAAACAAATCGACCATTAATATAATTTTGGAAGTACTTTATATACATGTATATATATATATATATACTTGTACAAGGTACTAATGAATACTAGCACCATAGGTTATGGAAGGAGGAAGGTTGTGGTCAGTGAGAAGGGT
Source organism: Schistocerca serialis cubense (assembly GCF_023864345.2). Taxonomy (NCBI): domain Eukaryota; kingdom Metazoa; phylum Arthropoda; class Insecta; order Orthoptera; family Acrididae; genus Schistocerca; species Schistocerca serialis. The sequence continues at coordinate 1,020,526,890 of NC_064639.1, forward strand.
GTAGTTTGAATTTCCTCGTTTTCAATAATAATTAATGACTTTCATTAATCATCGTTATGATGAATCAGAAATAACGTCTAATGTTATGAAACAACTTTAATGCACAATACAGTTGTCTAAATGTATCTCATTTGAATTTTGAGATATTAACCATTAAGTACTGAAAGAGGAGACAAGTTTAAAAAAAAAATGTCCAATTGTGTGTGAAATCTTATGGGACTTAATTGCTAATGTCATCAGTCCCTAAGCTTACACACTACTTAACCTAAATTATCCTAAGGACAAACACACACACCCATGCCCGAGAGTAGACTCGAACCTCCGCAGGGACCAGCCGCACAGTCCATGACTGCAGCGCTCAAGACCACTCGGCTAATCCCACGCGGCAGACAAGTTTTAATTTATAACCATGTGCAGATGAGAATCTTATGAAATACACTGTTAATGATGTTGAAGGCTTTCAGTCCGGGGTGCGATTTTCATAGAATGAATAATGATGCACTACTTCCATGATGTAGCAGTATATCTACATCTACATACATACTCCACAATCCACCATATTGTGCGTGGCGGAGGGTACCTCATACCACAACTAGCATCTTCTCTCCCTATTCCACTCCCAAACAGAACGAGGGAAAAATTACTGCCTATATGCCTCTGTACGAGCCCCATTCTCTCTTATCTTATCTTTGTGGTCTTTCTGCGAAATATAAGCTGGCGATAGTAAAATTGTACAGCAATCAGCCTCAAATGCTGGTTCTCTAAATTTCCTCAGTAGGGATTCATTAAAATAACGCCTCCTTTCCTCCAGAGAATCCCACCCGAGTTCCTGAAGCATTTCCGTAACACTCGAGTGATGATCAAACCTACGAGTAACAAATCTAGAAGCCCGCCTCTGAATTTCTTCTATGTCCTCCCTCAATCCGAGCTGATAGGGATCCCAAACGCTCGAGCAGTACTCAAGAATAGGTCGTATTAGTGTTTTATAAGCGGTCTCCATTACAGATAAACCACATCTACCCAAAATTCTGCCAATGAACCGAAGACGACTATCCGCCTTCCCCACAACTTCCATTACATGCTTCTCCCATTTCATATACATTTGCAATGTTACTCTCAAATATTTAATGAACGTGACTGTCTCAAGCGCTACACTACTAATGGAGTATTCAAACATTACGGTATTCTTTTTCCTATTGGTCTGAATTAATTTACATTTATCTAGAGTTAGCTGCCATTCTTTATACCAATCACAAATCCTGTCCAAGTCATCCTGTATCCTCCTACAGTCACTCAACGACGAAACCTTCCCGTACACCACAGCATCATCAGCAAACAGCCGCACATTGCTATCCACCCTATCCAAAAGATCATTTATGTAGATAGAAAACAACATCGGACCTACCACACTTCCCTGGGGCACTCCAGATGATACCCTCACCTCCGATGAACACTCACCATCGAGGACAACGTACTGGGTTCTATTACTTAAGAGATAGCTTGGAACTGATGTAATGATGTTTACTTTGAGATGGTATAACTACAGTGTGCTAGGTTTCTTTGTGGAGTGTTTTGCTGATCTTAGCGATGCTGATGATGTTGATAATGAAGTTGTTTATTGAGCATCATTGGAGTCTATGAAGTATTATATAAGGGGTGTGGTGTGGTGGCTAGTGACTAATTCGCTTGGGGCATATGGGAACTGTGTTCATGGAATCATGTGGGTCATACATGCAATGAAGTGTAAGTTATCCTGAAGAGTAATTGAATGTGAAGTCAACAAGGATGAAATATTAGAAAATGTAACAGGCACACTAAGGAGACTACCTACACTACACTTGTCTGTCTTCTTTCAGAATACTGCTGCACTGTGTGGGATCCTTACCAGATAGGACTGACTGAGTACATGCAAAAGTTTAAAGAAAGGTAGCACGTTTTGTATTATCGCGAAATATGGGAGAGAGTGTCACAGAAATGATACAGGATTTGGGCTGGACATCATTAAAAGAAAGGCGTTTTTCGTTTCGACGGAATCTTCTCACGAAATTCCAATCACCAACTTTCTCCTCCGAATGCGAAAATATTTTGTTGACACCGACCTACACAGGTAGGAACGATCACCAAGATAAAACAGGGGAAATCAGAGCTCGTACGGAAAGATATAGGTGTTCATTCTTTCCGCGCGCTATACGGGATTGGAGTAATAGAGAATTGTGAAGGTGATTCGATGAACCCTCTGCCAGGCACTTAAATGTGATTTGCAGAGTATTCATGTAGATGTAGAGGTAGAAGTAGATGTAGATGTAGATATAGATTGTATTTGTGATCGATTCGTTTTGTGAATTGGGGAAGGGTAGAAACGGTCGTTTGAATTCACTGATATTATTTCAGCGACAAATACGTAAACAACTAAATATTTAGTTTGCCAATGAGATTTCATTACTGTTCTTTGTAATGTGTACCATACTGTATGATGTGAAAACACACTGAACCATGAAATGAGGCCTACAGTCAATTAAGTTGTGTCTGCCAAGGTAATGGCTTTTGATACGTTGGAGGGTTAACACTTATGTGCAGTATTTGACTTGATTAGTGAAAATATGAACTGTTTATAATTTTTCAGAACTGGTTATAACTTTGGATTACACATATCTCACGTAGAATTTTTACGGAAATAGCATTTTTCCTGCAGTTTGAATCATATGTTGAAATTGTGTTTTTGAAATAATTTTCAGGTGTAATAATGTCTCTGAACTTTTCACTGCTTACGTAAAACTCGCTCAGAAACCTGTCAAGATATAGTTTTAACTCTACATGTGATAATTTCAGGCGAGAAATTCTTCATCCTCTAATTACTGACCACTGTTATGAAAAAGAAAGGTAGCACGTTTTGTATTATCGCGAAATATGGGAGAGAGTGTCACAGAAATGATACAGGATTTGGGCTGGACATCATTAAAAGATGATGGGTTCTTGTAGACAAGTACACGAGGTAAGGGAAATGTGACATACACTGTGCTTCAACTTGAGATATGTTGGTTTATCATGCAAGATGTGCTGGACGCTACCGTAAGGGATGATGGGCTTGCTGGAAAAATATATCGACAAAACAAAATTGATATTGAGGGAACTGTGATGCTAACATTAAAAATGTAGAAAGGAATGGAACATGTATTCCATAAGGGAATGGTGAATTGTGGCATTCGTCACATTTTAGCAAGTAATATGAAGTTTTTTTTATTAACGGTACTGTATGAGGGATATATATTACAGTAGCTGTGGAGCTTTATTTCGCCTGATTGTTCCTGGATTACAAAATACACATGCATTAACAAAGAATATTTTCCTTTCAGTAAATAATTTATTTCATAAAAACGTTTACTTCCATTTCTTTTCAACTAACCATGGGGCTGTAACACTGACTGGATGACAGAATTTTGATCACATTTCACGTCTGCAAAATTCTTGGGAGATTTCATAAATGGAACTGGTCAGTGACACAGTTTTATTTTATAATATATGGCGTGACACTTACTTTTACATACGAGCAGTTGTTCAATCACAATTTTTCTATATCAGTGCAAATGTATGTGCAGAAGATTTCTTTTGGAAGAAACCCCATTATACTTAAAATGTGTCTAAGTTATTTTGCAGTCTTGGAAACAACGATATGTGCTATTTTTGCTAATACTGACAGCATTAATTATTTTTGTAAAAGTAGCAAAATCTAAGTATGGAACAGTAAATGTACAGCATTCGAAGACAACTTTATCTGAATATAAATTAAGAACTTTGAATAATTAAGTAAATCTTTGTTTACTGTGCATTTGGTCGAAGGCAGTAGCTGTGAGTTGAATATGGACAGGTTGTTTTGGATTTGAGGTGGACCTATTTGCCTGGAACATGTTTGGGGAGAAACTCATTATATAATGAATTTTAATTTTCTGTTCACATTGTTAATATGTAACCACAAATACTATCCAATATTTCTTTTCTTTAAGTTGGAAATATTGCCGAAGACACAATGTGAAAACGAGGAAAGTCAAATAAAATACAAAAAAGAGAATGAGACAAGTAAAAACGGACTATTATTAATTTCGAGGTTTCTTGAGCAAGAAACGACTCAATTGTTGTAATAACGTTATTAAATCATATTATATTTATAGTAATACAGAAGATAATGATATTGTGATCAGAGCTGGGAGCCAATGATTCGAAATTATTTTGCTTTGATTTAAATACTTAAAGTACACCCAAATCAATATTAAACTCCCAACCAGTATTTCAAGTCAAAGAAACCGTAAATAATTATAATCACATTAAATAAATGATTTCGAAGCTTTAGCCAGTGTCTGAGATGGCAATATAGACATTGGGCACCTAGTTCAGTTAGCTGTGTTTCTTCGTCCTTGCCACACAGATTTCAGCTTCTTTTTAGTAATTGTATCTGTGACATATGTATAGCATATTATGGACACTTTCGTAGCAATTGCTGATGCCGTTTTCTGCTTACCAATGAAGTTCCATAAGCTGTGAACGTCCCACATTATTTTTTCCGTTGAAATAATATGTAATTCTAAGACATGGCCAGATTGATAAGTTATGTTTCTGAATTCCAGCAACGAAACAATCAACCATTGCTACATTTCACTTTATTAGCTGTAGATTCTCTCTTTCTGTAGAAAAAAAATGTCTTTATAACTGTTAAAGAAACGAAGCAAAACAAGTTACGGATCCAGCATTTACGATGTGAAGCAGATTATAAATAAACCCTAAATATAGACATATGCCAAGCAATGTTAATTTACTGATGACTCAATATTTAAACTAATGACAGAATTGTAATTTCTTGATTGAATTAGAAAGCGAATATTAAACCTTGTTCTGCTACAGTGATGTAAATTGAGTATTACGCTCTAAGATTCTTAAGCAATTCTACGTCTTGAAAGGAGAAATAAGAGTTGCTATTTTTTCTTGACTACCTCAAATGTAACCTTCTTTCCAAAGGAAAATTGAAAAATGTGTCAAGCAAATGTTTTCCTACAAGTGGCATCCATCTTCCCCCCTAGTCTTTCATGTTTCCAAAGCCTTACATTTACGTTCTAGCATCATACTGGTTACGCCACTTAGTATTTTTGTCAGTCTCATTCTTAGACCTCTGTGTTCTCTTTATCCAGCTTGAGCTGCTGCATTCTTACATTTTGTCACTTCCTCAGCTGAATTCAGTATGTCCTAGTCACCCTAGGATTTATGTTTTTGCTATGTGTTCCTTTGCTGATATCCCTAGTTAATTTCTAAAAGCCATCCTTTCGTCAGTCCATTATTGCCTCATGCTTCCTCTGAAACGATGAAGAACATCTACCCCCTTCAGTTTATCCCTTCAGTTTATCGAGGTCCCATTCCCCTGGTTTCTAAAATTGCTTCACTTGAAATCTGCTGCTAATATGCAATTAATTATGGTCAGAGCACACATCAAATATCTCACAGTTCAAACTCTTTTCGGGGATACCTGTCATGTTATTATGAAATCAATCTGAAATCTTCCTGTGTCCCTTGGTCTCTACTGTGTATACACTCACCTTTCACAATTAGTAAATAATGACGATTAAATAACTCTCTGAGCAAAATTAAGTCATATGGCCGTCTCTTTAATTCCAGTTTCCCAAGTCCACGCCTTCCAACTAATTTTCCTTTTCTTTCTTTTCCTACTATCCAACTACAGTCACACATCACAACGAATGCAGTCAGCCACGAAATACCCTCATGTGCCAACCTCTTCATCCCAGACAAGCACTTGCATCAAATGTCCGCAATTATTTGTTGGATGTATTTCTATCTCTTTCATCCCCTACAGCTTTTTATCCACTACTGATCCCTCTAATGTGATGGATTTTATTCCCTGACGTCCTAACACGTATCCTATCATCTTCTTGTCAATGTTTTCCATAAGCGCCTCTCATCGCCGATCTGCGGTGATCCGTTATCACATAGCATCTTGTCAGTCCACCTGATTTTCATCCTTTTTTGTTTCTCCAACAGTACACCATTCACTATCACACAGTGGCCTACTTGCATCGTTCATCATATGTTACATCGTATCCGGTGAAGAGGATTTCCTCTGCTTCATCTCATTCTTCGTCCCTATTTTGATGTTATCACTAATCTAATGTCTGCTACACTTCACTTTCGTCTTTCTTCAATTTTCTCCCAGTCTATATTCTTTGCTCATTAGAATTATCATTCTAACCGACAGGTAATGTAATTCTTCTTCACATTCACTGAAGGTAGCAATGTCATCAACAAATCTTTCGTTGAAATCACATCATTATGAATTTTAATTCCACTCATGAACGTGTTTTTTATTTCCATCATTGCTTCTTCGATGTATAGACTGAACAGTGGGAGTAAGAAATGATCAAATTCGTTGCCACGTATTTCAATCAGTTAACGTTGAAGTTGGCTAATCCGAGCGTTGCGCGCTCAAATTCAAGTGGCCTGCAAGTGACAGTAGATTCATAAAGCCGAACGAGTGAGTGATATAGAATTCGACATGGGACAGTAATAAGGATCAAATTCGAGCCAAAGGCTAGGCGGTCTCGTGCGCTATCATCTAAACTTTGAGATCAACTGATTGTTCAAAAATGGTTCAAATAGCTCTGAGCACTATGGGACTTAACATCGATGGTCATCAGTCCCCTAGAACTTAGAACTACTTAAACCTAACTAACCTAAGGACAGTACACAACACCCAGTCATCAAACTGATTGTACCTGGCATCGTGAATTTGCCTGTGTGAAATAACCACTGGCTATCTTCAACGCTAACTAACTCCGAAATTTAGAAACGCATCGAATTTCTTCTTAACATTTATATCTCCACACGACCTACCCTAAAACAACTTTACTGTTTCTGACCACTGTCTCTACAGCATGCTCCTATTTTTCTCAAAATTTCGAACATCTATTATTTTACAATATCAAACGGTTTTCCAACTACATCTTGATTTTTCTGAAGTCTTACACAGAGAGGCATTAAGCAGATTGTGCATTAGTTCTCGCACGGTTCTGCTTTGGCTGTCTTAGTAATCGTGTCAGTGATATCTTTTTGAAAGTCTGATGTTATGTCTAGGAGACTTGTGGATTCTACGCAACTTGAATAGTCGCCCTGTTGCCACTTCCCACAAAGATTTCCGACTGTCCCTTGTACCTTAGTTAACTGAAGTCACTCAAAACTATTAAACTGTGACTCTAATACTCGATCTCCATATCTTCCATGTCAGCTGCAATTTCCTTCTCAATCTGGACATCCAATGCACTGTTTTCATGTAGCCGCTCTCTCGTCTGCACTGAACAGTGGCGTTTCATCTGATGACCTTGCTTTCCATAGCACGGAAGGTCGTCCCTCGAACGACCATTTCTCTTTCGATCTCAAGAAATTTGTCCTGCAGCCATTTTCCCTTGGATTCTTTGCTCTTGTTATTTCCTTCATTCTTAAGTGACGTTGTGTATCTGTATTGTTGCAATTAAAAGAACTTTTTTGTACCTTTTCCTTTTGCCAATCAATATTAGGTTTTCTTTTGTTACCAAAGTATCTACGCAGTTATCTTCTTTATACATATATTTCTCTGTCCGACATCTGTAACTGATCTTTTTAGAGTAGTAAGTTCCTCTCGAACTGAACTGCTTTAACTACTTGAATAATTTCCTTAAGCTCATAACTGAATTTTTCAGTTCCTTATCACTTGCGTAACTATTTGGCACCTCAATTCTTACTACGTTGGTGGTGTAGTCATGGTTCCTAATTTGGGTGTGACAAGCCATTCACTATGTGGTACACAGTGGCTTACGCGTATGCTAATTTTCTTATTCATTATAAAACCATCTCCTGCACTAGCCCTATTTGATTTTACGTAGCCAATACTGTAATAACCTGACAATATGTCCTGTTCTTTCTAACACAGACTTCACCAATTCTCACTGTACATAACTTCAACCTATCTATGTCCCATTTAAAATTCTCTAAGCTACTTACCCTATTACGGGATCTAAGATTCCACCCTCTGACCACTAAAGTAACAGGTAAGTTGTTTTGCTGACGAATACATCGTCCTGAGTAGTCCCCGGCTGGACATGCGAATGGGGAATATTTTATCCCCGGATTGGGAGTACGTTACTAAAGATAATCCCACGGTCGTTCACCCATACAGTAGAGAAACGTGCCCTCGGGAAAAAATAGTGCCTCTATCCCTTGTACGAATAGACGACCTCATAGAGAGGTCGACTGGAATAGTTGCTATGCCTGTCGTCACCTTCATGAGGTTGCCGTTTAGTGCGTTTCATGCGGTATAGTGCCTTGTTGACGGTTCTTTTTAGCAGAAAATTTCTGATTCTTTAACATAACCTAAAATTACCCCGTCAGGGCGAAAATCGTCGTTCGTAAGTTAATAAAGAACATTCAGCAACCTACGACTTTTCCTATTAAATTGTTGGCTAAGATGGGTTATTTTAGCCCTCTACTGACACGGCTGCTGCCCTTCCTCACGATCCACAGATTGGTCTGGCCTCTTCACACGTGCCCTTCTGTTGTGGTTACACCTACGGTAAGGTAATATGGGTACGTGAGGCATGGCCTCCCTTCTGTTGTGGTTACACCAACGGTAAGGCAATATGGGTACATGAGGCACGCAGGCCACGCCCCTCGACAAGGTCCATGATTAATTGGAAGGGGGGGGGGGCGCGGAGAGAAGGAGGAGGCAGAGTGAGGAATGTAGCAGCAAATATTACATAATTTAAATAAACCTCAAATACTTAAAAATTTGAGAAAGTTTTTCATTGTTTACTTCAATTATTTAGGCAAATAATTAACGAAAAATTAATTTACAAATGAAAGTGACCGAAAGCTGTTAACCGGTAAATTTATGATTTGTAGAACAGCTGTATCATCATACACCCTTCTTAAGATCCTTAAGACTTGCACTAAATTGTCAGTACCAGGTATATTTTTCGTGGTGAAGAAGTAACTCTGTTACTTGAAGTCAGGATGTTCAGACTTAAGTATGAAACTTTCTTTTGCAAAAATCTACACGGCGTCAAGCGAGCCCCTTGTCCATTTAGACCACCGAGGAACTAAATATTACAAAGGAAAAAAATCTTTAAGATTATGCAACTGAATGTGAATTCAGTCAGTGTGCAGGTTTCGAGCATTCTTCCTCTGTGTTACCGTACATGACACCTGACTGTCTCCACTGGAACTGGAGTAGCAGGACGTCTGAGAGGCATGTAAGTGTCTTACTGCATCAGAGCAGAACACAGAAATTCTGGAAATACGAGTACCTACCCACCTGGCGTCTTCAAATGATGTTCTCGTCCCAGCACAGATGTTGAATTCAGGTCGGGGGTCCGGTGCTCTAGAGCTGACCCTAAAACGAAATTGCTGTTAATTGGGCTAAGGTTCCCATGTCACTGGTTGAACATATTGTCGCGAAGATGAAGAAACACGAGTTGTTTCATCTGCATTTCGTTATTCTAAAATTATTAAAAGTGTAATAATACCGGACATTATCAGCTGTACGGCGATTGTGAATTCAATGCATAGATAGCTTCAGATATGAAGTTATTATTGACTTGAGCCCATGTACAGTACATACATTGGATTCCTAGTTTCGACAGGGCTAAGCCACCATCTTCAGATCTGCAAGTTACTAAAATTTCAAATGGATTACACCATTGTAGCTGTAATTGTAAATTAACGTTTTTTCGTACGTTCTTTTGGACATATCCTCAGTTTACAGGTTGTGAAATCAGGCAGTGCGATAAAGCTAACGTTTGTTTTTGTACCGACTTAACGAACTGTGAATTTGAACTAAAAAAATAAAAACTAAAATTCCCTTTACGTAAGTTATTACAATAAATACACAACTTGCAATAAATGCCTTATCTCATGTAGAAAAGAGAGTAAAATAAAAAATGTAACTGCGTAGTCATCGTACATAGAATCATACAAATATGACACATTAGCAGGTGCCGCATGTGTCTGAGATGACTGCCGGCTACATACTACCGGATACCTGTTGGGCTAATAGAGTAATACAGAGGAGTGCCGTCAAATGGCAGCAGTCTCGTGAATAATAATAAATATTTTCTAGGCTCTTCTCGCAATATATATGTACATGCAACAGTATATCGTTACAGAAAACATGGCATATCAGTGATAGCACTATTACAATAATGGTAGTACACACATCAGAAGAGCATATCACAACGCGAGGTGTAGGTGACAGCTTCAAGGTGGACACTTACGTTTTTCACAAAGAGCACACACATAATACGTTTTCTTATGCAGTTATAATAACATGAGGTCTAGAGCAAGGAGACAATGGAAGATAATTTTCAACAGGTAAATTTTTGTTTATCGAGCACTACGATGTCACTCGAAGTCTAGGTAACAACTGAACAGTGTGATTATCGAGATGTGATACTATACAGCTTTAGAGAGAAACGATGGAATTTGCTGGAATTATAGGGAAATACACAGATCAAGCATTTACAAATATAAGGAATTACAAGTGAGAAGAGTTGCAGTTACAGAACTCCTAACTTACAATATAAGTTTCTATTTCAATATTATAAGCAGAACACAAAATTATCACCAACATTTGGTAAGATATAAGGACATTCTCCAACACAGAGTGTAGCTTCTTGTTCACTTAGCTAGAGAAAGGCACTTATGGCGGTGGACCTTATAGTTACAGTGTAAGACAATTGTTATCAATAGCAAGTGCCCGACATATTGGTGAAAAGCAATAGGGTATTATCAGACAGTGATAAGCTATACTAATCAAAAGAATAATGTGCTGTAATTCGAGTATGTATTGTGGAAACAAACCATGACCCAAAATATCCTATAAACATTTACGAGCGCTTTTTCTAACCAAGATAGCCAGATTACATGGCATAACTTTGTGAACAGCTTCATTTTATAGCTACACTGACTATTGTTTTACTAATTCTCATCTAGACCTAGAGCACTATATTAAATTTTCCACAGCATAACTCTAAGGTGTGGAGGATATCCTATGTCATATTTAGTTTCCATGATAGATAGATGAATTACAGGACACCACTGTTTTGATGATTGTGCCTTATCACTGCTTCCACAATACTGTTTCTCACCCAGACGTCGGGCACTAAGAAGATGACAATTTAGCTCTGAGGAAACTAGTAATCCAGTATACCTACATGTGATAAGCGCACTGTAATCTTCATATCTGAAGCTTTCTCTACTTTATTAAAAGTGGTTATTAAAATGAAATCTAGACTGAATGGTGAATAACTTGCTATTGAGATAATGTCATTTATTGTTATCTGTGTGCTGAATTATACTTTTAACGGTAATCCCTGTATCTTCTGTCTTGATAGCCTGTCAGTTTATATGACTGCAAAACTGTCGCTGTTTCCCTGTAACCCTAGTACTAGTTTTAAAATACACTCCTGGAAATTGAAATAAGAACACCGTGAATTCATTGTCCCAGGAAGGGGAAACTTTATTGACACATTCCTGGGGTCAGATACATCACATGATCACACTGACAGAACCACAGGCACATAGACATAGGCAAAAGAGCATGCACAATGTCGGCACTAGTACAGTGTATATCCACCTTTCGCAGCAATGCAGGCTGCTATTCTCCCATGGAGACGATCGTAGAGATGCTGGATGTAGTCCTGTGGAACGGCTTGCCATGCCATTTCCACCTGGCGCCTCAGTTGGACCAGCGTTCGTGCTGGACGTGCAGACCGCGTGAGACGACGCTTCATCCAGTCCCAAACATGCTCAATGGGGGACAGATCCGGAGATCTTGCTGGCCAGGGTAGTTGACTTACACCTTCTAGAGCACGTTGGGTGGCACGGGATACATGCGGACGTGCATTGTCCTGTTGGAACAACAAGTTCCCTTGCCGGTCTAGGAATGGTAGACCGATGGGTTCGATGACGGTTTGGATGTACCGTGCACTATTCAGTGTCCCCTCGACGATCACCAGTGGTGTACGGCATGTAGGAGATCGCTCCCCACACCATGATGCCGGGTGTTGGCCCTGTGTGCCTCGGTCGTATGCAGTCCTGATTGTGGCGCTCACCTGCACGGCGCCAAACACACATACGACCATCATTGGCACCAAGGCAGAAGCGACTCTCATCGCTGAAGACGACACGTCTCCATTTGTCCCTCCATTCACGCCTGTCGCGACACCACTGGAGGTGGGCTGCACGATGTTGGGGCGTGAGCGGAAGACGGCCTAACGGTGTGCGGGACCGTAGCCCAGCTTCATGGAGACAGTTGCGAATGGTCCTCGCCGATACCCCAGGAGCAACAGTGTCCCTAATTTGCTGGGAAGTGGCGGTGCGGTCCCCTATGGCACTGCGTAAGATGCTACGGTCTTGGCGTGCACCCGTGCGTCGCTGCGGTCCGGTCCCAGGTCGACGGGCACGTGCACCTTCCGCCGACCACTGGCGACAACATCGATGTACTGTGGAGACCTCACGCCCCACGTGTTGAGCAATTCGGCGGTACGTCCACCCGGCCTCCCGCATGCCCACTATACGCCCTCGCTCAAAGTCCGTCAACTGCACATACGGTTCACGTCCACGCTGTCGCGGCATGCTACCAGTGTTAAAGACTCCGATGGAGCTCCGTTTGCCACGGCAAACTGGCTGACACTGACGGCGGCGGTGCACAAATGCTGCGCAGCTAGCACCATTCGACGGCCAACACCGCGGTTCCTGGTGTGTCTGCTGTGCCGTGCGTGTGATCATTGCTTGTACAGCCCTCTCGCAGTGTCCGGAGCAAGTATGGTGGGTCTGAAACACCGGTGTCAATGTGTTCTTTTTTCCATTTCCAGGAGTGTATGTTGTTGGTACCTCACTTCATTTTCTTACGTCATACATCAACTAAAGCACGTACTCTCAAGTACAAAGTGAAACCTGTGACTGAAAATTTGGCTTTCAGAACTGCAAGCCTCCCCACTGTGAGATTTCTGAAATTTGAGTAGCCTCGCAGACAATTGTAGAGGAATATTGGACGAGGATAAAAACTGTCAGGATGTGCCGTATTAAAACTCTTCCGAGTTTCCCAAATGATTGACTATTTCCAGCTACAGTGTCCCCCTTCCTCTCGATCTGCATCACCGGATCCCGCAATGCTGAGGACACCACTTCACTGTCTGTGAAAGAGTTTGGTGTGGAATGGCTGCCTCGTCGACCCATGCACTGCGCTGCTGTGTGTCAGCCTTGTACAGCCGTGGAGTTGTAACGACGTCAGGATGTGCCAGCAGTCGACTCAGTGGTCTCTGTCCCTGCTGCATCAGTGCTGCCCACGGAGCTGCAGGGTGGCCCGTGGCATGCTTCCTCGCTGACGTGGCTAAGATCGCAGCAACAACAAGCGCCAGTGATCTGGCCTCAAAAGCTGCAGCCCTTGCCCTGTGATGCCTCTGACGTGTGTTGGGAGCCAACAAGGCTTCCCACAGTAGAAAGCCATGGCGTGGCCCACCACTGGCTGGTTGCAGACACCGCATTGGCCTCAGAGAGTGGAACCAGCAACCTGCCATGGACTGCAACACTGGGGCCCAATTTGCTGCTGTGCGTAGCCAGTGGTGTGATACACCCCGCTGTCGAGGAGAGCTGTCACACTTGAATGCCTTGTTAGTGAACCGGCGCCTCTTCATACGCAACTGTGAGCCTGTGTTTTGCTAACGCGCTGCTCCGAGTCATGTACTCATAACACCTGGGTTGGGCAACTGGGGCTCTTCGGCCTGTAACTTGCGCCATGCAAACCGCTACATTTACTCTTTTCAGCTGGTCTACGGCCCTCTTGTCTCCCTTCTACTTTGCGACTGCTGGTAGAGTAACTTACAGACAACAGTCCGGTGTCTGGCTGTAACTTGCGCACACAGATATATTGAACCAAAGCTAACCTTTTCTCATCTTCAACGGTGGTGCCGCTACACAATGGGCAGTTTAGACATCGAGTTTACATAGATCATTATGACTCAAAATGATTACGAAAACATAAATTTGTTATTGATGGGGCAAGATTTCTCATACTAGTTTTTAAACATAGTGCAAAATTAGTGCAATTAATTCAATGAAATGTAAGTAATGAATAGTTCTAAAATCTCAACAGTCTGAATTTACACAACTGAGCAACATCAAGTTTCCAATTTTGTTTATAGTATTAAATCATGCTAAAGAAAGTCTGGAATGCTTCATAAGCCAGGTCATTCGCATCAAGAAACCTCAACTAATATCTTATCACAATGTACTACTGCTGGAAGTTTGTCTCAGCAGGACCTCAGGTACAATGATAAACTTAAAACTGAAACAAACATTTTTGTTATTCAGTAAATCAGGCCACTACATGTAGCATTTGATCTCCACCTGTAATACTACAGTAGCACAGAACTGCCATGGCTTGCGATTACTTGCATTATTAAGAGGAGTGTCCCACATCAGAAGAACTGTTTTAGTTCATTCTGTGATGTTAATCAGCATATGATGTAAATGGTTCCATTACACCTTCTGAAAAAGACAATTTTAAGATTGTCAAAACCTAGGTCATGGAGCCTCTGAAGTTACAGCCATGTTTAAAATTTTGAAATCGTTTCCTTGGTTCAGTGCCACCCAGTTACGCATGACATACGTTCTTTTATCACGTTACACGACATATAAATATTTTTCACAGCATTTACACTCATCAGACTGATGTTCTTTCTCAACACTAGAACAGCTATAACGATTTTCCATACACATGGAGATGAACAAATTCCTTAAATTTCAAAATAATTCGACTGTGGTTTAGATGTGCCAGCTATATGCAGACGTGATGCTGCCATTTTTAGCTGTCACACTACATAGACAAATGGCAGAGTGTCTCATATTGCGCCTGGACTGATATCCCTTCACCCCTCCCCGTGTCTCCCTCGCTCCCCCCCCCCCCCCTCCCCACCACTTCTTGACTACATCTTTTGCATACAGGACAGGTACATCTTTGTTTGAAACAGAAAAATAACATTAACCGTCAATCTACTATAAATGACAAGAACATGAAAGAAATAACAAAAATCCATAGACCACATCATTACGTGAGAAATCCTGGCAAATTCATTTTTTATATAATTTTTAATACTAATACTGACAGTGTCTTTCATTTATTTTCTTTTAGTTGGTTGTAAAAGCTGAAACTGTAGTGTTTTTTTGTGTATGCTACTCCTGTGCTTAAAGCACATTGCTCCGCCCTAAGCTCAGCCAGTGTCGTTTATTCGCCATGTCAGCAGGTCAGCAGCTCAGCAGGACAGCTAACGCTAATGGCCTACCCTATCTCTGAGTCATGCAGACACACAGGTCTGTCCCTGCACCGAGTGTGCTTTAAATTCTCTTTACAGTCTGCTGCCGTGCTGTTTGCCTTACATTATGTGGCGCTGCTTGGCTAATCCTCTCATCTCATACATAAAACACAATGTTAAAAGAGGTAGAAAATCACTGTAATCTTATGGTGACTACTTATAAAGTGTCATGTTTCGATACATATTGGAGTTTTACAGAAATTCTTCTACCTAGTCTGAAAACATTTTACTTCCACTGTAGCACGTAGTCTTACTATATAGACATACACTTCTGATTCGTAGTTTTTAAGAGAACACTTTGGTCTGTAGGCATGCCATAGAGAAAATGAGTAGTATGCAATTACAAAGTGTTGCTTCCGCTCGATAATCAGACACTCATTCCTGTTGCTGTATTGTTACCCATCATCTACTGTTACTGTGTCCAAATCTATAATGTAGATGCTGTTTTATCTTTATTTCAAGAAATGTAAGAAAATATTTGTGAATCATATGTATGTACACACTGATCAGTGTCATCAGACATCAGCTATTCGCAGACAGAACATACTTTAAAATGTGGCTATAAATTTTAACAAATACAGAAGAAGAATGTGGACTGTTAATGTTTCCACATAAGGGAAAAATAATGTCGTTCCTGCGCCAAAACGAGATAAGTTCCTAAACTCAGATAAATAACAAAATTAATTATTTTTTCTTGAAATGTCCCCAGTAACAAACTGCAACACAAAATTAAAACTTTGCGAATTTAAACGTATATGTGGTCCAACTGACAGAACTCTGAGGTAGAAAACCAGAAAGGAAACTAAACTGAAGCTTTACAGTACTTGCCAGAACTGTTAACATTACATGGAAGTGGGTTGTACGTAATCTCAGAGGAAGCCCTGAGATGAAATTCCTTAGGGCAGTCAAAGGTTGCAGACTGGCAAAGTATGAAACACAGAAATAGGACAAGAGAGTCTAATTTTTGATTTGAAAAGCAAAATTAGAAAAAGATTATCTGTTGTAGCCATTTAGAATTAATTTAGCAGGAATATCTTCCTAGACGTGTCATAAACTACAAGCTTACTGGACACCGAAGTGTTGATATCTGAGGCAAAGGATGGTCTTTGGAACATGCTCCTCAATTTACACGATGAAGTGAAGAAAAAGAAAAATCAGAAGAAGATGTAGATGATGATAATGAAGCTGATTACGCTTCCTGAACTTTTCAGCCTGAGATGCTAATCAATACCTGGCCTTTAAACCTACACCTGTTTAACAGTGTATCTGCCCAAACTCTTCTAACACTTCTGACCCATTCACTTGTGTTTTTGTTGTTTGGTAATTGGCTCTTGAACCTAATGTAGTTTTCATCAGTCCCTCTTTCTTCGCTATTAAGAGAATGGGATCACAGCAATTACTTTGTGAAAGTTCAATTAGTTCACATTCTAGCATCTTGTTTATTTCTTGCAAAGGGAATGGGGTAAGTATTAACTCTGAACTTGTCATATAGCTTCACTTGAAAGCGATAATCATAGTTTTTCATACACTATGGCGTCCAGATGTTTAAGCAGTATCTTCTTCAATTCATGAAGTTCATTTTCACTTAATCTTTCAATACCTCCAATATTTTTTCAAAATATTTACATCCATTCTGACCTCATCAGACTGTGCCAACCTCGCTTGAGTATGAAGTAGTGTATTCCAAATCAAGATTCTAGTACATTAGTTCCCTCGTTATGCTTATTGTGGCATTGCCGTTACTGACTTGAGCTGACACATTTCATTGCAGTGTAAACACTTTTTCTTCATCATCTTCCTTTACATTCATTAAACCTTCCACAACATCTAGCATTGCGCTGTTTGCTGTCAGGTAGTCCATACATAATTTTAAACTGACACACATCCCTGGCACCACCTCAGATTTCACAGGGAACATCTTATCTTGCAGTTTAAGTTATTAGAGATATCGCTTCTTCAATATCTTACCTCTTATTCAATGAGCTGTAATTACTGTAATAATAAGCTGTAACTACTTGCACTGATAAATTATCTTTGCATATAAATCATTACATGCAGATCGAACCTCACTATAGGACTCGAAGAGTGCTACTGTTTTCATATTTTATACGATAGCCTAAGTTGTCTGAAGGCACACTTACTTTACTTGTTTTGTTTCGTCTTCCATAAGTGATTCCTTTCCAAATCATTTTCATAATAAGCCAGAAATTACACAAGTGGTCTGCTGCGTTCACAGTTGGACTAAGTCTTAGTGTCATATAATTTTTCTGCCTTTCTCTTTCTCTTGTCCGAACGTGCCCCAGAATTTGACTATTTTCTTGTCCTCTGGAGTTTCCGTAGTAACCCCCCCTGTTGATGCCCCTCTGAGACGTGCGCCTTCCCTTCTAGACGTTTTACAGGCAATTTTCGTTCAAGCCACAATGCATATTATGCCTGTCCACAAGTGATCCCCTATTTTACTCGATGGCATTACGCCTCGCTGGTCTCCATCCACTTCTTGTCCACTCTTCCTGCCCTTGTCTGTTGCCCGACAGCGAATCTGCTCAAGTACATCTGTTAAGTTACTGACATTATGTTTGTTGATAAGTTTTTACAGCGCTGACACAGGTAGTTTCAGTATTATCATAGCAATTAGACTGGATTCCTTGAATGGGTCAGTTAAGGAGATGTTTTTCTCCCTCTTGGAAAAAAATTCTGTAGCTTTCGCAAAGACAGCTAACTAAGCTTCGATCTTCGAAAATTTGGCTGTAGACACTGTTCTGTCTTCCGCTAGACCAGTATTGATTCAAAAATGAACCAATGGATTCTTCATATTGAATTATCTCATTCTGAGAAGACTGAAGGAGCACTCTCTTTTATTTGTCAAAAACACTAAGCAGCCTAGATTATACGACCTATGTTGTTGAGTGTTTTCAGCAAGAAGTCTTCATATGCTTTACATGTAATAGTTCCTTTTCTGAGAAATAATGGAAATTACATTCAAAAATGTAGTTTACTCTATCGCTTACTGCTTTCCTCTTATCTTGCCTCTTCCATGTTAATTTGCCTTCTATCTCGTAATACCATTAGTTACAATCTTGGTCTCTATTTTTAGGGAGTTTTTCAATATTTACTTCTATTTGGGTCAACTCTACTCACCATTAAGTATTCTTTACAAATTGTTCCTACATTGAAATTTTATTCATAAGTTGACATTTTTCGTTTGATAGAAATTCTGTTTTGGTGTTTTACTTTTGGTGTTATGATTTACTAGTCACAATAGATTCAGTTTGTGTATCAGAATTTCTCTAACCTTGGAGTCTACTCGATTAATGCAAAATACATGATATTCAAATTTGTTTTTAAAGTTTTTAATGTCTTCTCTCAACTTATTTTCCATTTTATCTTGATACTCATTCAAAGTTTCAATCAGATCTTTTGTTTTCCCCGTCTTTCTTCCCTAGGGGTTGCTATTTTATTACAAATTGCAATGTCCACTCCTTTTTGCCCTCGTTGTAGTTTCATTATCCTTCTTTATTAAGTTTACATAAATCAATTTTAATACCCATCTGTTCTGCTTTGATATCCTACTTGTTGTTTGTTGTTGTGGTCTTCAGTCCAGAGACTGGTTTCATGCAGCTCTCCATGCTACTCTATCCTTTGCAAGCTTCTTCATCTCCCAGTTCCTACTGCAACCTTCATAAGTTCACTTAATTCATCTCTCTGCCACTTCTTTCAAGTTTTTAAAATTATTCTTTATTGCCTTCTGGAAATCTTGCAGCGTTTATATTTAGTAAAACTTGCTGTATTTCTCCCACAGTTTTATTTCCTCTATTGTCATCCTCACTTGTCAAGGTACCACCTGATACCATACCAGAGCTTTACATAAGCAAATCTTCTGTTGATTGTTTTGAAATGACACATCAGATTCTGAATCACTTCCTCATTCACAACAGTCACGTTAATGTGGTCAGACATGACAGAATTTACATGTTCATGCACACTATCAAACTTGTTTATGTGTCATTTGTAACTGATATGAAGGATAATCGTTACCATAAGCAGCTTGCACACATTCCTCCTTCTAAGAAAATGTCTCGTTTCCACATTCACTTGCAATTTTACGTTTAAAAAAGCTTTAGAAAAAAATTTACAAACATTCTTTAACACAGCAACGATGACTGCATATGCATTGATAATATTCAGGTCATTCACCTCTTACTAACACTAACTCCATACACTGAACAAGTTCATGTAAGCTTAATTAACAGTTACTCTGGTTTCCAGTTCTCTGTGTGCTGTCACCAAGAGAGTCTCTGCCACTGTTAGCTGTGTGCTGCCAACGTGGTCTTGTACCACTAACATTGCTCAATTTGACTACACCACATCTCTCATTCGCCTTTCCTTGCTAGTGCAGCTGCTTGGACTAGGGGTTTCTTCTTTGTGTAGCCTGCTCTACTCTCTTCTCCTTTGTGTGCTTCCTTCTTGCTTTGAAACCTTCCCAATGTTACTGCTCACGTAATCCATGGACCACACACGCAAACATATATATTACCGTAATACAGTTACATATAGCTGCAGTCTTTAGGCTCTTTTTACACACTGTAAACACAATGATTTAACAGTAATTTGTTTGTAGCAGAATTCTTAAAGTTCTGTATAGATCAAGCCCGATTCTTGACAGTTCAGTACCAACTTTCCTACTGCTCAGTACTCTCGCTTGCAATTTCAAGTCTGAGTCTTTCAGAAATTCTCTTCATGAAATAATATAACAGCAAGGTATGCTATGAATGGCGGTAAAGACCCCCAACAAAATGCCACTGAATGTGTTACAGTCTGTGAAAACTTCGACTTGCACTTCCCTCCTCTGTGTTACCACACATAACGCGTTTCCACTTTTACTGGAATAGCAGGACGATAACGAGCCAGCGGTCTGTTTGTGTTTTGCAGCAACAGAGCAGACTTCTGAAACCCCGAAAACACCCACGTGGCGTCTTCGAGTTTGGTTGTTGTTCCTGTAGATAAGTAGAACTCAGGTTGCTGATACGGAGCTCTTAAGATGCGGTTGAAAGGAAAGTGACAATGATTAGCTAAGGAACACCATGTTACTGAATAAAAATCCGGCGTTTATTGGGTGTCAATGGCTATTTGACCATACTTTCATCAATGAAGCCAAAAACTCATTACGAATGTCGCATGTGAAATAAATCAAATCAAATATATTGTTAAACTTGTAGTAACATATCAAATCATATATCATAGTCTCTGTTACTTTCTGCTTTACATGCAGACTCGTGACAGCGACCCTATACAACTGTACTGTAAAGCCCTCATCTAGATGTGCAGTGAGCAGCCCTAATCACGTTGCTGGTCTTTCGAGAAGACGAAGATACGAACTTATTCACCAGCGAGCTGCTATCGTAATGTAAAAGTGGCTGTTACAATGATACCTGAACTAATATTTATAATTCTCTGCTGATAGGACATCTCCGATGGTTATCAATCTTGTATGAACTATATTTTAACGAAGATTGTAAATCATAATGTGGGAGTTGGCGCGCAGGCCCAAGGGTAATCCCTAGACCTGCCATGACAAACAATCAGATTATACTGCTGTTAAAGTGGTACAGTGACTGATGAAATAGGTATTCGATGCAGCATCTGAAGTCAGCATTTCACCCTATTTTCCTGCATTACACATCAGCCAATGCATATTCTCCCTACTACAAAGTGAAGTGTGGAACTGAAGATTGTAACTCCCAGAACCAGGGATGTTAGAATGTTATTCAGCACGTTGTAACTGAGTGCCTGACAAATATCACAGTATACACTGACTGCTCTAAGTAAGTCAAAGAATGGGATTTACACCATTCTGTTTTATTATCAATACCAGAGCTAAAAACAAGCTTTACCAGGAAACGAGTTGCTTTATGGCTGAAGTTCTAGCAAGAAAAGAGGCACTGAGATATGCACTGCATACTATCAACAATATTTCAATAATAATAGACTTCCGTAGTTGTCATGAAATAGTAGAAAATCCATCCTCGAACTTGTAAACGACCTATTAGATCTTCGAGGTGCATGAACTAATATCTGAGTGTAAGAGCAAAATATAAGAGTGCAATTTCTGAGGGTCGAAGGGCGCTTCGGAATCAGAGATAACGAAATGGTTGGGCGTTTAGGTAGGAGTGGCATCGTGGAATGAACACTTTTCTTTGTAAGTCCGCCTCACATTGACTTCATAAAAACTGTAACTCAGGGGACATCAGATGATTGTTAATTCTGGCAAACCACTTAGATAATGCAAGGTCTAAAATTGGCACAGATTCGACATAATTCCCAAATAAACTTTCAAGCCGACATATATCAAACATAGTATGTGAAATGAACATGGGTGTGACCGTGGACATCTCTACACCTTGTTATTGTGAAAGTCGCGCCTCTAGAATAGCAGATCCAAATCACCTTCTGCTCAAGTCTTCTCATTACGCTGGTCAATAGACCGAACCTTATAAGGCAGTCTTCCAGTTGGGAATTCCCCTAAATGCAAGTGTCAGCAGTAATCTACGTCCTAATCGCAAGAGTCTTTCAAGAGATGTCTGTTATCTCTCAATTATAAACAGTGCAGACAGGATGATGATGATGATTTGGCCTGTAGAGCGCTGAATGGCGTAGGCATGGTTGTCAGAGCCTGGACTTATTCACAAACGTTTCACTGGCAGTCTCGAATTCCCTGGCCTGGCCAGGATTCGAACCTAGGACCCTGTGATCAAGGGGCAGCAACTCTAGCCACTAGACCACGAGCGTAAAGACAGAACGCCACAGCAACTGCGATATTTCATTGGCTCCACAGGTGCACTCCAGTAACTGTTGCCAGAATAAGAAATCTTATGCAGTCATTTTATAATTGGTTAGTTGTTTTTGCCATTTGACTACTGTACAGTCAATTACTTAATTTCAATGATGAATACCAACGAGATTATTCCAGTAAAAAATTATTGGGAGATGTTAACATTCCCAACCAACTAATAAGAAATTTTACCTAACTGTGATACTTCATTGGCTCCACAGGTGCACACCAGTAACTGTTGCCAGAATAAGAAAACTTATGGAGTCATTTTATAATTGGTTGTTTGTTTTTGCCATTTGACTACTGCACAGTCCATTACTTAATTTCAATGATGATTACCAAAGAGATTATTCCAGTAAAAAGTTCTTGGCAGTTGTTGACATCACCAACCAACTAATAAGATATTCTACATTTTGGTGTTATTTGTAATGACGATTTTCAATTAAGTAATAGTGACAATTATCAAATATTCGTTATCATCTTAACAAAGTGTACGATATTGTGAAACGTCTTAAATAACAATCTAATTGTCTAAATAGGTAGGTAGCTAAAAGCTAAATAAATGCAATATGTAAGAGAACACTTGTTCATTAGATCTGCAGGTATAATTAATAGAAATGTGTACATCTGGATTTTAAAAATATTTACTTGTTGGAGTTAATAAAATTCGCTTATGAAATTGTGTCATTGTTTGAAACTGCTTATCAGTATGAGCAGTTATTAACAGTCATAAGTTCCCTTTGGATCCAGACTTACTGAGACATGGGTCTGTTCTGAATGCAATCACTGTAGACAGAATATCATCTGAAGTAGAAAAGGTATCACCAGTGAAGAGGTATCAGATTTCAGAATCAAAATATTATTCCTTATAGTTGTTACTCAATTTTTTTAAGTATTCTCAAAATATACTAGCATTTGTATTAAAATGTTTTAGGGCTTAAGTTGTTTTGATAACAGGATGGAAATTCAGTTTGTCGCTGTTCTTACTTTGCTAGGTACTATTCCTAATTTCAAAGTAAATGTTCATTTATATAGTAGTTACATTTTTTGTTTCAATAAACATAAATTGCACTTTATTTATTTGACCTGAATAAGCCTTCAAGTCTGACATGCCACCTCAACATAAGTTATCATGTTAAGTATGAGCTCAATATATAAACTAAAGTGTGAGAAACGATCGTTTACTAGGCAAAACTAATATACTGATTTTCTCCTAAAAGGAATATTTTTAGGATGGACTGCCTGAGAGATTTATAAGCAATCTCGTGTGCAGAGTGATTGCATTGTCCTAGCTTCTAACAAAATGAAACATACCACCTGCTTTACAACGACAGAGCCTATGTCGCATTCCACCTCATACCACTTCAAATATTTCGAGTTGACTGAAGACAACTGTGACTGACAATATAGTCTCATGACACTAGCAATGTGCACAATTTTTAGTATCTGAAGTTTGAAACAATTTCCAAGACTTTGTATCACTTGGAAACCTTACCAATATTTGACTTAATATTTCATTTTTGATAACATCGTCAACTGGTATATGTCTGTGGTTACTGTTAGTTAATATTGTTAACCAGGTCGGGTGCTTGGTGAGGAAGTGAAACTGAAATCCTTATGACGTTAAAAAAATGGAGAAAAAAATAGTGGCGTTTCTGATTATTCTATGAAAAATATACACTACGGTGGTCTCCGTTGCAATGTTTACGGAAGTTTATTTGATGTAACATAAAATGTGCAGTATATGCTCCTAAATGTCGCTGCCAAACCAAAACTGAGAAGAAAGTTTTGAAAGTTCCAATGAGGTACAAAGTTTCTGTGTGTTGTTATCAGCTTGTCTTGCAAGATTTTCCGTATATTCCACATATGCAGTTGTCTGCGTTGGACTCAGGTGATATATTTAGCTTTGAAATGCAAATTAGCAGGGACCTGGAAGTAAAAAGCAGCAATTACTAACACTACATAACCTAGTTGATCACACAGGATGGGTTTGGAACGCCAATTTTATTATTGATTATGACGCGTTTTGATGCCAACTACCATTAGACAAAACCAAAATAATGTAAAAAGATGTTTTGTGATGTGATTGCTCTCAATGCAAGAAATTAAAGTAGAAGGTTTTTCCGCACCTCATTTGCTATACATCGCTTCGAATGTGAAGCAAAACTACACCAAATGATTCTCTAATCTAGTTTATTTCTTAGTTATACATAAATCATATCACAAAATTGTGGTCAACTTTTACCAATTTTTTAAATTTTATTTTCTATTTCTGTTTCGAAATCATTGTGTTACTGACACCTCATTTTCTTTCCCATCGTCTTCTGTTCTCGAAATGTCCTTAACTTAGTGCTCGATTCCAAGGAAACCATTTTGACAATTAAATACCACAGCAATAAAACTTTTTATGCATAAGTAGCTAAGCTTTGAAGATATGAACTTATTCATACTTCGTTTACTTAGCTAGAAGCAGCTGTTGGAGAAGTATTTAGTTTTTCTCTCAAATCGCTAGGTTTTCTGAACTACTTTCAAGCAATAATTTTTCTTTTGCAAAACTATACTTCATATTGGTCGGTTTCATACTCCATTTGCCAATTTCCCCACTCTTCGTTAGGCTATGCAAATTTGGACAAAAATCTTTCTGCAAGTTTCCCTCAGATATGTTTTCCTTGATTGTCATGAGTACTTTAAACCAATTAAATATTTTTTTTTACTAATTCAGATTCCACGCTGGTCCATTTTGTATTCCTTTTGTCCATTCCCCAAATTAATTTTGGGTGTAAGAATGCAATCAAACTTGTTCCCTAAAATAACTAATTATTTTTTCTGAATTACTCCAGATCCGTTCAAACAAGAAGAAATTTTGACATCGCACTGGTTGGTTTGATATCTCATTTGCCCATTTCCAGCTCATCGTTGGGTTATGAGAATTCGCAGAAGAACCCTAAGGTGTCTGGCTTTTTTTTCCTCTCTCTCTTTAAGGCTGAAGATGAGTATTACCAAAATGTGTAGTAAGTAATAATAAATAGCTGATGGTGCAAACAATTGCAGTGCATAAGCATTTGTTATATTAGTAGATTATCTTTGTTATCAGTCCTCGGTGTAGTGAACAACTGTTTGGTAGAAGCATGGTCGAAGTTCTCTAGGGTAGGTTGCGTTCTTCCCAACAGTGCCGCCTCATCGTCGGTGTAGTGACAGATGGACCCCTCAGTTCTGCGATGGTTTTAGTCCTCCGGTGGAATGCGATCTCCACCAGCAGCAGGGCCAGCGACACGCAGAGACCGAGCACCAGCAGCGCGAACTCTCCCTGCACGTGCGTCAGCTGCAGCTTCACCGGGCCGTCCGGCGCCTGGGCGTACGACCGAAGGCCCGTCTGCGCAGCCAGCTGCACGCGCGGTGCCATCCACTTGCGTGCCACCTGCAGAGGGCGTATACAGCAATGAGACCATGGTGTACCGTCCTTTATCTTCTAAGTGGATTTCTGACACACTAAAAAGGAGCCACACAGAGTATAGTATACGCAATGTAAAATGTTACTAACGACCAACTAAAACTTTTATGAAAACTATCAACTTTGGAGACGTCGGTACGAGGTCCTCCGGTCTGTCATCTACATCTACATCTACATCTACATAATTACTCTGGAATTCACATTTAAGTGCTTGGCAGAGGGTTCATCGAACCACAATCATACTACCTCTCTACCATTCCACTCCCGAACAGCGCGCGGGAAAAAAACGAACAACTAAACCTTTCTGTTCGAACTCTGATTTCTCTTATTTTATTTTGATGATCATTCCTACATATGTAGGTTTGGCTCAACAAAATATTTTCGCATTCGGAGGAGAAAGTTGGTGACTGAAATTTCGTAAATAGATCTCGCCGCGACGAAAAACGTCTTCGCTTTAATGACTTCCATCCCAACTCGCGTATCATATCTGCCACACTCTCTCCCCTTTTAAGTGATAATACAAAACGAGCTGCCCTTTTTTGCACCATTTCGATGTCCTCCGTCAATCCCACCTGGTAAGGATCCCACACAGCGCAGCAATATTCTAACAGTGGACGAACGAGTGTTGTGTAAGCTGTCTCTTTAGTGGAATTGTTGCATCTTCTAAGTGTCCTGCCAATGAAACGCAACCTTTGGCTCGCCTTCCCCACAATATTATCTATGTGGTCTTTCCAACTCAAGTTGTTCGTAATTTTAACACCCAGGTACTTAGTTGAATTGTCAGCCTTGAGAATTGTATTATTTATCGAGCAATCGAATTCCAACGGATTTCTTTTGGAACTCATGTGGATCACCTCACACTTTTCGTTATTTAGCGTCAACTGCCACCTGCCACACCATACAGCAATCTTTTCTAAATCGCTTTGCAACTGATACCGTTATCATCGTGTATGGCATTGTTCTGTGACGTGTCTGATGGTCTGTGGTCCTATACAATTACAAAACGAGGGTGGCTGCTTATTGCATTTCTGTTAAAAACTTTCACATCTGCTATTTTAGGTTCTAATGCTGTTTAAATTCTAATCAAGAGTGGTATCGTGTGTGGATTACATCATTGATATCTAGATGTATTTGCAGGTATTTATTATTAACGATCCATCTTCACTCGCTCGTAGCAGCATTACTACACTGTGGTTGAGGGTGTTGAACGTGTCTTAGCTGTGGCAATGTTTTGTCTGGGCGACTCGATAAAACAAGCAATCATTCTCATGATGTTATTAAGTTGGATGTCTGTTTGTGGTGAAGATAGGCAGTTTAAACTAAATGGTACACAGTATTCAGCGGATGAGAACACAAATCCCAGAGCACATGAACGAAGGTTGTCTGCTGATGTTCCCCACGTTGTACCACATAGCTTGTGGTTGATGTTGTTTCTTGTTCAAATTTTTCTCTAGTTTTTGTTAGGTGCTCCCTATAAAGTAGAATTCTCTCAGGGGCGACATGCAGGTGCTGATACTGAGTAAGTGATGATTTCAAACTGCATGTTCAATTGCCTTCCGGCACGTTTGTTATTTAGGCTGAAGCAGGAAACTTCCGTTTTAGTGGAGTTTGGTTGGAGTCACTATTTACGAATTGAGCTACACATTGTTAGAAGTAACTAGTCATTGGTGTAACCAAACTTCCTTCATTTTGATTTTGACGTGTCTGCAGTGTACACACTGAAGAGAAATGGAGCAAGAACAGATAACTATGGAAGGCCGTAATGTTGTGGATTTGACGATGTATCTCATGAATCCTTGGAACACTCTATTATTTCGCATATCGAGAATCAGTCGATAGGCTTCTCTGCAAATTACCGGAAAAATATTCATCACCCACTTAAACGCTAAAATGGCTATGAATTGTTCTTGATTTTACAGGAGTCGTACCAGCCGGTCATATGACCCTCCACTGCCAACAAAAGTCATATCGGTGAAGTGGTCTGAATGACCTAATCCATTGTATGAAATCAGTGCAATAACGTGTGTCAACGAGGAGACGTGACAGAAAAGAGCTATTCTATTTGGACGTCTCCAGACAACAGTGTGGATATAGTCAACGATTTGTTAATGTATCAGAGCGTGCTATTCAGCTACCCTAAAAGTAATTCTGTACCACTTGCACTTAAGTAACACGATGTAATAGTGATCGTTGCCGACAGGGACCGCCGAGACGAGTGTCATACATTCTTAGTGACAAACGTTTTCAAACGAGACATGGAATGCTTCTGTCAATGAATTCAGGTCCTTGTCAACCAGTTTCCGAGCGAAAATTGCGAAGGGAACCGCAGGTAATTTACATCTGCTGTCAAGTACCTCACAAAAGTCCGTTTCTAACGGTGACACATAAAGCCGAACGTCTTCGGTCGGCAAGCCAAAACGTAAACGGGACAGTAAGTGGCTACTTGGACGTGTCTCACGAGATCTGGGGAGAAGTGATTTTGTCTTGTTTATAAGTACGGAAGGCGTCGAGTGCACCGACACCCGGTGTGGAATTTAACCTGCGATGTGCGAAGTGTGTGGGTACGGCTGGATGTGATTCTGTGTCCATTAGAGGTTGTTTTCCGTAGAAGCACTTGTGCCCACTCATTTTGGTTACCGTAAACTTGGACCGTGACTTCTACATCTACATTCTATAGGTACTGGGCTGTCTTCTGTATATGGAAGAACAGTATGTTGTGGATAAACCTGTCCACCAAATCTGCAACAATGGTGTTCATGCCTACATTCCTCGTTCGACTAGCAATCATCAACTCCTAGATTTGGTAGCCCTAAGTGATCTGACCGTCAACGAATGACTTCATCTGGATATGGCAATCCAGATGAAACCTGTGTACTCTAAGCCCCGTCGAAATGAGCCTACTATCAAGGCTAGAGGCGGTGTTACACGGAATTAGTGTGATATTCCTTAGTGATGAATAACTTTTGTCTGGTGTTCTTATTTTCCTCAATGCAATAGCCTGAACACTAATGTATCCCGAAAGCTCAAACGTCACTGCCACAAGAGTAAAGACTTATTTAACCCTGCCTCTGCAGTACAATCAATTATGGTAACCTATATTAAAATTGTTTTGTGAGGACGTGAGACACACCTGGGAGCAGCATATTTTCATT
The DNA here is from genome assembly GCF_023864345.2 of Schistocerca serialis cubense. NCBI lineage: Eukaryota > Metazoa > Arthropoda > Insecta > Orthoptera > Acrididae > Schistocerca > Schistocerca serialis. Next base: position 1,020,555,720 of record NC_064639.1, read on the forward strand.
TCCTACCATGCGGGAAATGTATGCATCGCGCGCTTGAGCAACTGGAGCAACGCCGAATTGTTGCGCTACAGTCGACAAAAGGAGGTCCGACATTACATTATAAGGAATCCCATGAGTTTTGTCACCTCGGTGTGTTGGTCAGTCAGTTAAAAAGTGCAGTAGTATGTGATGAAATACACATGTTTTTCTATTTTTTATCTCTACATGTTTGCACATACAGTGGGAACATACCCACAGTATATTCTGTGTCATTTGATCAGGTTTCTTCCCACTTAATTGTGCCGCAAAATTGTTTCCTTTGTTCAGTGTGTTCCAACGAACCCGCTCCGAAAAATTTTTTAAGTTACATTAGAAATTTTAATATTTCTTTGGCAGTTTTGATATCTGCAGGTGTTTTGCTACCTCGTGCATCTGGTCATAAGATCCGTTGGTCGTCATTGCTTTTCTGGCCAGACAGTGTGTACAATTTTTGAAATAAATTCCATGTAAGAGTAGTAACATTGTTGTTAAATCCTATTGTGTTCTTCAGCGTATGCTCCGTGTGTAACTAGGCTTAGTTTTTACTGTCTGCCCTTCGAAAAACTTTATGATTCAAGAGTTTGTAGGAACGTTGTAAGAATTTGTTGCTGTTGTGTTTTAAGATTTTTGGGATACCAGGCAGGTATTGCTGTTTTTTCAAACTAAGGAATTTTGATATTATTTTTTAAATTGTTAAATCTAATTGTGGCTCTCCTCAGTTTTGAAGTGTTAAAGATGTTAGGTTTGTAAAAGCCCAATCGATTGTGGGCAATCGGTACACTTCAACTTTATTTGAGAAGTGTTTACTCGTTACTAGTTAAGTTCTTTGGATCACTGGAAGAAGGTGGTACTGTATGATGTATAAATTATTTAACGTAATAGTGTGATTAAATAATGGAATTTTATTAAATACGTTTGTTTATGTATGAGAAACTGCAATGTAAAAGCTGGTTCATACTTAGGAATTTTGTACTGCATAATATAAAAGGCATAGTGATTCCCCTCCGCTACGGAAGTGGTTTGGCGCGCAAAGAAAAGGTGGAAGTGGAGATCAGGATGAGCGGAAAGCGAGAGAGCACAAGAGGCAGTCATTAACCAGCAGCCGACTAGTCAACAGCGCAGGTCCCGAGCGAGGCATCCAGTAATCAATTTGAAATGGAATGGCGTAGGGTGCGATTGCGGCTGTAAAATGCTGCTCTCGCATTGGAAATGGCTCTAAAAATGATATTCACGTCGCCAAGAAGAACTAAATACAGCTTTTTACTGTGAAAGGAGAGGTCAGGTAGCCGCCACGTGATCGCCTTCACTATTGTGCCACTACTTCACCAGATTCAAAAGGTTAGAACTGTGTAACATATGAACCAGAGTGTTTGTGAGAATTAATTTGCAATAATAATTCAAATATTGCAAAAACTGTGTTTAAACTTTGAGTCTGCCCTGTGCATATAATGAAGTAGGGTCGTAACCTTAACTTGATAAAGTCCGAGTGTCCCCTGTATAAAGAACTGAGTATTGTAAGATCTATTAATATTTACCTAAATTCAATGATAAAGTATTAATATGTAGCTAATTAAATTAATTGTTGCATAGACAAAGAGGGACACATGATGCCAAATTTAAAAAAGGCTCCAGTCTACTTTGGTTTGCTTCTACTTTACAAGTGTCATTGCTTTAATGTTAAGAAGCATAAATGTTGTCTGTGAAAACTAATTGCTTCACATGTAGTGAATGGGACACATCATATAACTGATAAAAATTATTGATTTGCTATGACTTGCTATAGTTGTAAAGTGCCATAGTTACAATATGGATGAACAAAATTGAGGTTAATTTAAAATCAGTTGCTTCATAAGTGGTGAATAAAGGAATCATTTTTGATGCTACTTGCAGTTTGACCTTAACGTGAAGTCATTTCTGAAATTTGCGAAAAATATTGTCAGTGTAAATTGTTTAAAAGTATAACATGATAAATGATCTTACGTGGGGAAGTAATTCAGCTGTTATTATAATGAAAATCGTTTCTGAAAAGCATGCACAGTCTGCTCATAAAAGTAGGGACAATTTGTGCCCCCCACCCTTTTCAATCTTTGCTATCAGGAAAAAGCCAAACCGAATAGAGTTTTTCTACCTAAGGAAATCTTAAGTATTTATATAAAAGAGTATATAGAAAAGAGATGTGTATAGTGTTAGCTTACTGCATTTGTGCTGTGTAAATGCGTGTTGTCGTAACTTGAACTCTGGTCAGGTGTTATTTAGTCTCGTGTTGTTATGATAACATCCTGTGTGATAAATTAGTAAAAGGTTGAAGTAATGATTGTTGTTAACAGGGATAAAATCTTTTCCATTACAGTGATTACTAAACTATGATGTAGATAATTACTACTACTCACTATGTAGTCCGTTTGATTGTTATAGGTGTTTACTGCACTTTACAAAGAAAGTAATCATGAAAATCTCCTTTTGCAAGATTAAAGATAGATACAATGAGATTAACGTTTTCATATTATTTTGCCTAATTAGGTTGGCGACTGATTTTTGTTTCATTTACAGGACCTTTGTTATTATTATTTATTACAAAATTTTAGTCTTTCTTTTGTCTACCAACTGCTCCCCCTACCGAATTTCATGTTCTATACCCTCTATCTGTTAGGTAACACACGGTCAGATTCAAAAATTCTCCCAGATGACAACACTATAATGTGCAGGTTTAAACCAATTTTGATTCAAGAATAGTTCTAAGCACTATGGGAGTTAACATCTGAGGTCATCAGTCCCCTAGACTTAGAACTACATAAACCTAACTAACCTAACGACATCACACACATCCATGCCCGAGGGAGGATCGAACCTGCGACCATAGCAGCAGCGTGGTTCCGGAATGAAGCACCTACAACCACTCGGCCACAGCAGCCTGCACCAGTTTTGGTAATCACTCATACGCGAGATAGTGTTATAGGTTGTATAACGCAAATTTAACTGCGCTATATAATGGGACATACGATACTGCGTGAAGAGTTTGACAGAGCACTGAAAGACCAGAGTCGAAACAAGGCCCCCGGAGTAGACAACATTCCATTGGAACTACTGACGGCCTTGGGAGAGCCAGTCCTGACAAAACTCTACCAATTGGTGAGCAAGATGTATGAACAAGCGAAATACCTTCAGACTTCAAGAAGAATATTATAATTCCAATCCCAAAGAAAGCAGGTGTTGACAGATGTGAAAATTACCGAACAATCAGTTTAATAAGTCACAGCTGCAAAATACTAACTCGAATTCTTTACTGACGAATGGAAAATCTAGTAGAAGCCGACCTTGGGGAAGATCAGTTTGGATTCCGTAGAAATACAGGAACACGTGAGGCAATACTGACCTTATGACTTATCTTAGAAGAAAGATTAAGGAAAGGCAAGCCTACGTTTCTAGCATTTGTAGACTTAGAGAATGCTTTTGACAATGTTGACTGGAATACTCTCTTTCAAATTCTAAAGGTGGCAGGGGTAAAATACAGGGAGCGAAAGGCTATTTACAATTTGTACAGAAACCAGATGGCAGTTATAAGAGTCGAGGGACAAGAAAGGGAAGCAGTAGTTGGGAAGGGAGTAAGACAGGGTTGTAGCCTCTCCCCGATGTTGTTCAATCTGTATATTGAGCAAGCAGTAAAGGAAACAAAAGAAAAATTCGGAGTAGGTATTAAAATCCATGGAGAAGAAATAAAAATGTTGAGGCTCGCCGATGACATTGTAATTCTGTCAGAGACAGCAAAGGACTTGGAAGAGCAGTTGAACGGAATGGATGGTGTCTTGAAGGGAGGATATAAGATGAACATCAACACAAGCAAAACGAGGATAATGGAATGTAGTCGAATTAAGTCGGGTGATGTTGAGGGTATTAGATTAGGAAATGAGACACTTAAAGTAGTAAAGGAGTTTTGCTATTTGGGGAGCAAAATAACTGATGATGGTCGAAGTAGAGAGGATATAAAATGTAGACTGGCAATGGCAAGGAAAGCGTTTCTGAAGAAGAGAAATCTGTTAACATCGAGTATAGATTTAAGTGTCAGGAAGTCATTTCTGAAAGTATTTGTATGGAGTGTAGCCATGTATGGAAGTGAAACATGGACGGTAAATAGTTTGGACAAGAAGAGAATAGAAGCTTTCGAAATGTGGTGCTACAGAAGAATGCTGAAGATTAGATGGGTAGATCACATAACTAATGAGGAAGTATTGAATAGGATTGGGGAGAAGAGAAGTTTGTGGCACAACTTGACCAGAAGAAGGGATCGGTTGGTAGGACATGTTCTGAGACATCAAGGGATCACCAAGTTAGTATTGGAGGGCAGCATGGAGGGTAAAAATCGTAGGTGGAGACCAAGAGATGAATATACTAAGCAGATTCAGAAGGATGTAGGTTGCAGTAGGTACTGGGAGATAAAGAAGCTTGCACAGGATAGAGTAGCATGGAGAGCTGCATCAAACCAGTCTCAGGACTGAAGACCACAACAACAACAATATAAATCCACTGAATGTTTGTTGTAAAACTGATGTTGGGAATTTACAGAACAAATATTTAATGGGTAAGAGACCACTCACAGCTCAACCCAGTCCCACCATTTACTTAGCTTTATTTGCTAGTAGCAGTGCGTGGTTATGGGTATGACGAGATTTGGATGGGAAATAGGATAATTTTTACCTTGTTGATTCAGTATTTTAGTGTTTAGGTGTCGGTTCCTTACCACGTCGTATACTACACTGTTTACAGTTCTGTTTCAATATATCTACAAAGTAGATGACCCGAATGTTGGAATTGCAAATGGTTGAGCTGAACTATGGATCAGAAATCAGGGGTGCGGAAACCACTAGAGGTGCAACTAGAATGGGACAGTGTATTCGCAAGGTGCTGGACCACCCACTGGCCCTACCGGCCGTTCAGCCAGCACAGGTGAGTGGGACCATCTCCAGTATCATTCTGCTTTGGCTGAGCTAGCTTCAGTGATAGGAGTATTTGAAGTTGGAGAGCTCTCATGGTCTCGAGTTGATAGAGTTCGATCGCGAGCGTTACATTATACGAACAGACTCAAGGATTTTAAAAGAAAGAAGGGTGCAGAACAATTTCTAAGACCTATCACTCCATTGTAAACCCAGATGAAATGTTTGCAAGATGGAACTCGCGTACTGTTAGATAAAAACCGAATGTATTGATAGTGAAAGCTAAGGTAGTGAGGCAAAAAATAACAAGGATGGGATTGGAACAAAATAACGTTACGGCTCTATTATTTGTCAAGATTCCTAATTTTTTAGTATAATAGTTGTGAAAAGATAGTATCAACATTAGCAAGGATATCAAACATACGGGACAGTTCCATTTTGATTTAAAGGACAAGGGAGTGGTGTTGAGATTGAAGGATTTTCAGTTTTGTCCGTTCTTGTCGCCAATGATTTCTGACAATTTAGTACAGGTGTTACAGGAAGCTTTGAAGAGAAAGTTAGCACCTGTGCAGCTCTATGAACTTTTTTGCAGGTGACAGCTTCCTGGTTGAACACGCCGTGAGCAAGTTGGTAAATTATACCTTCGGGTACAACTTTCTGACAGGGGGCTAGAAGATACTGTTAGCTGAATGAAAAGAGGTGCTCGATGTATGTCTCTTCGTATCGAAATAATAGGTTGTTAACACGTTCTTAGAAGATATTTTTCCTGAAGATAGGATGTGAATCATATTTAGTAACCTACCAAGGAATTTTGTGTAGTTGAAACAGCTCTTGTCGCAGTTTGAGGCAATTAGGACGGCTGATAGGAATCGTTTCGAGGAAAATAATGTAGTAATGGTAAAGGAGAAGAATAAACAGTTTTCAGTTATGACAAGCAGGAAAATACTACTAGGTGCCGCCAGAGGAAGGGTTTGCCGCGACACTTGTCAGGTTGCGAAAAGATATTTGTGGCCCCACAGTTCAGGTTCCAGTTTAACGCTTGGAGATTAATGGAGAACCATTCTGTGTACTGCTGGATACGAGAAGTTCCTCGATGTTAATCAGTAAGCAATTTTGAAACGCACATAAAGACGTTGGTAAGTATGGATCCCTATCACGGAAAAATGTAATGTGCAAATTAGCCAATATTAATTGACCTTCTTTTACTGGGAGAGATGGGCGTAAGATTATGAATTAACAATTTACATGACCCTTTCAGAGCAAAGTTGCGGAAGAATTATCAGTATCAACGATCCTAGGAGCGGATTTTGTTTACTGGATGGGTCATACCCTAATTAGCATTACAAGAAGTCTTTCTTCCATTTTAAGCCACATTTGGTCTTTAATTCTATAAGCTTGTTGTACAAGTTGGTGTTCACTTGATAGTTAACTGTAGTGATGCCAATTCCGGTCCTGTCTTCGAATTCTGCCATTTAAGCCACGAACAGCGGGAGGAGTCGGAGCAGTTATGTCGGGAATTAATTAATCGGCTAGGCCTGGTCAAGCATGGCGAGTATAACATAGAACAGAGTGATAACATTCCAGAGACACACCCCCGATATTAGCTATCTTCATTGCACATGAAGTAATTAAAGATGCAGTGGATGAAATGTTGAGGTCTGGTGTGGTTGGACCATCTTAGTCACCGTATTCGTCTCCCATTTTCTTAGTCCCAAGGTAAGGTTAGTGCTATATCCACGACTACATTTTACTCAGAATACTTTTCAAGACAGAATTGTGTGTGGAATTTGATCGAACATTATCGTGTTATGAGTCAAAAGAACTTCATTGACACTAAAAATATTAATAAATAAATTTTACTCGTGTAATAATTTAATTTTCTGTGTCAATAATATCTCAGGCAATGTGCATGGAAAATAGACAATGAAAATCATCTTTGGTTATCTGGGATAATTGTAAATCAAGGAGGCTTCTTCTTCGTACCATTGAACTGACTGGATGCGATTGACGTAACACTGAGGTCTGTAAGAAATTGTAATGGGTGTTGTTAATTAATATTTGCAAAATAGAGTTACTTTGGATGTGAAATGATTTTTATTTATTTCAAAGTTTAATTCATTGTAATTCTCATCCTATATAATTGTTAATCTTTCCGCTCCGCTACTATGAAGCGCAGCCATTAGTGTTAGTGATTTACAGCGCAGTTTATTAGCAAATGGTAGAAAAGTAATAAGTAATTTTCGTTGAGAATATTTTTAAATGTTAATCCATAATGAGCCTAAAGCAAAATGATTTAATATATATTATTTGTTTGTGGTACAATAGGATCTGAAGCGACAATCGATGTCATCCGCCATCTTAGTAAAATATTGCAGCGACAGTTTTCAAAAGAAATTTTTATCAGACACAAATGTTGTTGGTTATAAATAATTACTATAATAATTGTTGATTGGTGGCCCAGAACCTACTTTGAAAAGACAAATTCAAATTAGTTTGAATCTTTAAATACAGTGCAGACAGCACGTTACGTATAAATTCTTATCCGCTGATGTATGAAGCCTGATTATTTCGCACTACTTTCTTGAAAAATTTAACAGGAAAAATACGTCAGTGTTGTGCGCGTGTAGTATTCTGTGACAAACTGTTCATTTTGCTAAAGAGAAGGGCTTCCACCTCATATAACAGTAGTACTAAATTTGATAAACGATCTGCAATTTAGTGCCATTTACACTACTTTACAGACAACATTGCTACACAAATCTCAGCTGGAGATTTCTTTAGCAAAGTGCCGATTATTAGCCGGGAATACCAATGTTCAGATGAAACGACTTATAAATTGATAATAGGTTACTGGTTTTATTGGTGATCTTGCTGAAATAGCACAAGACATAATCAAGCCACGAATACTGCACACGCCACATTAGGTAGATGGTTGATTATCATGGAAATCATATTGGGACCCATTCCTTTGGCGGATTTACATTCTTGCTTTGCATGGTTCCAGAGAGCTAAGGTGTTTATAACATTTGATGAAATGGCTCTGAGCACTATGGGACTTAACTTCGGAGGTCTTCAGTCCCCTAGAACTTAGAACTACTTAAACCTAACTAGCCTAAGGACATCACACACATCCTTGCACAAGGCAGGATTCGAACCTGCGACCGTAGCGGTTGCGCGGTTCCAGACTGTAGCGCCTAGAACCGCTCGGCCACCCCGGGCGGCTAACTTTTGATCTTAACCACGCATATTTTCAGTTGCTATTAGCGGAAGAATCTATGTCATTAACTGTCTTTTCGACCAACGGGATTTTTTGGAGTGGAATTGGGGTCCATTGGGTCTCTCAGCGGTGTTATCGCGCATTTCGACAACGTTTTCCCTGATCTGAAGTTCAGTTGCGCGTACAGTAACTTGGACAATTTAATCATTTGAAGGCTGGGTTTTCAAGAGCTCCTAGGGCAAGTTAGAGAAGACTCTAACCATTTGAAAGAGGTCACATCTACGGTCAAACACTGCAAGGTGAAATTTGCGCAGCCAGAGATTTCCTTTCTGGGGCTTACAGTAACCTCTGCTGGCGTCACTACTGATCACACTAGAACAGAATAAATCCACAGCTGCCCGCCATCTAAAAACATGAAACGGGTTGCACGTTTTGTGGGTATGGCAATTTCTTTCGTAATTTCGTCTCCAGTTTTGCGCAGTTACCTGCTCCTCTTAAAGAGTTAAGGTTAAAGGGACAAATGTTATTTTGGGGTCCCTCCTAGCGGGCTCCTGTGGAAGGTATAAAGACCATGTGGCAAGTGTGCCTGTACTGTCGATTCTATATTTTGAAAGGGAATTCACTGTCTAAAATGAAGTTGGCAGTTGTCACCGTTTAGTTACAACAATATCAAATCGATAGGAAGAAGGAAGGAAGATTGGATTTAACGTCATTAGAGACGGAACATGAGTTCAGATTTTATAGGATGGGGAAGTAAATCGGGCGTGCTCTTTCAGAGGAACCATCTCGGCATTCGCCTGGAGCGATTTAGGGAAATCACGGTAAACGTAAACCTGCAAGGCCGGGCACGTTTTTGAACCGTCGTCCTCCTAAAGCGAGTCTAGTGTGCTAACCCCGGCGCCATCTCGTTCGCTAATTGGTGGGTGGCCGGTGGTGTAATCCTATTGTGGTCCTTCGCTACTGTAAGTTAAGTGCGTAGTGTACGAACTAGAGGCCTTGGCCATTTCATTTGCTTTGGAGAAATGTAAAATGTATGTGGAGTACCAGACGTTTCAGTTAGAGACAGATAATCAGGCTCTCAGCTGGGTGCTTGTGCGGCCGAGGCAGACTGGGCAGATAGCCTGATGGGTGGTGAGGATATCCGATTTTCAATTTACCGTTAAGCATATCTGAGGGACGAAGAACGTTGTTGCATACGGCCTATGCCAAATGTGTGACGATGAAAGCGAAGAAACGGTAAACAAGTGCAAGTCATTCGAACTGAACGAGGTGAAGAAGTGACCATTTGCGACGAGGATACGACTTCCTCTTATGGACATTGCTCAAAAACAAGAAGAAGGCCCAGAACTGATTAAAGAATTTTTGAGAAATGGGGAGACTGTTAAGCCGTATCTGATAAGGGGTAATTTTTTACGCGGCGCAGTTCGACGACGTCAAGGCGACAAATTTGTCTTGTCATCGGACCTTGTGCCATGCTTATTTAAGTGTTTTCATGAAACACCGGTGGAAGGAGACGGTAATTTTATGCGTAGATTGGAGGTTTGTGAGAGATTCATTTGGCAAGCATGGACAAGCAGAATCAGAATTTAGCACAGAAGTATAAAATCTGATGCCTTACAAAACCTTCATTGAACGACCGGCATCTGATGCCTTTTTCCGAAGATGAGTTAGCTCCCTAGAGCAAAATTAATATGGAGTATGTCGGCCCATTTCCTAGATCAAAGGAAGGAAACGGTTCGCACTTGATTGCAGAGATACGTGTGCTTGATTCTGCTGGTTACTCCCTGTATGGAACGTCAACGCAGTGGCAACCACAATGTGTTTGAAAGGGGTCTATGGAATATCTGAACCGCGTAGGACCATTGTTTCAGATAATGCGACAGCCTTATTTTCGCTGCGTTTAGAAACTTCTGTTTTGAAATGAGGATAGCCTATACTTCAACAACCCTTACTATTAAACCCCTCGTTTGCAGAGAGAGTTAACAGAAATTTGCGGGCAGCCCTGATCGCCTTCCACCATGATGAACACACTAAGTGGGACATGTCCTTGTGCTGATTCAGTTGTGAGTTCATTACCGCTATTCACGATGTGCACAAGGAAACCTCGATTACACTTACGTTTCCTTTCCAGCTAAATCCCCCCGCTACCGATCTGTGTGCTAAATTGATGCGTTACCAAAGAGCACTGACACTATGCAAAATTCAAGAAACGTGGGACAACCAAGGTAAAACAAACATGAGAGCGTTTCTGAGTATTATAACCAGGGGAGACGGCCCACCTCCATGAAATCTGGAGATCAAATATTTGTCAAGGAATTGGGGGCGGCAAGTACAGTCACCGAGATGTTCATGGGCAAGCTGTTGCCTCGCTTTATGGAGCTCTTTGAAATAACAAGGTTGTCGTTAAATCTTGCTGTGTTTAACGCTGTGATCCTTACGGAAGGACAATCTTCACGATTAAATAATTTGCGGAAGTCTTCAAAGAACTTGTTGCTACTGTCTGCTATGATTGTTTTGGGATATCAGGCACGTATTACTTTCTTAAAAACTGTTAATTTGATCTTACAATTTTTTAAATTTTGAAACATGATTGTGGCTCTCCTCAGTCCTGAACTGTTAAAGAGATAACCTTGTACAATGCACGTTTACAATGTGCCACATAAATTTTCGGAATATTTGTTGTAAAATATACGTTGGAAATTTGTAGAACAAAACTTTTATGGGTAAGCGACCACTCATAGCTCAACCCAGTCCCATCACTCCCTCTAGCGGCACACGGTGTGAACTAGTAAGTCCTTTTACTATGCTTATATGTGCTCCACCGATGAGGGTTGGTTTGGTTGTCTTGTGAGTCGCATGTCGTATTGTGTCTCGTATTGTCTCGTATCGTACCCTCCTAGTGAGAACCGCTCCTAGATTCAACCTTTGCTGTAGAATTATCTACCACGTTTCAACACAGTTCTCTAATCTTTTCATGTTTTAATGTTTAAATTACTCATATTCGCCCGTGCATTCATTCACAGGTACCGAGTGTATTCACTTTCCACCACAACATCCCAGCTGGTGCGTCGTGCAGTTTTACTTAGTGGCACAGTCATATACAGTATTACTTTATATGATAAGAAACATTTTATTTTGTAAGATAATATCTAGTGATTTATGATCAATTTTAAGACAGTTTGAGGAAGATAGTCCCTGTAGCAGCGGGAGAGAGCGGATGACTGCTCGCCGGTAGTTCCAGAAATGCTAAAAACTTGGAATAGCGCTGAACTTACTCTTTTCACTCACTGAAAGCAAGAACAAGAACACATCCGTTAGTTACTGTCGTAGTAGTCACGCCTCAAGAAGGTGGTAGTCCAAAAACTATAACTGAGTTTCATGATTGACAAACTTCTTATTACTAAGAGGCAAGCTAGTACTCAAAATAGTGAAACTGATATTTACGATGAACCGGAACGCTAGGTCAGCAGAATCTGCTTATTAGTACAAAGAAAAAACAGCCAAAGTTGCCAATTTCACTTTTTTTATTCACTTGATGGCTAGTTTCTGGCCGGGACCCATTCTCAAATCATCCTACAGGGCACTTGCCAAAAATATGGAACATATCGTATCAAGAATTACGTGACATACACTGGTGTCCAAAATTAAAGCAACAAGCCGCTGTTTCTCCGTTTTGTGTCTAATTCTCGATGTGATCCTACAAACTGTCAACAGATGTCAGTACGATTGTGTTGTGCACGGAAGGTGGCATTTTGGTCAACGGCGACCACGCCAACGACGGCCTCGGGGCATCTATCATACGGGATAGTGTTTGTCAGGTACTCCCTCATCCACAACTGCTTTGTACGCAGTCACTGATGGTGCAATATGGCTCGGAGAAGACGCCTACCACAATCTCTGCGATTGAGGCCATAGGAAAAATTGAAGCAGGCGGCTGCAAACTGATGTGGCCCGATGGCTTAATGTGAATCGTTCTGCTGTGTCTCGGATGTGGCGACAATTTATAGAGACCGAAACTGTATCTCGAAGACCAGGACAGGTCCCATCGTTCGTGACATCAGAAACAGAGGACTGCTATTTGTCAATAAGGGCATGACGGTACCGTCTTAGAACTGCACGGCAACTGGCATCTGACCACGCAGCATCCACTGGACGTGTTGCAGCGAGGGATACTGTGTACTGAAGGCTTCGGCAGAGTGGCCTTTATCGTCGGACACCTGCTGTTTGTGAACCTCTGACGCGTCTTCACAGAAGGGACTGTCTAAATTGGAGCCATTAACGTGCCACCTGGACGATCGAAAAGTGCGCCAATGTTATTTCATAGATGAGTCCCGATTTGGTGTGGAGAGTGATTCTCGAATTCGCATCTCGAGGGAACGTGGAACTCGATTTCGGGATCCAAACACTGTGGAAACAGACCAATACAGAGGAGGATCCCTAATGGTATGGACAGGGGGACTATGTTAAACAGGCGAACACCTCTTGATGAAATTGTACTGGTGATTCGCAAGGTTTAACTGCTGTCAGGTATTGTGACGAGACCTTGGGATCACATGTGCGGTTGTTGTGAGGTGCTGCGGGCCCAATGTTCGTATTGTTCTTCATGTACATCTACACAGATACTCTACAAATCACATTTGCGTGTGTGGCAGAGGGTTCATCGAACCACCTTCACAATTCTCTATTATTCCAGTCTCGTATAGAGCGTGGAAAGAACGAACACCTATATCTTTCCGTATGAGCTCTCATTTGGCTTATTTTATTGTGGTGATGGTTCCTTCCTATGTAGGTTTGTGCCAAAAAAATGTTTTCGCATTCGGAGGAGAAAGTTGGTGATTGGAATTTAGTGAGAAGATTCCGTCGCAACGAAATCGCCTTCTTTCAATGATGTCCAGCCCAAATCCTGTATCATTTCAGTGACACTCTCTCCCATATTTCGCGATAATACAAAACGCGCTGCCCTTCTTTGAACTATTTCGATGTACTCTGTCAGTCCCATCGGGCAAGGATCCCACACCGCGAAGCAGTATTGTAAAACAGGACGGACAAGCGTAGTGCAGGCAGTCTCTTAAGTAGGTCTGTTACATTTTCTAAGTGTCCTGCAAATAGAACGCAGTCTTTGGTTAGCCCTCTCCACAACATTTTCTATGTGTTTCTCCCAATTTAAGTTGTTCGTAATTGTAATTCCTAGGTATTTAGTTGAATTTACGGCCTTTATATTTGATTGATTTCTCGTGTAAACGAAGTTTCACGGATTCCGTTTAGCACTCATGTGGATGACCTCACACTTCTCGTTATTTAGGGTGAACTGCCAATTTTGGCACCATTCAGACATCTTTTCTAAATTGTTTTGCTGTTTGTTTTGATCTTCTGATGACTTTATTAGTCGATAAACGACAGCGTCATCTGCACACTACCTAAGACAGCTGCTCATATTATCTCCCAAATCGTATATATAGATAAGCAACAGCAAAGGGCCTATAACACTACCTTGGGGAAGCCACAAATCACTTCTGTTTTACTCGATGACTTTCCGTCGATTACTACCAACTGTGACATGTCCGACAGGAGATCCCAAATTCAGTCACACAACTGAGACGATATTCCATAAGCACGCATATTCATCTTTTGGATTTTCAGCTTCTTGTGTTGACCGTGTTTTCAGTTAAAATTGTAGGATCCGAGGTCCGTTAGTTATGAAAAAGATATTTTATTATTTCAGGGATAGTCTTCATTAAGCACATGGACCATTATTTTCAAACTGATCAAGTTTTATTTTATTATGAGAGCCAACAGATCAATAGTGTTGCATCAGACTTAGTTTTTGTGTTACGTAAATTCATTCAATTTTGGTTTGGCTTTGAGTTATCGACAGTCTACATTCTCACAGCTAAATTAAATTTACATTCTCGCAGCCAGAAAGGATCAGTACAGGACAAAGTGCATACGGGACGAGATACAATACACGTTTACATGCCACTTCCATATAAACAGTTGTGATTCAGATCACTCTCAGTCACGTAAATTCAATCACATTTCAAATGTACATGTTTCACTTATTAGAAACGCGCATGTTTCAGTGTGAAAATTTGCCTATTTTTCCAAACCACAACTGAGTTTACGCATGGTCGCGTGAGTCAGGTTAATACTTTATGAAAAGGCGCGACTACGGTACAAAAATAATCGTATAATTTTTTCCCTTATGTCATTGCGAAGCCACACTAATGCCAATTTCACCAGCTATTGTCATCGATAGAAAATTACATCATTCCATCAATAAAATCAGTATTTACTCAAATATAGCAGGAAATAAGGAAATTCAACATGTTAACTGTACAGCAAAATATTCTCCTCTTCGCATGCTTTAATTTACCGAGCCCTCTTTTCAGTGGATGACTAATATTTCATTATAGCTGTGTTGTTAGCGTGTGCGAGAGCAAGTGAACCACAAAATAAAATTAATTTTCTCGAGTTTGGAAGTACATATAGGTCTCCTACCTAGTTCAAAGGAAAATTCGAGATATTACCTGAATTTCACATACAAGAATGTTTCATCTAATGCACAAAAACGCAAGTTTTTCTCCTAATGTAGCCCAGTGTGATACCTGAATGCGAATAACAGAGTGAACATGACCATAAAGAAATGATGGGCACTACACCATAGAGCTAACATATGAGGCTGTTACGTAAAAGTCAATTTTTTTACTGAAAAGTTTCTGTAAAATCGTGTGAAAAAACTGCAAGGCCAGCGGGTCGTACGGTATGTTCTATGCGCTAGGGCACTGCCGCATGTTGAATAGCGGGTGACAAGCGTTCTCAGTGTGTAACCGTAGACGCGTACAGTTACACTAGATAGAGCGGCGGGTCGGCACGTGGTCTAGCGGCTTTGTGTGTTCCCACACCTACGTGGGCCAGAGTCCTTGGCTAGCGACAAGCAATAAGGCAATACCAGTGGTTTTTCGACTATGTGGAAGGATGGTCACATCGGCAATGAATTCTGTTTCATTCAGACCTGTCTGAAGTCGAGTTTCATACTATGAGGTGGTCGACTTTCTGAGGGTTCCAGCATGTTACGCCATACTGGTTTGGTGAGATCACAACACGCTCTTAGATATAGCAACGATTTTCACGCGTGTCCTCATCAATTCACGTGGAAGCATTTGTTTTTGGAGTAACAGGTAATAGGAGCAATTTCTCATGAGCTGCACTTGATGGTATTAAAAATGGAACTTCGCTTCCCCTTCGGATCTGAATCCCGTGTCCACCTGCAGAGTGGTATATAGTCGTCCTTGATTCATTTACGAGCATTCATCGCATTGATTCCCTCTGCCATTCCCTTAACCCAAAATGAAACCATTTTTGTGAACATCGTAAAAACTTGATATATTATGCCCCTTTGTTTGATACAAGAAGGTGCTTGTAGTCACCCGTGTAAATCTGTTTGTTAGGTGTCACTAATAATGAACATTTTGTAAGGTTGGGCCAGGGGATTCTATTTCTATTTTATTTCAAGAGGTTTATTTCATTTTCCTGTTACGGTCAAGTATTAACAGGTAGCTTCAGCTTCCTGTAATTTTCTCGTCCCAAGGTCTGGTGTAAGCATGTCAACACTGAGGTGGGCAATTGCGAACACGTGCCTCCCTCGTGTGCTGACGAGGTAACGCCGCTTACGCGAAGCTGACCAGGTCACGCTTCGGAACTTTCCATGCCGCCCCCAAGGTTTTCTCGGCTCATGACCAGTCAGGGTGGAGGAAGCTGCCTGGCAGAAAATCCACAGCGATTCTGGTACTATGTGAAGTATGTTAGCGGCAAGAAACAATCAATGCCTTCTCTGCACGATAGCAATGGAGATACCATCGAAGACCGGGTTGCCAAAGCAGGGTTACTAAACACAGCCTTCCGAAATGCAATCACAAAAGAAGACGAAGTAAATATTCCAGAATTAGAATCCAGAACAGCTGCCAACATCACTAACGTAGAAGTAAATATCCTCGGAGTAGTGAAGCAACTTAAATCACTTAATAAAAACAAGTCTTATGGTCCAGACTGTATACCAATTAGGTGCCTTTTGGAGTATGCTGATGCATTAGCTCCATACTTAACAATCATGTACAACCGTTCGCTCGACGAAAGATCTGTACCCAAAGACTGGAAAGTTGCACAGGTCACACCAATATTCAAGAAAGGTAGTAGGAGTAACCACTACATTACGGGCCCATATTGGTAACGCCGATATGCTGCAGGATTTTAGAACGTATATTGTGTTCGAACATAATGAATTACCTCGAACGAAACAGTCTATTGACACTCAGTCAATTCGGGTTTAGAAAAAAACGTTCCTGTGAAACGCAACTAGCTCTTTATTCACGTGAAGTGCTGAGTGCTATTGACACGGGATTTTAGATCGATTCCGTATTTCTGGATTTCCAGAAGGCTTTTGACACTATAGCAGACAAGCGGTTCGTAGTGAAATTGCGTGTTTATGGAATATCGTTTCAGTTATGTGACTGGATCTGTGATTTCCTG
Organism: Schistocerca serialis cubense; assembly: GCF_023864345.2. NCBI lineage: Eukaryota > Metazoa > Arthropoda > Insecta > Orthoptera > Acrididae > Schistocerca > Schistocerca serialis. The sequence goes on from NC_064639.1 coordinate 1,020,572,409, forward strand.
TCAGAGAGGTCAGAGTGCGTTGTAATTGACGGAAAATCACCGAGTAAAACAGCAGTTATTTCTGGCGTTCCCCAAGGTAGTGTTATAGGCCCTTTGCTGTTCCTTATCTATATAAACGATTTAGGAGACAATCTGAGCAGCCATCTTCTGTTGTTTGCAGACGACGCTGTCGTTTATAGACTAATAAAGTCATCAGAAGATCAAAACAAATTGCAAAATGATTTAGAAGAAATATCGGAATAGTGCGAAAAGTGGCAGTTGACCTTATATAATGAAACGTGGGAGGTCATCCACGTGCGTGCTAAAAGGAACGCGTTAAACTTCGGTTACACTATAAAGCTGTAAATGCTACTAAATACCTAAGAATTACAATTACGAACAATTTAAATGGGAGGCAACACACAGAAAATGTTGTGGGGAAGGCTAACCAAAAACTGCGTTTTATTGGCAGGACACTTAGAAAATGTAACAGACCTACAAAGGAGACTGCCTACATTACCTATGTCCGTCCACTTTTAGAATACTCTTGCGCGGTGTGGGATCCTTATAAGATAGGACTGACTGAATACATCGAAAAGTTCAAAGAAAGGCACCACGTTTTCAATTATCGCGAAGTATGGGAGAGAGTGTTACAGAAATGATACAGGATTTGGAATGGACATCATTAAAAGAAAGGCGTTTTTCGTTGCGACGGAATATTCTCACGAAATTCCAATCACCAACTTTGTCCTCCGAATGCGAAAAATATTTTGTTGACACCGACTTACACAGGGAGGAACGATCACCAAGATAAAATAAGGGAAATCAGAGCTTGTACGGAAAGATACAGGTGTTCATTCTTCCCACGCGCTATACGAGATTTGAATAACAGAGAATTGTGAAGGTGGTTCGATAAAATCTCTGCCACGCAAATAAATGTGATTTGCAGAGTATCAATGTAGATGTAGTTGTAGATATAGATGTAGATGGCCACGCTGGAGGTACCCTGCCGGCCAATAGCCGAAACGCTCTCTCTGCAGCGCACCCTGCAGCTGGGAATATCACCTTCCCCTCCTGGTACTACGGTGCCGAGGACTTTGTTTCTGTAGCTGCCACGCCATTCGGACTAGTCCAAATGGCAGCCACCACTTTTCTTTACCTTCGCCCACGTTTGCTGCAAACTATGTTTCGCCCACCACTACGTCTTGGTCTCCCCAGCCCTTACTCATGTTGCCCATTAAAATTTTTGGTCTTTCTGCCAATAAATGGCCTCATTTCAAGAAAATAACACTGTCTTTCAATATACCTTGGCTGATCGCAACAGAGCCGGTCTTTACAAAGTTAGACTGAATCTACAGCAGCATCAGCATTCCTCTGTTTACTATGTAGAACCTCTTCGAACCACATGGCCCTTCATATTCAGAACCAGCAATGGTCATTTCCTAACTCCTTGGTATATTTAACGGCTCTGTTTAAACAAACAATGCACCGTTCATATTTTCCGCACTATTTCACCTGTCCTGTAAGTACTTGTATCACAGTTTGCTGGTGCCTGCAGAACCATCGGCAGCCTCACTTGAGATATGTTCTCTTAATCAGCTTGTTGAAAGTCATTACAGTTCAGGAGCTGGTATTTTGGAGGTGTACTCTCAGATTTCACTGCGAGTCCATATCTCACAAATGGCATATACGAAAGCATTGCTTATAAAAAGGACCTCTTTACACTCGGAAACCATTACATTTGAACATTTCCCGCACCGATATTACCTAAACTATTTCCTTCTAAGGCACATGAATGAATATTTCTTGGCACTGAGTATTTTTGAAACAGATTGATTCATCACATAGGTCTGACTGAATATTGCCTGAAAATCAGTTAAAATTGTGTTCCCGAATTATAGTTATTCATTCAAGTTAAAGTTTCAGGACAACGGTTAGCTTTGAGTGTGGTAGGTCAGACCATTCCTCAGTGCTGCTTTAGTATTTAGTATTCTTGTTGCCTAGCAGCCATTACCCTCTGCATCTTCGTGCATGAGTAACTGACTGTATGCACACGTCAGTGGAGTCAGAACAGGTGCCGGAGCACTGTGTGCTGTAAGCTTCTTCGTGTTTAGCAGTGACTAACCTGATGTTGGCACAAATCCGCCCGGCAGACTTGTGGCACAGTACGGTGAGCCAGCCAGTCTGTGGATGGTTTTTAGGCAGTTTTCCATCTGCCTCACCGAACGCAGGCTGGTTCCCCTTACTCCGCCTCAGCTACACTATGTCGACGATTGCTGCGCAAACAAGTTCTCCACGTACGAGTGCACCACCATTACTCTACCACGCAAAAATAGGGGTTACTCTAGTCTGGTGTGAGGCGTTCGCTGCCGGAAGGGGGGGGGGGGGGGGGGGTCCACCGGTGGCGGAGCGGAACCGCACAATAACCCTGAAAGAATGGTTCGGTGTGGGGCGGCGCGGCGGAGGGTTGAAGTGGACTGCAGTACTCGTCGTGGGGTTGTGGACCAATGCGGCTTTAGTGGCAACGGAGCCTCTCCCCAGTTAACATACAATACAGTACAATACATACAATACAATCTGATGTTGCCTTGATATTTTTAAAACTACGTGAAAAACCATTTGTTGTGACTCGTGAAACTGCTTCTGGTTGTTGAGCCGCCCGGAGTGGTCGAGCGGTTCTACGCGCTTCAGTCTGGAACTGCGCGACCGCCACGGTAGCAGGTTCGAATCCTGCCTCGGGCATGGATGTGTGTGGTGTCCTTAGGTTAGTTAGGTGTAAGTAGTTCTAAGTTCTAGGGGACTAATGACCTCAGATGTTAAGTCCCTTAGTGCTGAGAGCCATTTATTCTGGGTGTTGAGCACTATTTTATATACATCGAACAGTTACAAAGTAGCAACGTTACGTCAACATGTTGGTTGAAAAGTATCGCAAATAATTTTAGATTTTTCCGCTCCACCACTATCCAAGCTTAAAGGGAGGCCCTGACTCCGCACTAGGCGGAGTCACAGTTATAGTGATATGGCCTTGTTCCTAGGTGGCTTAACAGGAGGTCTGCAAACGTTGTTTTCTGCTCGCGCCTTTCACCCGTTTTTCCAGTCCTGATGAGATAGGCTTTCCTTTTGTGCAATAAACTCGCAGTGGATTCGAATAAATAGCAAAAGTTCTTCGCAAATGGAACGTGATTGGAGCTTGCAATCCCGCACTGCAGCCTGACGTTAACATGCGGGTTGCCGACTTACGGATGTTTGACGCAGCGCCAGAGTTTTGATGGCAGGCTTCCCAATCTGTTCGGAAAATATAAGGGCTGGTTTGTAGAGGAGCCAAGAGTGTGGCTAATGTGAAGTTGGCACCATGTGCTCAGATTCGAGCAACAAACTCATAACAGTTATGTAGAGACAAAACACACCTCATATACGCAAGCTTCGTAGACAGCAGACTCATAGCGCTTTGAAACAGTAATTTCGGCGTTCAGTTGACTTAATGAAACGAAATAATGAAAAACAAAATAAACGTTATTTTGTCCAAGTGGAGCACAATAAAGCTGAAAATTGGATTGAACTCTGCTGCGATTAGCCAGAAACAAAGCTTTAAATTAATGTTGTGCAAGCGAAACCCGTCGGTTTACACAGTACTGTTCAGAATAATTTCGTTGTAGCAGTATACGAAACCTGGGTCTGACAGGTGCGAGAATTATCGAACAGTCAGCTTAACAGATCATGGAACCACTTGTAACAATAATGCGGAGATGGATGTAGAAGAAAATTAAGGATCTGTTAGATGACGGTCAGTTCTTGTTTAGGAAAGATAAAGCCACTACAGAGGTTTTTCTTACGTTGTACATGATAAGGGGAGCGTGTCTTAAGAAAATTCAAAAGCAAGTTCATAGGATCCGTCCACCGAGTTAAAACGTTCGGTAAAGTAGAATGGTGTGAGGTTTTGGAAAAAGCTCCAGTAAACTCGTATGCATAAGCTATTGGTAAATACGGGTAACATACAACACGTACAAGAACCAGAAAGGACAAATGAAGATGGAAGACTAAGTGCTCGGATTAGAAGGGGAATATTTATTCATAACTGCTCATCTTGATCGCAAAATGGTTCAAATGGCTCTGAGCACTATGGGACTTAACATCTTAGGTCATCAGTCCCATAGAACTTAGAACTACTTAAACCTAACTAACCTAAGGACATCACACACATCCATGTCCGAGGCAGGATTCGAACCTGCGACCGTAGCGGTCACGCGGTTCCAGACTGAAGCGCCTAGAACCGCACAGCCACACCGGCCGGCGATGTTACTGTCCTGTCCCTCATTTCTATTCATTATTTTATGATAAACTCTACGTAGTTTTTGAACTTTTTCATCCTTGTCTCAAAATAATCTAATGAGAACACGCTGTAAACTGAAAGTGAACCGAAGAAAGAAGAATGTCATGAGAAGTAGAGGAAATATGAATAGCGATAAACTTGACATGAAAATTGGTGGTCGCGATATGAACAGTATTAAGGAATTACGTTAACCGGGAAGCAACCCGCCAGGGTAGCCGAGAGAGCACCGAGCGGGAAGGTTCTCGTTTATTTCACTTGCCGCAGCGTTGCTTATGTGGGGTTTTCCTCGTTAGTGTTGTTCTGTCTGCCGAGTGAAGCCGGCCGAAGTGGCCGTGCGGTTAAAGGCGCTGCAGTCTGGAACCGCAAGACCGCTACGGTCGCAGGTTCGAATCCTGCCTCGGGCATGGATGTTTGTGATGTCCTTAGGTTAGTTAGGTTTAACTAGTTCTAGGTTCTAGGGGACTAATGACCTCAGCAGTTGAGTCCCATAGTGCTCAGAGCCATTTGAACCAATCTGCCGAGTGAGTTGTAGCGCCTCCGCTCCACATTTACTGTCTGTTTGTGTTCGTCTACTTGCAGCGGTGTCGTCCGCTCCGCTATGGCTACCATGGTTTCCGCGTGTGTTCGACGAAAAGGAAGTGTGAGCTTTCCTTTCGATAAAACAACGCGACATATGCAGCCCGGGACTCTACAAATACACGATTGACTTGTCGATACAATTCATGTGAACTCTGATCGGGTCCACACCGCTTATTTTGATGCAGACGAGTACGTGTTAAACGTGAAATTTTTATGGATCCCCTTCACGTTATAAGATTACTGTCGCGACATGGTTCTCAAGTCGCGTTCAAGTATCGCGGTAATTCCGATAGTATAGAGTCATTCGCAGATGCTGAAATCGAATATGCCAGTTTTCGAGTGTTCAACCTCCCGCCAGGAGTTTATGACAACATTCGGAAGGACATATTGACTCCTTGTAGTAACGTAAAAAACGTCCGTGGTGAGCGCTGGTCTACTCAACACAGATTACAGTGTTATAGTGGAATTACTTCCGTTGAAATGCATGTCAAACGCAATATTTCACCCCATTTACAAGTGTGTTGTTACCTCATCGGTGTCATGTATTCTGGTCAAGAGGCAACCTGCTTCCTATGTAATGAAAGTGAACGCGTTCGATCTAGTTGTCAGCGGCGGGTTTTTGTATTAAAGCAGTGTCGCAAAGTGACGGGTGCTGATCTTGTTCCTTTCACTCCCGACGTCAGAGTCAGACCTACTTCTGCTTCGGATTATAATGAACGAACAGTCAGTTCTGATAATCGTGTCAATTAATTTCCGCCTTTACTTCCGCGATAGGTTCAGAGTCCTATTGGCCCCAGGATAGAACCTATAACGGCAAGAAACAAGCGACGTTGTACTAAGGATGGTGATGGTGAGGATTTGGCTGTGCCTTCTGCGCAAACCTCCTCCGCATCGATTGCGTCCCCTGCTCCTCTCAATGCTACGATACCTACCGTCCGTGGTACCGTGAGTGGCGAAGAATTTATCTCCAGCATCCCTCCTGCTTGCGAAGCGGCTCCTTCTGCGCTGCCTGTGTGTGGAGAGGGAGCGGAGTCCCCCCCCCTATGTCTTTGTCTCCACCATTACAGTCTGAGACATTGCAGTGTCCTCCTATTCCTTCATCTTCAGCCGCCAACGGTTTCCCAAATTTTCCGACTACAGCAACTCCCGAGGAGAATAAAATTAGCGACCAAGTATCACCTGTAATATTAGTAGTTCCACAGAATGCTTCCGCCTTAGTAACTGGAACTGCATTACCGGACCATAGTTAAGGGGGGGGGGGATGAAGCTGTGCCTATGACCCCGCCCACACCTCCGTCTACAGAGGCCTCAATCCCACGTAGCCGACAGAAGCATCATATACAACCTTACCGTGCGATGGCACATAAGAAATCTAACAAAAAAGGTTTGCAGTGACAAGGGTTCTGGTTCCACCATGTCTGATTCCTCTGTGGATTCCGCAATGGACCTTGAGTCTCAGCTGTCTACCTAATTCTAGTCGGAGGTTCCGTATATCCCTGCCCAGCTGTGATCCATGACCCAAGCCTGCACTTTCCTTTCCTTAAACGTTAGTCGTGTGGAATCAGAATTACCGTACGATTGGCTTCGCTGCGTCAGTTCATTTATGATGTGCGGACATAGTTTTCTTACAGGAGATGTTATTTAGTAATTTCTCCTTACCTGGTTTTCGATGTGTCGTCGAATGTAATAAGACCTGCACGAAGGCAGCCGGACCTGCCCCGCCAAACGCTCATTGACGCCAAACGCTCATTTCCATTTTTGCCTGGTTTTCCTGTGATCTTTAATAAACCACATGAATATTCTACAGGGACCGCCTTATTCTTTCGCGAAGGCATGCCTGTTGCTGAGGTGGAAATGTTGGATTCTGGCAGGGGCATAGGTTGTCAACTTTTTAATCTTACCTTGGTTCTGCCGGCCGGGGAGGCCGAGCGGTTCTAGGCGCTACAGTCTGGAACCGCACGACCTCTACGGTCGCAGGTTCGAATCCTGCCTCGGGCCTGGATGTATGTGATGTCCTTAGGTTAGTTAGGTTTAAGTAGTTCTAAGTTCAATGGGACTGATCACCTCAGAGTTTAAGTCCCGTAGTGTTCAGAGACATTTGAACCATTTTTACCTTGGTTCTTTTACATACCTCTCCTGCACTGGTCGCGAAGTGGATCGTTCGCCTTTTTATAAAGAGGATACTGTTTATCTGTTGCATAAGAATACTCCGGGTATTCTGTTGGTTGGTGATTTTAACTGTGTATTGTGTCCTGCAGGTCAATCTCCTAATTTTCATTTCTCTCGTGAATTACATGAATTGGTCCGCTGCTTACGCCTAAAAGACGTATGCATATGTAAATACCCGACGTTAATTAAATTTAGCCACTTTACAGCGAATTCTAGTAGCAGGTTAGATAGGTTTTACTTATCTGACAGCCTGAGCGGTACTATTCTTAACGTTGAAGTCATCCCAGCTTCCTTCACGGATCACTGTGCTGTGGCCACAACTCTCAATCTTGAACGGCTACCAGTCAAATTGTTTCGACCTCCGTGGATGTTAAACGTCGCCCACCTATCTGACCATCTCTCAATGACGTGATGTGAGTGATGTGGGAGCGTACTCTACGGCCCACAGGGAATATACTCTTCCACCCTTGACTGGTGATACAGCTAGCAAAACAAAGGCCGAAGTAAACTTTGATACCTTTCTGTGCTGCCAGAAGAGAGTGCAGCTTTTGTGGTCCCTCACATTCCTGTCTCGTTGCAGAGCCGTCGGCGTTATACCGAAGTATCTGAAGATAAAGCGCCTGTTCTATTCGGGAAAGGCACAACGCATTTTCAAACGAACTGAGGAGGCCTTACTACGAGAGCGCATTCAGCAGACCCGATGGGACTTGGCAAGCACAAACTGTAGGTTGATGTCTCTCCATATTACGATCAATAATAAACTGTGCAGCGGTGACTGGGATAAAATTGATAGACTACTGCATGATACCATGCGGAAGCGTATGTTGACGACGTCTAGTAGACAGAAGAAGAAGTTTGATAATTTGCTACCTAATCAGACTGTTCGGCATTTAGACGTTTCCCGGACCGTTATCAATTTGTCCAAACGTTCGTTATCTGACTATGAGACATCTGTGCTTGCCAAGGGAGGAAATATTGCTGTTAGTGCGCGTTTTGTGCCCACGGAAGAAATTATAGCCAATGTAGAAGCAGGAATTCGCAGTGTAGATTCTGTAACAGCTGAAGAAATCCGTATAGAAACAGTGAGAATATTAGCCAATGCAAGACCGCCGAAAAGTAATATAACTGTTGGTGAGAGAAGAGCTTTAAAACTCCTGAATGACGACGATAGTATTTTGGTTCTCCCAGCTGAAAAAGGAAGCGCAACGGTGGTTATGGATGTGGCCGACTATCAGAGAAAAATTACGGATCTACTGGATCCGCAAGCATATAGGAAGCTGAATAAGGACCCCACTAACAACGTTCTCAGAACTGTGTCGCTGTTAATAAAAAGTCCTCCATTGAAGAGAGCGTGCAGAATGGTCTCTGCAGTTCGGTTGCGCCACCACCGAGGCTTTATGGATTGCCCAAAATTCATATAGAAAATGTTCCGTTAAGACCGATACTAAATGCCATTGGTACGCCCACCTACTCGTTAGCCAAGTTTTTGACTACGCTGTTAAAACCACATGTGGGCCGTTCGGACTCGTATATAAAGAATTCGACACATTTCATCAGCAGATTGAATGGAAAAGTGGTCCAGCCGGAGGACATATTGGTCAGCTTCGATGTGGTATCGCTGTTTACCATGGTTCCACTTAATGATGTATTGGAACAGCTGGATCGAATTTTTCCTGCCGATATTTTAGAGCTGTTTAAGTGTTGTTTGACGACCACATACTTCAAGTGGAATGAACAGTTTTATGAGCAAACGGATGGCGTGGCTGTGGGAAGCCCCCTAAGTCCCGTAATTTCTAACTTCTTTATGGAGATATTCGAAGTACAGGCCTTAGGTACTGCCAACAAGAATCCAAATGTATGGATCCGAAACGTGGATGACACGTTTGTGTTGTGGAGACATGGTAGGGAGGAACTAAGCCGGTTTCACGAACATCAGAACAGTATAAACTCAAGAATTCAGTTTACAATGGAGGAGGAGGTAGACGGCAAACTACATTTCCTCGATGTGCTTGTGTTTAGAAACGAAAATGGTAGTTTGGGCCACTCAGTGTACCGCAAACCCACGCACACGGACCGTTATTTGCACCGGGATTCGAACCACCACCCACAACAGAAGCGGGGTCTTATCAAGACGTTAGCGGACAGAGCTAGAAATATTTGTGAACCTGAGTTCCTCGACGCTGAGATGGAACATCTCCACAATGCACTAACGAAGAACGGATATTCGTCCGCCGAAATAAAACGTGCGTTGAGGCAGCCACGCAGAAATCATACTGACGTACAGGCTACTGCAAAATCTAAGGTTTTCCTGCCGTTTGTTAAAAATGTAACGGAAAAAATAGGGAGGATCTTGACGAAGCGGAATATTACCGTAATTTACAAGCCCACCAGGAAGATACAGGAATACCTTAGGCCTGCCAAGGACGCTCGCAAACCATTGGAAAAATCTGGAGTGTATAGGATTCCATGCAGCTGTGGTGATGTTTATGTGGGTACCACCAAAAGAACTGTTTCTAAACGTTTGGAACAGCACAAGGGAAATTGTAGAAGAGGAGAAAAGGAACGATCAGCTGTTGCGGAGCATGCTTTCCAGCCAGGGAACCACAATAATCGTTTCGAGAAGACACAAGTACTAGCGGCCACGAGCGGATACTACGAAAGGCTCTACAGGGAGGCAATCGAAATCGCCAAACACCCAAATAATTTCAACCGAAAGGAGGAGGGCGTCAAATTAAACGGTACATGGATGCCGGTGTTAAAGAAGATGTGTACCACCCGTCCACTACTGGGTGATGGGAACGGCGATCGACGGCGACGGACAGCGGCCAATTGCACTGACGTTTTCAAAAAACGTGACGTCACGCCGCGGCGTGGGGGCGCGCGGACACGGAATATAGCGGCAGTCAGTAGCGAGCCAGTGTGTGTGTGTGTGTTGGATCTTCCATCAAGCTACGGACCCCCTTGAAGATGTCTCCCGCAGTCGGAGACGAAACGTTGGGAATCACCACAGAATTCATCAACCGACCAATGCATAACATCCCGGATAAATATAATGGACATTTCTTGAGTCAGCGTGAAAACAGTACGTCGCACATATACCATCTGCTTGATCCTTCGTATATCAGTCAGGTCCCAACCCCCCCCCCCCCCGTCCCCCTCCTCAAAGGAACGAGGCTTCGTCGTCACCTGTGATGCCACCTCACACCGTAAGCGAGATATATGTATTTCCCATAAGAAAAGACCAGACAATTGTTGTAGGTTCTTCGCTATCGTCGAGAGAAGCGGATAAACTTGGGCCATGTAACAAGCTTTGTATAATTCATATGTATTCGGACTCTCTGGAGCCGAGTAAGAGACTGCCTTTCATGCTCTAGTGCCGCTCCCTGAATTTTTCCCATAACGGACTTCCAGTTGAGCGTCGCCATTTTGAGTGGACAACGATCAATGATGATACAAAGAGACGTATGGCGATGCACCGCAGTAGCCCATGGAATAACTGCGTCACAAAACCTCGCAAGGGAAGAAGATTTCATTTACCTTTATTAAGTTTTGCACCTGAACACCGACAAAAATCATCGATTACAGCCTGCAGTCGAGGTATCTCAGGAGGATTGCGAAGTGGAACCATCACGTCATCCGCGTATGCACGAACAGCTATAGTTCCACCGGAAAGCGTCCACCTTGTCGGTTGGGATTCTAGCAACCGAAGTAGGGGCTCCAGAGACAACACAAACGAAGTCATTAACAGCGGGCTTCCTTGAGGCACTCCCATACGGATATTTATTGGGGACGTCAGTTGGCCAGTAACAACCACCGAATCCGAAATACCCGTAAATAGATTTGAGAGAACTCGCCGTGTGTCAACAGTGAAACCAACTGCCTCGAGAATCCGAAGCAGAAAGTCGTGATTAACACTATCAAATGCCTTATCGAAGTCTAGAAAAGCAAGGGCACAAGGAACGGGCGTTACAGCAGCAACCGAAACCACGTCACGACACTCGACTATAGGGTAAGAATGGTACGACCTGGTACGCAGCTTGATGTTTTACAACATCCGTCTCCGTCAGAGCCGACGTCGCACTAATAACTGGCCTCGTCACAGTCTTATAATCAAAGTTTAACAAAGTAAGTGGGCGAAAGCTATCAGGGGCAGCCGGTCCAATGCGTTTCGGGATTAAAACCATTTGTTCCACTTTGAACGAGGTCGGCACTACTCTACCCTGTAACGCTTCATTCAAAAGGGAGGTAAAGGTAGCACAGAAAAACGGCAAAAAGCGCACGTAAAGTTCCTTGGGAAGTTCATCTGCCGGCCGGTGTGGCCGAGCGGTTCTAGGCGCTACAGTCTGGAACCGCGTGACCGCTACGGTCGCAGGTTCGTTCGCAGGTTCGAGTCCTGCCTCGGGCATGGATGTGTGTGATGTCCTTAAATTAGTTACGTTTAAGTAGTTCAAAGTTCTAGGGGACTGATGACCTCAGAAGTTGATTCCCATAGTGCTCAGAGCCATTTGAACCATTTGAAGTTCATCTAGATCCGGGGACTTTTGAGAAGGCGATCCCACAAAACGTTTGTAAATTTCCTCAGGCTGAAAGGCAGCTAAAAGCGTAGCATTGTGTTCAGGTGTAACTGTCGTTTCCAAGGTGCTGACAAGTGGATCGTAAAAGGTTTCATTTGATTCATCGAAGTCTTAGATGTCTACATAGTACTGGTGTAAGATGCGCACTATATCAGCTTTCGCCGTTACTAAACGTCCATCATATGTAGCGAGAGAATGAATACAAGCTCGTCGCTGACGGGTCAAATGCCGAAGTAAATCATATAAGGAAGTCAGTTCTTCCGCCACCAATGAACGCGACATCGATCGGATTTTCAAACCTTCCATTTATATTCTCTTAAAGGTCAAAAATTTTGCTTTTACATGCCTAACATCCGCAATTGACAGAGGGGCGTCATCCGAAGCAGCTTAAAGTTCATTCAGGATGGAAGAGTAATATTCATAAATTACGGTATATGGATGCCAGTGTTAAAGAAGATGTGTACAACTCGTCCACTACTGGGTGATGGCAACGGCGATCGACGGCGACGGACAGCGGCCAATTGCACTGACGTTTTCAAAACACGTGACGTCACGCCGCGGCGCGGGGCCGCGCGGACACGGAATTTAGCGGCAGTCAGTAGCGAGCCAGTGTGTGTGTTGGATCTTCATCAAGCTACGGACCCCCTTGATGATGTCTCCCGCAGTCGGAGACGAAACGTTGGGAATCACCACAGAATTCATCAACCGACCACGGCATAACAGCCCGGATAATTATAATGGACATGATGTTTCCGGCTGTGAAAGTTTACATTTTAGTATCATGACTCAAGAAACTCATACATTCACGTCTTTTTTCTTTCTTTGTGTCAGTCCTGCTAGTTTAGAACTCCCTATTGATGTTGGTCCAATAAATTATAAGTTAAAAAACATTCGTGACTTCTATCTTGCGGTGAGCTATTTAGGGGCTGACATCTTATGGAGACCTGTCCTCATCACCAAATTCCTAAAGACTCGATGGGAACCAGTCCATTGCCTGATCCTCGTTGAAAGAGAATCTCCGCATACGAACTGCATGACAGTTTGGTGCAATATCAGCCTTCCGATTTTGCCAATGCGAGTAGCGTCCTCGTTTTATGAGGTAGTAAATAACTTGATTCCAATAAACGAACGACTTTTCTTTATTGGCTTTAGTGCGATTTATGTAGTCGTTGTTTGTCTCCAGATATGAAACAACATCGCTTTACTTGTGGAGGTCGTATGGCAAACTGGTCTTGGATCAGACATAATTGGCCTTCGTTTCTCGATCTACTGAGGCTGCATACTCTACTGACATCATATTGTGCCCAGATTCTTCTTTCTTTCCGCGGTCGAAAACCCATACCGCTACGCGGATGCTGGGACACTTCGTTCATTATGTTCTAGAAGGTGAGAGGAAGATAACATGAACTTCATGCAGTACTTTATCACTGCCTATTGGACACGCTTGCGAATCTCTCAATATCGAGACGTGTTCGCCAACATGTTGAATATTATATTCCGTCGACAAGGTATTGGTTAATGTATTTTTTCTGATAAGTGTTTTTCCTTGTTATATATGTTCCCATCTGATTTCTTTCGGCTTGTCTTCTCCTGGTTTCCCTGCTCATTTTGTTTTGTGTATTGACTCAGCTTCGCTCCAGTTCTATTGTAAAATCTGTATACCATAGAAGTATAGTTATACATGAGCGTCTACAATCCTTGTAGTCAAATTGAGATTTTTCTTAATTTGCTACTTCGAATATAATATGGTTTCGTTTTCCCTCTACTTTTGGATTCTATTACAAACTTTAAAAATAAATAATTATACAAAATTAAAAAAATATTAAAACATATTAAAATAATCGTTGATACATATTATGTGAGGTTTGTGGTGGTTTTGTCGGCTATGTTCTCGTTTTTTTCCAACTCTGTGATCCTAATTAATTTTTCCTACCATTTGCAGCGTATATTACGTGATGGTCTGACTATGGTCTACTGAAGCGTCATAATAGTACCAAGTCATTCTGATAATAATAAAAAATAGAGCGCTAATCAGCTACTTCCTGGACTCGCGCGCTGGCCCCTGATCGAATCCGCCCGGCGGTTGAACGACGAGGGCCAGTATGCCAACCAGCCTGGATGTGGTTTTTAGGCGGTTTTCCACATCCTGGTAGGTGAATACCGGGATGGTCCCCACGTTCCGCCTCAGGTACACGACTCGCAGCCATTTGAAAACGTTCGCACCACGCTAGACACAGACAGCTGTGGGTACACTAACTCCGCCCCGGAGGGCCCTGGGTTGCGACAGGAAGGTCACCCCCAACTCCGCCTCGGGCCACCCCCCGACACCAACATCGCTAAATCCATAGTAACAAGGCCAAGCCCGCGTGGAAGCGAGACAAAGGCCCAAAGAAATTGATGATGATGCTACCTTGGAAACAAAACGATACGTGTCGAACTAAACATGGAGGATGTAAGAAGAGAGCACCACAGTAAAAGTTGGAATTCCTGGACTAAATAAGTGTATTAGTATCAAATATCGATCTTAATTTGAGGACAAAAACTCTTGTAGCTGTACATTTGAAGCAGAGCATTGTATGAAAGTGAACCATGGTCAGGAAAAGAAGAGATTCGTATAGTTTTGTATTTGACACTACAGCAGAATGTTAAAAATTAGTGAAACGTTCTTCTACTAGGGAATAGGGGAACAATATGAAGGATTGGACCCCTTACATTTATCAATCATACCAAAAAATTCCTTTAAACCAACAATATCTTAATCCTGATTACTTTAAGCAAATTTAGTGAATCTGCTACGAATGTCTTTTTAAGAACAAGTTCTATCTCATATATAAGAAAATCTTAAAACCATTGACAATTATACGCCCGACGGCTTACATTAAGACACACAATGTTTCTGACTAGCCTTCGGACACTGATAACTGATGTTCTCAAAAATATTTGCCTAAATAGCAACATGCCAGAGATGCACCCAGTAAATAGCAGGATGAAGTTAATACAAAGGCACTAGTTTCACACTCAGGAGTCAGTCAATATCACTAAGGCTTACTAAAGTTTCAGACTTCGGCTCCAAGGCCCAGTAACACAATTAGTCAGCGCAAAGTTTTACTAAGAGTAGCACAGCAACAACCTTTCACAATTGTATGTTGCTCTTGAGATAAAGTTTAATAAATGTAATAAATACCCAAGTAAATATAATTAGCGCCAGGATTAATTAGCGAGGAGTGACGCCAGGTTGCTCGAAGGAAGAACGAAAACTTAACTTGGAGAAGCCAAGGCGGAAGGCTGCAGTTCGTACAAGACCTACTTCTCGAGCTTCGACCCGGAGTCACCTCCCGCTACCCAGAATTCCACAGCCCCGGTAGCCATAGGTGGAAACGTAACGCTTACTCCAAAACACCAGCTAGCCAGCTGTAACATTTAACAGGCGCACAGAACAGGTCCGCAAGGACAATGTAAGCCACAACAAAACATATTAAATAACTGGTTAAATTATTCACTAATAAAACGGCACACTGCCTTTGCCACGCTACGAATGAGCTACACAGGCAAGGTACAACCAACAGGGCAAATCTTATCAATAACCTTAAGGAGAATTGCCTGCTATTAAGATATATAAAAGAAACTTACAATTACTAGCAAGGCCAGCGGGCACTCCAATCTCAGTCCCAATTAAACTACGTGAGCTCATACGCCCCACTGTTCAGTGAAAACCATAACGAGCACAATTCTGAGAATTTCATTATAACTTTACTGGGGCTCACTGGGCTAAGGCTACCAAACACTCCAATACACTTCTTTTGTTACAAGTGCAAGATGTTTCAGAACTAGGTTCATATTTATGTTAGTCATAAAAAGAAGAATATGTATTAACCAAGCGAGAATCGTGTACAACATTCAACATGAAGACGAAGAACTTGAGACTACTATGTCCATTAAAAATTATTGTTAATAAGACAACTTTGTAATTTAGAGATGGAAACAAAAGAACATTTGGAGTAGGAATTAAAATCCAGGGAGAAAAAATTAAATTTTTCAGATCGTTGTAATCCTTCAGAGATAACAAAAGACTTGGAAGAGCAGCTGAACGATAGGGACAGTGTGTTGAAAGGAGGGTATAAGATTGATATCAATAGAAGCAAACAAAGATAAGGGATTGTAGTCGAATTAAATAAGGTGATGCTAAAGGAATTATATTAGGAATTGAGACACTTAAAGGAGTGGATAAGTTATGCTGCTTGGGCAACAGAATAACTGATGACGGTCGAAGTAGAGGGGATATAAAATGCAGAATGGCAATGGCAAGAAAATCGTTTTTCAAGAAAAGTAGTTTGTTAACAATGAGTATAGATTTAAGTGTCAGGAAGTCTTTTCTGAAAATATTTGTATAGAATATAGCCACATATAGAAGTGAAATACGGACAATAAACATTTTAGACAAGAGGTGAGTAGAAGCTTTGAAATGTGGTGCTACAGAAGAATGTTGAAGATTAGATTGGTAGATCACGTAATTAATGAGGAGGTACTGAATAGTATTGGCGAGAAGAGAAATTTGTGGCACAATCTGATTAAAAGAAGGGGTAGGTTGGTAGGACACATTCTGAGAGATCAAGGGATTGTCAATTTAGTGATGGAGGGACACATGAAGAGTAATAGTGGTATAGGGAGACCAAGAAATGAATACAGTAAGCAGATTCAGAAAGACGTAGGTTACAGTAGTTACTCGGAGACGAAGAGGTTTGCACAAGTCAAATTAGCACGGAGAGCTGTATCAAACGAGTACTCGGACTGAAAATCACAACAACAACAAAAAGATGGATTCTGATCATGCTCCGTAATATTAACAGTAAGGTGTCAGCAAACGGATCAGAACACTGACCTGTCCTTCCCATGCGTGCATGATTCCTGCTTCGAACAATCTGTCGATGAGTTCATCTAGTTGCTGTATGTACGGCCAGCCCTTTGGCACTGCGAGAACCACGTATTCCCAGTAAATATCCTCGCGCATTGGGCGTAGGTATCTGCTTGCAGCCTCCTCGTCGATGTAGTCACCAATGGTAAAATAACCTGTTACGGTACATCAACCCAAGTGTTATTAATCTTGATGTTGATCTTGCGTAGTCAGTGGCCTTAGTCTAACACAGAAATACATGGAAATACAAATCAAACATTTTACAGGCGTAATTTTGTAGAGGCTGACAGCTACGTGTAGTCCATGGTGCGAGAAACGACCAGAAAGTAAGTGTACTAGATTTCTATATACTCGCAGACAAATTGTAATTGAGAGAAAATTACAGGATATTATTGATACACTGATTTTTTTCACATAATCGCCATTCCTTTCAATGCATGTGGTGAACCATGGCACAAGCTTCTTTATGCACTACTCGAAGAACTCTCCCGCTAGCTCATTTCCCGATTTCAGAACCGCTTTTGCACCTGCTCGTCAGTTAGAAATTTTATTCCACTCGTGTTTGCCTTCATGGAGGTCAAGAGATGGTAAGCAGTAGGCGCAGTGTCAGGGGAATACGTGTGACGAGGGCTGTTTGAAACATCTCACCCAAATGAGTCCAAGAACACCTTGGTGGCTAGGACTGTGTGAGGACGGACGTTTCGTGCCAAAAACACACTCCTCTCGTCAACATTCCCCTTCTTTTAGTTTGAATGCTTCCTCTGAGATTTTCACGGTCTCACAATATCATTGTTCATTGATGGAGTCCCCATAAGGCAGAACGTCACCAATATGATTTCTTTTCGGTCCAGAAACAATGTGGCCATTATTGTCCTACTAGGAAACATAGTTTTGACTTTTTCGGCAGGTGGAGAATTGGTGTGCCGCCACTGTGACGAAAGTGATTTTCTCTCAGGTGCGTAATGAGCTACCCACGTTTCGCCTCCAGTCGCAACTGAGCTCAGAAAATACTCGACTTCCAATTCAAGTCAGCCGACAGACTTGCGGGCGCTATTGACCCGACCTTTCTTGTGTCAAAAAGCTGTGTTTTGGGACTCATCTAGCACACAGTTTTCGATATCCCATGTTTCTGTGAGTGTCTCGAATAAGAGAGTTCTGGTTAGTCCTGGGAACATCTCACAAATTTCGTCCAGTGTCAGTCGGCGGTTTCCTCCATTTTTTGCGCCAACACACCATCACAATAGAAGGTCTTCCACTCATCTGTTCATTGTGAACATTTGTTCTTCCGCCACTAAACTTCCAACAACACCTAAATACGCTTGTTCTGTTCAGATCACCTTCACTGTAGACCGTTTTGATTCGCGAAAAATATCGGAAGCTGTTATTCGTTCCGTGAATAGGATTACAGCAGGTGGCTCGCAGTTGGCGGGATTCTTACCTGCGTCTTCCACGTGACTGGACAGTACGACGTGAGTTTACATTCTACCGTGTTCCTGCGACGATCGCACCGATCAAGATCCCTCCCTCTACCGCTCAGTGTTGCCAAACCTCGAAAAACATAACAAAAAGCAACAAAGAAATAAAGAAAGATAACACAGCCTGTCATATTCACAGCACACTTACGGTCTGAAAATGCCTCGTATTAACTTTCCTTACAGTTTCTTTCTTTTTTTCTTTCTTTTGTATATCTTTTTTACCATCTTTTAGTGTTTCTTGATGGCAGGTTCAAATTGCTGTTAAGCTGTAAATTTAAACAGCAGTGATTACATTTTGCATGATATATGAAGAAAGAGTCATCTGATTGCACTACAGCCGGCCGGAGTAGCCGAGCGGTTCTAGGCGCTATAGTCTGCGTTCGCAGGTTCGAATCCTGCCTCGGGCATGGTTGTGTGTGATGTTCAGTTAGGTTTAAGTAGTTCTAAGTTCTAGGGCACTGATGACCACAGCAGTTAAGTCCCATAGTGCTCAAAGCCATTTGAACCATTTGATTGCACTACAGTACAACTTTTACATGAAAGTAGATAGAAATTTTTGGACGAATTTAAACTTACGTATCGGAAGTAAACATCATATTGACACGAATTGTGATTAGCTGATTAATTTGGTTGCCGATGAACGTCTCCGTGGAGGAGCTTAGCCGATCACCCTCTTGCTTGCTCGTTTATTACCCACGAAAAGGCGTTTTGTTTTCACCGTTTCAACAGGTGCATCTCCATTCAATGAGGTTTCGGGATTGCGCCGCATCATGCTGACTTCTGGCGACAGTATTGTGGCAAGAAGTTAACATGGTCCGACTGCAATCCCGAAACCTCAGAATATTCAGTACGCCGGGAGAACGTCAAGAACCACAGGTGGTTATCTGCCGCTACACTGCGGCGTGATTTTTCGTCGAGACTACAGCACAGTGAGCTGCCTCAACGGCGGATCGGTCGGCCATAATGTGCGTACGATTCCCGCATTCTGCTTCTACCCTGATATTACAGCATGTCGCTTTTTTTGACGTTTTGTGAAAAACTTCACGTACTTCCACTTCCAACGACATTAACCGAAGTGCGGCGTCGTATAGCTGCAGCAGTAAATCTAACTCGAGACGTTACAGCGCATTATGTAATTAGTGCTGTTTGAAATCAAAGCTTAACAGCAGTTTGAATTTGCCATCATGAAACAGTAAAATATAGTAAAATAGATACACAAATGTAAAAAAACGAAAGAAATTTTAAGAAAATTTAATAAGAGGTATGTTCAGAAAGTAAGTGTGCTGTGACCATGATGGACTACACTTTTTTGTTTTCTTTCTGCTTTTTATTGTTTTTTTTTCTTTAAGGGTTGGCAACACTGAGTTTGACAACTGTTCAGGTGCCACGTGGCCGGTAAAGGACACACAACGTTTATGGATGGTACATCAAATTCTTAATCCAAGACGTGATTGTAAAATTGCCACAGGACACTATGTAGATGCATCCTTGTAAACACGGATCGTTCTTTTGAAAATAACCAAAACTTTATAGTCCTACGTGTAAGTTAATATCTATCTCAACTTCCAACCGTGATCTTGTTGACAATATACTCTTGTGAGACCGGCTAAATGTTTTCGAAACACCCCCTAAGGCATCATTTTCTTTTGATAGGACTTTTGTGTTTCCCAACAATTCTTCAGTTTTTGCAGATATAAAAGCGGATACTACTATATGAAACTGTTGATCACGTAGCATAAATGGTTTCTATGGTAATCTGTATTTCGTAAACAAGTAAGCTCATATTACGTCCATATATTGTAATTCCACCTGTTCCGGATATATTTCCGTATCATATAACGCAGTCACTCATATAATTCATGCCAGCTAGACTGCTACACTCGTCTAAATACAGTTTAAACTGAGCTTAATTCAATGACTATGACTACGTTTTCTGGTGGATCCTAACAAACTGTTCCTCACGCGGACCATGCAGCCATACTGCAAAGCGTTTGCAGTTGGCTGAACGTGACAGTATACCAAAACGCCAAAATTACTCGGTGCACATACGAAACCCTTCAATATATCGATATCTGTGTATGGCGTCCACGCATAGATAGTTTCCCTACAGTGAGATGACTGAATGCTAACTCAGGAGAAAATCTATTTGCTTACCGATCTCTAGACTGTGCCGGAATAATCGATCCAGCAGTCGCTTATATTGTTTGTTACCTTTAGTTCAAGTATTATCTCAGACTTTACTCGCCGTAGCCGGCCGGAGTGGCCGTGCTGTTCTAGGCGCTAGAGTCTGGAGCCATGCCTCGGGCATGGATGTGTGTGATGTCCTTAGGCTAGTTAGGTTTAAGTAGTTGTAAGTTCTAGGGGACTGATGACCACAGCAGTTAAGTCACATAGTGCTCAGAGCCATTTGAACCATTCTTTTACTCGCCGTTGTCGACTAGTTTGTTTTTGCTAATGAACGTGTATGTGTGTTGCACAAAATAAAAAGTAGCTTTGTTCACATCTGTCCAATGTACTTTGTTTTATGAGGTATGCAAGCTACCTTATTTTTTGAGGAATAAAAGCCTTACCCAGATAATTAGTGACGCTCACGACGAATATACATTTTATTTTTTGCGTGATTTGATATGGCATCATTGCAATGGAAGACACTCGCAATCAGACAAGATTAAAAAAATTCGCGATGATATCCCGGTTTGGGAGGTCTCCCTTTCAGCAAGAGATAAAGTAAGCACAGTGGGAAGAACCGAACACTAAAACAGTTCACAGTACCATGTCGGTTCAGCGAGTACATGCAACTATACCAACTACACTCCGCCGTTTATTTGATCTTTCTCCTATGTCAGGAGGTGATGGAAGGCCTGATTTGAAAATATTGTCTATTCTGTTGAATTCTATTGCGACACTACCGCGCTCAGGAGGAAATACGAGTACCAAGTTACTGACAGATCGTTTCACGTGGCCAATGCTTAAAAAGATGCCAGTACCTGAGCACGTTTATTTATTCAATGCTACCAATGCAAAGTGAGATGACCCGAGCAAGCCGAAATCGGGAAACTTGAAGCGTCTACAGCGAGATTCGTCCACCTCCACATCGATCTCGTAGGACCACTTTCACCTGCCATCGGGTATACGTACCTTCTCACAACGCGCCGCAGTGGTCTGATGGGTAAAATCTACACCCAAAACGCCAAACGTGGGCGGCACCCCGCACTATCATAGAATAAGCTACTAATCTGACCACAGTGGGATCGGACGCCAAAGACAGCTCTGATGTGCCACTGCTAGAGATGAATAGAGGCCTTTCCCTTGGGCACCGCACAGCGTAAAAGTAAGACATAGAAGTATTGGTAGCAGAAATGACATATGGGGAGCCATTACACATTCCTGCAGAATATCTCAATGCACTGCTACCGTCTCCAGCGGAATGGCCATAGCTGGAGCAACAACTCCGAGACCATGTAGCCAAGATCCGACGTCTGCCTGGTTTGGTCCACACGAACACCCTGTTTTCGCCGAAAAAGCTTAGGACGATCGAACTGCCATTATCTTCCCCACAGCTCTCATCTAGCCACTGCTCAAACCACTGTATAAGGGCCTTTTTCTGTACAAACCATAAAGAGCATGCTAAATGCAAAACGACAAAGATCTCTGTCGCTCGTATCAAGACAGCGTGAGTCCTGTCTTTACACCACAAGGCAACACGCCGAGCCCGCAAGCCTCATCACACCCGGAGACAGCGGTGCGAATATCACTAGCGTTTATCATCCCATCAGCCAGCGACCAAGCCGTAGCTGTATTCAGCAGCTGCACCAACGCCGCGGCCAGCAGTCGACACAAAAAAAAAAAAACCTCCGTCCGAACAGACCATGGAGGTCGGACAGTACCGACCGTCCGCCGTGTCATCCTGAACCCACATGCATCACTGGATGCGGATATGGAGGGGCATGTGGTCCACACACCGCTCTCCCGGCCGTACGTCAACTTTCGTGACCGGTGCCGCAACTTCTCAATCAAGTAGCTTCTCAGTTTACTTCACAAGGGCAGAGTGCACCCCGCTTGCCAACAGCGCACGGCAGACCGGATGGTCACCCATCCAAGTGCTAGCCTAGCCCGACAGCGCTTAACTACTGTGATCTGACGGGAACCGGTGTTACCACTGCGGCAAAGCCGATGCGAACGGCAAGTCAAGTTTAAATTTCCCTATATTCTGGGTGCTCCGCTCAATAGGAGTGGTCGAGCTGTGTGGTAGTAATCGGGCCAGCAATCAACGGTGTTGTGTGTTATGTTTCGTGCAACAGTTACTTTCAAAGCTACTCTAGGTTATCAAGTTATCTGTTTTCTCTTATGAACGAATATGTCTGATTCTAGAAATAAAAATTAATTTTGTACACTTCAGTTCTACGTAGTTTATTTTATGTCGAGCATAAGCCTTAACCCCAACCTGTCCCAGGTTACAAATCAAGCAGTTTTTATCAACTCGTCAGGTGCCCTGATGGTAGCAGCGTGCACTTAGCAATGAGGCATCTGCTTTCTCGTCATGTTTTGTGATCTTTCGGACTCTGTTCGTAAGCCTTGTGTCTCTCCCAAAATTTTTTCCGCAACTCGTAGCCTGGAATGGTATTAACATTCCGCATTGGGAATATGCAACCAACCTAATTAGCGATGGAGGACACTCGAATTCCGTGACTTGGCAGTGTAGTACGACTTAACATCTACGCCGCTCTTATGTCCCCTATGCTACGATTTCCTTTGCAGATGACGAAACACTGTGTCATGCAATCCCCAAACGGCCAAAGGAACTTGACAGCACAAAGACCCTGCAAGATTTTCTATTCCGGTTTGTGCTTCCACAAAGTGGCTTTGCTTTCACTTGGTTCTACATTTCTAATGAAAGGAGAAGTAAATCGTGATGTCCATGAAACAACACTGGTTACTATTCTAATGCACTGGTGCTGATATTTTCCTTTTCATCTTGAAAGAGATAAACTCACACTGCTACAAATATCCAGAAATAATTTAAAGTGCCTTCCCTGGCATAAATATTCAGTCACCAGATTGGTATTTTATCGAACCACTGTCGTCAATTTTCGGAGAACATCAACGCGGCTTTACCAATGTCTTTGAAAAAAAAACAGAACTCTCATCTTCTCTGACAAACACTTTAATTCAGTACCAGAATGAAATAAATTAGAACATGTAATGGATATTTTCTACCAGCAAGTTTATCCAGAGCCTGTCCTGAAAGATCAAAATTATATCATTATTCACCATGAAAATAACATAAGTTATCCCCCCCACCATCATCACCACTCACTCTTCCACCGCCTCCGTATCCCCGACTCACTACCACAGGGACTGAAACACGAGCTGTCCACATCATCATCAACACTACAAATTCTCCTCCGTTCACCCTCATATCCCCAGGACTGTGTTCCTCTTGTCCTCTACTCTCATTTGCACAGTTCATTTGAACATTGCCCGATGAACAGTACACAAGAATGCTGACCATCATACAGCAAATATGCTGCAGTCGTCAAAACGAATGAGGGCGAAGGTGGTGATACACAGTATTTTCGACCAACAATTAAAAAATGATTGTAGAACCTACGTACGTCTCACACTAATTTAAAGTATGTTCTTCTTTTTATATCATTTATTACAACACTTTTGTAACTTGTGTCAGTTGAATAGTATATTGATTGAACAAGAGACAAATAAGCTTCTGAAGGCGTGTAGAACCCCCATTTGCATGTAATGTATTTGTTCTTAGTTTCTAAAGGCCTCTCGAAGTAATTTGTTTTTCACGAGCAGTTACAGACAAAATATGTGTGAGTTTAACCTGAGGAATAGGCCTTGAAGACGGACACTGTAAGCAAGTTCTGAGAATGCGATTTTTGTTAGTATTTAAGAGGAGGAGAAAGGCTTCCTTGGTAACATCTAAGACTGTTTTCGGCTTTGTGATAGTAAAATACTAATCCCCTTCAAATAACTCGAAGAAAGATGTCTTGAGATTGACTTAATGCTGATATGCACTTGTTAGTGCTATGGGTACCAGGGAACAAGTTAGAAAGAATCCACATCTTGATAAGACTATTCGGGTGAGGTACGATTTCGGAATTTGCCTCATATCCTGAAACATTTATAATTATCTAATTTCAGTAAAGCGACTGCTTCAATTGGAGTCATAGATAAACTTGCTATAACCAGCACATGGTTAGGACAACGTGGCAGCAATAAAATCAGTGCTAGCGCATTCTAGTACCTCCAGGAAGTCTCTCGATAATGAATGCCAAATCACGTGTGGTGGTCCTGGACTTCAGAATATCCACTGTAAGCACCCGGTATTGGTTGATGAGGTCCAAATACACCTGCTCAGTACGACCTCTCAGCGAGTTTAGAAACGCTATGTGCGTTTCAGCCCATTCCAAACCACTGTCACGCAAGTCGACGACGCTGTCGATTGGTGGCTCGTATCTGCGGAGAAAAGAAGATTCATTAGGCTGTTGGCTTGATAAATAGCAAGAACTTTTTGATTCGAAATGATTACTATTTTCAGTGAGATCGTTGTTTTTATAACCAGATGTAACACTGCCTGTCGGCGAGAAGGAGAACCAAATGGTTGTGCTGTAGCAAAAGGTGACGTAGCGTGCAAGTAAAATGCAGATATTGAGTACGTGGATAGTGTGCAAATTAAAGAAGTAGCAAATCGACATCGAAAGGGATGAGATTCAAACAGCGAGAGGAAGAACAAAAGTACACACAATATGCATCCTTCTGACGACATTCGAGGTGTGTCGATGTTTCGACTCGTACAGGACACCCTGCCATGGCTATGATGCTTGTATCGAACCAGTTGACTATAGTGAGATATATACGCTACCAAGCCATGCATTGTAACATCAAGACAATGCCACTACATGGCAGTAGCGCCGGCCAGCAGGTTCGACTAACTGGGCAGTAAATTGCAGTTCCCACAAGTGCGCACGCTTCAGTTGCAATAATTAGTTCTTCATTTGCGACGCATTTCGCTTGTATTGAAAAGAATCTTCCAACAATCGAACTATAGGTAAGTAATCATCTCATGAAATGAGGGGTGAAACACATAAGATTACACCCAGGAAAGAATGGACCAAGTGCATGTATAACTCCAAAATACGGAAAAATGCTGATGGTCGCAATTTTTAGTTTGTGGAGGTTTATAGTAATGTGGTATCACACCACAAGCCAATAATGGTAATAAAGGAGCACTCTGATATGATAAGATCAAAAGTCAGTTTTCTGAAATACAGATTCTGTCAACAGCATAAAAAAAACGTCATACGGAGACGACGCCTCTTAAACACAAAATATGGCCTGTCATATATGCTCAACGTTACGTGCCAGCACTACACCATTGACACACATGCACTTGGTCCATTCATTCATGGGTAGAATTTTACGCGTCTCACTCCTCATTTCATGAGATGATTTTTTTCCTGTAGCTAAACTCTCTGAAGCTGCCTTTCAGTACAGGTGAAAAGCGTCGCAAATGAAGAACAAATAAATCCATCTTTATGGCAACCACTACTGAAATGTATCTATAAGTACGTAAGTAGAACAGAGACGATTGGGGAATAGTTATAGCGACGGGACAAGTAGTAAATGGATAAATCGATTCGCATTAGCGATTCTGAAAAACAAGCAGAGTGCTATGGCCATGGAAGGAGAGTGTAGGAAACGGTGAAACCGGTCAGCTATTTGCGTGCTGTTGTCGTATCTGTGGAAAATGGTTCCAGAAAGACGAAGTCTCGAATAGGCCTCATCACACAACTTGCAGGTCGGAGTCTTGGCCGCGGTGTAAAGCTGAATAGGAGGCGATCTGTGACAGACCTGTTGACAGATTAAAAAAATGGCTCTGAGCATTATGGGACTTAGCATCTGAGGTCATCAGTCTCACAGAACTTTGAACTACTTAAACCTAACTAGCCTGAGGACATCACATACATCCATGCTCGAAGCAGGATTCGACCCTGCTACCGTAGCGGTCGCGCGGTTCCAGACTGAAGCACCTAGAACCACTCGGCCACAGCAGCCGGCTGACGACAGATTACATTTCCGGTGAAGGCGCAAGTGTTTCGGAGCACACCGTTAAGTGCACATTGTTGAACATAGGGCTCCGCTGCAAATGACCCCTCATGTTGATTTGACGATGTGGTCGGTTACCGTGGCTGTAGGCTCGGTGCCATCCAGACTGGACCGTGAATCAGTGGAAAACGGTCGGATTGTCAAATGAATTACATTTCTTGTTACATCAACTGCCTGTGACGGTACGCAAACATCCAAGTGAACGGCTGCTAGAGGCATGCAACTTGATGCTATTTTGTCAAAAACTGATATTTTGGGCCCATGGCTGCGTACAAAATATGGGTTGACTCTTACATAGAAGAGAACAGTAACAGGACACTTTTTACAATGCTATTTATTTAATTTAAATAGCGCCGTTACCAGTTTCGAACAGACAGCTTCATCTTCAGACG
Organism: Schistocerca serialis cubense; assembly: GCF_023864345.2. NCBI lineage: Eukaryota > Metazoa > Arthropoda > Insecta > Orthoptera > Acrididae > Schistocerca > Schistocerca serialis. Next base: position 1,020,598,946 of record NC_064639.1, read on the forward strand.
GATTGTTCACGTTTTAGATTATTTTTCGCCTTTCGTTTTCCCCAACTGATGAAATTTCCTTTGGGTGACATTATCTATTTAACTGTAATTGTGACTCACAACGACTTTAAGTGATGTACACAAATTACCACTGTTACAGGCCCGTGGGGGGCAGACTTTTCTAATGGGGACATTCACCCGATCTTTCTTGGGACCTGTGGTAGTAATCAGCTTTGGAATACGTGAAAACTATTGCGGACCGACAGTATTCCTAAATCCTTGATGGCTTTCTTGGGTGCGATGACATCTTCCAAAAGACCAGAATGATGTTACACTATGAAACTTCCTGGCAGATTAAAACTGTGTGCCGAACCGAGACTCGAACTCGGCTCCCGAGTTCGAGTCTCGGTCCGGCACACAGTTTTAATCTGCCAGGAAGTTTCATATCAGCGCACACTCCGCTGCAGAGTGAAAATCTCATTCTGGATATTACACTAGTTGGAGAGGAATGATAGTGAAGTAACGGTCTATTGACACACAGTCAACATGGGTTTAGAAAACATCGTTCCTGTGAAACACAACTAGCTCTTTATTCACATGAAGTGTTGAGTGCTACTGACAATGGATTTCAGTTTGATTCCGTATTTCTGGATTTCCGGAAGGCTTTTGACACTGTACCACCCAAGCGGCTCGTAGTGAAATTGCATGCTTACGGAATATTGTCTGTCATGTGACTGGATTTGTGATTTACTGTCAGAGAGGTAACAATTCGTAGTAGTTGACGGAAAGTCATCGAATAAAACAGATGTGATTTCTGGCGTTCCCCAAGGTAGTGTTATAGGCCCTTTGCTGTTCCTTATCTATATACACGATTTGGGAGACAATCTGAGCAGCCATCTTCGGTTACTTGCAGATGACGCTGTCGTTTATCAGATATTAAAGTCATCAGAAGTTCAAAACACACTGCAAAACGATTTAGAAAACAATATTTGAATGCTGCAAAAAGTGGCAGCTGACCCTAAATAATGAAAAGTGTTAGGTCATCCACATGAGTGCTAAAAGGAATTCGTTAAACTTAGGGTACACGATAAATCATTCTAATCTAAAAGCCTAAATTCAACTAAATACCGCCGGCCGAAGTGGCCGTGCGGTTAAAGGCGCTGCAGTCTGGAACCGCAAGACCGCTACGGTCGCAGGTTCGAATCCTGCCTCGGGCATGGATGTTTGTGATGTCCTTAGGTTAGTTAGGTTTAACTAGTTCTAAGTTCTAGGGGACTAATGACCTCAGCAGTTGAGTCCCATAGTGCTCAGAGCCATTTGAACCAACTAAATACCTAGGTATTACAATTACGAACACGTAGAAAATGTTGTGGGGAAGGGCTAATGAAAGACTGCGTTTTATTAGCAGGATACTTAGAAAATGTAACAGACCTACTAAGGAGACTGCCTACACTACGCTTGTCCGTCCTCTTTTAGAATACTGCTGAGCGGTGTGGCATCCTTACCAGATAGGACTAACGGAGAACATCAAAAAAGTTCAAAGAAAGGCAGCACGTTTTGCATTATCGCGAAATATGGGAGAGAGTGTCACAGAAATGATAAAGGCTTTGTGCTGGAAATCATTAGAAGAAAGGCGTTTTTCTTTGCGACGAAATCTTTTCACGAAATCCGAATCACCAACTTTCTCCACCGAATGTGAAAATATTTTGTTGACGCCGAACTACATAGGGAGGAACGATTACCAAGATAAAATAAGAGAAATTAGAGCTCGTACGGAAAGATATAGGTGTTCATTCTTTCCGCGCGCTATACGAGATTGGAATTATAGAGAATTGTGAAGGTGGTTCGATGAAACCTCTGCCAGACACTTGAATGTGATTTGCTGAGTATCCATATAGATGTAGATGTAACGTTGAGGTCTGTGCCACCACATTCGCCTGATCTGAACCAGATGGTACAAATTCGTGGGGCTATCTGGAGCCACGTCCGTACCCACAAAACAGCGCCATGTAATTTATGGGAATTGCGTTTCCTGTGCGTGTACATATGGAGGGATGTGCCCCAGGAGACCTACTAAAGACCATGGCATGCAGAATTGCTGTTGTATTGGGAATTAATCGTATATAAAAAAGCTATTAAGCTAGCAGTCTTAATTATTTGGCTTATCATAATAATTTATTTTTACAAACATATCAAGAGCTCAAATGGAAACCCAGTTCTAAGCAAAGAAGGGAAATCAGAAAGGTGGAAGGAGTATATAGAGGGTGTACACAAGGGCGATGACTTTAAGGACAATATTATAAAAAAGAAAGAGAATGTAGATGAAGATGAAATGGGAGATATGATACTGCTTGACGAGTTTGACAGAGCACTGAAAGACCTAAGTCGCAACAAGCCCCCGGGAGTAGACAACATTCCATTAGAACTACTGACAGCCTTGGGAGAGCCAGGCCTAGCAAAACTCTACCATGTAGTGAGCAAGGTGTATGAGACAGGCGAAATACCCTCAGACTTCTAGAAGAATATAATAATTCCAATCCCAAAGAAAGCAGATGTTGACAGATGTGAAAATTACCGAACTATCAGTTTAATAAGCCACGGCTACAAAATACTAACACGAATTATTTACAGACGAATGGAAAAACTGGTAGAAGCCGACCTCGGCGAAGATCAGTTTGGATTCCGTAGAAATGTTGGAATACGTGAGGCAATACTGACCCTACGACTTATCTTAGAAAACAGATTAAGGAAAGGCAAGCCTACGTTTCTAGCGTCTGTAGACTTAGAGAAAGCATTTGACAATATTGACTGGAATACTCCCTTTCAAATTCTGAAGGTGGCAGGGGTAAAATACAGGGAACGAAAGGCTATTTACAATTTGTACAGAAACCAGATGGTAGTTATAAGAGTCGAGCGGCATGAAAGGGAAGCAGTGGTTGGGAAGGGAGTGAGACAGGGTTGTAGCCTATCCCCGATGTTATTCAATCTGTATATTGAGCAAGCAGCAAAGGAAACGAAAGAAAAATTCGGAGTAGGTATTAAAATCCATGGAGAAGATATAAAAACTTTGAGGTTCGCCGATGATATTGTAATTATGTCAGTGACAGCAAAGGACCTGGAAGAGCTGCTGAACGGATTGGACAGTGTCTTGAAAGGAGGGTATAAGATGAACATCAACAAAAGCAAAACGAGGATATGGAATGTAGTCGAATTAAATCGGGTGATTCTGAGGGAATTAGATTAGGAAATGAGACGCTTAAAGTAGTAAAGGAGTTATGCTATTTGGGGATCAAAATAACCGACGATGGTCGAAGTAGAGAGGATATATAATGTAAAGTGGCAATGGCAAGGAAAGCATTTCTGAAGAAGAGAAATTTGTTAACATCGAGTATAGATTTAAGCGTTAGGAAGTCGTTTCTGAAAGTATTTGTGTGGAGTGTAGCCATGTATGGAAGTGAAAGGTGGACGACAAATAATTTAGACAAGAAGAGAATAGAAGCTTTCGAAATGTAGTGCTAGAGAAGAATGCTGAAGATTAGATGGGTAGATCACACAACTAATGAGGAGGTATGTAATAGAATTGGAGAGAAGAGAAATTTGTGGCACAACTTGACTAGAAGAGGGGATCGGTTGGTAGGGGTTATTCTGAAGCATCAACGGATCACCAATTTAGTATTGGAGGGCCGCGTGGAGGGTAAAAATCGCAGAGGGAGACCAAGAGATGAACACACTAAGCATATTCAGAAGGATGTAGGTTGCAATAGACACTGGGGGATGAAGAGGCTTACATGGGATAGAGTAGCATTGAGAGCTGCATCAAACCAGTCTCTGGACTGAAGACCACAAGAAAACATTGTAACCGTATATGCGTCCTTATGCAAAGCCAACAGTACACTAGGAGCTACATCTATTTTAGCCTGAAATGCAGCACTTCAGTGCATAGTGCTGGCAACGAATACTCTCTACACACTGCTAGAAATGGCATATTCCCGACCGCTACCGAGGTATGGTGAGCACGGAGGAGAGTCCGCTGCCGTAGCTGGCGGTGACGAGCAGGTAGGCGATCAGCAGCCAGGACAGCACGTGGCGCGTGGGGCCCACGACACGTGTGTGGCGCCGCTCCACGTCCGGCGTCTGCAGCACCAGCAGGCCCAAAGAACGGAAGAAGCAGTCTTCCACCGTGGCGTATCGCCCGACTGCCCGGCCATCCTCTGCAACAAGCAGATACACTAGCATAAAATGATTTTTACGAACTACTGTAGACGTCTAGATGGTGGCAGACACCACCAGCTTACATAACGCAACCGACCACTTTTGTATCTGATTCATAGATTTCTTTCTTTTAACTTCAAGTTACAATTTTATTGATAATATTTAAAGGATATTCCTAAACAGCATCAGGGAATGGAGAAATGGTGATCACTTGTAGCTTCTCCGCAGGACCAAGTATAGCTAGAGGGTACTGGGATGAGCGACAAGCAAAATGTGGCTTCAGGACGAGAATCTAGGAGAGGATACGCAGTCTTAGCCCGGGCACGCATAATGCGTGAGTGAAGCCCACAGACATAAATAGATAACGCGCTATCCTCGTTGCATTGATCTATTGACGTACCTGATGATAAGAACTTGTCCAAATATTTTGCACATTAGCCACGTCAACCCGGCCAATAACCCTAAGAAATTTTCATTCGTGATATATGAGAAATTGCCATACAGTTTTAGTTATCATCAGTAGAGAGTCAAGCTCTGAAGGTTAAATTTGGTGTTAATCTCTTGCTACATAGTTATGCGCGAACGCGATACATTTTTCTCAACGATGGGCGGCACATATATTTACTGTAGAAGTCTTCAGTTCAAGGGACGTTCCACCTCGAGAAACATCCTCGTAGCCATTCTGTAAATGCCTACCACACAAAGGTTACTTCATCCAAGAAAGAAGGAAGACCTCACTGGGTGCCACGTCGAGAGGATAGGGGGGGGGGGGGGGGGACAGAATTTGATGTCCCAAAGAAGCGGCATATGTGACAGTGCCGGAGGGCAGAAACAGCTGCGAGAATGTTGTGGAGCACGGACAACCTGCTGGATAACATACCGTAACGCTTCGTCTTGACGGTCTTCCATAACCATGAAGTGAGATACGGTAGTACCTTCCTGTGACAGTTAGTCCCTTACGATTATTCTCCTCTAAACAAACCCTAGATATGAGAGCTGTTCGTAAAGTAAGGCCCGACCGGGCGCGGAATGGAAACCGCACTGAAAATCCGCTGATCGGGCACGAAATGAAAGTCACAGTGAAAATCGGATGAATCTTTGCGCAGATGCGTTGGGAAGTGTCTCTAGTGTGCCCGTCGTTCGCATCACGTCGCTCTTTTCAGTTCTGAGCGCGTAGTGAGCACCTGAAGATGCCTAAATAAATAGTGTCTCGCGCCACGTCTGAGCGCCTGGTGAGAGAGTTCGCTTGATCTCATGCGGCACACGTAACTATCATGTGTTTCCTTCTTCATGACAATTCTCTTCGTGACTGCTCAGCCGCACTCTGCAGGGTCAGTGAAGATGCGCCTGCAGGGTTTTCGTTGGGAAGTGTTTGATCACTTACAATACAGCCCGTATTTGTCTCCCTCTGAGTTTCATCACTGCCCACATGAACCGCAGGCTATGTGGACAACATTTTGGCACAGACAATGAGCGGTAGACTATCCTAGAGAAGTGGCGGAAAGCCTAGCCGACTGCCTTCTGTGATGAGGGTGTAGTAAAGTCAGTACAACGTGACGACAGATGTCCAGTTGGAGCGCCGACTTTGAAGAGCGGTAGCTGGAAGTTGTAGCTAACTGTTGCAAATAAAACGTTTTTGATTTTCACAGTGATCACAGTGTTAGCCCTCGTACATTCAGGGTCGTATACGCAAACAACTTTCCGACTGAAGCTTCTGATGACATAGTGCTACACTACGGTCGTTAGGCTCTCAGCATTACGCGGACGCAGACCAGTCAAAGAAAAAGCACGAAGGCTATTTTCCACCATGAAAACAGCATTTTTGGAGTACCGTAACAATTCCAAATCAGATCAGCTGTCCAATGCATATTACTACCTAAATGTCCTGACACGGCGGCCGGAGTGGCCGAGCGGTTCTAGGTGCTTCAGTCTGGAACCGATCGATCGCTCCGGTCGCAGGTTCGAGTTCTGCCTCGGGCATGGATGTGTGTGATGTCCTTAGGGTAGTTAGGTTTAAGCAATTCTAAGCTACAGGAGACTGATGACCTGAGATGTTAAGTCCCATAGTGCTCAGAGCCATTTCAACCATTTTTCCTGAAACACTACAACTGTTTGCCGGACTGGGACTCCAATAGCGACCTTTACCTTTCATAGTTAATGTCCATTCCTAATGAACTGTCATTGTTATTTTAGTTATTGTTAGATTAAAATTATCTAGACAGTTGTTACCACAGTTTTTGATATCTCAATACTGTTTTGTGCCTCCAACTTAGGAATACATACATCCTCACGTACTATTTTAAAGATATTTTCGTCAATGACGTGTATAGGAGAGGTTTAATTTATTCCCTCGGTGTTCATTTGCCTCCGTCTTTACGAAGATGTAGACGAAACCACAGAAAATCAGTACACGTGGAAAAGTGGGAAGGAACAATCACTGTTGTAGCGAATCCCACCATTTATCATCATCCGCCATTACCTGAGTCTAATAACTGTTGGTTAATACTTGAAATAATTTCATTGAGCATGTACGAAGAGTGCACGCTCTGGGTATTATCAAATGTCTTGTTCGAAGCAAAGAATAAATAACAAAAAGCAACTAAGACCCTAATTCTGTATCTTATGCCATTATTATTAATTAGATAGATTTTCATGTTCCCAGAACATTATTCACAGAGGACGAAAATCAAAAGAAATTATTTAATGGCGACCTCTCACCCATATATAAGACGCGACGGGGTTAGTTATTAAAAATGTACGACTCGGTAGGAAAGGAAAAAATAATTCAGTATACTCCAAAACTGTAAATATACTGCGAAGAGAGGAGATCATGCTACAAGTGCTGAAGCTGAGGCTTTGGAAATCCCACAAAAGTTTATCTGCAGTAATAGCGGCTGTTCATAGTACTGTAATGGTTCAAATTTTACTTGCAGCTGCTGTGTATATTAGTGATGGTACAACCGACAGTTTTTAATAATCGATTGGCCAGTTGATTGTTTCTTCATTCAGTCGGTTTTTTTTTCTTTTTTTTCAGTCGAATGATACAAGCGAATGAAACTAGAGTCAGCGGCATTGTCAGCCATAGGAATATTTTCACTTACCGTGTTTGAGTGGTTTCATTCAGTGTGAGACAACCGACTGAAACAAGTCTCCATCGGTTGCGGCCGTTATATCAATGTTTCCACTCATCGGGTTTGAGTGGTTTCACTCAATTTGCACACTTTTTCAGTCTTTTCGGCTGTACGTGAAGCATGACTAGGATTTTGCAAAGTTTGTAGGTACAAATAAAGTATCTTATTTCAAAGAGATGTGATTAAAAAGTAGATTTCTAAAACTAAAGTACATTCAAAATGTATGTACTTACGTATATCGACCTGAAACTGCTGCTACTGGTATGCGACCATTATTATTAGTATTACTGATGGATTTTAAAGAAGCAGAGTAGTGGCAAACGAACAGGTACTAGTTTTTTGGTGCCTTTATCCCAAATGACATGCTTCGGGCTCTACCGATCATCAGATTTACATTTCATAGAAAAATGACTTTGGCACTTTGTTCCTTACTCATACAGCCACGAACCAAAAGGTGTTACATATAATTTAAACTTGGAGAATGGGAACGTTTCTGAAATCCACTGTCTTATATATCTATTTACTTACTGAAATACGAATATTGGCACTTAATGGCATTAAATATTAATTTTTGTTTGTTTCGAAAGTTTAATATCTGGTTCTGCACTGTAAATTAGTGTACATATATATCTACAATCACTTTTGAACATTTTCATTAGGTCGGTTTCTTGTCTGTTTTTGTCGGTACAAATTTTGTAATTTATTTTTAACTTGTTTCCCGATAAGCTAGATTCTTGAAACTTTCAACATGGCTCAGAACTGGATGATACTGTAAGACTAACTCGCTTTTGAGTCTGGTGTGTGGCAGGCAGTACTTTTGCTTTTCGATCTGTTGGTTTCTGTTTGTTCGGTACAAATTTTGCAATTGATTGTAAACTAACTTCGCGATAATCTAGAGACTTGAAACTTCCTATTTAGCTCATAAATGGATGACAATGTAATATTAACTCGTTTTCTTTGCTGGTGTGTGACGGAGAGCAGGTACTTGGTGTACCACTGCTAATTTCCCTGTCTTCTCTTTCCAGTTGCGAACGTTTCGCACTTCAGAACGATTGCTTCTAAGCTTTCTTGTCAGTTCAATTCTCTAGTTTTTACATTCGCTGTCTTCTCGCGAGATACGCCTACGAGGAAGCAATATATTGGATGACTCATTTGAAGAGAAACTAAAATAAACTTAAAGTTTACAGTCCCCAACTCGGATCTCCGGGAGTGGACTGCCAAGGCACAGGTGACCATGAGGAAAAGATTGAATAATCAGCGAAATAATAACTTTCTACGAGTCATGGCGTGGAGTTTCAGAAGCTTGAACGTGGTGGGGAAGTTAGAAAATCTGAAAAGGGAGATGCAAAGGCTCCATGCAGATATAGTTAGGGTCAGTGAAATGAAATGGAAAGAAAACAAGGATTTCTGGGCAGATAAGTACAGGGTAATATCAACAGCAGCAGAAAATCGTATAACTGGAGTAGGACTCGTGAACAGGTATATAGGGCAGAGAGTATGTAACTGCGAAGAGTTCAGTGATACGGTTGTTCATATCAGAACCGACAGATAACCAATACCAACAATGATAGTTCAGGTATACAGGCCGACGTTGCAAGCTGAAGATGAAGAGGTAGAGGAAGTATGTGAGGATATTGAACGAGTAACACAGTACGTAAAGGTTGATCAAGATCTAATAGTCACTGAGGACTAGAATGCAGTTGTAGGGGAAGGACTAGAAGAAAAATTTACAGGACAATATGGGTTTGGGGCAAGGAATGAGAGAGAAGAAAGACATATCAATTCTCTAATAAATTTCAGCTAGTAATAGCGAATACTCTGTTCAAGAATCAGAAGTGGAGGAGATATACTTAGAAAATGCCGGGTGATACGGGAAGGTTTCAGTTAGATTACTTCGTGGTCAGGCAGAGATTCCGTAATCAGATACTTGACTGTAACGCATACTCAACAGCATATATACACGCAGATCACGGGATAGTAGTGATGAAGAGTAAGCTGAAGGTTAAGACATTAGTCAGGAAGAATCAGTACTCAAAGAAGTGGGATACGGAAGTCCTAAGGAATGTCGAGATACGCTTGGAGTTCTCTAAGGCTGTAGATAAAACAATAAGGAATAGCTCAGTAGGCAATACAATTGAAGAGGAATGGACATATCTAAAAAGGACCACCAAACAAATTGGAAAAAAGAACATAGGTACAAAGAAGTTTGCTGCAAAAAAACCATCGGTAACAGAAGAGATACTTCAACTGATCGATGAGAGGAGGAAGTAAAAAAATCGCCCAGGAAACGCGCTGAGGAATTAAATAAATAGGAAGTGCCGCTGCATGAAAGTGTGAAGAAGTCGAAAGGAAAATGACTGTCGGAAGGACAGACTCAGCATAGAGGAAAGTTAAAACAACCTTCGCTAACATTAAAAGCAAGGGTTTATACATTAAGAGGGCAATGGCAATTCCACTGTGAAATGCAGAAGAGAGAGCGGATGGGTGGAAAGGATACATTGAAAACCTTTATGAGGAGAATACAAGGATGTGATACACGAAGAAACATTAATCGATTTAGAAGGGATAGGGGATCCAGTTTTAGAAGCAGATTTTAAAAGAGCTTTGGAGGACATACCATCTGTCTTTCAGAAAAAAATCGTCCACACAAGTCCGAAGACTGCGAGAGCTGAAAAGTGTGAGATTTACCGCACAATCAGCTAAACAGCTCATCTATCAAGGTTGCTGACAATAATGATATACAGAAGAATTGATGATTTACTAGATGACAATCAGTTTGGCTTTAGTAAAGGTAAAAGCACGAGAGAGACAATTATGACGCTGCGGTTGATAATGGAAGCAAGACTAAAGAAGGGGGTAAGCTATCGGTAGACACGGGTAATGTACAGTTTGTACAAGAGCCAAGAGGGAATAATAAGAGTGGATGACCAAGAACGAAGAGCTCCCATTAAAAACGGTGTAAAACAGGATTGTAGTCTTCCGCCCCTAATGTTCGATCTGTACATTGAAGAAGCAATGATCGAAATAAAGGTTTGGGAATGGAACTAAAATTCAAGGTGAAAAGATCTCAATGATACGATTCGCTGACGATGATGCTATCCTCAACAAAAGTGAAGAGCAATTACATGATCTGCTGAGTGGAATGAACAATCTAATGAGGGCAGAATATGGATTTTGAGTAATTCGAAGAACATCTACATCTACATGGATACTCTGCAAATCACATTTAAGTGCCTGGCAGAGGGTTCATCGAACCAGCTTCACAATTCTCTATTATTCCAATCTCGTATAGCGCGCAGAAAGAATGAACACCTATATCTTTCCATACGAACTCTGATTTCCCTTATTTAATCGTGGTAATCGTTCCGCCCTATGTAGGTCGGTCTCAACCAAATATTTTCGCATTCGGAGGAGAAATTTAGTGATGGGAATTTCGTGAGAAGATACCGTCGCAACGAAAAACGCTTTTTTTTAACGATTTCCAGCCCAAATCCTGTATCATTTCTGTGACACTCTCTCCCATATTTCGCGATAATACAAAACGTGCTGCCTTTCTTTGAACTTTTTCGATGTACTCCGTCAGTTCTATCTGGTAAGTATCCAACACCACGCAGCAGTATTCTAAAAGAGGACAAACAAGCGTAGTGTAGGCAGTCTCCATAGTAGATCTGTTACATTTTCTAAGTGTGCTGTCAATAAAATGCAGCCTTTGGTTAGCTTTCCCCACAATATTTCCTGTGTGTTCGTTCCAATTTCAGTTGTTCGTAATTGTAATACTTAGGTATTTAGTTGAATTTACGGATTTTAGATTAGACTGATTTATCGTGTAACCGAAGTTTAACGAGTTCCTTTTAGCACTCATGTGGATGACCTCACACTTTTCGTTATTTAGGGTCAACTGCTACTTTTCGCACCAAAAAATGTTCAAATTTGTGTGAAATCTTATGGGACTTAGCTGCTAAGGTCATCAGTCCCTAAGCTTACACACTATTTAACCTAAATTATCCTAAGGACAAACACACACCCATGCCCGAGGGAGGACTCGAACCATCGCCGGGACCAGCCGCACAGCACATGCCTGCAGCGCCCTAGACCGCTGGACTAATCCCGAGTGGCTTTTTCGCACCATTCAGATATTCTTACTAAATAGTTTTAAGTTTTGTTTTGACCTTCTGATGACTTTATTAGTCGATAAACGGCAGCGTCATCTGCAAACAACCGAAGACGCCTGCTTAGATTGTCTCCCAAATCGTTTATATAGATAAGTAACAGCAAAGGGCCTATAACACTACCTTGCGGAGCGGCTGAAGTTACTTTTGTTGTACTCGATGACTTTCGGTCAGTTACTACGAACTGTGACCTCTCTGACAGGATATCGCAAATCCAGTCACAGAACTGAGACCATATTCCATAAGCACGCAGTTTCTCTACCAGCCGCTTGTGTGGTACAGTGTGAAAAGCCTTCCGGAAATCCAGGAATACGGATTCGATCTGAAATCCCTTCTCAATAGCACTCAGCATGAAACGTCCCCTTAGAAAACTTAGTGAATTACTGTGCTGGTAAACCTCTTACATTATTTGATTTTCAAACAGCTGAGCAAAACTGAACGTACTCAGACATTTCGCTCTTTACCGATTCAGATCAACACTAAACTGACACACAATATTTATTTTTTTGCGCAACGCAATCTGACTTTCAATAATCCCTACAAAAGAATGGCCCTGACTGATACTAACCTATAAATTTCACAAATCACTTACCTCACAAAAATCTTCGTTACTCGAACTACTGCAATACAGCGAGCGCCAATACTGCCAGCTAAATAAAAGATTCTAACTACTGAAGTCACTAATTACTGATAGGCATAGTTAGCAAATGAAAGATTTTGATAGAGAACAAACAATGTATTTACCTTAATAGTGCTCAAAAGTCATAATATATATATATATATCAGTTCATGACATCCAGTGTTACAAATTTACTATCTCTTTCCAGATCATCCGCTCTCAAAACTCCGCCATCTCTCTCCCCACATCCACCACTGCTGGCGGCTCACCTCCAACTGCGCAACGCTAAGCGCTGTTAACATCCAGCTGCCCAACACTACAATGGCGAGTATTACAACGATGCCAACCAGCCACTGACTGCACACAGCACAGCCAGTGATTTCCAAACAGAGCGCTACGTGGCGTTACCAATATAAAATATCTAAACAGCCTTCTTACAAGCATTTCATGTGAATAAAGATCTAGTTGTGTTCCTCGGGAACGATGTTTTCTACACCCATGTTGACTGTGTGTCAATTTACCGTTTCCTTCGAGTTATTTCATAATGTTCGAACACATCATATGTTGTAAAATCCTGCTGTATATCGACGTTAACGATAAGCGCCTACTACGTTTCTTGAATATTGGTGTGACCTGTGCAAATTTCCAGTCGCTGGGTACGGATCTTTCGTCAAGCGAGTGGTTGTATATGATTGTTAAGTATGTAGCTAATGCATACTCCGAAAGGAACCAGATTGGTATACAGTCTGGACCAAAATACTTGCTTTTATTAAGCGATTTGAGTTGTTTCACTACTTCGAAGAAATTTACTTCTACGTCACACATGTTGGCAGCTGTTCTCGATTCGAATTCTGGAATACGAGAAGAAAGACGAAAGCAATGAGAAGAAGCAGGAATAAGAACAGCGAGAAACTTAACATCAGGACTAATGGTCATGAAGTAGAAGAAGTTAACGAATTCTTCTATATAGGCAGTAAAAGAATCAGTGGCGGACGGAGTCAGGAGGACATCAAAAGCAGACTTGCAATGGCAAAAATGCCATTCCTGGCCCAGAGAAATCTGCTAGTACCAAACACAGGCCTTAAGTTGAGGAAGAAATTTCTGCGAATATACGTTTGAAGCACAGCAGTGTACGGTAGTGAAACGTGGACATCTGGAAAACCCGAACAGAAGAGAATCGAAGCATCTGAGATGTGATGCTACAGACCAATGTTGAAAATCAGGTGGACTGAAAGGGTAAGGAATGAGGAGTTTCTGCACAGAATTGGACAGAATGATAGGGTATCTGTTAAGACGTGAGAGAAAGACTTCCATGGAACTAGAGGAAGTTGTAGAGCTTAAAAGTTGTAGAGGAAAACAGAGATTGGAATACATCCAGCAAATAATAGAGGACGTAGATTGCAAGAGCTTCTCTGAGAAGAAGAGGTTGGCACAGGAGAGGAATTCGTGGCGGGCCGCATCAAACCATTTAAGGTGACCATCGCCCCCTTCTACGTGATTGTAACGATTTTTCTATATCAGTCCCGCATGTTTTCGAAAGTAATTCGGGACAACTATTTGTTCAGGACTTAGCAATTATGAAACGATTTATCCTGAATCGTTTGTTCATTTCAACTGTGTCGCTATGCTGTTACTGAGAGGGTATTTTCCCAACTGAGTAATTCATGGAGCAGTGACAAAACAGCTTTTGTGGAAACTAGAGTGAACTACTATAAAACTTGAGTTGACTTGTTTTCATAAGACTATTGAAGAATACAGACATGCTGAAGAAAATTTACAGCCGGCCGTTGTGGCCGAACGGTTCTAGGTGTCAATTTGGAACCGCGAGACCGCTACGGTCGCGCGGTTCCAGTCCTGCCTCGGGCATGGATGTGTGTGATGTTCTTAGGTTAGTTAGGTTTAAGCAGTTCTAAGTTCTAGGGGACTGACGACTTCAGATGTTAAGTCCCATAGTGCTCAGAGCCATTTGAACCATTTGCCTACTCGCACTCCTTCATCGTAGAAGGTACTAACAAACTATAAATTAATGTCCTTTTGGTAACAGATTAAAGTGATAGTTTGCATGTCTAGTTCAGACATTTTGAGCTATATCAAAAAATTTTAATGTGTCCCGAATGTGGCCTTAGAACCTTAGGTGTATTTGAACATTATACCACAAAAATCGCATTTCTACCCATCCTCATTTCTGAAATATGTGATCAAAATTACAAAGAAAATATTGAAACCACCTTTATTATTCATACTTCTTTATTGAGACAGTGAGAATCTGCCGACAATGGGTAGTCACCTACACCGCTACTTGCCCCTATAGCCGGACAACTGAATGTCTTAAATGTCATTTGCCTTCTTCTCTTTGAAGCTATTCATTCATTTTCCTTACTGCAAAATAGTACTGCATCTGAATATGAACTTCTCTACAATGCGCTTTCTCTAATCCTTGTTACTCTCTTGTGCTATTTATATCTGCTGATTGGTAGGAGGCTCCCTCCCTCCCTTCCCGCCCCCCCCCCCCCCCTCCCCTTATTCTTTGGGTAACATTATGCCCGACCGCCAACTTATCGTCTACAAACTGTGTGCGTCTGGGAAAATAATCCTATTTCACCCATATGTCCGGGGTTTCCAAAGTTTTTTCCTGAGGTCGGCAATTTAAGTGATGGTAGGCCTACCCCAGGGATGGGTCAGGTTAATTACTTACGTGTTAGTAGCACTTGGAGCAATTTAATCCTCAACCGTATATGTATCAGTTTAAAATTATGAAAAGAAAAATTACTCCAATCAGTTCATAATTGACTGAAATTGTTTACTGCGTATGTTACCTTTGGGATACCCTAAACACACTCTTACGTAGGACCATCCCTCGACAGTATAATGTTTCACTGCTTTAGTTCCGCTAATTAAAGTATTGTAGGCCGGTTTCACTCAGAAGAAGGAGTGGATATCTCGGTCAGCTGAAACAACGAAGAGCAGTTTCAGCTAAAAGAATGAATACGTGGTTCAACAGACAAAGAAACTACTTATTCTTTTCACAGTCAATACCCAAAGCTACAGCGGTGTCGAATCCCTTTACATTCGATTGTTCCCACTGACTTTTTTCATTCGTAAAAAGTAAATGAATAATAATTCTACCGGAAGGTAAAACTACAACCGACTGAAAAGATTTTTTAATACGGTTGCTCTTCCACTATTAGTTTCATCCAAAAGAATGAATGAGTAGTCCGACCAACTAAATGATATTTTTCTTTCGGTTGCTCCCACAGACTTCTTTCACTCGAAACGGTGAATGAGTAGTCCAGCCGACTGCATCGATTCCTTTCACTCGGTTGTTTTCACAGACTAGTATCTCTCAAAAGAATGAATGACTACTTCAAGTAATACGTATAATTACAACCAAATGAGTCGATTGTTATCGATCGGTTGTTCCTATCACTAGCGTATATAAAGGCATTTGGAGTAGTTTGAGAGATTTGGCAATTGTTAGCTACGGTGAACGAGTAGTCCAGTCGACTGAATCGATTCCTTTCACTCGGTTGTTTTCACAGACTGGTATCTCTCAAAAGAATGAATGACTACTTCAAGCAATACGTATAATTACAACGAAATGAGTCGATTGTTTTCGTTCGGTTGTTCCTATCACTAGCGTATATAAAGGCATTTCGAGTAGTTTCAGAGATTTGGCAATTGTTAGCTATCAGGGAGGGCATTGCTGTTATTCCGTGTCGCTTGTATTTGCTTGTTTGTTGAAACTGAACTGAACCGGTACGGTGTCTATTGCTCTGACACATACAGTTGAATTTTTATTACAGGTATTTAAAATACGTTCGTGCATTTAATAAAAATGCATATTTAGTATACCATTAGCGTTTTGGTTTAGTCACTGTAAACACCGTCAGTGACCCATAAAGAAACATATTTGTAAATTTGGATAGTTCCAGTTAAAAAATGACTTCAGCTGAAAACATACTGAAATGTGAAATTTTGTTTATGCCATTATGTTAGAATTCCGCTCACACCTAGAAGTCTCATCTGATGTATATTCTAGTTGTATTTTCGCGTTTGGTACTGACGTTTCTGATATAACGTCACGATGGCTTGCAGCAATTATTATTTGTTGCCGTGAAGCTCAACAAACTAATGAATCAGTAGTGTTTACTTAAGTGCTCCAGGCTAAACATATCTCTGAGTGTTTTTTTTCTTTTTGTAGTCTTTCGAAACAATTTGTTGGTCCTGATTTTCAGTTTATGTAAAAAATCCTGTTCTTATCTTTTTGTCCGCAGCTCGTGGTCGTGCGGTAGCGTTCTCGCTTCCCGCGCCCGGGTTGCCGGGTTCGATTCCCGGCGGGGTCAGGGATTTTCTCTGCCTCGTGATGACTGGGTGTTGTGTGATGTCCTTAGGTTAGTTAGGTTTAAGTAGTTCTAAGTTCTAGGGGACTGATGACCATAGATGTTAAGTCCCATAGTGCTCAGAGCCATTTGAACCATTTTTTTTTTATCTTTTGTTTCTCAAATATATCCACTTATTTAAATATGCAAGTGTGATGATGATGTAGTGTTGGAGAGGAAGTGTCGAAGATTGTGCATAGATGTGGACAGTGAATGGAAGCAAGCAACTTCTTGAATACAACACGAGATGCTCAAATCAGCCAGTATCATATGAGAATGCCACCAGCATTAAGATACACAATGATCACAAAGAGGAATTTCCACATAATCGACAATAGAGAATCCAAAAGGTAAATTAGACAACAGGCACACAATTAACCACATTAATCTCTGAACTGCATGGTTCTAGATCCGTGAATATACTTCTGAGGATCTTTACGCATGTGTATGAATAGAAAGAAACAGTATTTAAGACAACTCTCATTTTTTGTTCGATCTCGGTTGCACATTTTTACTTATATTACATATTGCTGTCACTCATGGTCATACTCAGATCTAAAACAAAGTAAAATTAAATATGTACCATCTAATATTTTACGAATAAGTATGAAATAGAATAACTGTACATAAATGTAGACTTTAGCTAGACATTTGCTTCAGCAACCCGTCTTGTCTGCTTAGAACCATACACCAGAGCACTGTTCTTTGTAGCTGCTGTCAGTGTTTTGAATAGGTATATGTTGGAGTTAGGGAGAGGGGGAGGCGGGAGGAGAGGAAGGGGAAATGGAGTGAGTAAATGAGGGAGCGGGTGATGGAAATGTCATGAGCTCAACAACAGTGGCCGTGTTAAAATTATATAACGTATAATTAGTAAAAATTCTCTTTGGAAAACTAATAGTGTAGAACACTAAACAGCATCAGATAGTAAAATTATAAATTCTGGGAGTAAATAGTCTAAATGTTTTTCGTTCAAGTAGAAAAGGTGGTCTCCTAAGCAATGGGTGGGTAAATAGAGAAAGACAAAATGATCCTAAAATTACAGAAGTGGAAATATTTATTATATTCGCCGCAGGTGCAAAGCTTAGTAATCTGATACTTGGCTCTGAGAAGGCAAGACTGGATTCAGACTCAAGAACTCAGGTAATTTCTACATTTATGTAAAATTCTCTTCACTTCTACTTCTTGCTAAATATTAGATTGTTCTCATTTAGTTTTACTTTGTCTTAGATCTGAAGGTGATCGCGAGTGATCGAAACATTTAATAAGGGGAGACGGTGGCAGAAATAATGAAAAATTTACAAATTATTTTTATTTGCTTATTTGATAGTAAATATAATTGAGATTAATATCCCAAATTATTTCCTTGAAATTCGAACTACAAATGGCATAAAAAAATTAAAACCCTAAGCGCTGTAATTCGCCAAGCCCGCATTTCAATGTACCAAATTGAGGAAAAATTTTATTGCAGAATTTGGCCTGTGAACCTAGAAAATATAGCTTTACAAGGCTGTGATTTTTTGGATAAATAACAGCAGTGTTGTAAAGAAGGCTGTGGAGCCTTTTTCCGGTTCAATCATTGTGGTATGGAAGGCTGTGGGGTGTTGTAAACAAGTTTTGTGCTGTTCAGTGGAATTCGAGTGACGCTCGATTTATTGTGCCATTCTTTGTGCGAGGTTGAATCTGTCGATCCCTTTTTGCAATGCCTAGGCCTGGGGAAGTATTTAGAAAATATAGTAAGTCCCATATTTTCGATATAAAGCGAAAAACTGACATTGAGGTCAGGTCGGGCCTGCAGATGCAGGCATTAGCCTGTCTCCAAGTGCATCTAAAATAAAACCTGGGACAGAGATTGTGTCAGAAGAAACAAATCATGAAAGAAATACAGTTTTCAGAATTGTGGATCTGGAAATGGTGGCAGAAGCACTTAGAAACGTCTGCAAGTGCTCTGTTTGTGGAGGAAATGTGGATTTGGTTGATGATGGAGGGAGAGAGGGTTTGGTTTGCACAAACTGTGATGCTGACAGACCATTCAAGACATCAAAGGTCAGTAATAGAATCTATGAAGTCAATATGAGATTTGCTTATGGACTAAGATGTGTAGTGATTGGAAGAGATGGTGGAAATCTTTTATGTGGTATTATGAACATGCCCGGTCCTCCCCTAAAATTTTCTGCAATGAATACTGCTCTCCTCAATGCAGTTGCAGAAGTAAGTGAAGAGAGCATGAAAATGGCAGTACTGGGGGCAATTCAAGATAATTGTGAAACAACTGATAGCAACGAAATAGCAGTTTCCTGTGACAGTTCTTGGATGAAGAGGGGGCATACCTCACTGGATGAAGTTTTAAGAATCATTAGTGTCGAGACTGGAAAAGTATTAGACTTAGAGCTGATGTCTAAATATTGTTCTGCATGTTCCTTGCACACAAATATATTGTCGCAGGTAAAGAAACAGAATGGCAAGAAGCCCATAAAGCTCTTTGTAGTAGAAATTATGCAGGCTCCAATGATGGGAAGGAAGCTGCAGGTATGAAATTCATTTCCCATAGATCTCTGCCAAAGTATGGAGTGAGATACGTACAGTATTTAGGAGATAGAGACTCTAGTGCTTTCAAGAATGTAGTTGGAAGTCAGCCCTATGGAAAAGATTACACTATTGAGAAACGGGAGTGCTTAGGCATATTCAGAAGAGGATGCGTGGACGACACCGCAGACTTGTTGCAGACAATAAAGGCAAGCTACTAGAGGATGGAAAGCCACTGGGAGGTAAAAACAGGCTAACAAAGAAGAGAATTGACAGCCCACAAGTCTATTATGGTGCTACAATTAGAAGTAACCTCACAAGCTTGGACAGTATGGGGAAAGAAGTATGGGCCATTTGGTTTCATTAGTTTTCGACAGACGCTACACCTCAACATGGCCTCTGTTCTAATGAATGGTGCAAACTTTAGAAAAGTAAGGAAAGTGGGGAAGCTTACACCCATAAAAATAACTTTCCTTATGAGGTTTCAATGGCCATTATACCAACTTTTAGAGCACTGGCTTCACCAGCACTGCTAGAAAAATGTCTGAGTGGGAAAACACAGAACCCAAATGAAAGTTTCAGTGCTCTTGTTTCGAAAAGATGTCCAAATACTGTGTTTGGTTCCATTTTGGTGGTGAAGATTTTTGCTTTGGAAGCTGCAGCAGTGTTTAATGATGGGAATGTGGCAAGACTTCACATCCTCAGCCATTTGGGCTTTACACCTGGAGTCTTCACTGAGCAGATACTGCAGATCATCGATAAGCAAAGAATCTCGAAGGCGGAAACTTCAGTCCAGAACATACAAAAAATTGCTAGGCAAAGGAACAGAGAAGCTCAAAGAGCTATAGAGGATGATGAGGAAGAAACAGATTATGGATATGGGCAGTTTTAGCTAAGGTACGATAGATTTCTTTTTTTACATTTTATCCAAACTTTGAAATGATTTTTCTGCAACTTAAGGTTTTCTACTTACAGGAACACATATACCAGAAACTACTGGAAGGACTGCAATGAAATTTGGCACACCGATTCTTTTACTTTGAAGCAGTGTTTATGTGGAACAAAATTTTAATCGAGACATTATACGCAGTTTTGTGGTTGATAATATATTGAAAAGTTTGATTGTAAAAAAATGTTCTAGTCCAAAATATCACAGAAAATAATAGCATTAATTTACGAGAAAGTTACTGCACTTAATTATACATCTGTTATTGTAGATTATTTTACCATTAAAAAATTAGAAAAATTTGCCTCTAAATTATGAAAAAGTGTACCTTAAAATAATAATGTAATAAAAAATTCAAAATTATCTCACTGCAATCAAAAATTCTGATTTTTTAAAAAAAAATCATATTAGATCTCTATACATAAGCGTGCTAAATTTCAATGAGATTGAACTAAAAATGGAAAAGATATAGGTTTGCAAAAATATCAGTGTAAGACTGCTCCCTAATTTAATAAATATGTGCAACTGATACGGAGCAATAAGCGAGAATTATCTTAAATATTAATACAGGAGCCGAATCTCCCAAGAGGATTATATTAGCTACCGAAAAAAAAATCTAGTTTATCGGAAAATCGAAGAGGAACTGGAGCTCACCAAGCAGCCAGCTGGAGACCATCCTGGCTGAGTAGAGGGCGACGGTGGCGAGTATGACGGAGGCCCAGACGGCCGCCCAGAGGAGGGGCGAGAAGGGCAGCACGGGCACCTGCCAGCCGGGCTGCAGCAGCGGGCGCGGCGCCATGCACGTGAGGCCGGCGCGCACGTAGGGCCGCGTGTACTCCACGAAGTGGTACTCGGGGTACCAGTGGTACACCGCCGCGTACCCCGCGTCCGCCTCGTCCATCGCCACGGCTCCCAGCAGGCCGTTCCCGGAGCCGTTCGGCCAGATCGCGCCCCACTTGTCCTCCTCGCAGTCCACCACGCGCCACGTCGCATTCTTCTGCCGAGGGACCACAAGAGACAGTTGGAAGCTTATGCGGCTACAGTGATTCACAGTTCCGATAATTACAAAAAAAAAAAAAGGTTCAAGTGGCTCTGAGCACTATGGGACTCAACATCTGAGGTCATCTGTCCCCTAGAACTTAGAACTCCTTAAAGCTAACTAACCTAAGGACATCACACACATCCATGCACGAGGCAGGATTCGAACCTGCGACCGTAGCGGTCACGTGGTTCCAAACTGAAGCGCCTAGAACCGCAGGGCCACACCGGCCGGCTCCGATATTTACAGTTTTCTGGTAACTCAGTACGCATATATGTAATGTACCACAGAGTTATCTCTCATTATGAGGATGCCCATAAGCAATCAGGACTATAATCATAAAATATTTGATTTCATTTAGAAATTATTACAAAGAAACCAGTTATACACGCCAGCTCATTAAGCTTATCAATTACATCTGCATCTACATTTATACTCCGCAAGCCACCCAACGGTGTGTGGCGGAGGGCACCCTAAGTGCCACTGTCATTCTCACCCTTTCCTATTCCACTCGCGTATGGTTCCCAGGAAGGACTGCCGGAGAGCCTCCGTGCGCGCTCGAATCTCTCTAATTTTACGTTCTTGATATACTGGGGAGCTATAAGTAGGGGAAAGCAATATATTCGATACCTCATCCTGAAACGCACCTCTCGAAACCTGTACTACAAGCTACACCGCGATGCAGAGAGCCTCTCTTGCAGAGTCTGCCACTTGAGTTTGCTAAACATCTCCGTAGCGCTATCACGGTTACCAAATAACCCTGTGACGAAACGCGCCGCTCTTCTTTGGATCCTCTCTATCTCTTCTGTCAACCCGACCTGGTACCGATCCCACACTGATGAGCAATACTCAAGTATAGGTCGAACGAGTGTTTTGTAAGCCACCTCCTTTGTTGATGGACTACATTTTCTAAGGGCTCTCCCTATGAATCTCAACCTAGCACCCGGCTTACCAACAATTAATTTTATATGATCATTCCACTTCAAATCGTTCAGTACGCATACTCCCAGATATTTTACAGAAGTAACAGCTTCCAGTGTTTGTTCCGCTATCATATAATCATACAATAAAGGATCCTTCTTTCTATGTATTCGTAATACATTACGTCTATGTTAAGGGTCAGTTGCCACTCCCTGCAACAAGTGCCTATCCGCTGCAGATCTTCCTGCATTTCGCTGGAATTTTATAATGCTACCAACTTCTCTGAACACTACAGCACCATCCGCGAAAAGCCGCATGGAACTTCTGACTCTATCTACTAGGTCGTTTATATATATTGTAAAAAGCAATGGTCCCATAACACTCCCCTGTGTCATGCCAGAGGTTACTTTAACGTATCTAGACGTCTCTCCACTGAGAACAACACGCTGTGTTCTGGTTGCTAAAAACTCTTCAATCCAGCCACACAGCTGGTCTGATATTCCGTAGGCTCTTACTTTGTTTATCAGGCGACAGTGCGGAACTGTATCGATCGCCTTCCGGAGGTCAACGAAAATGGCATCTACCTGGGAGCCTGTACCTAATATTTTCTGGGTCTCATGAACAAATAAAGCGAGCTGTGTCTCACACGATCGCTGTTTCCGGAATCCATCTGGATTCCTATAGAGTCGATTCTGGGTTTCCAGAAATGACATGATACGCGAGCTAGAAACATGTTCTAAAACTCTACAAGAGATCGATGTCAGAGATATAGGCCTATAGTTTTGCGCATCTACTCGACGAACCTTCCTGAAAACTGGAACTACCTGTGCTCTTTTCCTATCATTTTGAACCTTCCGTTCCTCTAGAGACTTGCGGTACACGGCTGATAGAAAGGGGCACGTCTTTTCGTGTACTCTGTGTAGAAGCTGTGCTTAACCAGCTTTCGCTTCCACAGGATAACATAGGAATTATTATCACTCTATATAATTTCATGATCGTCTCTCTTTGTACTTCGTGATCCAATGTTCTGCTAATGGTTTATTACATGTTACACACATCATCTGAAAGATTCTTTTAAGCAAATGATGTGGAACGATTCAGTTTACAGGTAGAAATGAAGTGATCGTATGGCATTGTTGACCGGGATGTACTAGACGGGTTCGGCCGACGTTAAGTGCAAGTCTTATTTCATTCGGCACCTCATTGGACGACCTGCGGCCGGTGATGAGGGTGAAATGATGATGAGGACAACACCACGCCCAGACCCCGAGCGGAGAAAATCTCCAACCCGGCCGGGAATCGAACCCGCGCACAGTGCATGGGAGGCAAGCACGTTACCACCCAGCTAAGCCGGCGGACTCTTTACAGGTTATGTAAACATGACTAGGGTTAATATTATTGAACGTTGTTTGGGAATCTAATGAAAAGAAGAGAAAAATACGCTCGCTTAAGATATGACAAAGAATCTGAGCAATAAATACAGTAAGATTTCAGACTTATCTGTTATTCTTAACACCTTTTATTCGCAGATATTGAATAAGTGTTTTTATTCATATAAGTGAATAACGTTTCCAATAATATTTGTCATTCACAGATAACGAATAGCAATTTATGATAATATTCTTCTCGGGCGTGCAGCCGGATCATAACGTCATCTTGACACAATATTTCAGCGGCCGAGATCGTGTACCAGCACTATCACCTGAAGATGGCGGCCAGGTGCACCACTGAAATATTGTGTCAAGATGACGTTATGATCCGGCTGCACACCCGAGGAGAATATTATCAATTAATACGCTGGGAAAGCCTTCGTGATTAGAATAGTAATTTATGTCTGTTTTCCTTATTTGTCATTCGCACAAATTTCGCCTGAGTTTGCTGCCAGACAAAACTCGCATCTGCGCACTGTGGATTATCAACTTATGTGCAAATGATGGTGATGATGATTGGTTCCTGGGGCTCTCAACTTCCCCGTCATCACCTCCCGTGCAAAGTTACAATTTTTACACAGTCCAATTTTTTTACTAAGTCCAGTCTAGCAACTGTCACGGATGATGATGACATCACAAAAACCCAGTGCCCGGGCAGAGAAACTCTCCTACCAGACCGGGACCCGTCTTCTTGAAGTTCTTTTTTTCAAGTAGTCAACAAAAAATTTAATGGTGCACAAAGGACTATCACTTCATTGTTGAAGGAAAGTTGCCTCGCTGCTCTGTGTGAGAAGGAAAATGTTAAAACAAAAATGGGAAAGAAAAAATGCCTTCTGCATTGGTAAGCGTCTGGATATTATCTTAAAATTCCGATAAGAACTAAAGTCCCAGGAAGCAACTAGGTTTCATACATACAGATCACTGGCAATCTATGCTATCCGAAATATTGGATTTGATGTATTTAACCGTTAACTATGATTTTCAGCATATTTCCAAATATCCTCCTGAAGTCACAATCTTGACTCACTTTAAGGTGCTCAATTTCGATGTTATAGTAATAATCTAGGAAACTAGCATGCTTATTCTTCATAATAAACGATGCTGTGTGGTCCATGATCCACGTTGCAGCATTGTTTTTTGCTCGTGTATATCTCAGTTTTTGTGGCTGCATGATCTTTAAAAGGTCTACATCACTGGGCGTCGTACGGTTTATCACCGACAATCGTTGACGAAGAGATGTTGTAATTTCTTCTGCATGTCTAAACGTGAGCCTATGAATAAGCGTATCGACTCTTCTGTATGCGTCACAGTTTGCCGTGGATGAAGGCCTATCTTATTTAGCTTTTCATTCGTTGCTACTTTATCGTTGATTGTTAGATACCAGTCGCCTATGAGGCGTAAGGGTAACATGTCGCTGTGCACATTCCGCCATACTTTACTCCGATGTGTATGTAGATGCTTTTCTTCGAGACGATTTCTGTGGTTTGTTCTCATGAGAAGGTCATAAAGTCTTCTGTTCGTCAGGCTTCCGTTATCGGCGATGTTGTATCGAATGTAGCTCATTTCCATGTAGTACAGTCGCACATACCTGTAAGAAAGTGGAATGCAGGTGATATTAACGGGTGGGTCAAGGCTATGAGGCTTTCACCGCTGAATGAGGTTTGCGATGATACTGGTCCTCCGGGTACGAAAGTCCTTCCTGATGCGATTTAGGAGCAGGGTGACACACTTTTAGTGTGCCGTAATAGGGTTAAGGTCACCTTTGGACGAAAGAAACCAACATAACGTTCGTTGTATACTCTTGGCCAGATGGTCGGAGATTGGAAGAATTTGCGCCAAATAATTCATCTTGCTTGTAATGGCGATCTCTATGGTCTTAACTTTCAGTAGTATGTTCAAGTCACGGTCCTTGTGAAGTATCAAAGCAGAACGTAATTTATTATGCTTGTGTGACCAGTTCTTCGTCAGGAATTTGTCTGGTTTGGCCTCAAAGGTAACACCGAGAGTTGTGTGATAATCCTTGACAACTTAGTACTGTCGGGACGGCTTCGCAAGAGAGATCGAGGCGTGGTATTTGCTATGCATTATCTTTGGTTAAAGGTTCGTAGTACTTACAGAGTTTTGCTATGGATAAATACGTAAGAAACGTGGTAGGAATACTCACACATCTACAAGGCGCCTCGAATCAAGTAATTTGTTACAGACACAACCTGAATCTCTCTCCCCTATGCCGTCCAGCTTTAACACACACGCACACACACACACACACACACACACACACACACACACACACACACACACACGTGCGGTGGAAAATGTCCTATAATGTCGCACTCGTATTGTGTTAACTCGCTTATAAAGTTTTTTCGGCCGATAGCACTTTGAGTGGCCGTAACTGCTCACGACACGTAGACTGCCATACGGAAAGCATATAAATTTTTCCAACAACGTGCCCATAATAATGTGGCATTATCACAGACAGGGGAATATAACTTAAAATTTTCAACTACTGCCCATGCCACTGGGTGCTGACGTGGAAGTAAACTGCAGGCACTGCAACTCGTTACAAATTTTGCTGCACTGTCTATGCTCCATGCCATAACGTTGCGCTGCTGCTATTGGAAGCAACGTTGTTGAAATATACATTTATAGCAGGAATAAAAATTAATGACAAAAATTATAAACCATTTTAATAGCAGCAATGTCACTAACATATTTGGCAGATCCTTACTGGCTGCCTTCTGCTGCTATTTAAAATGACTTTTTGGCAATATTGTGAATGTAAGTGGCTACTACTGTTGCTGCTGATGCTTCCGGTGGATTACTGGCACTCTTGCTGCTTAGGCATTATAATATCATTAAATTCACAGGTAATTTGTAAGTACTCTCCCCTGCAGGCACCCTGCTTTCTCCAGTACCCTTCCAAAGAACCAAAATCAACCATCATCCTTCTCTATGACTGAGGGTGTGCGATCATTATGCATACTGTGTGTTTCCTGCCAAGAAATCCTGAGTCAAGTGACAAATTTTTATGAAATCACTTTTAATCGTACTTCGATTACTAAAATTCTGTTAAGGCAAGAAACATTGCACCTACCTCTTTTCCTAGGTGCATGGCTTTAAGGACGTCACTATAACTTGTAACCTGCTGTTGTAATACTTGATTTCTTGTTAAAGTAAGCAACAGGTGAAATTTGAGCCTAAATTCATGGAGACTCAGTCTGAAATCTTAGACTTGTAATACATTCATGAAAACTAGGACCTTATTTCATAGTGAAGGCAGGGGCAGCTTTTAGCCTCACATTCAAAACTATCTCACAAACGGCTCGTTTGCGGACCCGTGTCTACTGGAACGTTCTTGCTTCTGTTATGATACACTTTGAAAGGATGTCACTTTTTGCTCTTAATTATGGTAACTTCCGCTGTTAGTAAATTAATAGATAAATTGTTAACTTCCATAGCTAAGTAAGCTTAGCGCCACGTCTAGTGGCTAGCAAGTTACCTTTTTGGTGAACTCAATTAGGATGCGAGTTTCGGTGCCATCCGCGGGGAGGGAACCTGTCTTGAGTACGACGTACGGAGGGTAATTGATTGTTGCGAAAACCATCTGTCGGCCCTGCAGGTTTGCAGTCCTGTCGGCGAAGAGGTCTGCTGACGGCGGCTCAAATCCACTTCCCGGCCGCCACCGCGCCACCACCACCTCGTCTCGCCACGTCTCTTCTCCTGTGAAGTTCAGGGTCACCAGCTCGAAGCTGGCGACCGACGTCGATATGAAATGGTAAAGTATGCCTGTACTATCAGAATTATGTGAGTCGCAAGCCAACCGAAACACATATTTTATCTCTAAGTTACTGTCTAAGGGTCCGAAGTGGAAGGTGGCTCGCTGAACTTAATTGATAGGATTTTTCACTCTAAATATTAATTTCTCGGTATTTCAGCTTGTGAAGATGTAGCCGTTAGTAATAGGCAATTTTTTCTGTAACTTCTCTCGCTTTCTTAGTTTATGTACCTTTGATGCTGTAGCGAGTAGTAGTTGGCAATATTATTAAAACGTAACTAAAATTCGCTTATTTTTCTCTAATGGCTTAATAGGTACTCTTAGTACCTGCATTACCTATTGGTGTAGAATTTTAATGGCGAGTAGTGTATAATATTAACTGTTATGTAAAGAACTCCTATGTAAATCGTAGAGATGAAAGCACAGAGGGCGATAGCGAAAGCACTATTGAACAGTGTTATACGATGAGGGAATGTTAGTTAGTGTGTGTGTGTGTGTGTGTGTGTGTGTGTGTGTGTTTGCGGTAGTATGACGGGACGTGCGTTGTTTATGTGATATGCAAAAGCTTGCCGAAACAGTGACTCGTGGAACTCATCAACTTACGATTCGGATTACCGTCGCAGTGCGTAATGAAAGTTGAAGTGACCATTATGAACAGGAAGATCTTACGGTTTGAGTATTACTAAGTGGATTATTTCTCAACCGGTAATGATATGCCTACGCGAATAGGCGTTTTAGTTGGTGCTACCATATGAGCGAAACTGTTTTTACATCTAACTTCTTTGCGGGAGCCGCGGTTCCATAAAACTGTGTATTGTGTGTGTCTTATTAATGAACAATCGAGTGTTTGAAGCCGTAACTGTCGCGGTGAACATAATTACTACTGCCCGTCAGGCGAGAGAACTTTCTTTTTTTGGGTCATGAGTATTCTGATAGGTTTGACGCGGCTGCCACTTATTCCTCTTCTGTGTCAACCTCTTCATATCATAGTAGCACTTGCAACTTACGTCCTCAATTATTTGCTGGGTGTTTTCCAATCTCTGTCTTCCTTTACAGTTTTTGCCCACTACGGATACCTTGGAGGTCATTTCCTGAAGTCTTAACAAACATCCTATCATTCTGTCCCTTCT
The DNA here is from genome assembly GCF_023864345.2 of Schistocerca serialis cubense. Classification (NCBI taxonomy): domain Eukaryota; kingdom Metazoa; phylum Arthropoda; class Insecta; order Orthoptera; family Acrididae; genus Schistocerca; species Schistocerca serialis. The sequence goes on from NC_064639.1 coordinate 1,020,627,202, forward strand.
CCTTGTCAGTATTTCTTCTCCGACTCTGTGCAGAACCTCTTCACTCTATAATTCACCGTCCACACAATTTTCAACTTTCGCCTATAGCACCACACCGCAAATGCTTTGATTATCTTCTGTTACGGTTTTCCAACAGGCTATGCTTTACTACCGTACAACGCTTTGCTCCAAACGTACATATTCAGACATTTCTTCCTCAAGTTAAGGCCTATTTTTGATACCAGTAGAACTTCTCTTGGCCACGAATGCCCTCTTCGCCAGTGCTCTTCTGCTTTTGATGTCTTCCTTGCTCCGTCCATCATTGATTATTTAGCTGCCTATGTTGCAGAATTCCATAAATTCATCTACTTCGTTTCCAACAAACCTGTTGTTAAGTTTCTCGCTGTTCTCATTTCGCCGGCCGGGGTGGCCGAGCGGTTCTAGCCATTTCAATCTGGAACCGCGCGACCGCTACGGTCGCAGGTTCGAATCCTGCCTCGGGCATGGATGTATGTGATGTCCTTAGGTTAGTTAGGTTTAAGTAGTTCTAGGTCTAGGGGACTGATGGCCCCAGATGATAAGTCCCATAGTGCTCAGAGACATTTGAACCATTTGTTCTCATTTCATCTACTTCTCATTACTTTCGTCTTTCGTCGAGTTTCTCTCAGTCAATGTGTACTCATTACACTCTTCACTCCATTCAGCAGGTCTCGTAGATGTTGATCACTTTCACTGAGAATAGCAATGTTATCAGCGAATCTTACCATTAATACTCCTTCACCTTGAATTGTAATTCCACTTTTGAACCTTTCTTTTATTTCCATCATTGCTTCTTTAATGTATGCATCGAAGAGCAGGAGGGAAAGACTACTCCCTGTCTTACACCCTTTTTAATCAGACCTTTTCGTTCGTGGTCGTCCACTCTTATTATTCGCTATTGGCTCTTGTACATATTGTATATTACCCTTCACTCCCTATAGCTTTCCCCCAAGTTTACTCCTGATTTCGAACGTCATGCACCATTTGATATTATCAAACGCTTTTTCCAGGTCGGCGAATCCTATGAACGTGTCTTGATTTTTCTTTAGTTTTGCTTCCATTTTCAACCACAGCGTCAGAAATTCCTCTCTGCTGCCTTTACCTTTTCTAAGCCAAACTGATCATCATTTATCACATTTTCTTTTCCATTCTTGTTATTCTTGTAAGCAACCTGGATGCATGAGCTGTTAAGCTGATTGTGCGGTAGCTCTCGCACCTGTCAGCGGTTTTACTGACTGTGAATTTGCGACTGGGGTAGTTATATGCAAACGTGGTGAACAGTTACATCGCGGTCGGAAATTGTCACGAAGAGTGGGTGTATAACCTACTGAAACGAGAGCTAGACGTGTACGTGCTAGACCTGTAGATTATCACCAACAATTACGTCTATTCAGGCAGTCGCCTGTTAAACGCCAGTGCGGTTGACTTTGCAGCGTAACCGAGAATAGGCTTCACAAGCATAATTCGTCGTGTAAATGCGACAAACGGAGTTGCCGTAGTAGCTTTGTCTGCAACATTGCGAGCTGCCGCCGTCGTCTCAAAACGCCGTTACGCCTCTGCAAAAAACAAATGTTTTAGCTGCATTTCCGTGCGCTCTCTCCAGTTAGAGGTTAACAGAATTCAGCAGTTCAGGTTGTAAACTGTTTGTTTCATCATGGAACGACTTTTTTCTTTTTATTATCTTAATTTTTATTCCAAAAATGACGTTGCGTGAAGTGAACTATTGACTTTCAATGTATCTTTGTTGACCTACCATTAGTTATGACTATATTTCTTTTGAGATTTTGAACATGGCTGCTCCTGAGCAAGTGTGCATACAAGAGCTTCAGTGCTTTAGAAATAACAGCCAACCAGTCCCAAAGTACAGGTTTAATTAATCTTGACTATGGTTTCGACGGTTTCAAGACCGTATTATTATCTGTAGTCTTTGTGGGAGTCGTTTACGCTAGCATACGTCATCCACTCAACCATAAGTTAAATAAGTTATGTAAAATTAGTAGCCGTCCATTGGCATAAACAAAGCGCGTACTTATTTCACTAGTCACAGAGAGACACAATAAACTTATCATTAATTATGGTGGGTGATTATGTGATTATGTAATAAACATTCAGGGATGGTGGAGAAGGGTAAATGTACTGATTTGACATAACAGGCCCTCGCCCTGAAACGCCCCAGTCGAAAGTTATTAGCGAAAATCGCTATTAACCTGTGTCGGTTACATATTCTGGTACGATTGTTGCTAAGTTTGTAGTGTACGCAACTTTCAGACATGGTCGCATTGACGAAAACAAGAAAAAAACAGCTGATGAACTTGGGTTTGAAAATGCGGGCCTTAACAGCCATGAGAACTTCTTCATCTTCGAAAATGTGAAACACGTCTCTTCCTCCGAAAGCTACTTGGTTTTCATATTGTTGGAGGAGGTTGTGTGGACCAAAACAAGAAGAAAAATCCAGTCTATATAGGCTCTAAAACGAATTCCATAAGAGCTACGAGCAGTAGAATTGATGTGTTTCACAATACCGAAGATGAATATTTTCTGGTAGCTCTTAAGGTATGTAGATTAAGAGCCTATGTTTACCAGACATCTTTTCCTTGTTTTACTCCATTCCACAATCTCTGAAAGTTACTTATCCTGCAATGTTAGACGGCCGAGGTGGCCGAGCGGCTCTAGGCGCTACTGTCTGGAACCGCCCGACCACTACGGTCGCAGGTTCGAATCCTGCCTCGGGCATGGATGTATGATGTCCTTAGGTTAGTTAGGTTTAAGTAGTTCTAAGTTCTAAGGGACTGATGACCACAGCAGTTATGTCCCAAAGTGCTCAGCGCCATTTGAACCAATTTACCTTTCTCAATCACCCCTGAAAATTCGTGACGTCATCACGCAATCATCCTGTATGTGTACTACAAGACGGTACCAATTATTTACGTTTGCCAAAGGCGTAATACTCTAATTACAATAGCAAAATTAAACATCTGCTGCCCTTTATTCTAATAAAACGTTCTCTCAAAAAGTTACTGTTTACGTTCTTTTCAACAGGGAATGGATCACAACGACTTCTAATCTTGCAATTACGTAACAGATGTTTGTGTTAGTGAGATCGCGATCAATTCACCAAGGTGAATTGAGTAGTTCGGCCAGTTATGTGGAACGTGAACAAAGTGGGCACTATCAGTATAGTTCGCCATGATCAAATCGTAAATGACAAACTTCAGGAAAGTGCCATCTCCATTATCTTGAAACCATGGGTTTTCATTTGCCACCGTTAAGGTTTTCTCTTTCCTACCGCTGTTGGGGGAAAAACAATGCCGCGGTGTGAAATGGAGTTGGCAACAACATGATAATGTGGGTCACAGCCACTATTACAGGTTGTGTATTATGACCTTTAAATTTTAAATCAGCATACCAGCCCACTACTCAGGTATCTGTTTGAACAAAGGTGAAATGTACAATATTTGACGATAAACAATTGTTCCCAAGGACATTTGTCATGAGGGTCTTAAATTTCCTTAGGCGTTCGGCTCATTTCTCTCTGCGTCTGAGAATGTCGGATGTCTCTGCGTTCTATAACCTTTAGTAGCATCGTACCGCCCTTTCGATGTGATTTTTCTCGTGTTACAAAATAATATCAAATGCAGCTACAGATGTGAACATAGAAAATATTCACCGTGAACCGGACGCTATCTGTAACACTTCAACATAATTGTACAGATCTCATTCAAACATAATGAGCGTGGAAGGTACTTATTACAAAGCTGAATCTACCTGTTGTAAAGCCGTTACATCAGTTTGTTCTTTCGACGTCACCTCATTGTAGACGCCTTTCTGTACCAGTAAAAGGAGACAATATATGTACGTATTGGCAGGTTCGGTGATTAATAAACAATTTATTCATAGTTTTGTTTTTACTTCTTAAGGAATTCTGTTTCATTCACTACACCCGCTCCCTTTGATGAACAGAATTTGAGTTCTTCCCTTCTTCCCCTCTCCTCCCCCTCACGCTTATCAGAGCAAATCCCTTCAGCCCATATAATATTGCATTGAAAATGGATAGGCACTAGCCTAAATATGGATTTGCAAAAAAGAAAAACAAAGATGACTGATTTACTGCACTCTATAATAGCAATGGCAAAACAGGCGTTTTATAAGTAAAGGAGAATCTTTTGCAGCGGTCTGGACAGAGAACTCAGAAAGAGACTCATAAAATGTCTTGTATCGAGTGTTCTTCTATATGGCGCTGAAACATGGACTATGAGGAAAAAAGACAGAGAAAGGCTGGAGGCTTTTGAGATCTGGACATGGCGGAAGATGGAATGAATAAAATGGATGGACAGAGTAAAAAATGAAGAAGTACTGAGAAGAGTGGGAGAGAGAAGGCAGTTACTAGATGTAATAAAGAGAAGAAAAAGAAATTGGATTGGGCATATATTAAGAGAGAATGACGGACTGATAAAAATAGTTTTAGAAGGTTATGTAGAAGGGAAAAGGAAGCGAGGAAGAAAGAGATTCCAGATACTGGATGGCATGATGGACGGTACAACATACAACAGCCTTAAGAAGGAAGCAATGGATCGCAGAAAATGGAGAGGCAAAGGACCCACTAATATAGCAGATAACTGATGATGATGATAATTTATAAATCAGATCACAGTCGCTGAGTGCACCCACGTTCCTAATGGAAGGTAACCTGACATATGTAATACTTATCTTTCCTTAAAGTGTGTATACATTTTTCTGGCAGACTCTCTATATTAGGGCTCTGAACAGCGTCAGATGCTTAGTGATCACTGTGAAGAACATGGAGGACCCGCGTATTCGTGTGAAAAATTCTGAACGTCGCAGAATTTGAAATTGGCTTCATTTTGTAGTTTCATTTGGCCTCCTGGTCGAATAGAGTAATAGATTAGTGGCGCATTTGCATGTGGCAATGGCCTCTTATTGGGCTTCGTGGGGACTCGAGCACGGGCATAGGACATCGTCACGATTCTGGTCTACCACATCTGACCAGCAGAGCGGAGGAATGCCATATCGTGCATCAAGCACGTCGCAAAATCTTCACATGTGTGCTTGCCGTCCGAGAACTAGAAACGGACGCCTTGCAACAATCTTTGTCATCCTGCACTACTGATCGGGGAATAGCACCATCCGGACTAAGAAATTACTGACACATGTTAGGCTGCTGTGGACACAAAAACGCTAATAGCTGTCCTCTTAGTGGTGCCATAAAAAGATAGCATGAACAGCTGATAGATGGGGTCGCATTGTGTTCAGTGGTGAATCGCAGTTTTGCGCTAGTCCAGATGACATCGGTAAGTGTGTTGGTGGGCTATGCAGAGGTCCTTTCGCTCTAACGTTTTCGAGAGGCACAGCGGTGTTATTCCTAGCGTTATGCAGTGGGAAGCCACCAGGTATATTTTCAAATCACGATTGATAGAGTTTGATGAAACTCTGACGCAAGGAAATGTAGAGTCATCTTGAGGCCCCAAGCGTTACCTCACATGCGACACTTTAATGGTACTCTTTTGCGAGAGAATAATGTTCGCCTGGACATGAAACGTCTCTATATGAACTGTCTGCATGATGTTGAGGTACTGCTCTGGCAAGCAATATACCTGCGCAGATAGACCATGTGTTGGACCAGCTCGGATGTCTGCTACTTTCCAGTGCCAGAATCCCGGATCCCAACGACCAGTTACAACAGCAGCCAGCAAGTTTGCTTCAGGAGAACATACAATGGCTTTATGACAGACATCCAAACAGAATAAGTGCATACGTCCAATCCATTTGGGTTACATACCCATACTGATAAGGGGGATCATACTACCAAGTTCCTGTAAATTTTCTTTGGTTTTGTAAGTACTCCAGTGACATCACATACCCTCTCAACCCCATAAATTTAATTTCGTTCCGTTCTCCCCTTTTGCATGATTCATCTTTTTTGCCAGGCACTGCAGCTGGACACTGTCGCTAATATACATTTTGTTCGTAAGTACAGATTTGGTATTGAGTTTTAAGTAAACGAAGAAAGAAACAATAATGGCATCAGATAATTATCCGGGTCCTAAATACACATCTAATTCCCAATCTCCTGGCATATCGATCTTCCCCTTTGACTGTAAAACTCTTAATATTTTGTCTCGGCCCACTGAAGACTGCAATTTAGGATTTGTATGTTTTATTCCCTGTATTTTCAGCTTAATATTCGTCGTTTCTAGGTTCCTGCTTGAATCAATATCTTATAAATAGGAGTTAATAGCGGACAACGACATCATATATTGCCTTCTTTTCAGTTATCTTTGCAGTTACTAGGATATTTTCGTAATTTCTTACGTGTTTGAGTGCTTACTATGAGCAAACTTTCATTTTAAAAACAGTGTAGTGTACAGTACTGCCGTTGCTATCGACCGTTGTCTCGACCCTCGTATCGTACAGGCTTTAGTTTGTTTTTGCTTGGATCAGCTGAGTTCAAAAAAATGGTTCAAATGGCTCTGAGGACTATGGGATTTAACTGCTGAGGTCATCAGTCTCCTAGAACTTAGAACTACTTAAACGTAACTAACCTAAGGACATCACACACAACCATGCCAGAGGCAGGCTTCGAACCTGCGACCGTAGCGGTCGCGCGGGTCCTGACTGTAGCGCCATGAACCGCTTGGCCACCCCGGCCGGCAGATCAGCTCAGTGTCGGTTGGACTGTCAGTAACAGAGCACCGTGAGTTCCTGCTGCTGACAAGGTGAGTACACCGTTTATCAGATATCTTTGCGAGTTTCAAACAGGAGCGAGTTCAGAAATGGTTAGGCACTGTGATTGCTGTGTACAGATGGGAGCTGTGTTGGTGACCCTTCGTGCACCGCTCCAGGCAGTGTTGGCTTCCTTCACACAGGTTGAGGCTGCTGACAAGGGAATCACTGTGTGGGGTCGGACGTGGGGATGCGATGGACGTCGAGCACGCCAAATGTGCTCCGATCGATCCACTGCTGTGGCCGCCCCAGGAACTGCCTGCAGTGAGGTTGACGCCTCACCTGCGGTCGAGTGGGAGATCATTCCAAAGTCTGGCAAGCAGCGAAAGACTTTCTGTGGATCCGATTGTGGGACCTCCCTGAATCTTTTGGCTGACGATGTCTCTGAGCCTGATGCTGTCGTCCACCCTGAACCAGAGGAAGCTTCTTGGTCCATAAGGTCTGGGCATTCACAGAGGGTGGGTTTGCTGGTAGTTCAGAGCTCCAGCGCTAGGCTGCATGGGGCCCTTAGGAACATGGCTGCCAAGGAGGGGAAGGAAGACAGTGTGGACTCCGTGTGCATACCGGGAGGGAGTCATTCCAGATGTGGAAAGGGTGCTTCCGGATGGCATGAAGAGTACTGGGTGCAGCCAAGAGATGGTGATGGCCTATGTCGGTACCAATGATGTGTGTCGCTTTGGATCGGATGAAATTCTCTCTGGTTTCGGGCAGCTAGCGGTAAAGACTGCCAATCTCGCTTCCGAGATTAAGGTGGAGCTCACCATCTGTAGCATCGTCGAAAGAACCGTCTGTGGTCCTTTGGTGCAGAGCCGAGTGGAAGGTCTGATTCAGAGGCTCAGGCGGTTCTGTGACCATGTGTGCTGCAGATTTCTTGACTTGCGCCATAGGGTGATGGGTTTCTGAGTTCCGCTTAATAGGTCAGGAGGCCACTACACACAGGAAGCGGCTACACGGGTGGCGGGGGCTCTGTAGAGGGGACTGGGTGGTTTTTTAGGTTAGACGGTCTCAGGAAACCACAGGAATGGCGTCCGTCTAAAAGGGGCAGGTAGAACACAGTAAGGTAGGTGTGGAAACAATCACTATTGTGGTTGTAAGTATTCGTAGATGTGTTGGAACGGAACCGGAACTCCAAGCACTAATGGAAATCACCGAAGCTCAAATAGTTATAGGTACAGAAAGCTGGCTAAAGTAGGAAATAAGTTCAGCTGATATATTTTCAAACGATCTAACGGTGTTAAGAAAGGATACATTAAATACATTTGGTGGTGGAGCATTTATTGCTGTCAGAAGTAGTTTGCCTTATTGTGAAATGGGTGGAGGTTATACTTGACAATCTGACTAAACTATTAATTTGATCGTTTTACCGACCACCCGACTAAGAAGAGATAGTTGCTGAACAGTTCAAAGAAAACTTGAGTCTTATTTCAAATAGGTACCCCACTCATACATTTATAGTCGGCGGCGACTTCAATCTACCCTCGATATGCTGGAAAATTATACGTTTAAAGCCGGCGGCAAGCATATAACGTCATCCGAAATTGTACTGAAGGCCTTGTCATAAAATTATTTTGAGGAATTACTTCAGGTGGCTATTCGAAGCGTAAATGGTTGCGAAAGCATACTTGACCTCTTAGCAACAAATAATCCTGGACAAATAGGGAGTACCATGACGAATACAGGGAATAGCGACCACGAGGAAGTTGCGGCTATACTGAATACCATAACACCCACAACCATCAAAAAGAAACCCAAAGTAGATCTATTTAAAAAAAAGCTGAAAAAATGCTCTTAACGCCTTTTTAAGAGACAGTCCCCACTCCTTGCGATCCGATCACGTAAGCGTAGGAAAGATGTGGAATGATTTCGAAGTTATACTATCGACGGCAATTGAGAGATATATAATACATAAATTAATAAGTTATGGTACTGATCCCCCATGGTACACAAAACGGGTGAGATCACTGTTGCAGAAGCAACGAAAGAAGTATAAAAAATTTAAAAAAATAAACGCAAAATCCCGAAGATTGGCAAAGTTTTGCTGAAGTTCGAAGTATAGTGCGTGCTTCAATGCGAGATGCTTTTAATAATTTCGACAACGAAACTCTATCTCGTAATCTGGCAGAAAACCCAAAGAGATTCTGGTCACATATAAAGCAGACCAGTGGCAAGACGCAATCAATACCTTCACTGCGCGATAACAACGGTGAAGTCACTGATGACAGTGCCACTAAAGCAGAGTTATTAAACATGGTTTTCCGAAACTCATTCACCCAAAGAAGACGAAGTAAATATTCCCGAATTCCAATCAAGAACAACTGCGAAGATGAGAAATATAGAAGCAGATATTCTCGGTGTCGCAAAGCAGCTTAAACCACTTAATAAAGGCCAGGCTTCCGGTCCAGATGGTATACCAGTCAGGTTCCCTCCAGAGTACGCAGATGCAATAACTCCATATTTAGCAATTATATAAAACAGCTCGCTCACAGAAGGTTCCGTACCTAACGACAGGAAAGTTGCTCGAGTCACACCAATATCCCCAAAGGGAAATAAGAATAGCCCGCTGAATTACAGGCCCATATCACCAACGTCGATTTGCGGTAGTGGTTTGGAAGATATACTGTATGCGAACATTATGAAGTACCTCGACGGAAACGATTTACTGACACATAGTCAGCACCGATTCAGAAAATACCGTTCTTGCGGAAGTGAACTATCTCTTGATGCTCATGAAGTAATGAGTTGCTATCGACAGGAGTTGTTAAATTGACTCCACAATTTTTGATTTTCAGAAGGCTTTCGACACCGTTCCTCATAAGCGTCTTCTAACCAAACTGTGTGCCTATGGAATATCGCCTCAGTTGTGCGACTGGATTCGTGATTTCCTGTCAGGAGGGTCACAGTTCGTAGTAATAAACGGAAAGTCATGGAATGAAACAGAAGTAATATTCGGCGTTCCCCAAGGAAGTGTCGTAGGCCCTCTATTGTTCCTGATCTATATTAACGACATAGGAGACAATCTGAGTAGCCGTCTTAGATTATTTGCAGATGAATTACCATCTTGTTAAGTCATCAGATGACCAAATCTAATTGCAAAATGACTTAGATAATTATCAATTGACCCTGAATAAAGTAAAGTGTGAAGTTATTTACATGAGTACTAAAAGAAATCCGCAAAATTTCTATTACGCGATAAGTCACACTAATCTGAAGGCTGTAAATTCAACTAAATACTTAGGGATTACAATTACAAATAACCTTAATTGGAATGATCACATAGATAATGTTGTGGGTAGAGCAAACCAAAGACTGCGATTCAAAGGCAGAACCCTTAGAAGGTGCAATAGTTCTACTAAAGAGAAAGCTTGCAATGCAATTCTCTATCAAATTGTGGAGTATTCCTGTGTGGTGTGGGATCCGTATTAGATGGGACTGACGGATGATATTGAAGAAGTTCCAAGAAGGGCGGATCGTTTTATATTATCGCAAAATAGGGGAGATAGGGCCACAGACATTATACGTGAATTGGAATGGCTGTCATTAAAATAAAGGCAGTTTTCGTTGCGACGGGATTGCGAAAACATTCTGTTGGCCCCCACCTACATAGGGATAAATGATCATCACGATAAAATAAGAGAAATCAGCATTCGCACAAAGAAAATTAAGTGCTCGTTTTTCCCGCACGCCGTCTAGCGGTTCTGGCGCTGCAGTCCGGAACCGCGGGACTGCTACGGTCGCAGGTTCGAATCCTCCCTCGGGCATGGGTGTGTGTGATGTCCTTAGGTTAGTTAGGTTTAATTAGTTCTAAGTTCTAGGCGACTGATGACCTCAGAAGTTAAGTCGCATAGTGCTCAGAGCCATTTGAACCATTTTCCCGCACGCCGTTCGTGAGTGGAACGATAGAGAGACAGCTTGAATGTGGTTCATTGAACCCTCTGCCAGGCACTTAATTGTGAATAGCAGAGTAATAACGTAAATGGAGAAGTTCCTTTTGGTCTTATCTTTCTGTAATGCGATTTTTGGAAAATTGTGTCTCCAAGAAGTAGTTGAAATTTATTCTCTGTTCAACTGTTTCTTTGCGTGGGCTATGTATGTCTGTTACTAATAAGTGAAACCTCTTTTACAAATTTGAGCAATATTATGCTTTTACCCGCACTTCTCAGCAGCTGAGCTACGAAAAGACTAAATGAGTATTCTAGGTCGATTCCTTAAAAGACGCCATAAAATGCACATATTGTCATAACAGTTTCGTGTAAGTGTTTACGCACACATATGACTACACGGTAAGGAAATGCGAAATGAAAGAGTAGCCCGAACTTATGGGGCAACTGTTTTGAGCTTAAGACGGAAGTAAATGGCACACAGTTAATCACAGAATGCAAATCAACATACTTGTCGTATTTGGGACAACATGAGCATATTGAAAGTTAGAGGCTGAAATGACTATACTATTGCAAACGTTGTGTCTTACCTGTCAGCTTCGTCCACAAGCCTTGCAACAAGGATGTCGGGGATATTCCCAATACCGTGGAGATAGAAAATTTCAGATACGTTAGTGGAGGAAGTTCGCCTGTTCGGCAGCACCAGTAAGCGGCGTTTTCCCCTCCGGATGGCCAGTTTGGACGCCTTGAGAAAGGAGTCCACAGCCGTGACGGCATCGCCGCAGCGAATCACGACCCCCTGGCAGTCCGCGTCCAGGGCGGACACCAGGAGCCGCTCAACTGAACCGTTGGTGGTGGCCAGTGAAATGCGCACAGTCGTGGCCCCAGAAGGAATGGCATCAAGAGCGGAATCTGGATGATCTGATAACAGTAATATACAATTATAGTTGCCAAAGTGTTGCCTGAAAACTTCGGACGCCATTTCACGTATCACGTCGTCAAAAGAGCTGCGAAGATCTTGCAGCAGTGCAATACGTCCTTCGCAATAAGCGGATTCAAATACTGCAATCAGCAACAGAATATACATTTCTTGTGGAAAATAAAGTCCCTCAGAATTTGCCCCTCAGAAATACTAATGATTTTTCGTCCCAATTTGAACCTTAGAACTGAATTGCAAGTACTACACAGCCTTCCCTAGCTGATACTTTCTCACACTTACCAGAACCTACCCCACTTAGTTGTTGCGTGTATGAGGTTGGCAATACTCTTCAGAAGAGAATTCATCGATGCACAACACTCTTTGTGCGGTGGAACCGCAGTGAAAAATTCAGTCGATAACTTACTTTGATACTCCCACCCACCATACAGTTTCCGTGTTACTCAAACAGAAATTCTGCCTCCCAGTTTTTGAAAGGTCTTTTGCACTCCTCATAAAAGGATCAAAAGTCTGCTACTGAAATATAAGTGGAGAAGTCGGTATGAAAATTGTCCAAAGTCAATTTAAAGCATTACCCACCGATACTTACCCGTACGTCCCATGGAACTGCTATATATTTCAAAACATTCCTGAATATTTGATCAAAGAAAGCTCGGTCGTTTAGGGGAAGTAATAACTTCAAACAGTCGTTACTGAGCTTCTTATCCAAGACCCAAATGATACAACTCCATCTCTCGTCGACCACATTTTCGATAGCTTTTCGTGGAGATCGTTCTTATGCACCCTCCTGGACGTGTTTATTATCGTCTTTTACACTGTTCTGATCAGCGGTTGGCAAGGCATTGGTAATCTCTCAATTCAGTGCGTGTTCACACACACCTCGTTTGTTTTAAGAGAAAAGAAAATCGTTATTATGTCAAAAAAAGTTAATTTTCAACCATTCGTTTAGTTGCTAACCTTCATTTTTCTTTAAAAATATCCGTCTTTGACCATTGAGTGGCGGAAATGAAACTAGCGGCAAGCTCAACATAAAAATTAGGGACCAATAAGTAGGAGAAGAGAAAGGATTCTGCTACACTGGTAGCAAAACAACACAAGACGTTCGAAGCAAGGAGGACATTAGAAGCAGATTAACACAAACAAAGAGGGCGTTCCCGTCAAGGATTAGTCTACTAGCATCAAACATCGACACTAGTATGAGGAAGAAATTTATGAGAAAGTACGTTGGGGCACATCAGTGCGCAGTTGTTAATAGTGGATGTCGGAAAATTCGGAAATAATAGAATCAGAGAGTTTGAGATGCGGTGCTATTTAAATATTTTAAAAATTATGTGGAATGATGATAAGGGATAAAGAGGTTTTCCGCAGAATTGGCGAAGAAAGCAAACTACGGAAAACACTGGCAAGAAAAGGGGTGAGGATAAAAGTACAGGTGTTGATATTCTCATTTATTTCTTTCGCTATACTTCTAGATAACGCTGCCCTATGAATTACTAAAATTGCATGTAGTCGTGGATTGTGTAAAGACTAGACAAGAAATCGTGGACTATTGGCACGTAGACTTCATTGTGATGCAGGGAGGGAATAGTGTCAGATCTAACACATATTATTCTCTTCCAGAAGACATAATAATTAGTTAACAGTCAGCGATGTATTGCCCAACAATACGAGGACAGACACGTCAATTCTCTCGGTACGCGTATAGCCAAAATTGCCACCATCGTAGACTCTGCACAAAATTTGTAGGGCTTTTATTTACTGAAACAGATCTTCCCACTGAATATGGTGACTCATGCTTCTTGGTGTAAAGTATGACGGTAAAAAAATAATTGCATATTGTCTATTTAAATCGTAGCAGCTACAACTTTGCGTGGGACCAGTTCATGGGATCAGTTTTATATGTAGTGTATCATTTGACTGAAACTTATTCAGTTGGAACCATGTCTACGACATTGCTGCAGACATAACGGTGTAATGCTCTTACTGTCTCACTCAAGATTCTTTGTTTTAAGGAACTGAAAGATTGTACCACCATAACACGTTAAAAGTTCCGTCCACTTTCTAGAGTCATTAAACTGGAGTAGAATTCATACAGTGACATCCTGTCAGGGCGTCTGTACCTCTGCTGTAGCACAGGAAACTCTTTTTTTGTGATAATTCAATATTCCTGCCCACAGAAGACAGTAAACAACAGGCTTGTACTGCTGAATTGTTCGTTACACCATAACAGTAGGCGCCTTGCTGACGTGAAAGAACATTACAGTGAGTGATTTGTGTTTATTATCTGGTCTTGTATTGGTTAAGTTAATGTCAATTTATGTTATAAATGCAATGAGCAAATAACCCTAACGGACACGATGATTGCACCCTGACGGGACTCAGATGTGCTGCTCGTGTTATGTAGATAATCTAAAAAAATATATGTATTACTATGCATTTCTCTGTTTTTAGTTGCTTGTATGATATTCTCCTGAAATACTCAATCCTTAGGTATATTTTTTCATAGTTTGGGTAAGAACGGGTCAAATACCTAACTGCAGAGAGTTTCAGTCAGCATGTCACTGAAGTCTCGGACTGGCTCGGTTTACAGTTCTAATAAGGAGAGTGTTTGTGATCGAGGGTCGCATATCCAAAACGTCTTCTAATGCCAAAAGCGTCATCGATACCTTTGCTTCCTCGCTGGAATTCTGCATTTCAATGGAGAAATCAAATTTATGCTGGTACATGAGATACTTTTTATACTAAACGTCTCCCGGACCATTTATGATACTCTGTGTTTTTGGAGCACCACTCGGCACACGAAGGGCGTGACAATTTATTTTCTTTGTCTGATTTCAGTATCTTTGCCTTCGCCGTCTTTGCTGGAAGCTCAAGGCTTTGATGAAAAAAATTACAAGAAATTTGCAATTCAACGTACTGGTCATCGCAGGCCAGTAGTTTTTCCCATCTTTCGAACAACATATGTATCCCGGGAGGTCTTTTGAGGAGATCCACGAATCCATCCAATTTTGCACTTGTTCATATGACGGACGTTCTGGTCTGCCAACCTGTATACCATTAATCTAAAAATGTGTTAATCAGAGGGAGTAACATCTGAAAGATACGGTGGATGGGGCAGGACTTCCCATTTCAATGGTTCCATGTATGTTTTGAGGGGTGTCGAGCAAAGACACGCTGCAAAGTCGGCTTTGCGTATCTACCTGTGTACTGTGGCCGTTTGTCTTTCAGTGCTCGGCTCAAACGCATCAACTGCTTTCGATAACTATCTCCTATGGATGCTTCCGTCGGTTTCAGTAGCGTCGAAAAACTTCTCTGTTCTACCACCATGCTGGAATTCGACGTCAAAATCACCGTTCTTGAAGCATTTGAATCATTTCTGCACGTTCTTCCACTAACAGGTGCCACTCCATAGGGCTTACCCAGTATTTTATAAGCCTCAACAGCATATTTCTTCATGTAGAAGCTACATATTAACGGGGGCACACATTTTCAACTGTCCCCGTGGATGTATATCAACGCCTGTCGACAGATTAGGACCTTGATTAAATTATCATTCCATTCTAATAAATGTTAGCTGACTGTATGTTACAATGAGCGAATAGTTTTCAGCCACTTTACAGCTGTGGTGCTTTGTTGCAGCTATTTAATTATCTCGTTTACGTTACAAAACCTTTCTTGCTTGGTGGCTCAGTAGTACACTGTAGTGTTACGCACTCAAAGGTCTAGAGTTCGATCCACGCTGAGTTTTAGTATATTTATCTGTCACATCTTACTTCTTTCACCTTTGGCATTGCTTGTTAATGTGCAAAATGGCAGTGTTGCGCCGTGCTTCGGAGTCCACTTTAAACTGAAAGTTCCCCTAGAACAGGATGGCTGTTAGCTCGAAGATCGGAGGACAATGCCTAGTAAAGCGTAATCTTCAGGTTGACGACAGATTTTCTTGTTACCTATGTAAAGTCTCCCTCACCAAAAGGTAAGTAATAGATGCTGGAGTTGTGGTACTGTTGCCGGCTGGAGTGGCCGAGCGGTTCTAGGCGCTACAGTCTGGTACCGCGCGACCGCCACGGTCGCAGGTCCGAATCCTGCCGCGGGCATGGATGTGCGTGATGTCCTTAGGTTAGTTGGGTTTAAGTAGTTCTAAGTCTAGGGGACTGATGACCTCAGAAGTTAAGTCCCATAGTGCTCAGAGCCATTTGAATCAGTATTGTGGTACTGTTATCCAGTACACGGACCGCCACATCAACTGCAAACGATATTAAATGCGCACTGTTTAGACATATGTAGGCACCCAACGTTAGAGACATTGTCTGACATATTGACTGTATGGAGTAACCTCACAGCCGATGCTGTTAACATTGCAGGAGAATTTGAGGATCAAATATGAGTATGCAGACACGCAAATTTATATTACGACATACGTAGTTGTGGTTTGACAATTAGTTATTTGTTTTATAATATGAACATGGGATGCTATTGTTTCCATCCTGCTTCAGAATTATGAGAACAAACATCTCTAATTACTCTACATTTTAACATTAAATGCTGTAGGACATACATATAGAAAGCCGGTCTTCTATTCATTTCCTCACTAAATTTTTCCATTACCCGTAAGTTTATTAGAATTTCATTTCTTTCAAATTAGATTCGCTCCCAGACAACTTTCTACATGTATACCTGGACTGTTATTGTTTTAATCGGTCTGCGGTCGATCCTCACGACAATAATCCTATGACTGAACTATTTGTTGTAAATTCTTGATTTGCGAGGCCATAGTGTCCGTAGTTGCTTTATAATTCTTGAGTGTATTTTTGTTCTATCGTAGCAACTACAAAAATGCGTCGTTATTTCACCACACGTGGTTCGTTTCACTGGGGGTAAAGCATCATCAGTGGTCGGTAATTAAGTTATTTACATTTTGATTTGCCTTTAGATCGAAAAACAGCTCGTAAGAGTCGGTTGGTTTGTTCTTACGGTACATTTTCGGCTGATTTCTCACTTACATCGGAAAATGCCGTCTGCTAGCACATCGTTGTTTTTCTGTTAGCCACTGGTATTTTTGGTATAATTTTTAGATGTTCTGCAACACCATGCGTTTCTTATGTTTTTCACGATACACTTTTATGCACACCACTGGATTCTGTTTGTTTTTCTACTTCAAGTATGTGTTGTTGTTCGTGATTTGTAGTGTGGCCAACATAACCATTCCACTACTTTGATTAGACCTACAACATTTTTAAAATTAGATTATTATATGTGTGTAATTCTATTTAATTATGTTTCTGTGTATTTATGTGCTGTGGAAGAGTAGCGATGTAGGGATTTTTTTTGGCGATGTAGGGATTTTTTTTGGTGGGGAGTGGGGGAGGAGGCAACCATGATGAGTGGACATAAGTATGTAGCAGTGTGGTGGAGTATGAGTTAGAGGAGAAGGTGAGGAGCGAGAAGTGAAGTGAAACTGTGAATATGTGGGTGGGAACAGGAGGGGGGGGGGGCTGTAGGAGAGTGGGAGGGAGTGAAGGATGGAAAATGCTCTTTTCTTTTTCCTGTAATTTAATAAGTTATTCTATATAGGGTGGTTTCAAATATTTATCTGGTCATTGAGCAACTGTTTATTTTGTGTTAATGCTTTTTTGTATTTTGAAAGTTTCTTGGGAAGGGAGGAGGTGTCTGTCTTTACTGATTTTTATGATATTCATATCGTTTTCAATATTGCTTGGTCTGTGGTATTCTTCTTTTAGGTGATCTGCAAATGTTGAATGATTTGTACCATATTTAAATACTCTGATTTGTTCTTTATACCCTATATCGAATGTCCTGCCTATCATCTTCACAATCACTGCAACTGAGCTAATGGATACCACATTTTTGGTATCTATCTGGTATTGATTTTAGTTTTGGGATGTGCTTTTGTGTGGAAATGTTTGCTCGGTAAGCAATGTTTTTGCCCTGTTTTTATGAATATGGTACATATTTTATGAGTTAATTTGTTGTGGTAGGTCATTGTATGCCATTTTTTGTTGTAATGAAAGTTGTACGAGTTAGCATGGTTTGGTTAGTTTTTTGCATTATTTGACTCTTTATTTTTCTGTTTAGTTTGTCAACCATTGTATCTTTGTGTCCACTTTTCAATGCTATTTGTTTTATAATGGCTAATTCTTTCTGGTAATTAGAAAAATGTATTGGAAAAATTAATTAGAAAAATTTTCAACCTGTTTAACATGTATCTGATTGCTGCTTGCTTGTGCTTCTGTGGGTGGTTTGATATTGCATTTAAGATAATGTCACTTGTTGTGGGCTTTCTGTATATGTCAAATGTGTGTTTATTATTACCTTTTCTTATGGTTATGTCTAAAAAGTTGGGTGTGTTTTCTTGTTCTTCTTCTATTGTGAACGTTATGTTTTGTGTACAGTATTTTTGTCTTTGTGTAGTTGCTGTATTCTGTTTTTAGGTTCATCTATCATGCATATTATGTCATCCATGTATCTGTACAAGTAGATGATGTTGTAGCTTTTCTTTGTTGTTATGTCTTCACATATTAATTTTTCCATGTGATTCATGAAAATGTTGGCTAATGTTCCTGTTTACGGTAACTCACTCTTTGCACTTCCTTCCTATTCATAAAGAATATTACTCCTGTTACGCTACCCTCCACTGCTGTTAATATTATCATATGCGTATTCGTGTGCCAGAATTGTTTTTCATTTCACTTCACTGAATCCTACCACATCCAGACTGAGCTCTTGCATTTTCCTATACAGATATTCTAGCCTACCTGTCACTGCCAGACATATGAAATTCCATGATCAGACTCGTAGACTTTTACCGTTGCAATCGCCTAACAGAGATTCGAATTCAGGAATATTCCGAAATGTTTTGATAATAGAGAGCCATTCATGACACTTTTTCTGTTACAACGCACATTTCTGTGTATATACGTTTCATTAACCCAGTATTTTCTACGGGAGGGGGAAGGGAGGAGGGGAGAAAGGTGGTCAACAACTCACTTACAGGTAACAGAGGGAAGGTTATGAGCCGTGATCGTCTGCATGGAACTTGTCACGTCCTTCAATTATTCAAATACAGCTTGGTTATTATTCATTTCCATTCCAGTAGATAACAGAAACTTTAATCTTGAACGCTACATGTGGTAGGTTGACTCCGGACTGTGGGTTCAGCTTTCCGTCCGACTATCCAGACGGGATTTTCCTAGTTTATATAATTACCTCGTTGTCGACTGGATGTTAACGCACTTCCTTCCTTCCTTTACTTTTCCTCAGGCGTAAGGTTATTGCCGTTCAATGACTTGTTAGGAAAAGGTTTAAGCAAATCGGTGCTCTGGTGTCAGCTGAAAGCGATACTCCGGTAACTTTGGCACCATTATTGTGTTTCCAAGGGTGAAATATATTAAAGGTTTCTAGATACTACGCCTGCAGTTTCTGATCGAACTGCAAATATGATGCCCTGCTGAAAAGTGATGCCTTCGAATTTTTTAATGGGAAAACAAAGTTTTTTAAATAAAACAAATTTTATAACATTCTACATCTTTATAATTCATGTTTACGTATTTATTTCTCAACTTAGTCGCTCTAGCAACGAACACATTTCTCCCAACGAGAGACCACTTTCTTGATTCTGCCACTGTAGAACGTCTGACTTGTTTGACGGAACCTCAACCTCACGTCCTTAAGTAAGGCTTCATCACTATCAAAGTGAAGTCCTCGAAGGGGTTCTTCAAGTTTTGGAAACAAATGAAAACTGGATGGCGAAAAGCGGCGGAGGACGATCGACGACGGTGAATCCCAGACATGGGATTGTTGCAGATGTCGCAGCGCTCGTGTGTTGTCTGCCATTGTCAGTGTTGGGTGAGAAGGTGTTCCATGTGTGGTCGAACACTTGTAATTCGTGGTTTCACTTGTCAGAGTGGTTCTCACGCTCCAGCGTAGATACGTTACACACAGCCATGTTACACGTTACCATTCGGAGCCCTCTACCGGAAGATGGTTGTAACTTGCGTTAGCGAAGCAGAAAAGTCGACCGAGTAATATGCATGACATGTAATACCTCAACGAATATTAAGAACAGATTAAAAAATTCGGAGGCTTTACTTTTCAGTACGCCCCTGTAAATCCGGCAAGAAGCTGACTTCTTCTCTCTTTTAAATCATTTCCACAAGCACACAAGAAGAACACCTGAGAATCCACGTCTTCTTCTTGCTAATCATAGTTCCAACCGTAACACAGAAGGGCTCAGTTCCGCTAAACCTAACGTAATCGTTACGTTGTCTGCGATAATGACTGAAGCAGAAGAAGTGATTAAAATTTGTGCTGCGGCCAACACTCGAACCAGAGTCTCAAGGAAAGATATAAAACCTATAAGATTACCTATGGTACAGGACTTTTCCATTACGTCCAACAATGGGGTGCTATTCCACTGCCGGAGAACCCGGGCGGTAGTGACAGTGGAAGGGAAAATAAGCAGAACATATGAGTTGAAGTTTGTGTTGTAGAGGGCACTCAGTTTGGGTAGTTCATTCAGCATTGTCAACCATAGTGCTGTGATGGTGTAATGGTTAGCATTTTTGCCTACCAAGCAGGAAGACACCGGTTCGAGTCCAGGCTACAACACAAGTTTCAGTCCATTTCTTCTGCTTCAATCATTACCGCAGATAACGAAGAGATTTTAACGACTCAGGGAAAATCATAATTATAAAATCTGTAACGTTACGTTGTCGTTTCACTCACTTTCATCCAGTAACTTGACGACGCTGTCTGTGGCGTGTTCGAGAGATTCTTCGACTTAGCTTGTGACAACGGCATGGTCAACAACGCTAGGTGAATGATGACAATTTACGATATGCCAAAACTCGTTTCTCGTGCCTATTTCTTGCAAAGACTGCTTCCAGTTCTTCTTCGGGATTTCGGTGCACGGACATGTATCCTTTATATTGTGACATTTTATATCTACTAGTTTCGGACCAAGCAGTGTATCCAACAGAGTATAGCCTACGAATCGGCTTATACGAAAGCCTGCAAAACAGCTTTCAGAGCAGGCAAGTTAACAGCTTCCAGAGATATCTCAAGATAACTCAAATGAACATGAAGCCGTGATCCTCAGTGCGTACAAATAACCTCCTGTAATGAGGCATTTATCAAAGTCTGTCGATAGAAAAAATGTAGACAGAAATATATCCCGGTTTGGGTATATCTTAAATTTAATAGGTTTATTCAGTTAAAAAAAATATACGTCAAAAATCAGTGAAACATCTATTTGTAAAAGAAAATGAGAATAACTAGAACCCAAAAAATAAGAAGACTTTAAGAAGAGGGAGGAACACGAATCTCAAATGGAGAAGAACGGGATGACGATGACTGTTATCATTTGGTTTGATTTGAACTACTTTCTTACAGAAAAACCAAGAAAAATGGATCCACTGTATATAACCCAAGATGTGAACTCATGAATAATGCCTTTATTCCAACGGAACATTATTTCCTGAAAATTCAAACGCTTCTGTGGACTGAACGTATTGTGAAAATACAGCCAAGGATATGCGAGGTACAGTAAGGACGGAGGGGAGCACTACACACACCGCCTCTTCAAGAATTAAAATCAAAAATTGCGACACCGTGCCTCGGTCTTCCTACTGAAATGCGTAGACGGAGCGTTTCATTGTGTGAAACACAACAGACTGATATTTTCACAAAGCGAATGATGTTTTCCTATCTATATAAATGTGGTAGGATTTTGTGATACACTCCTGGAAATGGAAAAAAGAACACATTGACACCGGTGTGTCAGACCCACCATACTAGCTCCGGACACTGCGAGAGGGCTGTACAAGCAATGATCACACGCACGGCACAGCGGACACACCAGGAACCGCGGTGTTGGCCGTCGAATGGCGCTAGCTGCGCAGCATTTGTGCACCGCCGCCGTCGGTGTCAGCCAGTTTGCCGTGGCACACGGAGCTCCATCGCAGTCTTTAACACTGGTAGCATGCCGCGACAGCGTGGACGTGAACCGTATGTGCAGTTGACGGACTTTGAGCGAGGGCGTATAGTGGGCATGCGGGAGGCCGGGTGGACGTACCGCCGAATTGCTCAACACGTGGGGCGTGAGGTCTCCACAGTACATCGATGTTGTCGCCAGTGGTCGGCGGAAGGTGCACGTGCCCGTCGACCTGGGACCGGACCGCAGCGACGCACGGATGCACGCCAAGACCGTAGGATCCTACGCAGTGCCGTAGGGGACCGCACCGCCACTTCCCAGCAAATTAGGGACACTGTTGCTCCTGGGGTATCGGCGAGGACCATTTGCAACCGTCTCCATGAAGCTGGGCTACGGTCCCGCACACCGTTAGGCCGTCTTCCGCTCACGCCCCAACATCGTGCAGCCCGCCTCCAGTGGTGTCGCGACAGGCGTGAATGGAGGGACGAATGGAGACGTGTCGTCTTCAGCGATGAGAGTCGCTTCTGCCTTGGTGCCAATGATGGTCGTATGCGTGTTTGGCGCCGTGCAGGTGAGCGCCACAATCAGGACTGCACACGACCGAGGCACACAGGGCCAACACCCGGCATCATGGTGTGGGGAGCGATCTCCTACACTGGTCGTGCACCACTGGTGATTGTCGAGGGGACACTGAATAGTGCACGGTACATCCAAACCGTCATCGAACCCATCGTTCTACCATTCCTAGACCGGCAAGGGAACTTCCAACAGGACAATGCACGTCCGCATGTATCCCGTGCCACCCAACGTGCTCTAGAAGGTTTAAGTCATCTACCCTGGCCAGCTAGATCTCCGAATCTGTCCCCCATTGAGCATGTTTGGGACTGGATGAAGCGTCGTCTCACGCGGTCTGCACGTCCAGCACGAACGCTGGTCCAACTGAGGCGTCAGGTGGAAATGGCATGGCAAGCCGTTCCACAGGACTACATCCAGCATCTCTACGATCGTCTCCATGGGAGAATAGCAGCCTGCATTGCTGCGAAAGGTGAATATACACTGTACTAGTGCCGACATTGTGGATGCTCTGTTGCCTGTGTCTATGTGCCTGTGGTTCTGTCAGTGTTATCATGTGATGTATCCGACCCCAGGAATGTGTCAATAAAGTTTCCCCTTCCTGGGACAATGAATTCACGGTGTTCTTATTTCAATTTCCAGGAGTGTAGTTAAGCTACATTATTCCTTTTTTTGTTTTCAAAGTTTATTATTTCAACAGTAACGTACACCTGATCATGCCCAGCAGTTGGGTAAAATAGTACCACTGTGGTATAAAAACGAAATGTTACCTGAGGTTACGAAGTGTAGTTTGGGGATGCACCTTCGTTAAGAGTTGCTTACAGGGTGCGATAGGTGCGCAAAACAGCTGTAGCATAAACCATTGTCCTATGGATTGTGTGTTTTTAATTTGTATTAAACTTACATGTGTGCTTCAGCCTATTTAGCTGGGTGGTAATGTGCTCGCCTCCCTTGCAAGCGGGTTCGGGTTCGGTTCCCGGCCGGGATGGAGATTTTCCCCGCTCTGGGACTGGGTGTTGTGCTGTCTTCATCATCATTTCATCCCCATCACCGGCGCGCAAGTCGTCCAATGTGGCGTCATATTAAATAAGACTTGGACTTGGCGGCCGAACCTCCCCGAATAAGTGCCTCCCGGTCAGCGATACCATACGCTCATTTCCATTTTTTCCACGTGTACTTTAGACTCTTATCACTGTTCTATTGTGAAGGTTGCAGTATAGTAAATTTGTCACGGTTGTAACTACTGCTAAGTCTATGGTGTTCGTCTTTTAGTGTTTTATTTTTCACATAGAACTTCTGTTTGTACCTCGAACTCCCTTTATTGTTCTCTTGTGAAAACTGCAAATATGTTAACGTGGCACTATGGCAGTACTAATGTTGCCTGTAATTTCTTTGCTACCCAAAGCAAGGGTGATTTCCTTTATTGAACTTTCCATTTTTATTCTTGTGTGTATTGCATACAACCCCCTATCCATGTAGCTCACATCTGTTTTCTTGAGTATTTCGAGAACTTCACATTTGCTTTTAATGCTTGAATTATAAAGCGCAACGTCAGAGGAGGCTTTCTCCTATCTTTACCTTTCCTAAAGGCAAATAATCGTCATCTGACAGGTCCGTAATTTTTCATTCCGTTCTTTAGTATATTCTTCCAGTCAGTAACTTGGCTGCGTGAATCACAAAGCTCGCTGTGCGATATTTTTTGAACATTTCTATCACTACTGTCTTCGTTATTGTGTGGATGATGCTTTTCCAGATGTCTGATGGTATAGCTCCAGAAGCATTGTCTCTACAAAGTAACTTGACTAGTTGTTTTGAGTGCCACTTCCAACATTTCCAGAAATTCCGAAACGATAAATATTTGACTCCATCAAGAAAACAGCATTGGAATTTATAAAACGTATATTTATATACTTCTGTGGAGTAAGGCTGTAGCAATAAACTTGTTATATTAGGTTGAATGAGTAGCTAAGTTTTGACTTCGTGTCAAGTAGTAGATATAATCTTGCAAGTACTCTTGCAAAGCTAAAACACCAGTGAAAATCAGCTTATCATGTCTTACACAATGTAGGTGTCATATCAAGAGAGCTGCTACCTGACCAGGTATCCAGATTCCTGCCCCATTCTTGTTCAGTCGATTTACGATCCCTATGCGGGAGCTTCGATGCCTTCTTACTACTTTTTTGAAAAGCTCTTATCAGAGTGTCTCAGTAATTTTTATGACGTGTAATTTTGTTAAAGATCGGGCAGATTTAAGGCACCCGCAACACAAGCGATCGCTTGGAAGGCATACTGACAGGGGCACCAGAGGCCCATAACTGAAAGACGTGTGTGCAGGTCGCAGCATAATTAATAGAGAAGATTGGCACGGGTGAAAGTACACGATAAGAGAGTAGGCAACATTCCAGTAGACATGAGGCAGCGACCGATAATTATGAATGTGTGGCTACAAGCCACAACTGACTTCGGTATCAAGTACTGCTCTAATCGACCAACCCATCTTGGACATATTGATGAGTTGAGTACCATCTTATACCAGTAGCAAAATATGCCTGTGCCCCATCATGGATGTACCACATCCCCATCGGTTCGCGATTTAAGGTGGACCGCGGGGGAAATTTGCGCTCAATTCGATGAGGAATTAATAGAAAAGTTAACATTCCAAATATTTATTTATTAACTAAGATATTATGTAGTACTGGAGACAGAGGTGGCCCTTAGTCATACATTAACATCTGTCTCGCAATCGGCTTGTTTACGAATCCATGTTTACCGGAGCGGTATTGCTTCTGTCATCGTATACTTTAGTCAGTGTTAGTTTTCGCTATGTGTTGTGGTCCACCTTCTATATATAATAACACAATTTTGTTACAAGTTTTGCAAATAAATAAATATTGTGTATTGTGTCGCTCATAGCATGGCGCAAATATTTTTATGTGATGCCATTTCCGTGACGGGCGCGTCGTCGAGTCAGTTTGATTCTGTCACCAGTGATCGAACCCAGATCCACCGCTTGGAAAGCGTGAACGCTCTCATTCATCTACAAAGAGGACATGAAGAAAATGCTTCTGGTTGCCTGTTACTAACCTCAGGGCATTTTGACTCAAACTGTTTCTCGCAGCTAAATAAGGAGAATTTCGCCAATGTTCAGTGACGAGAAATAAACTCTTGACCGACGAAAAATAAAATGTTATCACAGAAAGAATGACACTTCCTCAATAACTGTAACGGCTCCCTTCACTCCCTTCACACTGAATATCAAATAATAATATCCAAACAAGGAGTAGTCATCTCAAACTGTAGACTTCTAGAGAAATCTTGCTCCATACCACTACATTGGTCTGTATCTGCTTCAATAGAGTGATAACGGATGCCAAAGTACGTGCTGACAAACTCGGATCTGGTTCGGAATTTATAAAGATAAGAAATTTTCTCAAGGAAATGGAGACGAAATTTACATGTGAATCCTATTGATGGAAGATTGCAAAAAGCGATTTCTGTGTACATTTGTTCTATCTTCTTGTTGATACAGCCATCTGCTAACAGTGAGATAGATTTGAGCTTGTGAACATAGCAGAAGCTTCAGCTTTCTGTAGGCTACAGTATTCATGATCTGCTAACATGAGATGACCGCAAAATAAATGCCACATGCATGGCTTTGCGGTTTGCCGATGATATTGTAATTCAGTCAGAGACAGCAAAGGACCTACAGTAGCAGTTGAAGAGAATGGACAGTGTCTTGAAAGGAGGACATAAGATGAACATCAACAAAATCGAAAAGAGGATAATGGAATGTAGACGAATTAAATCAGGTAATGCTGAGAGAATTAGATTAGAAAATAAGACAAAGTAGTAGATGAGTTTTGATATTTAGGGAGCAAAATAACTGTGATGGTCGAAGTAGAGAGGATATAAAATGTAGACGGACAGTGGCAAGGAAAGCGTTTCTGAAGAAGAGAGATTTGTTAACATGGAGTATAGATTTAAGTGTCAGGAAGTTTTTTCTCAAAAAACTTGTGCTCTGTGTAGCCATGTATGAAAGTGATACATGGACGGTGAATAGTTTAGACAAGAATAGGAGCTCTCGAAATGTGGTGCTATAGAAGAATGCTGAAGATTAGGTGAGGAAATCACGTAAATAAGGAGAAGGTACTCAACAGGATTGGGGAAGAAGAGGAATTTGTGGCACAACGTGACTAACAGAAGGGATTGGTTGGTAGGACACTTTCTGAGGCATCAAGGGATCACCAAGTTGGTATTGGAGGGAAGTGTGGAGGGTAAAATTCGTAGAGGGAGACCAATGGATGAATACACTAAGCAGATGCAAAAGGATGTAGGCTGCAGCAGTTACTCGGAGATTAAGTAGCTTACACAGGATAGAGTAGCATGGAGAGGTGCAACAAACCAGTCTCTGGATGGAAGACCACAACAATTTCAACAGCAGTTTAGTTGCCTACATAAAATATGCGGATGATACTTAGAAATTTTCAACCAATTACGTGTAAATGTTCTAAAATTTAACTGCTTATTTGTGAATTTTCTCTGCTTGTAACCTATAACTAAACGTCAATGAAACAGTGTATTATGTTTAAAATATCAATACAAAATCATATTTTCTGCCTATCCGTTCCGCTCTTCCAATAGAAAGTGAAGCGATTTGTAAATTAGAGAACTGGAATTACAGAACTGGAAAGTTCCATTATTACAGTTAAAAAAGCAAAAACTTTTATATTTTTATAATTCCAACTAAATTTAATAGAGGGGAAAAATACAATAGGAGTAGCTCTTTCTTCTATCAGTAAAGCTTTTAGAAATTTCCGAAACTACCTTAAGTGTAGATAAATTTATTCTTCTTTTAATACTTAGAGTGAGAATTAGATTCAGAAATTTATTTATGTCATAGAGGATAGTCTACGTAGACTTATTTTACACGAAACAACAATTAGACTTAGATTTACTTTTGAAAGTATTACAGAGAACATAAAGACAGATAAATAATTACTGGATGAGAGAGAGGAGGGGGAACGGCAAATTATGTGTTAGCTTATGTGGAAAAATATTTTGGAACCAGCTATACTTATAAAATATGATGTCTTATTAAACACCAACACATGTTTGGAGTAGTACCAGAGATAGATAAAAGACAAAATATCTTCTGGCTATTTATAATAATTCTTCCTATATAACTACTCTTAGCGCGAGTAGATATCTTTTCTTGTGTGATCGTAATATTAGTACACGTTCTACAGTGCAAAATATATTGTAAGATCAATTTGCGATATCTGGGAAGGACAGTGCAAATGCGTAAAACGAACTGGCCAATGTAAAATACCGTCGCATTGATCCCTTCAAACACTGCGCAGCTGTTAAAACCACAGTAGTTAACCCAATATTTTAAAAAGCAAGTGATGGAATTAAGAAAAAGAAGACATTAAATGGTTCAAATGGCTCTGAGCACTATGGGACTTAACATCTGAGGTCATCAGTCCCCTAGAACTTAGAACTACTTAAACCTAGCTAACCTATGGACAGCACAGACATCCATGCCCGAGGCAGGATTCGAACCTGCGACCGTAGCTGTCGCACGGTTCCAGACTGAAGCGCCTAGAACCGCTCGGCCACTCCGGCCGGCCAATACATTAAAGATATTGCAGTATTATCGAATTATCACGTGTACCTTATTCATCAAAACAGTTAACACTCGTTTACTATACAGACTACTGTGTTGAGGAAGGCAGCCACAAGGCTTAAGCCATGAACAGAACTGAATGCACGAAAATTACAAACATTTTTAATTCGAAAATTCGGGACATTTTTCCTTCCTTCTGACCCAGCTTATTTACACTTTGTTTGGAATCTTCTTTTCAAAACAACAGCAATAAGACATGCAGAGAGGTCAGTTCCTTTCAAGTCTGCTGTGAAATATTGACGAGCCTTTGACCGCGACCTGGCTCGAGCGGGCTTTAGTATTTGCGCGGTTATCGTACAGACAAACACGCTTTGTTTATCGTGGCAAATTCACAGAATACGCACTGCGTTCTCTGGATAAGCACAGCAGAACGCAGATGAAACAGAACCTTAGTCAAACAAAGCCGTCTCAGTTCTCACGTTTATTTCACGGAAATAGGACATTTCAAAGATTGCGTACGTAACGAAGCAAGTTATTTATTCTTAACGGGTGTATGAACAACAAACACATGTAAGCAATAAACTGGGTCAATCAACAAAATCGTTCTCACTTTTGCAGAGTGAATTAGGAGAAATGATTTTCAAGAACGCTAGTGATGTCAGTTTTCAATTAAAAATATCTTAGAACATGTGTCCTAATGAGGAGCAATATTTTGTGTGTGCGTGCGTGTGTGTTTGTGTGTGTGTGTGTGTGTGTGTGTGTGTGTGTGTGTGTGTTGTGTGTGTGTTTTTATTCGTCACACGTAAGTCACTTTACATCCAAATTCTCAAAAAATTTCTGACGGTCGTAGTTAGTGCGATAATATCTTCCAGCGTGTGCATTAAAACAATGACAGATAGATTTATTTAATTGGTGACGTGGGCACTGTATAGAGTACTTTGATCTCTAGCAAGCCTTCAGTTTGGTTGATGATCAATAAATTATTCTTTGGATTAGTGTTATTGACTTCGAAGGCACATTTGTCCTTTCGCGCTCACTGTACTTTGTCGTCAGACCTTTACAGAGCGTGTAGGCCTCCCACATTCATGTCCAACATTTTGTAGTTTCAGCGTCCCTCAGCATACTTTCGATAGATGTTCATCACAGTATAACAGTGATAGTGACAGCAAAAATACACAGGCCACCCAAACCGACTTGAAAAGTAACTAACGAATAAGGTTCGTTGCAGGAAAGGCATTTTGACGACTACAGTTTGCTGGGGTAATTCTATGAAATTGTAGCTCATCTATAAAGGAGGTCACGTATAGGACAATTGTGCGACCCACACTTGAGCCAGCTCGAGTGTTTGGATTCTCACCAGATTGGATTAAAGGAAAACGTCTAAACAGTTCGGAGACGTAATGCTAGATTTGTTATCGGTAGGTTCCATCAACACTCGAGTATTATGGTAATGCTCCATGAACTCAACTGAAATTGCCTAGAAGGAAGACGATGTTCTTTTCGTGAAACACTTTTGGAAAAGTCTGAACAATCGATATTTTCCCGCAGACAGTCGAATGATCATGCTGCCACCAATATACACTCCTGGAAATGGAAAAAAGAACACATTGACACCGGTGTGTCAGACCCACCATACTTGCTCCGGACACTGCGAGAGGGCTGTACAAGCAATGATCACACGCACGGCACAGCGGACACACCAGGAACCGCGGTGTTGGCCGTCGAATGGCGCTAGCTGCGCAGCATTTGTGCACCGCCGCCGTCAGTGTCAGCCAGTTTGCCGTGGCATACGGAGCTCCATCGCAGTCTTTAACACTGGTAGCATGCCGCGACAGCGTGGACGTGAACCGTATGTGCAGTTGACGGACTTTGAGCGAGGGCGTATAGTGGGCATGCGGGAGGCCGGGTGGACGTACCGCCGAATTGCTCAACACGTGGGGCGTGAGGTCTCCACAGTACATCGATGTTGTCGCCAGTGGTCGGCGGAAGGAGCACGTGCCCGTCGACCTGGGACCGGACCTCAGCGACGCACGGATGCACGCCAAGACCGTAGGATCCTACGCAGTGCCGTAGGGGACCGCACCGCCACTTCCCAGCAAATTAGGGACACTGTTGCTCCTGGGGTATCGGCGAGGACCATTCGCAACCGTCTCCATGAAGCTGGGCTACGGCCCCGCACACCGTTAGGCCGTCTTCCGCTCACGCCCCAACATCGTGCAGCCCGCCTCCAGTGGTGTCGCGACAGGCGTGAATGGAGGGACGAATGGAAACGTGTCGTCTTCAGCGATGAGAGTCGCTTCTGCCTTGGTGCCAATGATGGTCGTATGCGTGTTTGGCGCCGTGCAGGTGAGCGCCACAATCAGGACTGCATACGACCGAGGCACACAAGGCCAACACCCGGCATCATGGTGTGGGAAGCGATCTCCTACACTGGCCGTACACCACTGGTGATCGTCGAGGGGACACTGAATAGTGCACGGTACATCCAAACCGTCATCGAACCCATCGTTCTACCATTCCTAGACCGGCAAGGGAACTTGCTGTTCCAACAGGACAATGCACGTCCGCATGTATCCCGTGCCACCCAACGTGCTCTAGAAGGTGTAAGTCAACTACCCTGGCCAGCAAGATCTCCGGATCTGTCCCCCATTGAGCATGTTTGGGACTGGATGAAGCGTCGTCTCACGCGGTCTGCACGTCCAGCACGAACGCTGGTCCAACTGAGGCGCCAGGTGGAAATGGCATGGCAAGCCGTTCTACAGGACTACATCCAGCATCTCTACGATCGTCTCCATGGGAGAATAGCAGCCTGCATTGCTGCGAAAGGTGGATATACACTGTACTAGTGTCGACATTGTGCATGCTCTGTTGCCTGTGTCTATGTGCCTGTGGTTCTGTCAGTGTGATCATGTGATGTATCTGACCCCAGGAATGTGTCAATAAAATTTCCCCTTCCTGGGACAATGAATTCACGGTGTTCTTATTTCAATTTCCAGGAGTGTATATCTTGTGTAAGGACCCTTGAAGACAAATAATAAAGATCCGGGCTCGTACAAAAGGATGTGGACCGTCGTTTTTGTCCCACTCCATTTACAGGAAAGGCCATGACTAGCAGCGATACAAGGTATCCTCCGGCAAGCACCATATGAAGATTTGTGAATTATGTAGGTGCAGAGGTGTAGGTGCAGATTTAGCACGAGACTGGACGACCAGCTTTGCCGTTCCTGAGAAGCTTGTCTGTAGTCGCCGTGTTCTAACAGTATCCTCTTTGTCTGACTTGCTTGTTTCAGTGCATTTCACCATTTTCACCACACATCGTCGGCCAAATGGTTTCTTCATGCTGCTCTGTTCCGCTTGTACACTACCCTTGCCGCCTCACGTGCCATCAATACCTTTAGGCTGCATTCAGCCTCTCGATATGCCAGACGTTTCACCTCGGAGTAGCACTTGCATCCTAAGTCATCATTTATTTTCTGTAAGTATTTCAGTCTATATGTCCCACTTCTGCTTTGTACTCTACAATCCTCTCTAGTACCATGGACGTTATTCCTGTTGTGTCTAGACAAGACAGCCTAGACACAATGAGAGGAAGCCGAAAGGCACGCGCTAAGCCAAAGCAGGATGGCGTGAGGTCTGAAACAGGATACGTAATGAATGCTATAAAGAAAAGTACGTAGCTTCTGGAATACTTAACTTTAATCCATCCTTTTGGTACATCTGGAGATTGTGGCGATACAAGTGAGACTCTTTAGCTACATGCAATGTTACTAATGGCGCCCTGCTAGGTCGTAGCCATTGACTTAGCTGAAGGCTATTCTAACTATCTGCTCTGCAAATGAGCGAGGCTTCGTCAGTGTGCATCGCTAGCTACGTCGTCCATACAACTGGGGCGAGTGCTATTCTGTATCTCGAGACCTGCCTTGTGGTGGCGATAGGTCTGCGATCACACAGTGGCGACACGCGGGTCCGACATGTACTAATGGACCGCGGCCGATTTAAAGCTACCACCTAGCAAGTGTGGTGTCTGGCGGTGACACCACAATTCCCTGACATGTTTTACCATTCTGTCCGCTCTTCTTGTCAGTTTTGACCATATATTTCTTTCCTCACCGAAGAACCTCCTCATTACTTAGCTTATCAGTCCACCTAATTTTCAACAGTTCTCTGCATCGCTACATGTCAAATGCTTCGATTCACTTCTTTTCCAGTCTTGCCGCAGCTCATATTTCACTACCACGAAAAGTTGAACTCTTGACGACATTCGCAGACACTTCTTCCTCAAACTAAGGTCTACGTTTGATACTAATGGACTTCTCTTGGCCATGGATGTTCTTTTTGCCAATGCTAGCCTGCTTTTGATGCCCTTGCTCCGTCCATCACGGCTTTTGTAGCTGCCTTGATATCAGAATTTCTTAACTTTTCTACTTCGCGATTACCAGTCCTAATTTTGAGTTCCTCGCTGTTCTCATTTCTGCAGATTCCAATCACTTTCATCTTTCTTATATTTACTCTCAGTCAATAGATACTCATTAGACTATTTACTCCGTTCAGCAGGTCTCGTAGCTGTTCTTCACTTTCAATGAGGATAGCAATGCTTCAAAAATGGTTCAAATGGCTCTGAGCACTATGGGACTTAACTTCAGAGGTCATCAGTCTCCTGGAACTTAACTACTTAAACCTAACTAATGTAAGGACATCACACATATCCATGCCCGAGGCAGGATTCGGACCTGCGACCGTAGCGGTCACGCGGTCCTAGACTGTAGCGCCTAGAACCGGTCGGCCACCCCGGCTGGAGATAGCAATGGTATCAGCGAATCTTACAATTAATATTCTTTCATCGTGAATTGTAATTCTACTCTTGAAACTTTGTTTTACTTCCGTCATTGCTTCTTCGATGTACAGAATGAACGGTAGCGGCGAAAAACTATACCCTTGTCTTTCACGGTTTGTAATCGGATCATTTCGTTCTTGATCTTCCACTCTTATTCTTGTCTCTTGGCTCTTGTACAGATTGTATAATGCCTGTCTTTTCCTGTAGCTTACCACTATTTTCCTCGGAATTTCTAACATCTTGCACGATTTGACATTGTATAACGCTTTTTCGAGGTTAACAGGTCTTATGAATGTGTCTTTATTTTTCTTCAGTCTTCCTTCCATCATCAGCCACAACGTCAGAACTGCTTCTCTGGTTCCTTCACTTTTCCTAAAGTCAAACTGATCGTCATCTATCAAATGCTCAATTTAATTTCCTTTCTTCTGAATATCATTCTTTTCAGAAACTGATTCTGCGATAATTCACGTACTTGTCGGCTCTTGCATTCTTCGCAATTGTGTGGATGATATTTTTCCGGAAGTCAGGTAATACGTCGCTAGCTCATACATTGTACACACCATCATGCGTAGTCGTTTCGTTGCCATTTCCCCCCAAAATTTTAGAAATTCTAATGGAATGTTATCTATCCCTTCCACTGTATTCGACCTTAAGCCCTCAAAAGCCCTTTTAAATTCCAACTCTAATAATGGATCGCCTATCTCTTCTATATCGACTCCTGTTTCTTGTTCTATCATATCAGACAACTCTTAGCTCTCATACCGCCTTCAAGGTACTCTTTCCCTTCCATCCGCTCTCTCCTCTGCATTTTACAGTGGAATTTCCATTGCTCTTTTAGATTTTACCGTCCTAACTTTAATTTCACCGGAGGTTATTTTCACGTTTCTTCATGGTGAGTTAGTCCTTCCCACAATCATATCTTTCTCGATTTCTTCTCTTTTCCGTTACCTGTATTTCTGTATTCCTGAAGTTCCCTGAACATTTTTGTACCTTCACATTTCATCGATCAGCTGAAATATTTCTTCTGTTACTCTTGGTTTCCTCGCAGTTACTTTCTTTGTATCTATGTTTTTCTTTCCAAATTTTGCTACCCCCGTCGCAGGTTAATGTCCTCCATCTGGGATGGATGGGTCTGTTGTCCTTTGCGTAAATTAGATTAAGTTAGATTAAGTAGTGCATAAGCTTAGGGACCGATGACCTCAACAGTTTGGTCCCATAAGACCCTACCCCAAATTTCTAATATCTGCTCCTGATTACGTCTTACAATCCAATATCTGCTTTGAGAATCTTCGCGTAACCGTGACTCCTCTTGTGATAATTCACAGATTATTAGCTATTACTAGCTGTAATTTGTTGAACTACTCCATTAGTTTTTCTCCTCTCTCATTCCTAGCACCAAGATCACATTCTACCGTAACCCGTTCTTCTACTCCTTCCCTCACAGCAGCATTCCAATCTCTTGTGACTATTAGATATTCATGTCGCTTTACGCATTGAATTACCGGTTAATATCCTCATTTACTTTATCTCTTCATTTGCGGTTTGAAACGTGGGCATTTATACCTTATGTATTTTGGGCGGGTTTGGTTTGCTGTCCATTCTGATGAAGACATCCTACCACGGAACTGTTCACAGTAACTCTGTGACCTGCCTCCCCAGTCATAAAGAATCCTACTTACGCTATACTATTTTTATTGCTACTGATATTACCCTATACTCAACTGACCAGAAATACAGTCTTCTTTCTATTTCACGTCACTGACCCCCCGCTATATCTAGATTGTGCCTTTGCATATTCCTTTTCAGTTTTGCTAGCTTCCTCACCACGTCCAAATTTCTGACATTCCACGCTCCGACTCGTAGTACGTTATCGTATCGTTGGTTATCCAGTCCTTTTCTCATGGCCACCCCCACCCCCCCTTGGCAGTCCCCTCCTGCAGAACCGAGTGGCAGCTACACGGAAATCTTTTGCCAATGAAGAGACCATCACGTGTTTTGAATTACAGGGCACATGTCCTATGAATACACATGTTTTCACCCTTAACTGCCGTCTCTGTGCGTGGGATCAAGAAATATGGTGATACATCTTCATCTACATCTGCGTGATTACTCTGCTATTCACAATAAGTGTCTGATAGGCAAGCTGTCTCTCTAAAGTACAATTTTCGAACGGCACGTGGGAAAAACTAGTACTTAAATTTTTACGTGTGAGCCCTGAGTTCTCTTATTTTATCATGATGATCATTTCTACCTATGTAGATGGGTGCTAACAGCAACCTTTCGCAATCGTAGGAGAAAACTCACGATTGAAATTCATGAGAAGATCGCGTCGCACCCTCCACTATTTCGCGATAATACAAAAAGAGCCGCCCTTCTTTGTACTTTTACGATGTCGTCCGTCAGTCCTACCTGATGCGGATCCCACACTGCACAGCAGTACTCGAGAATAGGGCGTACAAGCGTGGTGTAAGCAGTATGTTTACTAGACCTGTTGCCCCTTCTAAGTGTTCTGCCAATGAATCGCAGTCCTTGGTTTTCTCTACCCACAACATTTTCTGTGTGATCGTTCCAGTTTAAGTTATTTGTAATTGTAATCTCTAAGTATTTACTTGAATTTACAGCCTTCAGATTTGTGTGACTTATCGCGTAATGGAATTTAAGTGGATTTATTTTAGTACTTATGTGAAAAACTTCATACTTTTCTTTATTCAGGGTCAATTGCCACTCTTCGCACCATACTGATATCTTATCTAATCATTTTGCAACTCGTTTTGGTCATTTGATGACTTTACAAGACGCTAAATGACAGCATCATCTGCGACAGTCTTAGACGGCTACTGAGATTGTCTCCTATATCGTGTAATAGATCAGGAACAATAGATAGCCTGTAACACTTCTTGGGGAACGCCGGATATTACTTCTTTTTTTACTCGATGACTTTCCGTCTATGACTACGAGCTGTGACCTTTCTGACAGTCGCACAACTGAGGCGATATTCCATGGGCACGCAGTTTGGTTAGAAGACACTTGCGACTAACGGTGTCGAAAGCCTTCTGCAAATCTAAAAATATAGAATCAATTTTACATCCCCTATCGATAGCACTAATTACTTAATGAGTATAAAGAGCTAGTTAAGTTTCGCATGAACGATATTTTCGGAATACGTGCTGGCTACGTGTCAATAAATCACTTTTTTCGAGGTACTTCATAATGATCGAATACAGTACATGTTCCAAAACCTTACTGCAGATCGACGTTAGTGATATTGGCCTGTAATTCAAGGGGTTACTCCTATTTCGCTTTTTGGGTACTGGTGTGACTTCAGCAATTTCCCAGTCTTTAGGTATGGATCTTTCTGTGAGCGAGCGTTTGCGTATAACTGCTAAATACGGAGCTATTGTATCAGCATACTCTGAGAGGAACCTGACTGGTATACAATCTGGACCAGAAGCCTTGCATTTATTAAGTGATTTAAGCTGCTTTGCGACATCGAGGATATCTACTTCTATGTTTCTCATCTAGGCAGTTGTTCTTAATTGGAATTCAGGAATATTTACTTCGTCCTCTTTGGTGAAGGAGATTCGGAAAACCGTGTTTAATAACTCTGCTTTAGTGGCACAGTCATTAGTGACTTCACCATTGTTATCGCGCAGTGAAGGTATCGATAGCGTGTTGTCACTGGCGTGCTTTATGTATGATCAGAATCTCTTTCGTGTTTTTGCCAGATTTCGAGACACAGTTTCGTTATGCGAATTATTAAAAGCATCTCGCTTTAAAGCACGCACTATATTTCACACTTCTGCAAGCTTTCCCAGTATTGGAGATTTTGCGTTCTTTTAAATTTGGCATGCTTTTTTCGCTGCTTCTGCAACAGCGATCTGACCCGTTTTGTGTAATAGGGGGATCAGTGCCACCACGTATTAATTTATATGGTAAATATGTCTCAACTGATGCCGACACTATTTCTTTGAAATCATGTCACAACTTTTCTAAGCTTACATGATCAGATCGGAATGAGTGAAGACTGTCTCTTAAAACGGCGATAAGAGCATTTTCATCAGTTTTTTTTAAGTAGGTGTACTTTGCGTTTGTTTTTGATGGTTGTAGGTGTTCAGCCTAGCCGCAACTGCCCCGTGGTCGCTAATCCCTGTATTCGTCATGGTACTCCCTATTCGTCCAGGATTATTTGTTGCTAAGAGGTCAAGTATGCTTTCGCAACCATTTGCGCTTTGAATAGGCTCATAATTTTCTGAGAAATCATTCAGTACAATTTCGGATGACTTTTATGCCTGCTGCCGGCTTTAAATGCATAATTTTTCCAGTATATCGAGGGTAGATTGAAGTCACAACCGACAGAAACTGCATAGGAGGGAATTT
The DNA here is from genome assembly GCF_023864345.2 of Schistocerca serialis cubense. Lineage (NCBI taxonomy): Eukaryota > Metazoa > Arthropoda > Insecta > Orthoptera > Acrididae > Schistocerca > Schistocerca serialis. The sequence goes on from NC_064639.1 coordinate 1,020,664,135, forward strand.
TATTTGAAATGATTCTCAACTTTCCTTTGAACTGTTCAGCAATTATATCTTCTGAGTCGGGGGGTCGGTAAAACTATCAAATTAATAGTTTAGTCCGATTGTCACGTATAACCTGTATTCATACTATTTCGCAGGACCTATCTACTTCAATTTCACTACAAGGCAAACTACTTCTGACAGCAATAAATACTCTACAACCAACTGTATTTAATGTATCCTTTCCGGACACTGTTAGATAGTTTGAAAAAAAAAATCGGCTGAACTTATATCCCGCTTTAGCCAGCTTTCTGTACCTATAACTGTTTGAAAAGAATGTTCTGGCCAAACTGCTGAGGTCATCGGTCCATAGACGTACACACTACTTAAGCTAATTTACGCTAAGGAAAACGCACACACCCATGCCCGAGGGAGGACTCGAACCTCCGACCGGAGAAGGCCGAACTATTTGAACTTCATTACTTTCTATTAGGGCTTGGAGCTCTGGTTCTTTCCCAACACAGCTACAATAATTTACAAGTATAATACCGATCGTTTCTACAACTAACTTACTGTTATTTACTTGACCCCTTATAGACGGACGCCCTTTCTGTGGTTCCCTGGGACGCTCTAACCTAAAATACCGCCCAGTCCTTCCACACAGCCCCTGCCCCACGTGTGGCCGCTTTTTGTTTGCAATAGAAACCCACCACCCGATGGTACAAGTCAAGGAATCTGCAGCTTACACGGTCACAGAACCGCCTGCGCCATTGATTTAGACCCTCCACACGGCTCTGCATCAAAGGACTAAAGTCGGTTCTATCGTAGATGCTACAGATGGCGAGCTCCGCCTTCATCACGCAAGCAAGACTGGTAATCTTTACCATCTCTGCTAGCCACCCGAAACCAGAAAGAATCTGCTCCGGTCCAAAGCGACAAACACGTCATTGGTACCGATATGAGTCACCACCTGCAGTTGGCTGCACCCTGTTCACTTCAAGGCAACCGGGAGCACTCTTTCCACATCCGGAGTGACTCCCCGCAGTATACATACGGAGTGCACACTGGCTTCCTTCCCTTCCTTGGTAGCCATGTTCCTAAGGGGCCCCATTATGCGCCTAACGTTGGAGCTTCCAACTACCGGCAAACCCACCCTCTCAGAATTCCCAGACCTTGCGGCCCAAGGAGCTTCCTTTGGAACAGGATGAACGACTGCATACGGCTCATAGACATCTTCAGCCACAGATAACGCCCTAAACCTGTTCGTCAAACGAACTGGGGAGGCCCTATGATCGGCCCCTCGGAAAGTTTTTCGCAAAAAATTACAAAAATAATCCAGTAACTACATAGGTAACCGTGTAGAAGTCGCTCCTGTGGGAAGCTCGTAGAAATGTATAACAAACTAACGGTTTACTCGCCTTATTAACAGCAGGAACACGAGGTGATCTGTCTCTGAATGTCCATCCTACAGTCATAAAGAGGATATCCAAGCGGTATTTACGCTCGATCAGCATGCTTTTAATTTGCACATCAAGAATTGGTCAACGGAAATGAAGAGCATTAACATAATTAAAATATTTATTTTGACATGGATGGAACAATGGTCAAAGTGTATAGAGTATGACAGCAGAGGAAGAGAGAAAGTACTGTATGGGTCAAAAGTAAGAGGAGGGGTTTCGGAGAGGTTGCAACGATTATAGATAAAAATAGGAACTAGATCAATAACAAACAGAAATGAGAGATGGTGTGGAAGGAGTACTTTGAGCACTTGTTAATACTTGGAAATGAAGAAAATTGGCTAAAGGAGGTAGAGGTGATACTTGGGGAGAAGAGAGGACGCGAGAAACAAAGATGTGGAAATGGCACTGGACAGGACGACACGGGGAAAGGCACCAGATACGGACCAAGTAAGCGTCGAATTGGTGAACGCAGCAGTGGAGGTTGGGAATCGATGACAGTATCGTGTGATGTAGGTAGTGTGGAATGAGAAGAAGGCTCTACAAGCTTGATATATTCAAGAAAGAGAGTAGGAGAGATTGTAGAAACTGCAGGGGAGTCACACTGACAACATACTGTGCCATGGTATATGAAAAGATCCTGGAGAGAAGATTTCGAACAAGGGTCGAGAACACATTGAAAGTGGATCATTCGGACTTCAGACGTGGGAGGTTAACTTTTGACGCCATATTTCCAGTGAGGCAGCCACAGAGGAACCACTGCGAGTTTGTGAAAGACGTTGAGAGGAACTTTCTCGATAAAGCTGAGAGTAAACACGGCAACATGGTGCAGAAACAGGACTAGAGGACGAGGCTTATGTTCCAAACAGACCCTTCTGGGGTTGGAAACCATTCATCCTCACGATGGTGATGGGTTCTGCTCACACCATATCTCGCCTCTGGCACGTTATAAGGTATTTCATCGTTAGAGATATTTCTGTAACGTATACTTCGAATTTTTAAAATCGTATTAAGCGGAACCAAGATACATAGGAGGAAGAACCAGACGCAGGAGACAGTAATCTTAATAAGTATCCCTCACTGCAGATATGTAGCAAACACAACTTGAAAGCCACTCCCCACCTATATGCTGGTAACGTAGCGAACGACCAAAGGCAGAATCATCGCGCTCTCCAGCAGTCGGTAGTCCTACACCGGCCGCAGTGCGAGGATTGAAGAAAATGCCGTTTCTGGACGCGCATTACACGAAATACCCAGCTGGACGATAATAAAACAGTTATTTATCGGTACCTAAGAGTTTAGTCGAGGCGTCAGAGTACCTGTAGAAAGGACAGTCCACCTTGCACATGCGTCACGTGCCATTCATTGTCAGGCACGAGGAGCTGACACTGCCACGAGCCAACAGGCGAGCGGCTTCGTATGTGCCTTCTCTTTCCAGACGGCGGGTTTTCGACTAACTCAGACCTGCATTCTCCTCCAGAAATGCAAAGAAGCACAGCGCATATGGGCTCCACTCGGAAGTTCTGAGGCCACGGAGAACAGATTCTCGCAAGTCTACTTGGACTTTGTGGGACCACTCCCTGCCGCTTATAATACTGGTACTACTTCATGGTTTTCGACAGATAGAGGTGGGGGCGGAGATACTCCAAATGGATCTATGTCTACGTGTACGTGCTTACACCGCAAACTACTGTATGGTGCTTGGCGGAGTGTGCCCTGTACCACTGTCAGTCCATTTTCTTTCTTGTTGCACTCGTAAAAATAGCGAGGGAAATGTCAGTGCTATGTGCCTCGTTTAGAACCACAACCTATTTTCGTGATGCTTAGCGAAATATACGTTGGCGGCAGTAAATTCGTTCGGCAAAGAGCTTCAAATGCGGCTTCTCTACATTTTCTCAAAAATATTCCTCGAAAAGAATGTTGTTTTCTTTTCAATGTTTCTCATTTGTGTTCCCGAAGCGTCTCCGTACTACCTATGTTTGTTTGAACCTACCGGTATCAAACCTAACAGCCCCCATATATATATATATAAATATATTTAAAAATGGTCTATAGTAATGTATCAATAGTTACATGGAACTGTGTATCTATGTGGTAATCCAGTCAACCGCCACACTGCCACCAGATGGACGTACGTGGTGGTCGCTGTGTTTTCACCACTTTTCTGTCAGTCGCTAGATGGTGTGAACATGAACACTTGTAATCGGGGGAATACAATTATGTTTATGTTTATGCCCAGTAATTTTACATTTCACACGATGATTTGTACTAATCTTCACGATGGTGGGAAATGTATATGCAATTAGAAACGAACTTGCAACATCGATGGAAAATATGTTGTAATATTTTAAAGCGTAAGGTACGTTAGACAATTTCATAGATTGTGTTAGAAGACAATTTATCGAGTTATCATATAATGACTGCAAAATATTTTTCCTAAGAGTTTCTTTTCATCCTCTTGCAGATCCGATGACGACGGTATACCTCTGTCAACACTGGTCATCCTATAAAATGCTTTTTTAGCGATTTTGGCTTTCAAGTTTTCTTCATTTACCATACATTGCAGTTCACCCCCATACTGACGATGTCAGGAAAATATGAAAATAAAAGTGGCTAAGCACTATGGTTAGAGCCAACTACAGTGCAAATGGGTATGTTAGCATAATATTACCACAATAATACTCAATTATAATGCATTGAACATATATATGCTTCCTATAGAATGAGACAGCGTGATTCTGCCTCCTGCCTCAACTTCAGAACCCACATTTTTGACTAAAACCATGCAGATGTTCACAGTATTAGGAGTTCGCATTAATGAGAAATGCAATACGAAGATAGTAAGATATTACCAGGAGCTGAAGCCAAAAGTTCCATTTCGCACCGTGCATTGTTATACTGACTACTCAGTGCAAGCTACGCAATGGTGTATAAACAGAAAATAAGTGACCAGGTAAATTAAAAGAAGGCGCTTAAAACGTAACTTCTGAAAACTGACTTCAAAAGATACGTATGTATGAATGTATTAAACCGAGGACCTAGAAACGACGGAGCGGCTTCATCCGGCCGTAACCCACAGTGGTCCACAACCACACAAAAGGCCACAGCAGTCCACCCACCCCACCGCCACTCCACACCGAACCCATTGTTACTGTGCGGTTCGGCCCCCAGTGGACCCCCCGTGAACGTCTCATACCAGACGAGTGTAAACCCCAAATGTTTGTTCAAATGGTTCAAATGGCTCTGAGCACTATGGGACTCTACTGCTGAGGTCATTAGTCCCCTAGAACTTAGAACTAGTTAAACCTAACTAACCGAAGGACATCACAAACATTCATGCCCGAGGCTGGATTCGAACCTGCGACCGTAGCGGTCCTGCGGTTCCAGACTGCAGCGCCTTTAACCGCACGGCCACTTCGGCCGGCGCCAAATGTTTGTGTGGTAGGATAATTATGGTGCACGCGTACGTGGAGACGGTGTTTGCGTAGCAATCACCAACATACTGTAACTGAGGGAGAATGAGGGGAATCACCAGCATTCGCCGAGATAGATGGAAAACCGCCTTAAAAACCACTCACAGGCTGATAGGCACACGTGTTGCGCAACACAGAAGCCCTACCATCTCGGCTGTATGGATTACCCAAGATCCATAAGAACAACGTTCCACTGAGACCGATCGTTAGCGCTCCTGGCTCACCAACGTATAAACTGGCAAAACACTTGGCCTCTCTGCTCCAGCCACACGTGGGGAAGACCGACACATACATTAAGGCCTCAGGACATTACATTGAGAAGCTGAAGAAACTGAAACTTGCACCAAACGACATCTTGGTCAGTTTTGATGTTGTTTCGTTATTTACGAAACTGCCATTCAGTGACGCTCTGGAGGAAATCTGTTCCATTTTCCCGCAGGACATCAGAAAGCTCTTCCATGCATGTCTCACCACGAGCTATTTCGCGTGGAATGGCGATTTCTACGAACAGCTAGAAGGCGTCGCCATGGGTAGTCCTCTCGGTCCAGTGGTGGCCAACTTCTTCATGGAACAATTCGAAGCACAGGCACTGGACTCGGCGACTTGCAAACCTAAGGTGTGGTACAGGTACGTCGATGATACTTTCGTGGTGTGGAGCCATGGTGAAAACAGCTCGGTGACTTCCTAAGACACTTGAACAGCCTCTATGCCAACATAAAATTTACCATGGAAGTAGAAAGGGACAAGAAACTGCCATTTCTAGATGTGCTGGTCACAAGGGACGGCGAATACCTGGGACACAGCGTGTATTGAAAACCGACACACACGGACCGATACCTGCACAAACTGTCAAACCACCACCCGAGCCAGAAAAGAGGCACGATTAGTACGCTCGTAACGAGAGCAAGACGAATATGTGAGCCGCAACACCTCAAACGAGAAATGCAACACCTGGAAACTGTCCTGAGGAGCAATGGGTACTCCACAAAGTATATTAGAAGTGTAACAGAGCCAAGCACTCGGTGAAGTAAGGAACCAGAAAAAGAAATGTCGGGTACGGCCTTTCTGGCATACATTCCCAGAGTGACGGACAGAATCGGCCGTATATTGCGCAAACATGGCGTAAAGACGATTTTAAAACCGACAAGGAAGATCAAAGACTGTCTTAGATCGGCGAAGGAGAAAAGAGACCCACTTGCAATGTCGGGAATATACCGTATACCATGCACATGCGGAAAAGTTTATGTCGGAATGACTGGACGATCCATCAACACCAGAATCAAAGAGCATAAGCGACATTGCAGGTTGGGGCAGGTGGAGATATCGGCCATGGCAGAGCACGCACTGAATGAGACCGACCACGTAATAAAATTCGCCGACACGGAAGTTATGGCTGTAGTGAAGCATTATCACACGCGCTTGTTCAGAGAAGCTGTAGAAATACAAAAACACGCGAACAGATTGAACAAGAAAGAGGAAAGCCTTAAGGTAAACGGATCCTGACTTCCCGTACTGCAGCGAACGACCGTCGCAGGTAGCAAGAGGAGAACCGCACCGGAAATGACCGCGGAGAAGCTCTCGGACGTTGGCGCGCCAGGTACATATAGTCTGCGGCCGCGAGCTCGGCTCCAGTTCACCATCGGCAATGGAGGGTGAAGCTTTGACAACGTCAGCCACTCGTGCTGGCGAAACGTCAGAAAAATCATTAGATGAACGTCGGCCGATGAACCCGAGACAGAAGCCAATAGGCAGTTTGTCAAAAAGTGGCCACGAAAGCCTTAACAATTTTGTATGGCCTTGTAAGCCGAAAACCGGTTAACAATAAAAGTAATAATTTAGAAAAAGCAAACTGCTGCTTTTCATTTATTATAATGAAATTCAGTTTAAGAGAAGCCTAAAGGAGTTATTGGTGGTCAACTCCTCCTACTCCATTGATGAGTTTCTCAGTAGACCCAACTGATTTGTGTGTGTGTGTGTGTGTGTGTGTGTGTGTGTGCGTGTGCGTGGAAGGTGTGAGGGTGGGTGGGTGGGTGTGTTTGTTTGTGAGTGTATAAAGTACAATCAAACATTTGCACCATTTCAGTGTAGTAGTGAGTTCATTGTAAATAAGAATTGTAGTATTTCTATTATACGTTTATTATCTTATAAATAAAAACATTTTTAAAATTTTAAATCCAGTGCATTAATGCGATCTTAGTAAATAAGTGTGGTAAAATGATTCTGTCATATAGTGTTCATTAAAAGTAATGGCGATCATTCCACTTGCGACCTGTGGAAGGTACATTAGCTTATTTGTTTTAGTTGTAAATATTTGTCATGTATTATTGTTTTTCTGACGTGTTCTATATCCTGTAGGACCTTCTCACTACGGATCAATTGGAATAAAAGTAAATATATATATGCTCCAGCACGTCCAATGCAAGCTGTTACTGATTTGTTTGACTGATGGGGCTGCTAAGTGCTGGACCACCTACTGCACTCTCCTGTCTTAAGCCCTCGTAAGTTGAACTCGATTTTTAAACTGTAGGAAACACTTCATGGCAATAGCTTCAGAACTGCTACAAATTCGTCGGGCAATAGACCGCGCGCTCGAACTGTCAACACAACTGTAGCTGCTAATAGTATCCTACGACTTCCACATAGCTGGCTACGGGTTATACAGAATCCTGGTGACTACTTTGAAGGTCAGTAAATCTTTGAAACACATATCAATTTTGTTCGAGCTGCAAATAAATAGTTGCCACTATTCAAGTTTCAACCCTCGTACATATCCGACCAAAGCCGGGTACTCAGATATTATTGGAAATATATCTACATAATGTATATCTTTATTACATTCAAGTATCAGTGCAGTGTGTTAAATCTGTGTTTTGTAGAGAGGAATTTATGCAGAGATTGGTGCGGCAAAAAAGGTTCGTCACCAGAGAAAGCAGCCTTCTTTATTTAGAGGTAATACTCATCACTGAGAAGAAATCACGCCCAATAAAATTCGAGCAGGGTGTGCAGCAGCATATCGCCCTAAAGGCTGCTATTGTTCGAATTGTTCTTTTTTTACAAAAACGTTTCAAAGCCTGTCTTAAATATAAATAATTAATGTTTTGTTTACAATTTGCGATCTAATGTATGTATCTAATGTCAACACAGTGTTTTTAGAGACCTCCATATAGAGTTTAAAATTAGTATGTAAAAGTCAAAGTGGTTGCAACACGCCCTTCCCTTTAAATCACATATATTTTTTTCCGAGTATATTTGCGTCTTACCTACGTGTTAATTTGTAGCTGATGCCAGCAGCAAGAACACTGTTTATACGCCACTCTCAGTTGCCATTCTATCTTATAATTCCTGCTTTAATTTTCTGTGATAACATAAGAGGTACGTATACGTATTAAAAGTGGTTCCCTACCACCTTCATCCGTAGCTGATGCTAGTGTTAACGGTGTCTCTTCCGCAGACTGGTGGCAAGACGTTTTTTGGTAGATAACGTAAATATACTCGTCGTGAATTTCAACTTTTCTTACATAACGTAACTGGCGATGAGTGGGAACTGGAGATGTAAATTAACTAGCTCTGTACCGAAATAACGTGGAAATTATCTCCTGTGTTTGTTATTTCAGATGCGCAATTTCGCATTTGCAGGCATCATTATGCCTCCGCTTGCGCATTGTCAGAATTCCGACAGATTAATCTCGTCAATACCACGAGAATACTCATAAACTAGCTATACTACGCACGGAAAAGTGCACACAAGCGGAAATGATATGTGATATTCAGTATTTTCCGTAGATAACAGCTCTTATATTCAGCCGACAATTTGTGCCAGACACATGACGATGAGAGGCAATATTTTCATAAAGCGAGAGATCACATTTACGCTCAATGATGCACAACATTCTGGAAACTGCTGGTGCAAATGCTGTCTTTGATTAAAGTCTCGTATGGATGTATGTGCAAGCTATCTGACTTAACTTGTAGCGCAGATAATATCCTTTGCGTTGACCAACATTAATAACAGTCGTTATTAATCTAACACATCAGTCATTTTACGACAGCACAGTTTAAATATGTATGAAAGACCTTCTCAATACACCTTACAAATATCACGATACTTACGCTGTATAATAGCATCTCGTAATGGAATGCATGCCACTTTTCTATGTTTATGTGAATTAAAGTTATAACTTAGTTATTTTGTTCGAAACGTAAAATTTTTCGATGTAACTCACCCAACTTCAAGGAAATCAGTTGCTTGGTATTAATATCTGATATGATTACAAAAGGGAAACTGAGACATTTGAAGTCAGAGACGTTAGTGAGCGAGGGAGACATGTGTTAAAAGGAAACTATAGCCGTTTAAATGTCTTATGTGTGTTACTGCTAATTGTAATAGTAGATCCCCTGGAACTGTAAAATATATTTGTTTAGTCGAGAAAAGGATGAGAGAAAGTTTTCTGGAGTGACCTGTGCAATAATTAGTTCTGGCTCTCAGAAAGATTCAGTGTGAATGCATAATTGGTGTTTAACGAATTTCTATCGCGAAAGATTGGTCCAGAAAAATGTTTGTGAAATAACAGTGCAAATTAAAGTTAAAAAATTTCGAAGTCCTTGTACGTAGCAGAAATTTCACATGTTACTTTTCCCGCTCCATGGAGAAAAACTTCCGCCCATATCTTAAACTTCATTCTGTCAGACTATATTTTAGTTTTCAGAACAGTGAAATTAATTATCTGGAAAAGTTTTGTGCACAGTAGTTAAACTGAACAGCAACTTTACATTGTACCTATTGAAAATACGGTGACAAATAACATAATTGGGGTAAAGACGATAGTTACCTTATAAAAATTATAATTGTCATCAAATTGTAATCAGTATTATTACATAACTGCTGTTTTACATGTTGCTGTAATGCATCCATAGATATAATAAAAATGTGTATGTGTGGGCGTGTGCGTATGTGTGTGTGTGTGTGTGTGTGTGTGTGTGTGTGTGTATGTTTGTGTGTATGTGTGTGTGTGTATGTTTCACATCTCCTCCTAAATCATTGGAATGAATTCAACCAAACTTTATACACATATCCCTTACAGTCACGCAACAATCGCTCGTTGGGTAAAAATCCACCTATCATAGCTCGGGAGATATGACGTCATAAAGAATGAGATGCGTGAAAAATTTCAGCATCATGCATGACATTTCACTCTGTTGCTTCTGTGGTGTTAATTGTATTTCGAGGAAATCTTGCAGTTCGTAACGAACCTATACAAATTTATCACGATACCAGTTCAGGAGATACGACGTCATAAACATGGAGATGCGCGAAAAATTGCCGCCTAGTGGTTGATGTTTACGTTTATTTCTTCTTTTCCGCTAACTCAGTTCCCAATTCATTATGCAGACAGTGTCCAAATATGATACTGAATGTGCCTACAAAATTATGTCGTTGTATGATATATAGATGAGGAGATACGACTTCATAACAAATGACACGCGAGATTAACTGCTGCATACGTTTAAATTTATTATTTACTTGCCTCTAACCCTATTCCCAACTGATAGTATCCATATATGCCGCCGAATGTAACTACACAAAAATATCGTTGTACGACATCAACTTGCCCGCGAAAGGCAAAGGTCCCGAGTTCGAGTCTCGGTCGGGCACACAGTTTTAATCTGCCAGGAAGTTTCATATCAGCGCACACTCCGCTGCAGAGTGAAAATCTCATTCTCGAAACATCCCCCAGGCTGTGGCTAAGCCATGTCTCCGCAATATCCTTTCTTTCAGGAGTGCTAGTTCTGCAAGTTTCGCAGGAGAGCTTCTATAAAGTTTGGAAGGTAGGAGACGAGGTACTGGCAGAAGTAAAGCTGTGAGTACCGGGCGTGAGTCGTGCTTCGGTAGCTCAGTTGGTAGAGCACTTGCCCGCGAAAGGCAAAGGTCCCGAGTTCGAGTCTCGGTCGAGCACACAGTTTTAATCTGCCAGGAAGTTTCATATCAGCGCACACTCCGCTGCAGAGCGAAAATCTCATTCTTGAAACATCCCCCAGGCTGTGGCTAAGCCATGTCTCCGCAATATCCTTTCTTTCAGGAGTGCTAGTTCTGCAAGTTTCGCAGGAGAGCTTCTGTAAAGTTTGGAAGGTAGGAGACGAGGTACTGGCAGAAGTAAAGCTGTGAGTACCGGGCGTGAGTTGTGCTTCGGTAGCTCAGTTGGTAGAGCACTTGCCCGCGAAAGGGAAAGGTCCCGAGTTCGAGTCTCGATCGGGCACACAGTTTTAATCTGCCAGGAAGTTTCATATCAGCGCACACTCCGCTGCAGAGTGAAAATCTCATTCTTGAAACATCCCCCAGGCTGTGGCTAAGCCATGTCTCCGCAATATCCTTTCTTTCAGGAGTGCTAGTTCTGCAAGTTTCGCGGGAGAGCTTCTGTAAAGTTTGGAAGGTAGGAGACGGGGTACTGGCAGAAGTAAAGCTGTGAGTACCGGGCGTGAGTCGTGCTTCGGTAGCTCAGTTGGTAGAGCACTTGCCCGCGAAAGGGAAAGGTCCCGAGTTCGAGTCTCGGTCGGGCACACAGTTTTAATCTGCCAGGAAGTTTCATATCAGCGCACACTACGCTGCAGAGTGAAAATCTCATTCTGGGAACAATGAGATACGTGAAAAAATACAGCTTCATGCATGAAGTTTTAAAACATTTATTCTTTGCTACTTACAGACTCCTACATACGAGTCAACTTAAAGAAATACGTGATGCCGGGAGCCGCTTTTGACAGCTTTCAACCGCGAGGAGCAAACGGCTATGGGCGAAAACGAGAGCCATCTATACAGCTACGAAGAGGCGTTGACATAGAGACGTATACTAAATCGCGCTGTAGAATCGCGAGGCAGCTGCCCTCAGGCCACGGAAACTGTTTCACAAAATTTCTAAGGTGTCTCCACGAATAAGTGGAAATGAAATTTTTCCGAAATTACACTACAAACATTGTTTATTTATTGCTTTGGTGTCTTATAGAAAATTTGCAAAATGAATACCCGGGAAGGGCTGGGTATTTCAGTTATACTGTAAACATTATATACAGACAGAAAGGTATTCGTCAGAGAAAGTGAGACCACTTATCACGCCGACGTGTAAACAACAAATACAAGTAAATAGGAACACCGATGTGGAAGTACAAACCTGAGATGCACATCAATGATTAAATGTCTTAGTTAAGGTTTGTGAAATAATGATCAGTTAAGCTAGTCATCTCAATTATTGCCGGAACGTGTAACCTCCCCCTCACTTATCGACCTTAATGACAGTGAAAAATTAAACCGCGTGTACCTAATGGAAATTTGGGAAAAGCAATCGTCACCGAAGTTTATTAGTCGTTAAAGAGGAAGGAACGGGTTACATCTAAATGAAAGGAAAAATGCAAATGAATCTGGTGGAAATTTATTTTGAAAAGGGGTAAAGTTAATAAAGAAAGTAAATGTGCGGCCGTTACGTTAACAATGAACTAGCGGTAATTAGATATTTGAGATTTGGGGGAAATCACGGTCGCCAGTCCTAAGGACAATTACTATAGTAACTGAAAAGAAGGGTTATTACACATATAATTAGCACTAGAAGCGTGGCAACTGAAGGTTGACACGTGTAGTGTGAAAACTGAAGGTTTGTCAGAAGTAATAAATTTCGCTACACTCTGACTTAATTTAGCAAAAGAATTAATAAAACCGGAAAATCGAAAGTTAATTTAGTGAGTGAAGTTAATAGTGAGCTTTCTTTCTGAAACACAACGAAATTCAGTAAAACACGGTTAATATTGGACTACCTAAACAATCATTTCAAAAGCTACTTGAATCTACGCAATTTAGAAATAAGAGATTTAACTTTGAACTTGAATTAAATGATTCTGAACAATTAACAATAGTGAAATTTAGTACGTACCAAGCTGAGCTGCAGTCACAGGTAAGCTAAAATATGGTAACGAAACTCGCGCTCATAATATGTGCTTGTGTAATATAATATTGTAGCCAGCTATGAATACTTTAACTGAACTTTGAAATTAAAGCAGTGAAATAGACTAATATTGCTTTAATGCTGGCGTTTGAATTTCAACGACACTCGGGTTCATTCCGGAAAAGGAAGGGACCCTGCTTGGTAATGCAATTGGGGCAATGAGCAACAAAGGTTCATGCTACATTGCTGTAATTTTGTGATTTGAACAGTTTTAAAAGCTGAGGTCTGCCATACAGTTCTAAAACTTTACGTGCTTGCAGTCTTCCTTGTCGGTTGATTGAAGGTTTGAAGCCGTCGATCGAGGAGGTGGCGACAGTCACTCATTGTCGGCCGTCGCTGTTGCAGAAGCTGGATGTTGGAGCGCATCCTTCTCGACACGGTCACCAGGCGAATCGGGCTCTTGATGTGCGCCAGATAATGCTTCCCGTCCGCGACACCGTGTCTGAAACTATCACAGCAATTCGAGCGCAATTACATGCTGCTAAACCCCGAAAGCGCGGCCACATCGCGGGAGCGTCAGACAACACACCTGCTCCACTCGCTACTCCAGGCAGACTCTCTCTCTGCCCGCGCTACCTAAGATCCTAAACACTTTTGTTCTCCACGCGACCTATCGATGCATTCGTTCGATAGCCTAGTTTTCCCTTGGCCAGACCCAGCGTATAAATACAAATAATATTCACCAAACAAACCAACATAAATGCATATATATATATATATATATATATATATATATATATATATATATATATAAACAGTAAAACAATTGCAATATATAAAGACACAGAAATGTCATATCTTCAGGTAACAAAATAAGGAAAAAAATTTTTAGTGCAGCAGATGGAAATAGGAGGATATGCATTTCCGGCGTTACACGTGCCCCACATTGTCTGAGGATGTTCGTGTAACCTAAACAGACTGAGAAAATGTCCCAAAAAAGAAACAGCGGAAATGCATATGCTCGAAACATCAAGTAAATTTAGCATTCGTTTAATTAACCATAAATCAATTTTTAGACCATAATAATTCAGTGGAGACACTCCCAATCTTAATCCACTCTGTCATCTTACACAAAAGAAAACAGGTTGATAACATATTAAAATTCATAGAAAACATAGAAAATGGTTTAGCTATTCTAGAATCATGAAATTCCTAACAGTATCAAGAAATGGAATTCTATTTACAAAATTAACCATAGTACATGGTCATAAAAAACAGATATATTAAAATACACAAATTAACAATTAATTACATAGAATACACATTTTGTATAACCTTTTCATAATTAATATTCTCGTCATGAGAGTCCACATAACGCTAAACAAGAAAATAATATACAGCAGATCGACAAAAAACATAAATATTGACAACAGAATTCTTTCACATAGGCTGTCAGGGAAGAAAAACAACTCCGCCTGCCGTACTCGCAAGTACAAAGAATGCCGACAGCGGCACAAGAGCCGACAGCGGCACAAGAGCCGACAGCGGCTCCGGCTCGCCAGTATTGTTGCGCCCGCCTGTGCGGCACGCTTGATCTCCTCGCTGTCCATTATCACACACATGTACTAGCATGAAACTTAAAACAGCGTCCAAGTACATCGGCAATGACTAGTAAATCACATATTTATGAAGTCTTACAGCTAATTCAAAATCATATTTACACTCCTTAATCTACTGTGACTCCGCTAAAAACTTAAACTAGCAGCTTGGATTTTTCAATTGATTATTAATCAATTCCTCTAAAATCATTTAGTCAAAATTAACTACTTTTTAATTACAACTTCTTTAATGTCCTCTTGGTCAGGCAAAAGCATGACAATCTAGCAAATCGTTTAAATCTTACACTCTATATTTACAAACTATACAAATTACCCATTCTGTGGTATTAATCAATCCTAGGTTGGTACAATTTCAAGTCTACATTGTTCCGTATACCTAATAGTTTTCCAGAGCTTGGATACTCTAAGCAATAAGCATTTGTGTGAGGTATACCAATGACTTTATATGGTCCATTACAAACAAACTTAAATTTAGAAATTTCGTTGGCTATCTCGCTCGATTTCTTATGAGCTTTTACAAGTACTAAGTCTCCGATTGCAAACTTAGCAAAACGCGCTTTAGCGTCATGACGACGTATGCGAGCATCGGCTTTTAGCTTCATTACTTCTCGCAAACGATCTTTTTTCACACCAATACTAATGTCAATCCGTGGAGGGAATTTGATTATCTCTTCCACGAAACCTTTACTTCTGTCATCCAACAGGATTTCCTCTGGAGTAAATCCCGTCGATTCATGTCTCAAGGTGTTCATAATTCTCTCAAATACTGCTACATATTTGCCCCATTCCCTATGGTTGTGATGGCAATAGGTACGGCAAAGTCGGCCTAGCTCGCGCAAATACCTCTCAGCGGGATTCCCAGCCGGAAAATAAGCTGAAATATGGATCACCGCGACCCCATTACTTTCCATGCCTTCATTCCACAACTTAGAAGTAAATTGTGCCCCATTGTCTTATAGAATCGCCTTGGGCTTACCAATATGAACAAAATAATCGTTCACATGTTTGCTATAGACCGCTTTGGCTGTAGCTTTCCTAATCGGGTATAGTTTGATGAACTTGGAAAAAGCTTGTAGCACTACGAAAATGTAGGCAAAGTTTCCTGATGACTTGGGCAAAGGTCCGTACAAGTCCACGCACAGTAATTCAATGGTGTCGTTAGGCCTTATACTTTGTATAGGACCACGACTCGTACAGTTGGTAACCTTCACCTTCTGACATAAATCGCAAGTTTTCACTCTGTCAGTAACGGGTTTTAACATGTTGTTAAAATGCACTACTTCACTCAGCTTTTCCGTACATTTCTTTGGTCCACAGTGACCATACGCCAAATGGTAGTAGTCTATTGTTTCCGTGACGTATTTGGTGGGCCTGCATACCCGCCAAATATTACTATCTTCACCCTTACGTATGTACAAGATATGATCGTATATCTTGTAATACTTCCTTAATTTCTCTCCTTCTGGACTCCTTTCGTCATATCGTTTTTTCAACATATTTAAACAACCATTCTCGTTCTGATGACGACGTAGATTCTTACAGATGTTCACTATTAATTTGCGTCCGTCACCTTCTTTAAAATAGTATAATTTGACCACTCCATCTGACTCATCTTTCAATACATCTTGATTAGACTCGGGCAACCGCGACAGCGCATCCGCTACGCAATTGTCGGTCCCTTTTGCGTAACAGATGTTACAGTTAAATTGCTGTAAATGCAGGGACCACCTAGTCAGTCTTTCGTGAAGTAGTTTACAATCCTTCAGATAAGTGAGCGCCTTATGCTCCGTATGAATAATCACCTTACGGTCCCATAGGTAACCCTTGAACTTCTTGAATCCCCAGACGATAGCAAGACACCCTTTCTCAGAAATCGTGTAGTTTCGCTCACTTTTATAAAGTTCGACTCGCCAACGCTATCGTCCGGTGTTCCTTATCCTCTCCTTTACCAACTTCTTGGAACAGTTCTATCCCCACCCCGTAATTCGACGAATCCGTTCCCAGATGGAAGGGTAGCGATAAATCAGGATGAAATAGTATGTTAGATCTTAAGAACTCGTCTTTTAATCTCACGAAAGCGGCCTGACATCCGTCGGTCCACACAAACGGAACATTTTTGCGTAAGAGGTTATTCAAATTTTCATCATTAAACACTTGTCCTTTTACAAATTTACGGTAAATTCCTGTTAGCCCTAGAAAACTTTTTAACTGTTTCCTAGACTTGGGTGGAGGACAATTCCTTATTGCCTCTAGTTTCTCTGGGTCCTTCGTAATACCAGCAGTGGTAATTACATGCCCTAAAAATTTCAGTTCATGCTTCACAAATTCGCATTTCTTTAGCTTTAGAGTCATTCCGCCACAGCGCAATGCTCTAAAAACTTCATCTAACAGGTCACAATGGTCATGCCAAGTGGCATTGGCCAACAATAGGTCGTCAACATATACAGTTAATCTTGAACTCAAAGCCGGTCCTAGCACTTTATCTAGGGCCCTGATGAATACGGACACAGATATATTAAGTCTAAGCGGCAGTACTCTATACTGATAACACCTGCCTGCGAACAAGAAGGCGGTGTATGGCCTAGATTCTTCTTCGAGTTCTATTTGCTAGTAACTAGCCGTCAGATCGAGGCTAGTCATGAACATAACGTCATGAAAACGTTGCAAAATCTCCTCCATACTCTCTGGTCTGTCTGTTTCACGTTGAACGACCCTATTCAACGTGCGTGCGTCAATCACAATACGCACACTACCATCCCGTTTTGCTACAATGACCAAACCGTTATTATATGGACTCGTACTTCTTTCAATCACTCCCCATTCGATCATCTTATCTATCTCCCGTTGCACTGCTTCCTTTTTGGACAGCGGTATAGCATACGGTCTCACGAAGAATGGTTCGTGCAGAATTACATGCAACTTGCATTTATATCCTTCCACAAGTCCCGATTTGTATGAAAACACACTCTTATTCCTCATTATTACTTCATACAGGCCTCATCTTTGTTCGTGTGTTACGTTTGACACACCGTCTACAATACTTTACAATTCACTTTCTACACCATTGTCAATGCCAAGATTCCTCACATTACAGTAGTTCAAATCCATACCTACGTCAATACCATCCGGCCAGTTAACAATGTGTATAGGCTGGTATTGCACACCGTCTCCTGCCTCGTCAAAACTAACTACTATTGTTTTATCTTGTGACGTACATGTCAAAGTTTTGCTTTCGCAATTAATCACTGCACGGTACTTTAATAGCCAATCTAACCCGATAATTACTTCCGTAGTTAAGTCTGGCACGACGACAAACTCTTGTTCAAATCATGCCCCACATATCTCGAAGTTGACAAAAATCTCTTTTGTGGCCGGTTTACTGGCCTTCCCAGTAGCACCGATAATTTTCACTCCTGTTACTGGCATAACTACGATGCCAGGTCTGTCCTTCAGTAACTCAAATATTTTCCCTGATACAACACTCAATTCTGCACCGGTGTCAATCAACACGCTTAGTTGTAGATCGTGCATATTAACAGACGCTACTATCTGTCTACACTTGTCCTCGACTGCTTCTTTATTTTCCCACAGTAAATCCTCGTCTATATCCAGGTCATTCCAGAAAAAACCATCCGGCTTTGATCCTAAATCCGGCTTATCTGGCGGCCTTTTCAGCCTCTGTTCACATACAGTTTTAATTTCAACACGTTTGTCCTGAGGCTTAGTCTGTAGCTTCGCCTCCAATACCGAAACCTTTTCCTGTAACTCGTCAACTAGTGAGTGTTGCTTTGCTATCAATTCATTAATTGACACCTTCGTTGCTTCCTCTTTGGTCAGATTGATCTCATCTGCCAATCTACCTGGAGGAATGTGCCCAGTAGTATCTGCAATTACTTCCTCTAGATCTGCGCAACCCACACTGCTATCGTCTGACCGTGTAATGTCAGCTCTAACCTCATATACGCTGTAATCTATGTGCTTTTCTACCAATCGTGTCCGGCTATCACTAAAATTTTCGCAATCCTTCTCCTTAATACTCTCGCAATGTTTAAACTGGAGGTTTGCGTCGAATGGGTCGGCCACTTCTACCACTATAACTTTCGGTAAAGTCTGCCGGTTAGGGCCAGAACTTTCCGTTCCTACTTTAACATGGAACTCCTGCGGGTCGAAACACGACGAATCTTGCTCGTGCTCCCCATTAACATCAACTATTTCTAGTAAAGTCTGCCGGTTAGTGCCAGAACTTTCTATCACTTCACAAATACTATCTTCCTGCGGGACGAGACGCGGCAAATCCTACACGCGCTCCCCATAAACACTTCTCCCATACAGGCCCCTATAATCTCTTAGTTCGTCGTATAAGTGACCGAACTGCCTTAACCAGACCTCATCCCTCTTTGCATCCCCTCGCTCAATGACGAACGTGTTATCCGACATCTGATCTTCTCTCAACAATTGCGAATCATTCTTAAACTCAATCTTCATTTCCGCTGTGGGTGTTACAGCTGCCACTTTATAATCGTTTTCCGGAACTCTACTTAAATTGTTCTCACTAACAGTGAATGTTTTTTCTACCGCCGTGTCTACAGCTGATCTACTACTTGTGGGCGCACACCTTTCTCCTAACACTGGCACACTCTCCCGCCGTTGAATATTCCATACGGAATTTTCATAAGGACGACACCTCGGTTTTCTCCTGTTATTGAGCCTCCAAAATTTCTCCTCGCCCGGTGGGCCCCTCACCGGCGCGACTAATGGTTTCCCTGTCTCGTCCCAGCAGATCTGCTCCCCGGATGCTGCTGAGGCGGCTTATCGCACTCTCTGGCGTTATTGCTAACCTGTGAAGCCCGTATCACGTTAGTATGATACTGGTTTCCGTCATTCCTGTTATTATTTGCATTGTACCGATTGTTATTACGGTCCGAACCATTATTGCTATTGCTACCATGGTCGCGGTATGCATTATTCCCATGGTTATCGTTGTTATCGTTGCTGTGGTACCCGTTGGTGTTACCACGGCCTCTACCACTATCGCGATTATTGCGCCAATTGTCCTCGTCCTCAACTCTTTCCAGGAAATCATTGATTGTCCTGTAATTGCTTCCTATGTAGCGTTTTGTATCATCTGGAACTTTCTGGACGAGTTCCCAGACTATTTCGGATTCCGTGGGGCGATAACGCAAATATTCCAACTTGCGGATCCAGCCCTCACAAAACTCCTTCATCGAGCCACGCGAATTCGCATCGAAAGGCCTCGATACGACAAATTCGCGACAGACTCTTTGTTGTTTTTGCTCTGGCCAGTATTCAGCCAGAAACAAATTTTTAAACTCGTCAAAAGTCAGGTTGGTAATGTTGAGGTTTAAGCCCCAACGCTTGGCATCACCAGTCAACATTATCAATAACCGCATTAATTTTTCTCTCATTAGTCCATGATCTGGGTAAAACTCTTTCACATTTTTTAATGAAATCCGTCGGGTGTATACCGCCTTTTTTCAAGGGGTCGAACCGCTCCTCTTTCGTCAACAATTCCGAACTATGTGCACAGATTGGCACATAGCTCTGTTTTTCGTCAAGTTTGTTTTCTAATTCCGACACTCTCGTAATTACTTGGCGAGTGGCTGTCGCAAGCGTTTCTACTTCACAGGTAAGCTAAAATATGGTAACAAAACTCGCACTCATAATTTGTGCTTGTGTAATCTAAATATTGTAGCCAGCTATGAATACTTTAACTGAACTTTGAAATTAAAGCAGTGAAATAGACTAATATTGCTTTAATGCTGGCGTTTGAATTTCAACGACACTCGGGTTCAATCCGGAAAAGGAAGGGACCCTGCTTGGTAATGCAATTGGGACAGTGAGCAACAAAGGTTCATGCTACGTTGCAGTTTTAAAAGCTGAGGTCTGCCATACCGTTCTAAAACTTTACGTGCTTCTAGTATTCCTTGTTGGTTGATTGAAGGTTTGAAGCCGTCGATCGAGGAGGTGGCGACAGTCTCTCATTGTCGGTCGTCGCTGTTGTAGAAGCTTGATGTTGCCGCGGCTCCTTCTCGACACGGTCACCAGGCGAAACGGGCTCTTGATGTGCGCCAGCTAATGCTTCCCGTCCGCGACATCGTGTCAGAAACTATCATGGCAAGTCGAGCGCAATTACATGCTGCCAAACCCCGAAAGCGCGGCAACTCGCGGGAGCGTCACACAACACACCTGCTCCACTCGCTACTCCAGGCAGACTCTCTCTCTGCCCGCGCTCCACGCGACCAAGTTAACACTACCTAAGATCCTAAACACTTTTGTTCTCCACACGACCTATCGATGTATTCGTTCAATAGCATAGTTTTGCCTAGGCCAGACGCAGCGTATAAATACAAATAATATTCGCAAAACAAACCAACATAAATGCATATATATATATATATATATATATATATATATGTATATATATATATATATATATATATACAAACAGTAAAACAATTACAATATATAAAGACACAGAAATGTCATATCTTCAGGTAACAAAATAAGGAATAAAAATCTATTGTGCAGCAGATGGAAAGTGAAGGATATGCATTTCCGGCGTTACAAACGATTGAAGATACTGTAACTTTGTTTCCTCGCGGATGCATTATGAGAAAGTTCACACTAAATGACGTATAATCTGTTACGTAGCTGCATTTGGTAACGGTAACAAATTCGCTTGTTCAACGGGAACTATAGCAATTTCTGCTACAAGCATGGTAGTTCGAAAAGAGACGAACCGAAGGTTGTTTCACTCTTCAGAGTCAGACTACTAGTTTCGGGGTAATTACAGTGAATTAGAGTGTTTATAACTTAGGATTTATCTGTTTTGAACATTAAAGCGATTGCAGTCCTATTCCGACGGATAGAAGTCAATTCAGATAAGGAGAAAGTAGTGTTGCGTCGCAGATATGCCGGTGTAAAAGAGACAGAGAGCAAATACAGCTTTCATTCTGTTTGTGGTGTTTACGTGCGTCGCTGCTGATTCGTATGAACAAATGTGTATCATTCACCAATCAGGTGATACTACACACTCTACTTCTTTGCGCCGAAGGGGAACAGAACAGTTGAGTCTTACGCATAAAGGCATCCCAGAAGATGGTGTTCAAGAACAATTGCAGTTCAACGCATGTGCAGAAAATTGTTGGGAAAGCACTGGAATACTATACTGTGGATAAGGAGCAAGCTTGCAACGAGTGGAGCGAACGACATAAATCTTCAGGCAGCTGCTGCTCGTTATCTAGTTCTTAGCTCCAGAGAAATTGCGAGTAAATATGGAATACGTCAACCCGGCGTTGTTCGCATTTTGCGCGCAAACGGATTACATCCTACCGCATTGCACTTCACCAGCAGTTCACTGAGCGGGACTGCTGCTAAATATCACTGGAATTCTATCGCTTGGTTCCACTGCGGTATCAGGACAATAGGTTGTTTCTTCAAAGAATTTTGTATACTAATGAAGCTACGTTTGCAAACTACTATTGTAGCGCAACGGGTAGAGCGCTAGCTTGCGAGTCGAGGAGGTGTACCTGTCCCGCGTAAAATCCGTATTAACGACCGTCGTTTTGTATACGGGCTAGCCTAGTGGCTTTTAGACGGTTACCCGTTCTCGTTTAGGTAAGTACTGCACCACCCTAGAATTTCGACTCAGAGAATACGATACACAAACATTTAAAAGATGACAGTCCACACGACAAAGTTTACATGATTCACAAGCAGATGACGCACACGATTTCACTACCTTGTATAGATTACTTTTACAGCTGTGGCATTAGGTAGGGCATCCAGCCACAATGTAAAATAAGAGAATTACATTTGCCAAATCCTGACATAGCGTGCACCATATTAGGCTGGATACACCCCAGGGAAAGAAGAACATGATATCTTAGCAGATCACCGAAAGCTCAATGAAAGCTGAAGTATTACTGAGCTGCAGAGAATCCTCACTGTCTGAGGTACTGACTGGAGTGTGAACGTTTGATTCGGAGTTATTGGAGACTACTTGACTGATTCTTACTTCACTGCAGAACCCTTCACGGGTAAAATACACGCCTAGTTCCTCACCGATGCGTTACCATCTCTCCTTCAGGAAGTAACACTTCTCTCTTTCTTCATCGTTAGATAGGAAATAAAGGCCTTATCAGTTGTCATGCAAGTCCACCTGGCCTTATTTTCTCTAAGGTGAGCCGTAAGATGTTAGTACTCACGTTCCGACGACACAGCAGGATTTAAGACGTCGCACTGTTGCAGTATGTCCAATGGTGTTAAAGGGCACTCTCCACCGGCCGCTGTGGCCGAGCGGTTCTAGGCGCTTCATTCTGGAACCGCGATGCTGCTATCGTCATTCGAATCCTGCTTCGGGCATGGATTTGTGTGGTGTCCTTAGGTTAGTTAGGTTTAAGTAGTTCTGAGTCTAGAGAACTGATGATCTCAGATGTTAAGTCCCATAGTGCTTAGAGCCATTTGAACCGTTTTTTGGGCACTCTTCAGTCTGGCGAGAAGTCCTCGCTACAGTGACTGCAAACGTGAATAGCTGTAGACAAGGGGCATTTCGAACACTTTAACAGTTGCATGCTGACGATCAGTGTTCTTTGTTCCACTTGTCAACACCAAAGGAAGGGTTATGGGACGGGACGGGAGGGGGTGGGGGTGGAGAATTTAGGGACGCACCCCACAACCAGTACTATGTCTCATTCTGGGATGAAACATATGACTTAAATATTTCTGTAATGTTGATAGACTAGAAGTTAAAGTGTTGATAAGACAGGGAAAGGATTTCCTAGTCTTTTTATAAAAGATTTCTTAGAATTATGTTTAAATGAACTATAAATAATAATTTTACATTTATTTGTATTAATTTCACACTTACAAGGCTTCCTAAGATGCATACTCAGAACAATTCACAGTACGAATTAATTCTGCCTTCTTCGTGTGTTCACGGCAGATATACTTCTTGCAAGAAGTGCAAGCTTCCACATGCTTGCGGCCTTTGTTCCTAGCACAGAAGTAGGAACGTCCTGTCTTCGGCAGATTATTCGCAGCTGTACGTGTAACTTTCCCTCGTGGCTTTGTAATAATATTTCTCTGCTTACGGCACCTTGATGTTGATTACAATCATACTGAAAAGTTAATAATGCTGTTGTTTACTTTGAGTGAAGGGCTACAGTATTCTGACCGCGTCTTTTTATGTTAAGGTAACAAAGTTCTCGAGAAAGATCATTCAGATACTGTTTTCTTCCAGCACTCTTTGTGGAGTGATTCTTTGCCCATTCCTTGCGTTTATCTTGAATTCTAACATACTAATTGTATGATACAATGTCAATGAAGTTGGAAAACATCACTACTTGTCAAAAACGCATTGCTCGACGGCAGCTGTACGTTATTACACACTTATCGAGTGTATTCACTTCAGACTATTTACAGTTGTAGAATAGAGTGATGACTAGCTTCTCTTCTATCACATTCATGTAGTGATATTGGATTGACAACACTGTAACAACTATTCCTTTCTTGAGAACGTAAATGACTAAAGTAACACCGTCAATAAAGGCAAAACGGACTGTTTCCGGTGTAACTTCATTTAGAGAAACAGGACAGAGTTCTGTAGGTACATCACGTTCGTCACTTCAAATAGTACCAACTGTAGATATTTTCTCTTTCAAAAGATTAGATTCTAATGGGATGGTAACGAGCTTTTTGTCCATATTGATGTTTATTCCTTTTTATTTCAACTTAGACATTTGAACCGACCTTCTAACGATATCAGGATCGCTGTTACAATTCTTCTTACTGGCATGCCTTCCAGCATAGTCATTCCCTGTCAAGCAGTATTTCGTACCCAAATCACATAACAGGCTAACTTCCATGCCATGTTTTCCTGGTTTTGTTGGAATATATAGCCTGAATGGGATCGCCTATGGAAGGTCAAACTGTTTTCATTCTAACATACATAACTATCTCCATAGGATTGTAAAACTAAGGAAATTTAAGCATTATCGTGTTTCATAAATCCCTCATAGGAGCGAATTTGTTTGTCTGTCTTCGAGCTGCTCGGAATACAGCATCGTCAAAACGCAGGCAATTAACTAAGAGCCACAGTCTATGCTCCGAAAATGAAGCCAGGGCAATCGGAAACTTTTCTTACTAAATATGTCACGTAAACTGTCCTTATTCTGTCTGTGGCTCCACATTTAAAAAGACTTCCGATTGCTGTCACAGTTTCTACCATTTCAAAAGGTTGTGAATTTTTCATGAAAGTATCTTCACGTGATTCCCAAAGAATGCCTAGTGTCATCGTTAAAGTATGTGAGAAACATTTTACCTGGTGTATCAGATTTTATCGTTGGCCTGGTTCGTTTTGGATCTCTCATTACGTTAGCAACAGACCTCCACATTTGAGTTACGTAAGGGTTTGTTCATATCATACCTGACAGGGCAACCATTTCTCCTCCAAGGTGATAAATCTGTACCTCCGTCCCAGGTAACCTTCTTGTTGCTTGAATACCTATACAAAAAAAAGGAAACAGAACCTGAGGTTACCACGCTAACCACTCATGTGTCGAGGAAAAAATCCTAATTTTCTCAATAATATCTGCAAATAGCAAGAAATGACAATACTTCCCGTGTTCGCTTCCCTCCGACTGGCTGCTGCCAGAAACTACTTGATTTGGAAGATCCACAACTACGTCAGTTTCATTTCTTGGACTTTCAGATGGTCCTCAACTAAATAAATTGTCTGAGTTGCTTGAAGTCTGGAATAAATATCTTATTTAATCACCTGTAAGTTTCATATTTTGATGTATTCTATTAATGTGCCACACATATTCTAGTTTGCAATCACACATATGCACGCTCCACTCGCCACACTGTTCACCGTTTGACTGAGAGTATTAGTTGCACTACTACACAATCGCTATAACTCAATAACGACTGTAAACCATGTAGTATCGATAGCTACGATGCCACAACGTAGGTCCGCTCTGCTAGGTTGGCACTACGAGATACACCGACGACAGCACCCTCAAGCCGGTGCTGTCGAGGTCTACGAGCTCCGCGACTGCTTCAGCCCATTTCATCAGGTGCAGACAGCCAGGACACTTCGCTTCAACTTCGCACCACCTTGCAAGTTATGTAATATGTTTGCATGTGTTATCCACTAGTAAAGATGCCTTAACTGTATCTGCAGTACCGAGAAATTAGTACCTTTTCCTTTTCCTACCCACGCGCCGCCTCCCAGGAGGGATACAAAAAAACCAAAAGCTCTTATTATAGTCACTTGTAGCAATAGTAATTGCAATAGGCGTCATGTATGTGTTAAATAAAATACGGGAGTTTTAGCCCAAAAGCTTTGTTGGTGTTAGTCACTGATCACTGAGTCTCTCTGATTACCCCCCCCCCCCCCCCCCCACGTTCCATTGGTGTGCAACTGTTAATAACATAAATGAAATCTTTAGAGAGTAATTATTTAACTGTCATTATACCTCTAATGTCTGTTGCACAAATTCAACTGTTGGTTTACATTTATCTTTCAAAGCTCTGGCACAAACTAGAACAGGACTGCTATCGTATTTGATGAATCGTGCTTGGATGCTATATACCTTGCTTTCCAGTTAGTGTGTTGGTTCAAGTTCGTACAGACAAGTGTGATTAAAAGAAACTGATCTATACTGTTCCTCTTCTGTTCGAGTAAATAGACTCCGTTAAGCAGTCGGCACACTGAACGTGCTGTCGAAGGTCATCTTTGAGCGTGCCGCCCCAACGTGGTGCTGAACGCTCCGAAAAGGTGCGACTTGTGCATATTGTCCGTGCGCCTCGGTGTGCCGCAATGTGGTACACGTGATCGCAGAGCACTCCAGCGGCAGTTGTCGGCTGCATCTCGCTCTTAAGTCACAATATTTGCGAAACTGAGGAACTTAAAATTTATACGATAGATCTATTTAAAGCACATTTCCTCCCTTGTCCACATCTTAGTAATGTTGTTCTACACTATGTGATCAAAATTATCCGGATACCTCCAAAAACATACGTTTTTCATATTATGTGCATTGTGCTGCCACCTACTGCCAGGTACTTCATGTCAGCGACATCAGTATTCGTTAGACATCGTGAGAGAGCAGAATGAGGCTCTCCGTGGAACTCATGGGCTTCGAACGTGTTCAGGTGATTGGGTGTCACTTGTGTCATACGTCTGTACTCGACATTTCTACACTCCTGAACATCTCTAGCTCCACTGTCTCCGATGTGATAGTGAAGTGGAAACGTGAAGGGACACGTACAGCACAAAAACGTACAGGCCGTCCTCGTCTTTTGACTGACAGAGACCGCCGACAGTTGAAGAGGGTCGTAATACGTATTAGGCAGACATCTATTCAGATCATCACACAGGAATTCCAAACTGCATCAGGATCCACTGCAGGAACTGTGACAGTTAGGCGGGAGGTGAGAAAACTTGGATTTCATGGTCGTGTGGCTGCTCATAAGCCACACATCATGCCGGTAAATTCCAGATGACGCCTCCCTTGGTGTAAGGCGCGTAAACATTGGACGCTTGAACACTGGAAAAACGCTGTGTGGAGTGATGAATGACGGTACACAATGTGTCGATCGAATGGTAGGGTTGGGTATGGTCAATGCCCTGTGAACGTGATCTGCCAGCGTGTGTAGTGCCAACAGTAAATTCTGAGGCGGTGGTGTGATGGAGCGGTCGTGTTTCTCATGGAGGGGGCTCGCACATCTTGTTGTTTTGCGTGGCACCACCACAGAACAGGCCTACATTGATGTCTTAAGCACCTTCTTGTTTTCCACTGGGTTACACGACCATAACATCCCTATAATGGACTGACCTGCACAGTGTCCTGACCTGAATTCTATAGAACACCTTTGGTATGTTTTGGAACGCCGACTTCGTACCAGGCCTCAGCGACCTTAATTGATACCTCTCCTCAGTGCAGCACTCCGTGAAGAACGGACTGCTATTCCCCAAGAAACTTTCCAACACCTGATTGAACGTATGCCTGCGAGACTGGAAGCTGTCATCAAGGCTAAGGGTGGATCAACACCATATTGAATTCCAGCATTACAGATGGAGGGCGCCACGAAATTGTAAGTCATTTTCAGCCAGTTGTCCGCATACGTTTGATCACATAGTGTATCTGTACATTGCAGAATTAGAACTTCAGTATCAATAAACATGTTATAAGGCAAAATAGAAAGTCCATGCCCAGTTAGTAAGGATACTCGCTTATTAAAGCCCTGTTAAAACTGTGCGATACTTATTTACGGTACTTCTCCACGTAAGATAAAAATTGTTTCACTACTCTCACTTTTTAGTAAAACGCCTTTCTTACGAGACCACTGTTTCTGTTCAGTAGCAGAATCTTTACAACATGTAAAATACAAACTTGAAACAATAAAGTACATAATATCTTACTGCAACGAATAGAAGCTCTCCTGTAAATGAAGCCAGTCGAAAAAATCCACTTTTCAGAAAGGGCGCACGTCTATTTACTTAAGATCGAATATTATCTAATATGCTTCTGTTAAACTAGTAGGGAATTATCAGAAAGGATTAGAATTCCGAGACGTTATTAAGAACATATTCGGACCTAGTGACACTCGAACCAGCAACACATCACCTGTTACCACATCTGTATGTCTGCTCATTACGGTACTATAACGATAAATGATTGAAAACCATATTTTCTATCTTATCACCTTCTGAAAGCTTTAATCATAGATACGTTATTAACTGACACTTAACTATGACAAATTGCACTAACTGGTAGGTAAGAAAACAGGGAGTAGAAACAATACAGGATTATTAATTTATTCCAAAAGACATGAAAGAAGCTTCATTGGTATTAGTATAAACATTGACTGACTGAATCCCACAATATGAGCTTATTAGAGTTAAATAAAATTAAATAAAGCGGAAAGGCAACAACTTTAATAGAGGTCGCAGTCTTATAAAAATTTATTCTCCTCTCCTTTAAAACAAATTAAATAAATTAACAGCAGTTAAACAACAGTATTTTTGTTTCTGCCTTTTCCTTGCTCCTCTAGCCTATAGTTAGATACATTTGTTGTTGTATTTTATAAAAATAATTTCTTACTTTTATTAGCACCAAAATATAGGGTAGCAGCAACAAAGATTACTGTTGATCACTCAGTATAACGAGGCATTAGTTCTGAAAGATTTGTGCATGGTATCTAATAATGAAGGAAAATACTCAGACAAACATTCCCTAGCTTTCACTAGTCTCAATTAGGTCCAGTTAAGAAGTTTGGAATCAATCGTTTTACAACCAGGCACAAACTTACTTCCAAAACCCTTTCTGGTTACCATATTTGCAATAAACAAATTTGAATGAAACATGTTACAGCTGAACAGCCCATCCCGACTCCCACCACTTGGTGATAATTAAAAGCAATAAACACCTTTCTCCTTTTACAATTTTTCATGTTATGGACAAATTGCAATTACTAAAATTACTAGGAAGAACCAAAAAAACTTCCTCTGGATAAAAAAAAAAATCAAGCACTCAAGGTCTCACATGCTCCTTGTGCGTGGCCGGTTGCGACAGCACAAGCCGCTTAGCCATCTTGGTCACACAACCAGTCTCTGCTACCTTGGCAGGACACTTAAGACTACGAACATCTCGATCTAAAACATAAGGAAATACCATTAACACACAGAAGTTGCTTCAGCAACTAGACCTTGTTACAGAAGCCAGAAGGCACTTAAAAGCTTGGGAATTGTCATGAACAAGGGCAGTAGTGGTTAAATTATCCGCACAATTATAGCAGGAGCTCGTATTTCAAATACGTTTTCAAAAGGAACAGAAGCACGAACCATAAACGTACCACCGAATACAAATTTTGCACCTCTACCTTCCAAATATGGTATTGTCATACCATCTTATACACAGTTGAAACAACTAGAAATATTAACCCAGCAAACAGTTTTGAACTCTGCTTCAACAGCATTTGTTTAGCACTAGAAGTACTGGACTTCGCCGTACCTGTAGTAGTATCATTGTGAATCGGGTTTGACCCACAGTAGGAAACCACCGTTTTATTCGTATTTGGCTGGTGTTTGGAGAGTCGCCATGTTGACAATGCGTTCGGGAGGACCGTAAAGTTTAACCTAAGAATAATTTAGTCTCTAAAATGAATAGTACACTGTCGAAAACAAATTTTCAGATATAAACTTTTTTTTAATTTTAGAGAAGAAATTCCAAGTCTTTCATGAATCATCATTAAAACAAGTAAGTAACAAAACGTTGAAATGTTTTCCTTTATAAAAAGATCGGAACAGAATCAGACCATATTGTTTATGTGAGTACAGGCAAATGAGATAAGTACTGAGTATTTGTGAAAGATTCTAAAACGCAGAAGGTGGCTAAAATTCTCTCCGGTTTTTTTGCTTAATGTGATCAAGGAACTAAAACATAAGGACAAACAACTTCAGTCTATAATTATAACTATTTGGAAATATCTAGAAACAAAGACTTGACAGGATTGCGTAAGCTGGGATGGGCTCACAGTTCAGATATTCGACGAGAGTTTTTGTTTGGAAGCATTTGGACACTTACTTGTTGCACCTGGAGCATAAGTTTGATGTTTTGTTCCCCTATGTTGTTTTGTTGTTTGCAGGGAGCCTGAATTTGACATCATCTTCTATTTCTGTATTGCCCAGCGCCAGTATAGATTGCCTGCAATGGGAGATTAGCTCCTGTCTGCAGTTTGTAGTGTGCAGCAAGCTCATCTGCTACTCTGAGGAAGAAGTTTGGGCGAAAAGTAGTAGAGGTAAATAACTTTAAAACTTTGTGAGCATTGACCATGGAAAGGTCAAGAATAATGTAAAAGACATGCACAGGCCATCTGTGGGTGCCAGCTCGGGCACTGTAACGTCTAGCTATTTGGTGAATTAAATCGACTAAACCCTTAGTTTCATTATAAAACTTCACCGCTTCTGGAAGTTTCTTCTCTGTATTCTCATTCACCCGACTTCCGGCATGCACGTTACTCAGAACAAGAATTTTTTTATCTTTTTCCGTTCGTATGCTGTGTGAAGATTGTCGCATGATTTGCAAGTGTGTTGCACACAATGCGTCGTCTCCACTTCGGGCTGTGAGGGAGACCTCTTTGAGTAATCTCCGAAGAGTGCCAAATAAACGTGTCCCTTTCTCTTTCAGGTCATCCTCCAGTTTCTCGGAGGTGAAGAAGCTGTCAGTGGTGATATTCCGTAATGTCGATGCGCCTACCATCCGCTGTCGCGTAAGACAACTAATAACAGTACCCTAGGAAGCAGTGTAGGAGGACGGGGACGGGGGTGGTTTCAGCACTGTATAATGGGTTACTCTGTAACTTCTCAATGTCACTCGGAAGATCAGCATGTCACCAGTCCGTAGAAAACAGAAAGCCGCGCTGATATAAAGTATCGCCAGACCTCCGAATTCTGCATATTTCACATTTGGTCCAAAATGTCGTAACATACATCGACATCACGTGAATAACGTCGAGGCACGCCCAGGAGCTATTTAGTGTATAAAACGCTGTTACTGATATGAAACAGCGTTATAATGCATATGGGTCAAATATTACCCTCATAGTACAAATGGTGTAACGGTAAATTTTTCATACTTCTAGGTGGGCTAGGCGGATGAAAATTTGGTGAGTTGCTCAACCCCATAAAACGACGAAAAGTCACTGGAGCGTTTGGTCCTGTGATGGGAGACATCAAATCGTGGGTCAAAAATGACGCACGTAACACATCTAGTGTTAACATGTTGACTAGGTCAGTCCGACAATAACAACTCTCAACACAGACCTCGCAGAAAGAAATACGTCTCTTTAGCACAACAAGAAAGCACAGAGAATATCTTTCCTATATTCTTAGCGTCACGTTCACGACAACCAGGGCACAATCATAATCAAGCAACGACTCAACCTCTACATTCTCCCAAATAAACCAGTGAGTACCAAGGATATCGAAGGGAGTTACGGCTCACAAAGAAAAATGCGTTTCTGATGGATCTTCGATGTGATTTCTTAAAACGCATACTTTCATAATAACCAAGTTACTATAATCCTTTAACCGCCAGTACCATGTTTCCTGTCACTTTTTTACAACAAATCATACAACTGACGACGAGTTTTCTAGAGATCCTCAACTAGCTAGTGCTTAGAAACGGGATACACTTATGTACATATGGGCTTCAACTGGAAGACAACATGCGTCTCACAACTCTGAACTGACGAGCGATGGCCTGCTTGTGACGTAGGTTGGGACTTTCCATCTCACTGGTCTACGTTAAAACGCACGTTCAGTGTGTCTGACATGCTAGATAATGCTCCGCAAGTTCGGAAAGACTTCCCCAACGTGGTTTTTCCACGCTACGACGTCAGAAACTCGGCACGCTCAACGTTCTAATGCACGGTCGGTGTAGCGACGGCCTTAGCAACGTCAAGCTGACGCGCCCCATCAGTTTTTCATGGCAATTTCGTGGAACAGCTAACTTTCATATGACACCGCAATCGATTTTCTGTTGAAAACAAATGAATACTATGTTTTAAACATAGTAATTACTCCGAAACCAATAATCTTAGTTTGAAGAGTAAACCGCCATCAAAATCGTCTGCTTCAGAAAAGCGATACCAGCAACAGAAATTGGTGTAATTGCATACGAAAACAGAATGTTGATCTCTGTAATATCTCATGATGTCAGGACATTGTCACTATACATTTGTTCCTAACAGTATTAAGATATCTTAATGGCCTCGATACAAACAGGACCCAAAAATGCAATTTTCAAAATTTGTCCAAAAAATTTCTTCTTTCCTTTAGCTTTAAATGCGTCAAAATCTAAACCAAAAAATCTTCATTGTTTGTAGAGTTATAAAAGAATACATGTGTTGCGGCACATGCCACATTTGAGATTCTGCACCCATTTCATTCCTTACTTTGTGGCTCTTAGTTTTACTTCGAACCTGCATCTCATACTTTTGTGTCACAGAAAAGTAAATTTCTCAATCTTAGTTGGTATTGTTCAGTCCATCAATTGCTTGCTTCGGAGCTGTTCGTAGCTTGAATTGCCTTTCATTATTGAGTGTGAAGTCTTGTTTCAATAGCTGTTTCGGAGCGAATTCTGAGGTGATTGTATTTAATTTAGGAATGGAAAAACTATAAGCATCTTATAAAACAAAAATATCAGTCTTTTACGGAAACAGACACACTAATTGTCAAGAGAATGCTAATATTCGTAACCAAAAACCAAGATCTTTGGTGACAAAAGTGAAAACATATTTCAGTTCTATGGACTCTACATAAAATATAGTAAACGTGATTTTTGATATGATTCAATTTTTAAGGAAGTAAAAAGTTATATGGTTGTATTCACTCATTACGTTAATGAGTCATTCCAGTCCGGAATTTGGAAGATTTAGGAAAAGACTTGTTTTTGGAAGATTAGTAAAAACAGGAATTCGTGCTGCTCTGATTATTTTTAATGATGGAGTGGATGACAAATTAAGTTACCGAAAGAACTAAAACACCTATGGAGCAAACAGAGCCGAATATGATACAATATTTGAAGAATGGAGACAGGCAGAGAATAAATAGTCCTTAAAAAGGTCAGAACAATGCACCAAGAGAGCAAGGAAATTATGAAACAGTTTTAAATTACGAAACGAAACCAAAGAAGGTGGAAGAGTAAGAAGCATAATTCACGGGGACAGTTTTAATTCACTGCAGTCCTTTTAAGATACGAGTACTATAAAGCATTTTTGAAAGTTCTATGGTAATTTTCTCAGTTCCTATGTTTAAAAATTGATTTTCGTGGTAACTCTTTGTCTACTGCTTGAGTCATCTTATAATTTTCACAGTGTTTGCTAATTATGATGGTCTACAGCATACACTACAATTTGTTTGCGAAAGACAGAAAGTTATGAAGTTATAATTTTTTAAGGTTGCAACAGAATGTACAAAAATGGTTCAAGGAACTCAGTTTACCATTAAACAATTTTCACTATGATGTGCTTGATGATGTTGTACCTATGCACAATGGCTATAAAATCCAGTTTAAATAAATACAAAACATATATAGTTGATGAGTTTCAAGGAAACCCTGAAAGTCAACTTTGCTGAAAGGTGAAATTAAGACATTTCCAAACTAGTTATTTATCGAAGTGTCGGCATTTCTCATTGCCTATATGCACATTTCTTCACACAGACAACTGCATGGAGTTATCTCTGACGTTTATTGAGGAACTAACATTGGAATTTACCTTTAGTTTACTGAGCAGTAACTAAATCTGTCCCTCAAATAGTTCAGAAAATATCTTAGATGAACATCTTAGCTGATCCCTGCAATATTTACTGCAAAAAAACATCATTGTCAACTCAGGGACATTATATTCCGCTCTTCTACTTCAGTGTTGCTCACAGTTACTGTTTTCTGACGGATAACGTACCTGGGGATAATATTTTATAAAAAGAATTGCACACAACCGTTCACTCTAATCTCAGAACCAAGTTCGGCTCTATTTAACTGTTTAATATGGAACACCTCGGTTTCCTATCAAATTACGGTGAACATCAATCACTTAATTTCTTATCTTCATGATGATGAAAAATCAAACTCGATAAGAAAACAATTTTTGAATTATGTATAGATCAAACTGGAAGAAACGAGCTCATGTCGTAATGATAAACAGACACAACTTCAAATCTGCAGAAACATTGAAACCAAAGAACTAAAGATCAGCAGACAGGTTGATCCCATCTGTAGGTGGTTTATGGAATGAACATTAAATTTTCTTCATTCTATTACTTCCTATAGAAGTTTTATGACTGCAGTAGTGATGACGCCATGTGACTGGACGAAAGACATGCGAAACGAAGTTGTATTTTTTCTTCAGATCATTTACTTTTACGTAATCCAGTTACCAAAAACAGACTGCGCACTGATGAAGAAAGACGGAATGTTAGGCTCTTTGCCTTGTAAATGAAGGAATTTGAGGTAAATAACCGTATTGAACTATGCAGCAGACATTTCTTGCCTTTGCAGTCGGAAGGAAGTTGACGCCAGATTTTATGCCATCAGTAACTACTTTCCCTCCTCACTTAGCGCCTAGAGAAAATGAAGGGGAAAACACAAATTAAGATAAATGTGGAAGAAGCACTGTCTGCATCGTAAAATATTGTAAAACGAATTTTATTTGTATTCTGTTCTATAAGGCTGTCAAAAATATTGTTACAGACAAGTTTCAATGGCTTAAAGGAACAGTTTCGTTCCGCCTGAAATACTATGGTCAGCATTAATAGCATACCGCGAGCGAAACTTCAGTGGCAGAATGTAGACCATATACATGTAAATGATAGTAGTACAGTGTTGATTTGTGTTCATGTTAAGTGCCAAAATTTGATCAGGACCACATAAGTTTCTTTCCCTGTCTCAGAGACCACCATAAAAGATAAGCTTGAACTGGTACCATAAAATAGTTGTTTGTTCATTTTCCCGTTGTCCTCACGGCTGCTAACCTAAGGATTCTGATCAAATTTTGTTCTTCAAATCTAGAAGCCGAATTTTTCAGGCACCAAATATGTACTTAAAAGGGACATTCCATGAGATGGCTGCTCTGCTTCACTAACACAGATTACATTGCTTATTGCCTATATAACCTAAAATGTTCTGCAACACCTCTTGACACTGTTTAACTATCTGACCTAGGTATAGTAAACGTCACATTTTGAAGCATCATACACATCAGAGTAAATATCAAATTATATTTATAGATCAACTTTATATCAGTGTTGCTGTTAATAGTGCAGCGCTAGTGTCACCCCTAGTCTAGGGAAAGGGAAGTTTTGTAAAAATTCAATGAAGGCGCGGGTCAGTGATGAAAGGTGAGGCCACTGGCTGAGTATAGTAACAGACGCCAGCCAGCAGGCCAGGCAAGGTAAACATGGCACTCGTGGGCGTGGAGGTGTGACGGCCGTATTGCACCCACGATTTGTTTTGAGTGGAGCAACAACTGTAAGTAGGCTGTTTAGGTTTTTTTATTGGTAACGCCACCTCTGTATGAAAATCACTGGCTGTGCTGTGGGCAGTCTGTGTCTGCTTTGCATTGTTGTAATACTCGCCATTGTAGTGTTAGGCAGCTGGCTGTGAACAGCGCGTAGCGTTGCGCAGTTGGAGGTGAGCCGCCAGCAGTGGTGGATGTGGGGAGAGAGATGGCGGAGTTTTGAAATTTGTCATGAACTGCTATATTTATATATGATGATATCAAGGTAAATACATTGTTTGTTCTCTATTAATATCTTTCATTTGCTAACTATCCCTATCAGTAGTTAGTGCCGTCAGTAGTTTGAATCTTTTATTTAGCTGGCAGTAGTGGCGCTCGCTGTATTGCAGTAGCTTGAGCAGCGAAGATTTTTGTGAGGTAAGTGATTTGTGAAAGGTATAGTTTAATGTTAGTCAGGGCCATTCTTTTGTAGGGATTTTTGAAAGTCAGATTGCGTTGCGCTAAAAATATTGTGTGTCAGTTTAAGGACAGTCGTGTATAATTGTTCAAAGGGGACGTTTCACAACGAAGCAGGAAACTGTAGCGTTGCTGTAAGTTATTGCGATGTATGACGTGGGGCACTAGGCCAGAGCCAGGAGTGACGATTTGTAAATGGCTGACGTGTGGGAATCTATCCCTGCCACAGTTTCTGTCTCTCTCTGACACTTTATCAGAAGCGTGGGAGAAACCAATATAAATACACGGGCAATTTTAGCTTGACAGAATGTACCAGGTCAGTCGAGCGTCGGGAGGGACCTGTGCTGGTTTTCACTTATAGTGGCCAGCCTCGCAGCAATGTTATATGTATTCGGCATAAACTTGCACTTTGTTTCTATGTAC
Source organism: Schistocerca serialis cubense (assembly GCF_023864345.2). Taxonomy (NCBI): domain Eukaryota; kingdom Metazoa; phylum Arthropoda; class Insecta; order Orthoptera; family Acrididae; genus Schistocerca; species Schistocerca serialis. The sequence continues at coordinate 1,020,700,512 of NC_064639.1, forward strand.
ACTGCTGGCCATTAAAATCGCTAGACCAAGAAGAAATGCAGATGATAAATGGGTATTCATTGGACAAATATATTATACTAGAACTGACATGTGATTACTTTTTCACGCAATTTGGGTGCAAGGATCCTGAGAAATCAGTACCCAGAACAACCACCTTTGGCCGTAATAACGGCCTTGATACGCTTGGGCATTGAGTAAAACAGAGCTTGGATGGCGTGTACTGGTACAGCTGCCCATGCAGCTTCAACACGATACCACAGATCATCAAGAGTAGTGACTGGCGTATTGTGAGGAGCCAGTTGCTCGGCCACCATTGACCAGTCGTTTTCAATTGGTGAGAGATCTGGAGAATATGCTGGCCAGGGCAGCAGTCGAACATTATCTGTATCCAGAAAGGCCCGTACAGGACCTGCAACATACGGTCGTGCATTATCCTGCTGAAATGTTGGGTTTCACAGGGATCGAATGAAGAGTAGAGTCACGGGTCGTAACACATCTGAAATGTAACGTCCACTGTTCAAAGTGCCGTCAGTGCGAACAAGAGGTGACCGAGACGTGTAACCAATGGCACCCCATACCATCTCGCCGGGTGATACGACAGTATGACGATGACGAATACACGCTTCCAATGTGCGTTCAGCGAGATGTCACGAAACACTGATGCGACCATCATGATGCTGTAAACAGAACCTGGATTCATCCGAAAAAATGTTGTTTGGCCATTCGTGCACCCAGGTTCGTCCTCGAGTACACCATCGCAGGCGCTTTTGTCTGTGATGTAGAATCAAGGGTAACCGCAGCAATGGTCTCCGAGCTGATAGTCCATGCTGCTGTAAACGTCGTCGAACTGTTCGTGCAGATGGTTGTTGTCTCGCAAACGTCCACATCTGTTGACTCAAGGATCGAGACGGGGCTACACGATCCATTACAGCCGTACGTATAAGATGCCTGTCATCTCGGCTGCTAGTGATACGAGGTTGTTGGGATCCAGCGCGGCGTTCCGTATTACCCTCCTCAAGCCACCAATTCCATATTCTGCTAACAGTCACTGGATCTCGACCAAAGCGAGCAGCAACGTCACGATACAATAAACCGCAATCGCGATAAGCTACAATCCGACCTCTATCGAAGTCGGAAACGTGATGGTACGCATTTCTCCTCCTTACACGAGGCATCAGAACAACGTTTCACCAGGCCACGCCGGTCAACTGCTGTTTGTGTATGAGAAATCGGTTGGAAACTTTCCTCATGTCCACACGTTGTAGGTGTCGCCACAAGCGCCAACCTTGCGTGCATATCACACCATGTTCTTCCTGTTGCTTAAATTTGGCATCTGTAGACGTCATCTTCGTGGTGTAGCAGTTTTAATAGCCAGTAGTGTACTTGTTCGGCTATATTCCACCGCCGGGGACAAAACACCGGGACGGGACGGAACGGCAGCTTGGAACTTGGAGATCACACAGTCTGTCTGAAAGAGGGCAGTGACAGCAGTCTGCATCAGGTCCAGGAGGGGCTCAGTTCCACTATAGTCTACGGGCCACGTTCGGTTCCCACCTGGCGTACCGGGGTCCGGGCGAAGCATTGGCGTACCAGGTATACGCTGCGGTCGGCGCAGCAGCGCTGTGGCAGTACCCCAGACGGCGGCGGTTGTCGCCATCCGGCAAGCACCACTAGCGGCAAGTTGCTGCACAGCGTCCAGGAGGGCACGGGTTCGAATCCGGTCCTGTCCTGGAAGCAGCGGCGGCCCGAGGGCCCACGGGTGACCGGTACACCCACCTTCGTCCCATAGTCGGACGGAGCAGACCAAACGGCGTGGAGGGCGGCGAGGACCAGGGACTGTAGCAGTCTTCGGAATCGCAGGCAGCAGCGTGGCGCAAGTCGGAACGCATCGGCAGGCGACGACGGGGAGAGCGGTGGCCGACCTCCATCGGCCGGTGGCCTTGATGACAACATTAGCGGCGTCGGCATACCAGCAGTCTGCTGAGCTGGCTGGACTCTCGGGACATCGGCGGGTAGCACGCTACACTACGCTTCACCATCGAGTACCGTAAATTAGCTGAAAATCGATGTTACCGAATACCGCTTGTAATGTGACAATGTGCTGTCTATAGTCAAGGCGCAACGGTAGAGAAAGTGGACGCTTATGCTATCTGTGGGCCAGAATCGAAGGCAGAGAGGAAGTGCTTCCGCCTGGTGGCAGCTAAATTAAAGAACGCCATGCGGGACACAGTGCCTGGCTTGTGCTGCACTCTGACAGCGAAATAACAAAAGAATGAAACTAAATAATATTCGTACGTGTACTAAAAATATAAATGTAATTTTACTTTAATATAGTAAAATCCCTGTAATTGGATATTGGAATTGTATGGTATGTTTAATTGTAAATAGAGAACTTGGCACAATATAAAATAATGTTTAGGTGTGGGGGGGAATCCCCGAGAATGAGAACAGTGTACAGGTTGCCGCGTAATGTTGGCGGTAGAAATAAGTTGGCGTAGCTCTGAGGCAGAAAAAGTGTTATGTGGCGTAAAAGTGACTGCCGGTGTGTGCTACGGTAACGTTGCTAACAGATCATTTAGAAGTGAGCTGAAAACAGATATGGACTTAGTTTATCGTTTGGCTACAAGCTACGTGGACACTAAGGCTTGTAAGATGCTGTATTTCGACGGAGGTGGGCTGTGAGCGGCAAAATAGTACGGTTTTCAGCTCTGAGGTACATGGCACTGCATGGTGCAATGCTGTGTTAATTGTGACGAGTTGCTTGTGCCAACGGCGAGGTGTGAAGGGACCAGAAGCCGCATCCTACGGCGTATTGTGTTCTCAATAACTGATGAGGTCCATCGGTGAGCTCACTTCGGTAGCAACGAAATAGAAGTTATCTTACAAGAGTATTATTATGACCAGTGGTTGGTGCCGGCCGAAGTGGCCGTGCGGTTAAAGGCGCTGCAGTCTGCAACCGCAAGACCGCTACGGTCGCAGGTTCTAATCCTGCCTGGGGCATGGATGTTTGTGATGTCCTTAGGTTAGTTAGGTTTCACCAGTTCTAAGTTCTAGGGGACTGATGACCTCAGCAGTTGAGTCCCATAGTGCTCAGAGCCATTTTTTGACCAGTGGTTGTTATACCGACGCCATTACCAGTACATTTCTATTTTGTGAATCAGTTTGTGTAATAGTCAAACCAAGTTTTCTACAGTGTGTAAAGTTTGTAGGCAATAATAATTTTGTGGTTTAAATTGCTTTCCCAGACTGTAATCAATAATTTAAAGGAAATAGATCATTATTACCCATATCCAGAAATTTCTATGTGCTGCAACATCAGTGAAAAGTTATGCTGCGTGAGTATCAGCATAGTTACATTACAAGAGAAAATAGTCGGAATCAACGCCGAAATTTCCAGCACACACGGCTTCATACAACGGATGGAAGATGCCAGGTACTGTGCCACCTTAATTACTATCCAGCTCGATGTGGTGGCTTTTCAGTACATTGCCATAGTCAAAAATTACTCAGTTCCGTCCGAGCAACGTGATTATCAATTAGTGTTTTCAGTAACTATATTGACAAGCAGATCTATATTGTTCTTTGCTTAAGCGTTCAAGGAAATTGCTGCCACCATGGTACACATTGTGCCTTCAGCACAATACAAGCTCAATAACATTAAATTCAGTAATCACAATTTGTGTAGTTTACATTAACCTAAAACAAGTTGAAGTGTTTATCACGTGTGTTTATGCATTGTGAAACGATTTCAGGCTGTGGTATTGTTTTACATGAATTCTGTCCTCCTGCTAGGAAATATCAAACATACAGAATTAAGCGCTCCCTGTTCAGTCACTTCAAAGAGACTATCAGTGCTACTAATAATCAAATATAGACGTAAAAATAAGTTTGTTACGCGCCATCATCATTATTTATTCCAAAAATTCCGTGTAGTAGTTGGATCACCATAGGGCGTCTATTCAAACCTATTACACGCTAGAGCCGCTTTCCAGAAGTCCGATGCCGCATGGTCTGATAATAATACAGGAAACTCAGGCAGTGGCATCACATGCTGTATCTCTCTGCGCTGCCCTTCGACGCTCTTGATCTTGCTCGGTCTCCTGACGAAATACGGCACCTTAGGTCCCGGCTTCAGCTCAGTCCCAGGTTCGACCCCTGACCCCGCAACAATAGTAACGAGTAGTTGCGAGTCGGCTTTAAAATCAGGAGAAATTAAGAGTCAAAATTCCTTTTGTTGGCATGGCGATGTGACGTTTTAAAATTAGGTTTAACGCAAAAATAGGTAATCACAAAATTTAAAAAAAAAATCTCTTTTAGTTGTCACGCAGCGGAGAAACTGACAAAGAGATATTGAGGTTCAATCTTCTATCGACGAAGAGGTCATTAGAGACAGAGCACAAGCTCATAAGCGGGAATTAAAACGGCCGAGTCCTTTTAAGAGGAGCTATAACGGCATTTGCCTTTACGCGGTTTAAAAAAGCCACTATAAAATTTATTCTAGATGGGGGGGGGGGGGGGGGGCGATATTTCAGCGCGGTCCTCCCGATGCGAATCCAGTGTCTTTCCACAGCGCGTCTTTGCTGTTCTATACAGGGTGAAAAGTATTTAAACTGACAAACTCTAGGAGGTTGTAGGGGACATCAAAACAAATATTTTTCCCTAATGTCATTTTTTCCTATGAGGAGTATTTATACCGGTAGAGGAAGATTTCTCTGGCGGCAAATTAATTAAACCAACAAACAATTTTCCATTATTCTATGACCAAGAGACAACACATTAACACAACCCAATTTGAATTACAGTAGATTTTCAAAAATGCCTCCACTGACATGTAAACAAAGTTTACACAGTCGGATCATGTTCTGTCTGACACGGGTAAAAGCCCCAGGAGTATCTTGAATTGTTCCTGCTGCTGCTATTATCTGGGCTACCAGATCCTCTTCTGATGCAATAGGAGTTGTGTAAACAAGGTTGCGCATCTCTCCCCACACAGAAAAGTCCAGAGGGGACATATCTGGGGATCGAGCAGGTCATGATACAGGACCACCTCTGCCAATCCACGTTTTTGGGAACCGTCGGTCCAGGAATCGCCACACACGACGACTCAAATGTGCTGGCGCCCCGTCATGTTGGAGCCACGTGCGTTGTCTTGTAGGGAGCGGGACGTCTTCCAGCAAGTCTGGAAATGCTCTGGCGAGAAAATTGTAATAGTGCCTGCCATTTAATGGCCTTGGTAGCAGATACGGCCCAATTAAACAGTCCTCAACAACACCGACTCACACATTAACGAAGAATCGCACTTGTCGATCAATCCGCTATGCGGCTCGTCCGTTATGGTGCGCTACGTAGTACGCACCAACCGCATCAGTGTACTCACTCCAAGTGTATCGCTCCATTAGTAAACAGAGACAGTGCACTACAACACTGGTGGACAGCAGTTGCCCACAACTGAAGAGCGTAACCTCTAACAACTAAAGATCGTAATACGGCCTCTAACAACTGAAGAGCGTAATACAGCCTCCACCGGATTAAATAATCCTCATAGAAAAAAATGACATTAGGGAAAAATATTTGTTTTGATGTCTCCTACAACCTCCCAGAGTTTGTCGGTTTAAATACTTTTCACCCTGTAGAAAAGGTGTAGTTGTCCAAACGCCATGTCATGTTGCATTAACAAACAGAAACAACGCAGCGCGATCCTGGCACGGAGAAAGAGAATTGTTTTACAATCGTTTTACTGCAATTGGCTTAGGACGTCATGTGAAGGATGGGCACCAATATTACTTGCACACTGCGTCACGAAGCCATACACTTCCAATATTCTGTACAAAACTAGAAAATAGGATAAGCGGAAGTGGAAAATTCTTAAGTAGTGGTGTCATTATTCTGACGAAAAATCTGTAGAGGAAACTACTATCTATGACAAAACTCTCCCGAACTATTTAGTAAGAAGTAGAAACAGTCCGTCAAAGAACTTCACGTGCCCCTTTGGAGTTTGCGAAAAGTAGTGTGTTTCCATTCGACGGATGGCTATTGACGTCGACGGTTGGTCGTAAGTATTCATGTGGTGAAGACCTACCGGAGGGGACTACAAGAGAACTGTTTTCGTTTATTGTGTATGTCTCAGATCTACAATTACGACGGAGAAATTAAATGGAAAATCTGTTTAGCAGGCTCTCTGAAGAACTTTTAAATTATGATTGCTGGCACAAAAGATTTTATGAAGTATAATCATTATCACTGAAAGACAATCGAAAGCTATGGTTTTGTGTTTCCATAGCCGGATTGATACCATTGGCTAGATCTAGCTGGACAATCAATAACTCGTTTGCTTTACCTTTACGTACAACCGGTTTCTAGTTTCGCACTGATTACTAAGTACAATACAGGAATACTGGAAATTCCGAATAAGACATCCTGGTTACTGCAACTGTCGTTTTACAAAACGAACGCTTGATATACGAGGTGGGGCAAAAGAAGTATTCATTGAATACGTTCAGAAATATTACAAGAACAAGAAGATGAGTTTCAAATCATTGTTTATGACACTCAAGATTTTAAACATGGCTGAAACAGCAACTGTTGAAATTCTTCACGGTAAATGATGACAGCCAAAACAGTTGCAGGAGAAAGATTTATTAAAATTCTTGACCAAAGTTTCGGTATATGTAAATATACCTTCATCAGAAGTAAAAAATCCTGAACAGGAAGACACTTTCATTAACAAAAACTTACCATCGGAAATGAGAAATAAAAAACACTAAAGCTTAAGTAGCCGTAAAATTAGCAGAGTAATACATGCACAAATTACATCCTGCAATGGAGATTAATAAAACAATTGTGCTAAAGGCGTCGTCAAAAGTTAAGACATCATCTCTACTTGTACAACATGATTATGGGCACAAGCTCAATGCGAACACAGTTTAGCACCAGTACTTCACCTACGAACTATCGTGACGAGAGTGTGAAAGCAATAGGACAGATGGTTTCGCCGAGAGAGGGCACTTGTGGTATGTGGCAGACACTCGAGCACATTAAAATCCATGGATGCATACACAAGCGCATCAGACTTATTAAAAGTTGTGCTAATTCAAACTTTCTATCACACATTGACTCTTCTGGAAAAGTACTCCGGAAATAATCACTTGAAATTGCAATATGCCGCAACTCGCTGTAATAGAGGCATATTAAATTAATGATGCTAACTACTTAGGCCATGAGGAATTCCGAACAACTTCTCCATTCTAGAATGAAATTTTCACTCTACAGAGGAGTGTGTGCTGATGTGAAACTTCCTGGCAGGTTAAAAACGTGTGCCGGACCGAGACTCGAACTCGGGACCTTTGCCATTCGCGGGCAAGTGCTCTACCAACAGAGGAATTAAAGCTGTGAGGACGGGGCGTGAGTCGTGCTTGGGTAGCTCAGTTGGTAGAGCACTTGCCCTAGATAGGCAAAGGTCCCGAGTACAACTTCTCCTTATTATAGAGAACATTTGATATTTCTTATAACAATTAACAACTATGACATGAACTGTGTGAACTTAAGCTTGCCTCTTCCTTTATGATAAAATGAGTTTTTCGTATCTGTTCTTTGTTTCACAGACAGAGAAAATACCAATTAACATTACTTTCGTTCGCTGCTTACACATACTTTACTATCACTTGAATTTTAGTATTACAGCAGTAATTATTCGACATCGAATTATGAAACCCTACACATCCTATCCCAAAACCAGTACTGCTCATAATTTCAGACAAAAGGTGACTAACTATCGTTATTCTTTACGCCCTACAGCAATACTAACACGTCATTTCATTCGTTCCTAGTACGTAACGATGAATGGCTCTGTTTATCACATTATTATTGCTGTTGCATTAGAACCAAAGAGGTAGAGAACATGGAAAAAGCATATTTGTGCCATCAACTGTACAATTTTATGTTTATTCTCAGACAGAGTATACAAGGAAATATGGCGGCACGCCATTTGAGGCTCTTCGTGTTGCCATGCTGTAAGTGTTTTTGTTTATTTTTCTTTCTCTAGGTACAGTTGGAGTTACTCGAGTTTTGACATTAGGCAGAATCGCGGTTAACTGATAGTGGGGGCAGGCCAAGTCCCAAGTAAGAATACTTGAAAGGGGATTTCTGGTTACAGTATTTACGTTGCAGCCAAGAATATTGGTGAGAACAGGGGGCTGTGAAGTATGTTTCACTTAATTGTGGGAGTATATTCCCCAGGAAAATGTATGGAACCTGATAGGTCTGGAAGTGTATAAGATATATATTCCGGGGAGGTTTAATAGGGATGGTAATCCTGGTAACCTCTGACGTTTATGAGTAGGCTGTTTGTAAAAGAATGGGTTACCAGGCAGAACACACTTCCATGAGTAAGAAAGAGGGGTACGCTCAGTGGGCGTATTTTGATTTTAATTTCACCTAAACCACTTTCATCAAAAGCAGGAGGGCAGACTGATTACTAACCATGAAAAGAAGGGCTTCTCGAATGAGCTATTGAGGACAAGGATCTAATTAAAAGACTTCGCCTTTAATTTCTCAAAGCTACCATAGATAGCAGCCGAAAGATAAACATAGTAGATGATTGGTATGTGTGTACAGACTTCATTGAACCAGTCAAATCCTTTAAAATAAATTTGAAGACGTAGTTTTCTATTATTATTAAACCAGTGTAATGAGTTGTTTAGGGAATCTTGACAGAGCATTCAAAGATAAGTGTGAACTGCCACTTGGCGTTTATTTATCATTAAACCGACAATATTCACTGGCCAATAAACATACATATTGTTGTTGTTGTGGTCTTCAGTCCTGATACTGGTTTGATGCAGCTCTCCATGCTACTCTATCCTGTGCAAGCTTCTTTATCTCCCAGTACCTACTGCAGCCTACATCCTTCTGAATCTGCTTAGTGTATTCATCTCTTGGTCTCCCACTACGATTTTTACCCTCCACGGTGCCCTCCAGCACTAAATTGGTGATTCCTTGATGCCTCAGAACATGTCCCACCAACCGATCCCTTCTTCTAGTCTAGTTGTGCCACGAACTCCTCTTCTCCCCTATTCTATTCAATACCTCCTCATTAGTTATGTGATCTACCCATCTAATCTTCAGCATTCTTCTGTAGCACCACATTTCGAAAGCTTCTATTCTCTTCTTGTCTAAACTATTTATCGTCCATGTTTCACTTCCATACATGGCTACACTCCATACAAATACTATCAGAAACGCCTTCCTGACACTTAAATCAATACTCGATATTAACAAATTTCTCTTGTTCAGAAACACTTTCCTTGCCATTGCTAGCCTACATTTTATATCCTTTCTACTTCGACCATCACCAGTTATTTTGCTCCCCAAATAGCAAAACTCCTTTACTACTTTAAGTGTCTCATTTCCTAATCCAATTGCTTCAGCATCACCCGACTTAATTCGACTGCATTCCATTATCCCCGTTTTGCTTTTGTTGATGTTCATCTTATACCCTCCTTCCAAGACACTGTCACATACACATTAACACGAACAAAACTGGATCTTGCTGTTGTTGAAAAATAACACAACGTCAACTCTGAGTAGGGATTATACATTTACACACATAAACACGACGAGTAGCGAGAGCATTGTTGGGATGCTGCGTTGAGAAAAACCATTCACACATGTATTCAGTGAATTCCTTAGAAACCATTACTTTATTATAGTTCTACATAATGAAATACTATAAAACGGGGATATAGAGAAACTATCACGCCAACATATGGAATGACCTAAGTTCCCGATACAAATTGCGAATTTAGATATCTCCAATGATTTCACACGATTGACTTCTAAATACGAGAGAGAATTCTGTCTCACCATCGATACTACGGATGCCGGCGGATTGACTGAAAGACACACTGTCGGTCATAAAAGCACTATCACAGGAAGACTGACTAAAATCCCGAAGTACATTGCAGGTCGTACTATACGTAAAACGTGGATAACTTAATTCTCTACCGAGCTCAGTGTAGTCCGCACTGCAGAAAACATTAGCATGCCGTCGCACAAGGGCACAAAGACACAAATACTCGACAGCCAGAAAGGGAATGTGAATTATGAACTCACGTGAATTACATTAGCTCACATACGTTAATCCTGAAAAGCAGAAGTGGATGCACTAGAATAAACACTAACGAGCATGAAATTCCTTTGTACGATCTCTACACGTGGACAGCGGAGCAACACATGAAATAATTTCGCGACAGATACCAGAAGATCTCCTAAACGCATGATTTATACCAGGCTGTTCCAGCTCGTCGGCTCCGTTGTGAGCCGCGGAGCGCTCCATTCTCCAGGGAGCCGTTCGCTCGCTGTGACCATTCAAGTGGGCCGAAACGCCGGCACGTGGCACGGCTGGCTGAGGCAGGCGGCAAGGCAAGCGTTTTGACGTGCCTGCTGCGTGTTACAAGATCGACTACCTCATACTCTTAGCTGCTAAGACGTTATAAAGGCACATTTGCATGCCGAGCGTGAGTTTCCTCGGAAACGCGAGATATTAATTAAATAAATAATCAGTGACAAATAAATAAAGCCTATGGCACACAACTGCAGCGCTGTGTCGCTGATAAAACAAAAGTACATTTTCGTTAGTCGTATGTTTGATTAAAAAAAAAAAAAAAAGGAAGAGCCCTGGTTGAAGTGGTGCGAGAAGCACGTATTTTAGTTTATTGTCTGGCACACCGCCATATTTCATGATATAGAAAATTACTGCGAGTTGCAACCATACTAGGCACACGATTCTGAAAAGTATTTATATTTATAAAAGTAAGTAGGATTATGAACTGTAGGCTTATTCATTGAATATATCTGATTTAACTAACTGTGTAATTTTTTATGTTTAGTAGACAGTCACCTCTGTACGACGTATTGACATGGCTGGCAAATTATTCTAATATTGAGATTTAGATTTGAGTCCGCACCTACCGCAGCAGTCTTTGGAAACGATTTAAATACGAAGTCCGATTATTTGAGTCTTATTTCACGGTCAACTACGAATAACATTACATTTACGAAAAAGCCATTGTCAAGCGTCTGATACCGAATAATCAAAACCTGACGACTCATAGGAGAGCCAATCATACAGATAAAAATAATTAATATTTTATTTTATTATATTTTATTTTATTTTATTTTATTTATTTTATATTGGCGACCGTGACAGGACTTGTTATTTTGTCATTTGTTACATTGTTCTCTTTGTTTCATGTGAAAAATCAACCTTCTGGTCCTGGACTTGACTATATGAGAAATAAAAAAAATCAGAAGATATTTGCCAATTATAAAATTTTGCGGGAAGACGCAAAGAAGCTTCCAGCAAAATAAGGTAAGACGCAGCATCTTTGCATTAGCAGGCTTGACCAGACGTATAATTCAGTGTATTAGCTTTTCAGTAAAATTCTGTAGTGTTTCTTTTCCGCATAACAGTTTCAGTGATAAATTCCATTCTCAGTATTTTTCCTTAAACAATAACGTATGCAACAATACCAATACACGAGTGTACAATATGGCCGACTTCTGTACGATATCATGTAACATGGCCAGCAGCCATTACCAATAATCTCAAATTCAGTTTATATTTTTAAATTAACAGACAGCCATTGTTGCTACGACCGATTCATGCTCAACTGCATTTTATTTTAAAACCAGTGTCAAACATTAATTTCTTGAAATATATAGCACGTGTGGCATGGTAATAACTAGAAAACAATACGCAAAAATGGAACAGCAAAGACGTACTATTCAGACGCAATCCGACTCGGACGAGAGACAAATGTTAGAAAATGACTTTACGACAGCAACCGGTAGTGACGATACATCAAATATTGACGCAAGTGTCAACGGAAATTTTGACAATAGGCCGTCCACCACAAAAATTTCAAAGTCTCAGTCAGAGCCCATGTTAATACATGACGTCACGTCTAATGACGCGGCGGGGGCAGAGACCTTGCAAACAGTAAACATTGCCAACATGTTACAAACGCTAATGAAACAAAACGCAGAAAATATGGCAACCTTAAGGATGCAGAACGCGGAAAACATGGCAACCTTAAAGACACAAAATGAACAGTTAAAGACACAAAATGACGAAATTAAATCTGATCTCATAGCAATCAAGGCATGTAATGACACTTTGTGTAAACGTGTGGAACTTATAGACGCCACACTGACCGAACAGATGACTGAACTCAGTACGAAATTTTCCAAGCTTAATACGAGACAAGAAAAGACTACAAATGACGTAGCACTTTTACAGAAACAATTAAAAAACCTTAATGTCACGTGTGAAGCTCTTACTGAACAAATTCAAACATATCCTTCAGTACACGACAACCTTGAAAAACGAATTACTGACGTGCAGAATAAATTTGACGATGTTGAACAACACCTGACTGACATCTTACAATCTGATGCCACAGCTCATTTTCAAAATATTAATAAAGAATTTCATGATTGGGTAGAGAACAAAGACAAACATTTTGATAGATGCATACGTGAAAATTTACCAACAATTGTGCACGACTCCGTAGCGGAATACATCACTAATAACAAACAGCTGATTAGTGACGCAGTACAATCCGTCACTGCACCCATGAGACAATTCACCGATCAACCACAGTCTGAATGTAACGAAAATATCAGTCAAAATGTACAGTTCAGAAACCAATATACATTCGAGTATGACGCACACATACCGCACACCACAAACACACAAGAACAAAACACACCACGACTACAACACATACCACGACGTGCAACCACAAACACAAGCTATTATCATGGTAAACCACAGCAACATTATCGTAATTACTCGCCAGCTGAGCATTGCAGTAATTACAGTGGAACAAATCCATATCATAATGCAAAGGAAGACGAAAGCTTAATAAAACACAGGCAATTTCAGGCTTTTATCCCAGAGAAACGAACCATTCATCCGGTGATTTTTCTTAAATCTTTTAGTAACGCATTTCCACGCACTTGGAGTGACCGGAAAAAGATTTCATATATTGTCGGTTACATCCAAGGCGATGCAGCTGTCTGGGCATACAGTCAAGCTGACGTATGTACCACGTACAGTGAGTTTGAGCGTGCCTTTCTGAACAAATTCTGGTCGCAATCCGTCCAGGAGCGACTCAGGAGACAAATTTTAGAACCTGAAACTTTTAACAGTAAAAATGGTAACTTACGCAGATATTTTGAAAAATACTTGAACATGGGACATTTTTTAGACGAACCAGTCGCAACACGTGATATACTCCGAGCGTTGAAGGCCAAATTGCCTTTCAACATTAAGGAAAAACTTCTACATATCCCGGATGACGATTCAGATTATTTTTTAACAGCTTTAGATTCGGTTGACATGTTACTTGAAGATCAGCGCTTCGCGCGGCAAAACAGCAGCCGCAATGTTTACACTAGTGGTATGCAAAACATGCAGGCTTGCCAACACAATTCTGGCGCGCCCACAGTTGGATACGCGGTACAACAAAAACAGCAAACTCACATGCCGTCTCAGTACGGAAATCAAAATCAACACGCGTATTCCAATACGAACAATAGTTACAACAGTAATAACATTTCATGCGGCAATCCATACAAAAGGCACCGCGGTAATAACTGCAACGGTAACAACGGATACAAAGGTAATAACAAAAACACAAACAGAAATAGAAATAATAATAACTACGAGCGAAGACAGCATCAAGGTTGGACTCGTAACGATCAGTACTTTCATTCAAACTCTGCTTTACCACAGCAGCCACCAGGTCAAAATTGGAGCATACCTTACGACCGACAGGTAAGTTATAATGCGCAACAGCAACAACAACCGCAAAAGTTTGGAGATCATAATAGGCAATATCCGAATGTGAATATAATAGAAATGACACCTGATGCACAACCTCAATATGTGTCAGTACCTAGTACAAATGATAATCCAACAAACTAGAAACAGTCACTACTTTGCCCCAGGTCGTGGCTGAAGAATCCTTGGGGGGCGGCTTCAATGTTAATCAGTTATTTGACACCACACTTGAACAACAGAATAATGATATGCCGAGTAATTCTAAACAAAAACTACCTGTTTTATTTATAAGATACAACCACAATAACAATATATCAGATGAACTTTTACAAGACAGTACACAATGTCGTTTAAACACAAATGAAATTGTTTTAGCATCCACTACTGGTGTAGTAGGTGGGATTCCAACTACTATTATCCTAGATACAGGTGCAGCTGTGAGCGTTTTATCTTTTAATTTTTATAAAAAGATGTGTGAATTGGAACCTGTGCCTGAGTTTCCTGCCCAAAACTGTAAAATAACTACTGCACTAGGTAATAAGTCATGTAGGGTTACGAAGCAAGTTTTTGTAAACGTTAAAATAGGTAATGGAACCGTACAATGGCCATTCCTGGTTGTACAAAACCTTGTGACAAATTGCATATTAGGAATAGATATTATGAGCGAGAAGGACTGCATTATAGACTTCTCCAAAGGTAAATGTATTTTAAATGATAAAGGCAGTGTAATTATTATTGATTTGGACAGGAGAACTCTAAAGCATGACAAACACTGTACAGGGTACAAGGTTCAGTTAGTACTTGACAAAGACATTCAAGACATGCAAACACACTCATCTGACAGAGAGCTAATGGACTTGAAAACATTGCTTGATCATATGATAAGTGAAGCTACAGCTCTCAGTGTACATGAACGTATAAAACTACAGGAAGTGTTATCCAAATATTTACAAGTTTTTACCAAACGATTAGGTGTTATCAACACGTATGTGTACAAGATTGAAGTTAAGCCTCACAAGATCTTCTACCATAAGACATATAACGTACCGTTATCTTAACGACCTGCTGTGTGGCAAGAATTAAAACAAATGTTAGACTGGAAGGTCATTGAACCATCCACCTCACCTTATTGTAGTTCTCTACTTGTTGTCAAAAAATCAAATGGAGGCATTAGGTTAGTGTTAGACGCACGAGCTATTAATGAAATAATTTTACCGGTTCACACAAAACCTGAAAATTTAGAAGAGCAATTACAGAAATTTCTAGATGCAAAATATTTTTCCACAATAGATCTCGCTAATTCGTTTTGGCAGGTGGGTATCACTCCTGATTCTCGGAAATATACTGCATTTATGTTCGGGGGGCGAACCTATCAGTTTTGTGTTCTACCCTTCGGACTGAATGTCAGCTCTGGGGTATTCATTACAGCCCTGGATACCGTGCTTGGCGACGATTTAGTTGAGACAGTCACACACTATGTAGATGATATACTGATAGCTACACAATCCTGGAATGAACACGTTGACACACTTCAAAGAATTTTAGAAAAATTTGCACAAGCTGGAGTCACAGCCAACCTAAGAAAATCAAAATTTGGTTGCAGTGAGATAAAGTATTTAGGACATATCATTAATTCACAGGGCATACGTCCGGATCCCAGTAAATTAGATGCTATCAGAAACTTTCCTAGCCCTCGAACTAAAAAGCAGTTAAAATCATTCCTTGGGCTATGTTCATTTTTCAGACGTTTTTTGCCACAACCACTTTTGAACAGTAAACATCTGCTAAATCTACTCAGAAGGAATCAAGTTTGGATCTGGTCGGAACAGTGCCAGAATGACTTTAATACAATTAAACATGCTTTAGTGAATGCTAACATTTTGAGCCATCCAGATTTCAATTTAGATTTTTGTATGACTTGTGACGCTTCACGTACTGGCTTGGGCTGTTGCTTATTTCAAGTTGTAAAGAATAAAGAGGAGGAACAGATAAGAATTATTGGGTTTGCGAGTCGCACTCTAACTGAATGTGAGCGTACATACTCCACTACTGAGTTAGAAACACTTTCCATAGTATGGGCATTCAAGAAATTCAATTATTATTTATTTGGAAAACATACGGTAATTTACACCGATCACCAGGCCCTGACATTTTTGTTAACTTGTAAACTTGTACATCCTAGACTATCACGATGGGCAGTTACACTTCAGAACTACTCTTTTGAAATTAAGTACATAAGAGGTAAGGACAACACCATTGCAGACACTTTGTCTAGACTTCCACAAGGTATGAATGATACCAACATTGACTTAGAAAATATAAATGACTACAGGATTCTCTTAATGCAAGACAAGCAGTATCACCAATATTATATTGATATGTGCAGAAACATGGCTGAATTACAAAAATCTGATCCTCACTGGTATAAGATAATAACATTACTGGTAGAAAAACACAACCATCCTTTGACTCAGTATTACAAGTTACACAATGATGTGTTATTTTACCGCCGACATCCAAATGCTACTAACTGGTGTGTATGCATTCCCAAAGAGTCTGAACGTAATCTAATTTGGCACACACACTTAGTTTGGGGTCATTATGGGACGAAAAAGTGTTTGGCAAAGCTCAGTACATACTGTTATTTTAGCAATATGAGAAGAAAAATTTACAGGGAACTAAAAACATGTGTCATATGTCAAAAATCAAAACCTCAGAATTTATCCACAAAAACAGATTTACATTCTATTTTACCTAGTAAACCCCTGGAAATTCTGTGTACTGACATCAGTGGACCGCATCCAGCAAGCTCTGGAGGCGTCAAATATATCTTAGCTTTTTACGATATATTTTCTAAACACGTAAAACTTTATGCTTTAAAATCCGCCACTGCAAATGCTATAATACGAAGATTCTCAAGTGATTACCTGACGCACGTGGGAAAACCTAAAGCAATTCTGTCAGATAATGCAGCATACTACTCTGGGTACAAATGGAGAAATTTCTTGAAGGACAATAACATTAAAAGTATATTTATTTCGAGGTTTAGTCCACAATGTAACGCGACTGAGAGACTTTTCCGAGAATTAAATCGATTCATGAGGACCTATATTTCATCAAAACATACTAATTGGGTGTCCTACCTAAGTCTTTTCGAAGACGTACACAATAACTTAAATATTTACGATACAAATTACACACCTAACGAGATCATGTTCAATTGCAAACAGAACGATCAGTGGATAGAACCACTACCTAAGTTGTCAGACAAGGAAATCACACCTGAACAGAAAATAAAAGAAGTATTGACTACGCTGACACATCACGCACAGATACGAAACAAACATCACAGAAACATAATAAAAAGAAAACAAAAATTCGAGGTAGGAATGCTTGTACTACTTCGTACTCATCATAAATCTGTTGCACTCAAACGACGCAACGCTAAGTGGCGTCTGCTATATGAAGGACCTTATATAATTGTTAACATACCGCACCCTGGTGCGTATCTGTTACAACATCGTAGAACTAACAAAATTATTGGGCTATACGCACACCGAGATCTTAGAGCATTTCATGCTGAATAATGTAAAAGTCATACCCATCAAAATATTGCTAAGCAACTCGAAAAACTCTGTTGCTACAACACAGATAATAAGTAGTATAGAAATTTTCATTTCAGCGTTCCAGAGTCGCAGTTGAAGACAGAAGAACTTTTCTTTCAACGCCGCGGTTCCACCGAGAAGACTGAATATTAAAGTAAAATTTATGATTACGTAGCAGTGAATGATATATAAATTTTTCACGGAACATTTGTGACTGTAGGTACCACTGACTTGCTATGACACCTGACGAACCGACAGACGTCATCTGTGAAGCGATCTTTTACTTCGAGAAATAGATTAGACGCACATCTCTCAGCAAGAAAAGCATCTACCAGTAGTCAAGGCCACACAGACACACTACACACACGCACAAAACGCGAGGAATCGAACATTTTCTCTCTCTTACTATTTTGAATATTTATTGAGTAGTGAAAACGCCTGGTCTTGCCTACTGATGTAATGAATGTTGTGTCTAACCTATCTTAATTTCAGATGACATCACAAAAAACATCGATAATATCCCAGCAAAACCGCTAAAGAGGATGTAAATATCTGCAATTCATGTAATCAAATATGACACAATGTAATAACCTATAGCTATGTAATGATGATGTAAACATGTTTATGTGCAACTGTATTATGTTTATGCTAAGAAAATATGTGACGTGTGTATGTATTATTACTTATGTTTTTTTTTAAACTGATGTATAATGTAACTGTTACTGTGTGAAAATTTGAACGATAACGAGTGCCAAAATGTGAAAAACTTTAAAAAAAAAAAAAAATGCGTAGTGAACCACTGTCCACGGACATTAACGTACATTACTAAGTCTGCAACTACGCAGAAACCTATGTGAAAGAAACTGTTAATGACATTCATGATGCATCGTACCTTTGTTAACGCGATGAACGATTTCTTCGATGAGTAACCACGAACAGTTAGGTGAGCTATATAAAAAAAAAAAACTGAATATGTGAAGTGCATAATTCGTGCATCGTCTAGCGACATTACTACAGTACCCAACTTCAAGATGTTAACTGGATTAAATTGACACAAAGTGCCTGTCCAGAAAACAACACGACGGGTGGAAGAATTTTGGTTGGAACTTCAGGGAATGAAATGTTCTCGAAATGTGACGGACACGCTTACCTGGACTGTCCAAGGATCGACGCCAGCTATGTGCCGTCCGAGGTTCTGCAACCAAGCTTCCACGGAATATCGAAAACGAACTGCATATGGACTAATTACTCGACGGGTCACGTCTGATCTGTAATAAACAATGCTTTTTGTCACAACGAACTGCATCACAACGACTATAATGGAAATAGGAAATGGACATGCTTATGTATCAATCACGTTGTTATACAACGATGTTACTGTGATCAAAAAAAAACTTTACCACGACGATACTAACCTGTAAAAAATTATTGTGCAGCAGATGAATATGAACTGTGATAACGACACCATGTGTATAGGTCAACGCACCTGAAAAATACGGACATTTTTCTTTGAAGCATTTCATTGCAATGCTATGTAACTAAGAACATTCAACAATCTAAAGTTGTATTGTATTATAACAAATATTGTAATTTTAAAACTAAGTTACCTGTCATAGAATGTAGTCTTCATATGTAATCTTGGTGGAATATTTTCTTTGTGCAACGACTAAGAAATGCGCGCGCACACGAACAATATGAACTGCAATACTGTGCCGCGTGATCTAAATTTACGAAATAACAGCAGTGCCGTAGTTACACAGACGCTTCTGCGCATGCGCGCACTCTGTTTTGCCAACATAAGAACTTTTTCGGCGCACGCGCGTCATTCAAATTTTGTGTATAATATACAGTATAATGTAAGTCATGTAAATAGTTGTAGATAACTTAGATTTTCTTGTGCCTTTAGGTGAATTGCTCGCCTGCAGGTGTGTCCTTTCGCCTCGCAATTCAGGGGGCAATATAAAGGCACATTTGCATGCCGAGCGTGAGTTTCCTCGGAAACGCGAGATATTAATTAAATAAATAATCAGTGACAAATAAATAAAGCCTATGGCACACAACTGCAGCGCTGTGTCGCTGATAAAACAAAAGTACATTTTCGTTAGTCGTATGTTTGATTAAAAAAAAAAAAAAAAAGGAAGAGCCCTGGTTGAAGTGGTGCGAGAAGCACGTATTTTAGTTTATTGTCTGGCACACCGCCATATTTCATGATATAGAAAATTACTGCGAGTTGCAACCATACTAGGCACACGATTCTGAAAAGTATTTATATTTATAAAAGTAAGTAGGATTATGAACTGTAGGCTTATTCATTGAATATATCTGATTTAACTAACTGTGTAATTTTTTATGTTTAGTAGACAGTCACCTCTGTACGACGTATTGACATGGCTGGCAAATTATTCTAATATTGAGATTTAGATTTGAGTCCGCACCTACCGCAGCAGTCTTTGGAAACGATTTAAATACGAAGTCCGATTATTTGAGTCTTATTTCACGGTCAACTACGAATAACATTACATTTACGAAAAAGCCATTGTCAAGCGTCTGATACCGAATAATCAAAACCTGACGACTCATAGGAGAGCCAATCATACAGATAAAAATAATTAATATTTTATTTTATTATATTTTATTTTATTTTATTTTATTTATTTTATAACGTGGTGACATGGTACACCAGGAAATACGATGTTCAGGAAATAAACAAGAAAGAACTCTTTTACAAGAAATTGCATACTAAATTTATTGGGCCTCTGTAGCTTGACAGTTTCTTTTCATTACAAGATCGGAAATATCAGGCGTCAAAGTGTTCGTAGCGTTAACGCGGAGGATGGCCTTCATTGTTGCATCCTGAAGAAACGATCGTTCCTTACTTTTTACTCTTTTCATTGCTGAGACAAGCTGCTCACAACAATACGTAGATCCAAAGATGCACATGATCTGAGCGGCATTGTTGTGAAGCTTCGGAAATGTTTTTTCCTGTAAAGTACGATACTATCATGACAAATCCAACGTGTTGTAGTACTTGTCTTTCAACAAAGTGGAATTTTGCAAATCAATGATCTCAAATTGAAGTGACGATAACAAGTCATCGGGGGAAACTGAAAAAGGAGTGCTGAACACCTTAAGTTCCATTTCCAAACTAGTGAGGTCTCAGAATCGTGTTTCAAACGACGTGATGAGCTGCTTTAACTTTGCTTGGTAATCGCCGAAAGTAGTACCTTCAGGTAGTTTTAAAGAAGCTAGACAATTGAAGAACAAATGTCCATTACTCATCTGCCTCTCAAATAAACGTAACTTTTCCATGAACGCTTTGATCTGGTCGTGCATGTCAACAATTAGCTGCCCTTTGCCCTGCAATGACAGATTTAAATTATTCAGATACATAGTTATGTCAGCTAGGAACGCCAGGTCTGATATCCATTTTATATCTTTCAGAAAACGCATTTCTTCCCCTTTCATTTCGAGAAAAAGGGATATTTCTTCACCAGTGGCAAAGAAAACATCAATAACTCTTCCCCGACTCATCCAACGAACTGTACTGTGGTAAGGTATATCCCCATACTCAGCTTCCATATCTTTCAGGAATCCATTGAGTTGGGGATGATTCATACCGTGACGCCGCACAAAATTCACACACTTCACGACATCTTTCATTACGCCACCTAGCTCTACTATTTCACCACACATTGCCTCTTGGTGAATAAAACAATGAAGAGTCAAAATGTCTTTCCCGAATTCGTCCGTGAGTTTATTTTTCAAACGAGAAGCAAAACCTTGGTGACGCCGATCATTTGTGGTGCACCGTCTGTCGCTACAGAATGGAGCGCCGGCCGCGGTGGTCTTGCGGTTCTAGGCGCTGCAGTCCGGAACCGCGGGACTGCTACGGTCGCAGGTTCGAATCCTGCCTCGGGCATGGATGTGTGTGATGTCCTTAGGTTAGTTAGGTTTAAGTAGTTCTAAGTGCTAGGGGACTGATGACCTAAGATGTTAAGTCCCATAGTGCTCAGAGTCATTTGAACCATTTGAACAGAATGGAGCTTATCGCAGGGCAAATTCATATTGCCCACTGATTCAGAAACAGCTTCAAAAATGTCACGTCCTGTTGCGGTGTAATCGAGTGGTACCACATCCAAGAGTTTTGCGGTTACTTGCAGCTCCATGTCGACACCACGCACAAAGACTGCAAGCTGAGCACAGTCCGATGTGTCGGTGCTTTCGTCAAGCGCTAGCGAAAATGCAACAAAGCTCTCCGCCTTTTTCCTGAACTGTGTCTCTAAATCCGCTGCCATGTCCAGGATTCGATGAGACATTGTCTGCTTCGACAGGCTAACCCCTTCAATTGCCTGCACCTCCAATGGCTCTGAGCACTATGGGACTTCACATCTGTGGTCATCAGTCCCCTACAACTTAGAACTACTTAAACCTAACTAACCTAAGGACATCACACACATCCATGCCCGAAGTAGGATTCGAACCTGCGATCGTAGCGGTCACGCGGTTCCAGACTGAAGCGCCTAGAACCGCACGGCCACACCGGCCTGCACCCTGCACCTCCCTTGTAAACAAACATTCTGCAACTGCTACCATGCACTATTTTACGAGTGGTCCCACCGAAAACGGCTTGCCAGAACACGAACTATGATGCATGTTTTGATACCCTCTGTATTACGAACCCGGTTTTAAACTTAGGTCTCCTGGTATGTCGTTCTTAAGCCTGGCTACCAGTTCTCTGCGTGCAACGCCTTCTACCTGATCGTAGTGCGCTGCGTGAAGACGTGTATAATGTCGTTGTATGTTGTACCTCTTCGTATAATTAAATACTTTATGACATAAAAGACACTGCGGACCACCATCCCTCTCAATGAATAGAAAGGTATCCTCCAATAGAGGTACAGGGGTCCTGCGGCTAGTTATAGCTGTCATTGAACACGGATTGTTGCGTCAGTAGCGGCTGCATCCGGCCAGGGGGCAGTGAGTTCGCTTTCCCCCTCCACGCGGGCTCCGAGCTGCCGCAGTGAGCGCTCCGGAGCGCTCCGGCTCCCTGGAGCTCGGTTGGAACAACCTGATTTATACGCATCTAAACACTGACAGCTTGACTAATATTGAAACAATGAAGGGAAAATGATTAGGTAAGATAATATCGCACTAAAGCAAAAATTCTAATGCCTTCATGATACTATACATAGAGTAGAGCGGATCCACGTCTGTCTTACCTAGTCCTCAACCTGCGGGAGGTGTTTCAAACCATTTTCGTTCGCTGGTCTTTCACGGCCTTGGTGCGGTAAGATTGCTTCAAAGAGGCTAAGCTCGCCCTGATCAGCATAGAAGAAACACCCATTCGCTACTACAACCCAAGGAATTGTACAGGCGAAATCTCTGGCCACACACTAATGTTCTAAGATTGGCAAACATTTCTTAGCAGAACATGCTTCCCTTCGGACACAGAAAAGAGCCTCATAATATAAGGTACTTTCACACACAGGAGGTGGATGTAGGAATAAAGATACATTCATTCACATTATCCTACATTCACATTTATGCATGCACGAGGAATGGTAGGAACAATGCTGATACACTTATATGATTGGAATGATCAAACAGATGCACTGCTCCTTCCTCGAGGTCTGCTGCTGTAACAGTTGAGTAGCATGCGGCAGAAACGACAATACATACCGATGAAATATTATGAAACACATCTAACGAGTATGTTTCGAGTGCATGAGCACATTATCGGCAGATTAACTGTGCTCCATTTTGCATACAGTGATGTAATTGCTTATTTGTATTATTAAGCTTTTTTCATGAAAGTTCTCTGTGCCGTATACCTTAAGCCATATGATTTTCCGAGAATTCTTTCGCAAAAGCAAATCTTCTTATGGACATGCAGTATGTACAGATTTTAATCTTTTCCCCAGAATGAACAGTCGTGATTGAAGATGCGGGAACAAGTGTTGAGTCACGCTAGAATAGTTCAGTTGGTGGAGCATTTACTGCGAAATGCAAAAGTCCCTGTCTCGAATCCATGTCTGGTACGATTTCAATCTGTCAGGAAGTTTCTAATTCATTAGAAAAACAACTCCATAGGCTGCTCCTAAGCCATTTCTCCTTAAGTGCCTTTCTTCCATGAGTACAATCCAGCATGATATGCTGCAGCACTCGTGTGAAGTTTGGAAAGCAGGAGAGATGCCCGCGGAAGCGAAGCTGTGGAGGCGGGTCGTAAATCGTTCTTGGTTATCGCAACTGGCGGAGCACTTTCCCGCGAAATGTAAAGGTCACCGTTTAGAGTGCTGGTGTGGCTCACAGTTTTAATCTCACAAGGAGTTTCACCTATAAAATAGCTTTCAACATCACTAAAAATTCAAAAACGTAAGATGCTTACTCTGTGTAGTGACTCAAGACTTCCTTGTTGGATGATGCGATGCCTCTTTCTTGTATCAACATTTTTATTTAATTTATTCGGATTTTAACAGCTGCAGTACGGACGATCGAATTTATTTATAAAATGTATATTATATTTTAAATGAAGTGTGCTTTCGCATAACAAAACGTGCATTTCAGAAAGAAAAGCAGGTAATTTACTTTAAACATATAGCTACCAGTTTTAAAACGTAACTCACTGTCTTAATGACGTATTATGGCCACAAGTCTTCAAGAATCTAAAGGATACACCAGAAGTACGACGGTAGATGCGTTTTTCACCCATCGGCAAAATTGACGAATTCGATACATTTGATCGCAGACGATTTCGGCCTTACAAAAAACGTATAATCTACCACACCAGTGTGGAAAGTCTTATACTGGGCAGATGATTCGTGTACATCATTAACCATTCGTGAAGATGTCGGCAATTCCCTGCTGTGTATATAGACTGTTATTGTATTGCTTTCGATATTAACTACCTTTGCGCCACGTCTAGCATACAATGTTTGGATGTATATACTACCTTAGATATCGGCAGCGTGTTACATAATTATGAACCACCGTGTGGTTGCGCCATAGATACATCGAGGTTTGGAACATTATTGCATTTTGTTATTGTTCATTTGAGTGTTAATGACTGTTTTCGTACTATTTCAATATACATTGACAACTTAGACAAGAGTTGGCATAACGTTCATTTCTAAAAACCATTTATGTAACTCAATCATTCCACTTTGCAATGCACACTTACCGAATGCCGCCAACTGCAATATGCCTATAGTGAGTGATTTTGTAGGTAGTATTACACGTACACTGTTTATTTTGACTGCCATGGTATCTTGATATATATATACAGACGCCGTTATCCGTTTTTATATGCGTTTACGACCATTTTGAATACTAAATAAATGCATTATTGTTTCCTATTGATTGTTACTAGATTATGCACTGTTATTGACTATTTTGGAGATTTGTATAACATACAAAGAGTAGATGTATGTACTAACATAGAATCGATATCGATTGACGTAGACTTCGGGCGCCAGATGATTACACCATTGATCAGCATTAATTGCCATCTGTCAATGATTCTATGAGGCAATGATCTATATTTACTGGTTACAATGACTGTTACTATACTGTTCACAATGTTTGCGACTTGCATATTACATTGTGATTGGGTTTATACATCAACCTAGGCTTCGATAACATATAACCTTGAAATACGGCAGTGTTATACGGTGTAATTATAAACTGGAGATGATGTATACGTCCAGATAATCTTTACGTATCCTCCAGCACACAGTAAGGTTGACTAACATACGTATATTTTCATAGGTTTGGCTGCTACAATAACTTGTAAACCACAATCTCTTGTAATCTCTTCTCACTCTTGTATGGACACTTAGTTCCCATCTTTGTTATTTTAGATTTGAGCTGTTACCTGTGTCATGGCAGATTCATTCATCCACTTCTGTTCTCGTGTTTATATGAGTGACCTGATTACCGTACACATTGACATTTCCTCCTTGTACTGATCACATGATCACATACACTGGTTGTCTTTATATATTGCCTATAGTTAAGCCAATCGACAATAATGCGATTTCTGTTATCTGTTCCTATGTAGAACATTTTGTGTATAGATCTGTACAAGTTACTGTATCATTAGTCCTTCTATCTGAATAAAAAGTTTTTATGTTATTAGCAACGACTTCTGTGTATTTCCATATTTTTATTTACAGAGCTTGTCTAGTTTACTTCACTAATTTCCTTACGACGACTGTAGCTTTGACTGTTTTCTGTTTTCATTTTATACTTAACTTTATATTCTATATTGTTATACTTGAAATTGTGTGCAGCGACCTCCTAATGGTTTCTTCACCCATGAGCCTGTGCACTTATCATAGGTTAGTTGGCGTACGACCACCTCATGAAAACTCTGGCTGTCGCTGTCTCCAGACGACATGGCTATTGTACAGATGTCACTTTGTGTGCAGGGCAACTATGCTTGTCTGTACTTACTATTTAGTCATATCACAAGTATGAGAACGTCGTATGCTCTTAAAGCAGTGTTCTCGTTTAACTTTTGCTCTAATTCCTGTCATTCATGGCATATATAGACCTACATTACGATACTTCCATGTCAGTTTTAACGTCATTTGTTTGACAGTTGACGTATCTTTTTAACAGGTGACGTTCTCTTACGTTGCTAACAGCCAACAGACAAAGTGTCATCTTACCTTAGAAACTGCTATAAGTACAGTTTAATAGTTTTTTATTTTCTTAAAATACCATTAACGTTGAAAGCAAATCCCTGTCTTGTAATCTTTCGCTTCTAGGCCCTTCAGATTTGAATATAGCCGTTAATGGTCGAAACTAGTCATTAAACCATTACATGTAAGCTTTCACGGCCAGCGTCTTCATTAATTAAAACTTCGGGGCTGAATTGCCGTGGTCCGTATATAAAACTTCTTCTCCTTCCTGACGTTTCGTTGCCTACTGCGGGCAACATCTTCTGAGGTGAGTCGGCGACTGGCTGCTAGGCGCTAGAGGTCCCGCTTATATAGAGCGCTTAGATGGCGCACCACTCATCACGTGCTCTCGACTTTAAAATTATCTCTGGCTAGTGCCATCTCTCTCGATTGTAGGTAATCGATAGTCACTTCGTTGGTACAGAGTCGACCGCCGTATCTTGTCTAGTTTTAATCCTTCTTCTTTTTATTAATATTATTTTCGTGTTTGTAGATCTCTACAGCTTCTCTACACATGCGGGTATAATAATGTGAAGCCCTAGCTATCACGTGTGTCTCACTAAATTTTATTTCGTGATCACCGTCTTTGAAAACGTGTTCCGCTACAGCTGATTTGTCAATTTGTCCCAATCTAAATCTGCGTGTATGGAGAAGCTATAGAGATCTGCAAGCACCAAAATAATTTTAATAAAAAAAAGAAGGATTAAAACCAGACAAGATATGGCGGTCTACTCTGTACCAACGTAGTGACTATCGATTACTTATAATCGAGAGAGATGGCACTAGCATGAGATAATTTTAAAGTCGAAAGCACGTGATGAGCGGTGCGCCATCTAAGCGCTCTATATAAGCGGGACCTCCAGCGCCTAACAGCCAGTCGCCGACTCCCTCAGAAGGTGTTGCCCGCAGTAGGCAACGAAACGTCAGGAAGGAGAAGCAGTTTTATGTACGGACCACGGCAATTCAGCCCGGAAGTTTTAATTAATCTAGTCATTAAATTTCCTATATGAACTCTTGGCAAAAAGAGATATATAAAAGATCAATAGTCGTTCAAATAATTTATCGCGACTCTACACTGACAAACTAGGAGACGGATTCAAATTCCTCATCCCCAAGTACATCCTCACCGGATACATATACCAGCGGTCCTATATCTATCAAAAATTTGCAAACTCTTCCTCCTACATAGTCTGTTAAGCAATGTTCTTCCGCCAATTACGCATGGGGGTACCTTGTACTAACATTCACAGTGAACGTTTAACAGTGCCTGCACTGAAGATTCCTGGGAAAATAAAACTGAGTGTTTGACTGGGAGTCGATATCGGGAACTTTGCCTTTCGCAGGCAACTGCTCTACGAACTGAGCTACCCAAGCACGACTAGCGATCCGTTCTTACAGCTGTACTTCCGTCAGTACCTCGTCTCCTCCCTTCCAGAATTTCAAGACTAGCACTCATGGAAGAAACGCTACTGCGGAGACACAGCCTGGGGCATGTTTCCAGAATGAAATTTTCACTATGGAGCGGAGTGTGTGCTGATATGAAACTTCCTGGCAGATTAGAGTTTCATGTCGGACAGAGACTCGAACCCAGGACCTTTGCCTTTCGCGGGCAAGTGCTCTACAAACTTTCTTCCAGGAGTGCTAGTCTTGCAAGCTTCGTAGGAGACCGCTGTGAAGTTTGAAAGGCTATAGTCGAGTACTGGCGGAAGTGGAACTGTGACTAGATGTCCTCACTCGTGCCTGGGTAGCTCATTTGGTGGAGGATTTGCCTGCGAAAGGAAGCGGTCCCGAGTTCGAGTCTCGGTCTGGCACACATTTTAATACGGCAGGAAGTTTCATATCAGCGCATACTCCACTGCGGAGTGAAAATTTCGATTAGCATTGGGGTGCGAGATGCACCTTTCAACCCATAACCACATGTCTGTGTATCCCTTTGAAGTTTTGTTCAGAGTCCAACCCATTTATACTTGTAGCCCTGCTGATTGCTATAACATTGTTGAACGTAGCCCAGTTCGTCACATCTACTACACACAGTCTCAGCAATATAAACTACTTTCGCCCGTTCGCCACATCTACCACACACAGTCTCAGCACTATAAACTACTTTCCTCTGTGTAGGCTTTGCCACTGTATCCATCTCGGACAAGGCTGCTGTAGCTGCTACAGCCTCACTTAAAGGTTTTAGAAAATCCACGCACACTTTATGTAACACATGAACAGGCAGTCCCTACGTAAATGCATGTAGCGTCACCTGTCGACTCATACATTTTAATGTTTAACTTCCTAATGAAACCGGAAACACTCCCCAAAGTCTGTGCCTGGCTCCGAGCTATCCCAATAAGTCGTTCCTGGGAGTATGAAGTTGTGTTTTTACATCTATAACACTCTCCTATTCCTCTCTGCATATCTTGGAAGGATTGAATGTTTCACACCTTCTCGTGACGCATCACACACACTCTAGAATCACTTGCCAACTTCAGCTAAGTTGTACGTAACCTCTCGTCGTTCCAATTCCCTAATTTTGCAGCTGTTTGTGAATTATAAAAAATCCTCCACAGTTTTCCCCAAGAATGGAGTCAATAGGACAGGTGGGTTAATGTTAGGAACTGAAATAGGAATTGAGTCAGGAGATTTGATTAGTACATTCAAATTCATGTATTGCGGGTCTCCTCCAGGATATAATTGAAACAGCGGCAGTGTGGCTGAGGCAATCCAGTTGCTTCCCTCGTGTGTATGCGTGGCATCGTACAATCCTGCCAGACTGCGGCTTGGCTGAGCTGAGTTAGAGCACCACTGCTTTTGTCAGCAACATCATCTGGGATCAGTGGGTACAGTAGTGGTGGCTGAGACAAGACTGATGTCTCCCGCGCTGTGCTGGCTGTGACCCACTGCAGGAGCGCCGTCGCTGGCATACTCTGCCCACGGCTTGGCGTGTCCCCTGGCGGCAGTAGCTCTACATCTCCTGTCTCAGGGCAGGTTGCCATGACAGGAAGTCGAACTGTGGCCTTCTACAGCATTCCGGATGGTGCCACAAGTATCAAAGGCCCATGGGTGTAGTCTTCCGATACTAACAGAAGAATATTTCAGTACGGCAGTGGCTAGGTGTTTATACACTCATGAGCTATACTTGCTTGGGCTTTGCTATGCCTTGCTGCGTAATGAACACTTCCGCAGTCGCTGGTGTGACACAGCATCCACCTTCTTCCGTTTAGGTGCTGCTGTGTCAATTATTTTCAATCCTGCCTGGCTGGCCTCAAAATGCGCGACAGCTTTGTTGTGTTTTGAAAGCTCTCTCTCTCTCTCTTCTCTGAAAGTCAAGGCTGCTTAACTGAGAGTGTGAACACTAGCTCCAACTACACCAGTGAATCTACAATGAGATGTAGTGAAAACTGCAACTGGCTCGGCTCTAGTCTATTTTCTACCTTGCGTGTTTCGCACCAAATGCGTTCGATGAGCCACCGACCTGACTTCTCTTCATTCTTCCCTTAGCCTTTCTACCTCCATACCTAAATTCCCACTATCAGTCCGCTGTGGATCTAATTGATGCAGCATGTACTAAAATGTTCTTTGAACTGATGCTTTTTCACTTGCTGCCGCTTTACTCATCTATTTCCACCAAAAGCATACAAAACCCCCGCAAAAGAAAAAAAAGGAGGCCAGTGAAAACCATTCAGACCCATCCACAGGGTGATTCTGTGATGCTCTTACAGATTTTCAGGGATGGTGCAGAAGAGTAAATGTATCAATTTGAGGCAAGGGACCCTGGCTCAGAAACGTCCAAGCCGAAAGTTATAAGCGAAAATCGTTCTCATATTTCTGACTGTGGATTACCTGTACTGGTACCTTAAAAGCTATGAACCTTATCTCTTCTACTGAGAGCTCTTTGGTTTCCATATTTTGGAGGAGGTAGTGCCAACCAACGCAAGAAAAGTTGTGTAGTGAATATAAACCACAAAATGAATATTTTAAGAGCTATGGGCACCTGGTAATGTGTTTCACGGTATCGAAGATGAACAAGTGTTCATAGCTCTTAAGATATGTGTTTTGGAGCGCATGTTTACTGAACTTTTTTTCTAGTTTCGTCCGTACTACCATCTCTGAAAGTTAACAACAACTGTAACCATTTATGTATTCCCCTGTTAGAGGAATGACAGCGTTTCTCCCTTATAGTCGATTATTTCTAGATGAGGGTCTCTCACCTCAGACTGATACATCTTACCCATCGCTCCTGAAATTTCCTAAGGAATCAACACGTAACAGTTGAATACCATATTAATACAGTCTCAAATGATCGGTAGCATTATCTTCACAATAAGAAGATTAGTTCAGGAAAGTGAAGTTCACAATTAGTTTGCTTCAGTACAGTATGTTCTACAAAAAATATATGTCCTTACAGAAAATACCGAAACTTCTTTGAGACAAACATAATCCACAGCTTTTGGAGGAGAGTGAGTTCACATATTAGTAGGATAGCAGACAGTATACGAATGGTATGAAAGGTGCAGTTACCTTTTATTACAATTTGAAAGAAGTGAACTTTTTCTTCCATGGGTCGAATATGGAAATTCCGACTCACAGATCAATACATTACAACATAACCCACACATCCAGCTGTACATGAATGAAGTGGTTGGCAAGCCATAAGGTTATAAGATCTAAGACACTACCAAGTGAAAACGTCCTAAAACCGTTCATTTAGAGATCCAAATTTTCCAAGTGACTTCCCATGTGCAAGAGAATACCACGATCAAGTACCATAGGACTACCTTACACTTTGCACTTAATTCAGAAACGTGTTTCGTTAATAAATACAATTCTTGGGGTTACTGTCAGATATCACTGTGCAAGCCCCTTAATATTCCATCGGTGTTTGTTGTTGAAATCTCTGGCTGAAGACGCTGTTGCTTTTACTGACTTGGGGAGTTGGAAGTTTTAGGGATGAGGAGCAGCTAGTATACGACTATGGGAAGATGCTCAAAGTTGGACGAAAGTAGCCATCGTAGTGCCCAGTGCCCCCTGCTGGGAACTTAGAGAGGCCTTCTGTGAATGTGCTGTGGAATGAGCTGCCAGACGCTGCTGCAGTTTATAGCTGAATTAACTCTATGTGACACACTGTGTCAGGTCTTAAATCGAAGATTTTTGTTTTCCCTGTTTTAATTTAATAGCAGCCATTGCTACATACCAGGTAGCGCTAGGCTGAAATCATGCATCTCTGATACTAAGAGTGTCTGTCGTACAGATATATATGGCTGCCTTGTTGGGATACCATACGATCCACTGTTATGCCAGTCCCACCTGGATATCCGCTCCCCCCCCTGCACCCCAAATTCTATATGTCCCTCCAGATCCTCAAGCACCATGCACTCTGCCTTGCCTTCTGTATATGCCTCCCATCCCCCATGTGGATCCTCTATGACGTCATTCCTTTCCCCCATCTGCTACTATTCCTTGAACACATCCACATACTCTACACCTCCTGCCACTTTGATCCCCCACACCCCATGGTTGCTGCTCTCCTCTCCCATCCCTGCCCTCTGCCACACCTTCACTGTTGTGTCCCCCTTACCCTCCATCTCTACACCCTTCATCTCCTTTCCAAGGTGGCTTCTGTCAACTCCCCCTCCCAGATGATTCCCTCTCTCCCTCCATTTATCCCTCCTATCAACTCTGATCCTCACCCCCCCTCCTTTCCTCTGTCCTTTCCCTGGCCTCCCTCTTTCCTCCCCCCCTTCCATCCTGTTTTCTCCCCGCCTAACCTCTCCCTGCCTCCTTCCCCCTCCCCCAAGGCCTTTTATATTTCCGTCCTGTCTTTCCCCTGTCACGGCTGCCCAGCACCCCACCCCCCACTCTCATAGGTCCTCGTCCTCCATTGGCTCCTTTGTTCCCTCCCTCCGCTTCGTTTTTCCTCTTCCTCCCCTCCCCCCTTTTCTTTCCCATCATCTGTCCTGGTTCCTGCTGTCTGCCCTCGGCTGTGGTATGTCATATTTGTGCCAACTTTTTAGTGCAGTGTTCAAGTGAATGTTCACTGTTGCTCGTCTTTTGAAAGTGTTATGAACAGAAATCATGCTGTCGCTGGGTGTGAATTTTATATCTCTTGCGAGCAGAAACCAGACAGTCGCGGTGTTTCTTAACTGTCTGTGTATTATTTTACCTGTCTGCTTCATATGTATTTTATTAGCATCATCAATCCTATGTTCTATGTTTTAAGTTCCTCGATTTTCCACCATGTTACCATTTAAGTCTCCGATTTTATCTTCTGTTTTTATTATTTATTATCTTCATCTTCTGAAAACAGCTTGTGTAGGCTGAAGAGCAGAATAATAAGCTGCTCCCATGCGCCCCCTTCAGGGGGAATCGAAACTCAATAAATAAAAAAAAGTACCATACGAGAATGATGACGCAGGAGATCACAGTCAGCTCATTATAAAGTATGATGCCCCATGTTCTGGCAGTGGAGTATCACTGCTAATTTGTCAGGCTGGACCAGGCGTGTAGGTCGATGGTGCTCAGCACAACGTTTTCACTACATCTCATTGTAGATTCACTGGTGTAGTTGGAGCTAGTGTTCACACTCTCAGTTAAGCAGCCTTGACTTTCAGAGAAGAGAGAGAGAGAGAGAGAGAGAGAGAAGCTAATGAGCTTTCATGTAAGGCCTCCCTAGTGGGTGTTTAAGCTATGGCATCATACTTCTGCTTCATTCCCTCATCAAATTTCGTGCCAAAGTCGATCTACAACAGTTCGTAGTGGAGCCAGATGGGACTCTGTTCATGTTGGTTTTACTTCTGATAGGACCTTACGGTCACAGGAGAAACCACAGAAACTAGGCAAGCCGACTGACTTGCATACAAAGTCTCTTAGACTAGACTCATGGGGAATAACAGTGTAACATTGAGCCATGGTAATCTGGGTTGATGTAGAGGCAGACACGTCAATTAAAAAATTACGTGTGAATGAGTCCTTGAGATAAAATGAATAGTTGGATACAACAATGCGATTTATTTTCCACTGTTCGTTCTAGTAATGCGTTTCTTGAATATTGTTGTGACCTGTGCAATGCACCCGTTGAACATTTCCCGTCATTCCAGCAAGGCGTTTCTCATTTAAAGATGTACAAAAATATTATTTTTAATACCCTTGAGTACATATTGCAGTTGCTATCACTGTTATTATTATTCTTGCTATTATTATTATTGTTAATAGCAGAAGTAGTAAAAGTAAAAGTGAATTAAAGGACAAATATGAGCACCTTCTTTTGTTACTGACTTAAAGGTATATTTTTGGAAAAATATTATATATTTGTCCTTCATTAACAACTATAACGACTTTCGTACAAGATAAAGAGTAAAATAATAATCAATATTAACTATTTCTATTCGAAAATCAATGTGTACATGAAGGTTGTAAACTAGCAATAAGAAATATGGTGCAAATATGGGCGCTTTCGAAAAAAGTGATAAAAACCTTACAGATAATTTTAGTGAACAGGATATAACAATATAAAATTGTACTTGAAAAATTTAGCTGATTCATGTTGTATTGTTGATTGCGTTTACTTAAACTTATTGGCTTGACTTTTTTCATGTTAGAAAACATTTTACTTTTATCTGTTATTACTTTTTGCTCTGCTGCGAACTCGACCGCTTGTTGATAAGGTGCTCCGTGGGTTTGTAGATTAGACTGATGCTGAATCTGTCACCCCATATCATATAAACTGGTAGATTACCACCATGAACCCAATAGCCTACCTGAAAAATCAACTGCCGCGCACATCGGAAAACGTTGTTTGATAAGTTCCAGAAATTGTCAGCGGCCTCGCCTATTGTTTATGGTTGGAGGGACTGGAGCATTTCAGTTGAGCAGTTTACTTTAATGGTTGCTGAAAGATAGATTTCGATCTGATGAAATAATATTTATTCAAACATTTTGTGCCAAAATTACTCATGATACATAAACTTCGAAGTTATAAAACAATGTGAGAATGAATTTAAAGACCTAAAATAGATCAATGATAAGAAAATGAATGGTTGTTATCGTCGCCACCAGCATGTTGCTTGACAATTACGGCTGAGATGGTGCCCAGACACATAAAGGACACAGATTATAGTTTCATTCGTGATCGCAAAGCTTTAAAAATTACACAAAAAAATACGAATTTGAAGTAAGCATATAACAGATCAATGAATAAAGGAAGAATGAGCTCCAATGAGTGAACTCAATAGCCAAACAAAGATGAGAAAAATCCTCTCTGAAGCAAGAAGTAGACTGCCGAAAAACTTGCATACCAGGGCGTGAAGCGCGTAGATCAAGCTAGATAGCGTGAAAAATGGAAACCTGGAATGAATGCCTCTTCGTCCAGTATATCGCCATTTCCGAAGACGGGAGTGTGCTTTTCAAGTGGGATCTTACACTGATTGCCACTGAGATGGTTGCCGACGGCATTGGTGCGCCGAACCACGGCCGCTGTTAATTGTTACTGGACTAAGACAATGTGTTATTATTGCGTATGGCTGTTCTCATAATACTCCTGATTACCCGCCGCGGATGCGTGTTAAGTTCAAAGTGAAACTCCGAAGACTTGTCAGACGGCTGGCGCCAAGGAAAACACGTACAAGCACTGAGTCGAGAGTAGCGTCACCAAGCAGAAGTTCGAATCAGAATATCCACACGAATCTCAGTACCGACTACCGAATTCCTCTGCCAGTTCTTGGTAGCCTTCTTTCAGACGTCGGAAAGGCATCCCGCACCATCTTTTGGAGCCAATACCACAAAGGGCCTAAGTGCTCTTCCAATCAGGGATCTGGAAGTCCATTCCCTAAGCTCTTATCATAATGTTAAAAATGTATCCGCCAATGAGATACGTGTATCACGAAAGTGAAGGCTTGTTTGTCGGAAATTATGAGAACTTTTTCGGGCTTCGCACAGCGGCCTCCGGGAGGGGCAAAACATGCAAGTTTGCAGACACACTAGTGGCTATTTATTTTGCTTTAGGTAACATGTCTGGAGATCACACACAACTAGGTAACGGCAAATGGACAGCAAGGGACTCCACTCAGTAGTTACTAACAAGCAGAGTTCTCACCCCTTCCTCTTGTTGTTTCCTGCTCTGCCATAGACGACACCTGTCTTTCATCTCGCCGCTCATTGTCTGCAGAGTCTGAGCCAGGATAATAATCCTTGGAAGGCTCGTCCCACTTTCCGGGCAGTCTGCCATCTGACTGACTAGCAACTCTTCCAGAGCATGCGAAATTTCGTCCTGTTTTCACTCAAGCGGAAAGGAGTTCCCCTGGTCAGTACCAGATTCATTTAACGGGGAAAAGCTACTATAATAATGAAATGTTAGGTTAAGGGGCTCCGGAAAGGCTCAAAATCATGAAAGTTCAATTTTTACTTTTTTGCGTCTTCTGAATCTGCAGACTATTACCTTTTAATAAATATATAATTTATTCAATTCCGAAGACTACAACTATTTTTAAATTTTTTTTGAAATGTGTTCTACATAGGCGTGACCCACTGTGGCGCTGTTAAACTGCTGTCAAATTGTGTTATTATTAACGTCCGTGTTCATCAGGTACATTTTAGTGATGTGAGATAAAGTATCTGTTGTGGCTAACCTGCGATGGTTCAATATATATCGCTGGTGTGACTGTCGATTGTTTCATGTTTATTTACTCTGTCGTTATCTCGAAAATATTCGTAATTAATTCTGTTTCGTGAGTCTCTGTTTTGTTGAAGTATAATAATGAGTAAAGTTATTAGAAATCCTCTGAAGGCTTTTAAGAAAAGGAGAAATGTTGGAAAGCCAAAGGTATGTGTTATTACTGTAAACAATAAAGACGATAACCAAGTGAGTGAACCTAACCTCTCAAGTACACCTGCCCATAGCAGTCAAAGTGGGAAAGAAAATACTTCACAGAAGAAGCTTGGTTCAATGAGTGAAAACTATGAATGTTTTATGGGCGAATCGGATGTGAATGAAATATTTGATATGTCGGTTCTCAAAGGAATTTTTTCAAACTGTGTAAGATGTATTCATTGTAGTGAAGTTGGTCTGGAACTCTCCATAATAAAGCACGTAGGACTTGCTATTGAAATACAACTGAAATGTGATAAGTGTTCATACATGACCACCTTTTGGAACAGTGTTGCAGTAACTGCAACTGAAGAAAATGGTAGCAAAATCTACGAACACAACAACGAGCGATGCTTGCTTTAGACAAGGAACGCCTTCGGGCTGCAGACAGGGCTGTAAAGAGTCTAGAAATACAAGCAAGAGTAAACAGGAGGAGGAACAAGAGGAAGCTGGAGGAGGAGTTTGCAGAGGATGAAGATAATCCATCCTATGGACCTGGAATGCACTAAAAACTTAATCCAATCTTTGTCGCTTGATTCCCAAAACTTTTATTTTCTCATACTAATTACATGTTTTCTAAGGATCTTCCAAACATATTTGTTTCAAACTTTCAGTAAATGTTACACAGTACCTTCTGCATAATTTAACACAGCCTTTTTCCAAAAAACTGTATATTTTTGAATATATAAATAAAAAATTGCAAAAAAATGTTGTGAATTTTCATTACAATTGAAAAAAAATCATCTTTAATAACTGAACTAAAATTTTGTAAAAGCCCTGTGTTAAATTGTAGCCCATATTCCAATAAATAATCTGTAAAAAGTTCAACTTCCTACCTCAAATACTTTGTGAGGAAAGATGTAATTTATAAGCGTTATTTTAACATTGCAAGTATAGGGCGTTCCGGAGCCTCTTAAGTACAGAAAGGTGCGTAAACCACGTTGTTAGAAGCTACCCTTAACCAGTTAGTACTCAGTGCGCAGTACCGGTGAATAGTAGACAAGTAAAAACGGGATCAGAAAGTAAATAAAGTGGAAGAGTCTTGTACACAGGTTAGGGATGCAAATAGGATAAAACATGAGATGGAAGGCCTGTTTCAGGCCTTTATCCCCACATTTTCTCTCTATAAACACCTTGGGCTTCTCATGCGTGCCCCCTCACTGGGTTGCAGCCCTGGACCGACGGTCTCTTCTTGACATTACTTTTACCAAGAAATTGATTCAATTGATCCTTGAGGCTCCAGCACTCGCTATTTTGCGTCCCCGAGTGGTGGTTCTCTTGATCATGTTAGCGACAGGAAACATTTCGAATGGAGGAACTGAATTTTAAAACCCCATGGAAAATTAAGGTTTTTATATTGGTGTCCATATTTGCAGCAACTCTACCTCAGCAAGTGAATACTATCGAATTAGCATCAAGACGTGGGTTGCTAAAGACATTTTTCTAACAGTAGGTTAGGATTATGATTTTAGGATATCAATGTGAAATCAATTTAGGCCAGCAATAAGGGAATGTAAATAAGAAGATTTCGTAACCTGCCAAGGGTTTGCAGTCCAGAACAAACATCAATCTGGACAAAACCCGATGCTCCATGCACACTACAACACAGAGACGTTCCAACG
The DNA here is from genome assembly GCF_023864345.2 of Schistocerca serialis cubense. NCBI lineage: Eukaryota > Metazoa > Arthropoda > Insecta > Orthoptera > Acrididae > Schistocerca > Schistocerca serialis. Next base: position 1,020,738,116 of record NC_064639.1, read on the forward strand.
CTCCCCTGATAACTTCTATCAAGAACCGGCACCGCTTACATTCCTGGCAGTAGTTTTATTCCTTATCCTTTAGTAGTAGTTGTTCTCGTAGTATTTGAAATAGTATTAACACAATTAGACCGTATTTAGTACTGTTAATCGAACTGTCAAAAGACACGTTAAGATCTTGTTTGAGATAATAATTATTTGTATTTCTGCCACTTCATTACTATTTCTAAAATCTGTGGTGTCCTTCTTTCGGACATGTCCGAAGGATCAGTTGCAATATGATCCCACAGCCATTATGAACCAAGACACAAAGGAATTAATTGCTACTAGTGGACATTGCTTTAATACAATGGGGAAAGTTGAGACTTTTTACCATAGAGGGATTCAAACCGGGACCCTCTGCTTACTAGGCAGATGCGTGGCCACTGTCCCATTCAGACAGTCGTCAGCACAATCGCATGGACTACACTAGCTTGCCTCCCGTCAGGTGCTAATCCTCAACATATCCACACACTACAATGGCTCAAATGGCTCTGAGCACTATGGTACTTAACTTCTGAGGTCATCAGTCCCCTACAACTTAGAACTACTTAAAGCTAACAAACTTAAGGACATCACACACATCCATGCCCGAGGCAGGATTCGAACCTGCGACCGCAGCGGTCGCGCGGTTCCAGACTACAGCGCCTAGAACCGCTGGGCCACTACCGCCGGCCCATTACACCTCTAGTCCTCCTGGCCCCATAATGATAAAGGACAACGGGCACCACATCAGTAGTATATGGATGAGAATTAGAGTCTAACGGGAGGTGTGCAGGGTAGTCCGTGCAGTTACGATGACAACTTTGTCTTGATGGCACAGCAGTCAGCGTATCTGCCTAGTGATTAGGAAAATCCGTTTCGAATCTCAGTCATGGACTGTGCGGCTGATCCCGGCGGAGGTTCAAGTCCTCCCTCGGGCATGGGTGTGTGTGTGTTTGTCTTTAGGATAATTTAGGTTAAGTAGTGTGTGCTAGCTTAGGGACTGATGACCTTAGCAGTTAAGTCCCATAAGATTTCACACACATTTCAACATTTTTTATCGACTCTCAGTCCGCCACGAATCTTCAACTTTCCTCGTTGGTTTATATCAAAACCAACCATCAGCTAATGTATTTAACTCCCTTGTGTCTCACTGTTTATAATGTGGATATTGCTATGCGGCCCTCAAGAGAGGGCCTGCTTGTTCTAGCCAGATCAGGGTAAACAAGTAAATTAGTGTAACGTTTCTTGAATAACAAAGACTCTTTCCAATTAGTCTACCATAGAATTGCAGGTTCTTGTAATGTTAAGTCAATAACGAAGTGCTTCATAACAGTTTGGCGGCGGCTGTTCTGCGGAGATTGCCGCGTACGGCGTTCCCTCCAGTGGCGCTGTTCCGGCCGGTGCAGTGCCTTCGCCGCTGCGGCAGACGGCTCCCGCCCCACGCCGGTGGAGGAGTACTTGTTGGCAACCAGTTCGGCCGCGAAGGCGACCAGGGAGAGGCAGAGTCCCAGCGTGAGCAGCGCGAACTCCCCCTGCACGTGCGACAGCCGCAGCTTCACCGGCTCGTCGCCGGCCGGCGAGGAGGCGCGCGCGCCCGCCTGCACGGCCAGCTGCACGCGAGGCGCCATCCACTGCCGCGACACCTGCCGGGCCAAAGTGTCACTCTTTCAGGAGCGAATATGATGGCTCGGTCCCAGCCTGTCTAACGGTTTCCAAGCGGCACAAAAGTCTTAAATTCAAAACTTCATATAAACATATCAAAAAAGTTTTGCATCACCCCGATTCCCAGAACTCCTGAAGATGAACTTTGACTGTGGATATTGTATCACAGACACAGTCCCTTTGACTGTTCTGAGATGTCACCAACCCACCCAAAGATGTAAACAACCATGCATCAGAAGCGCCTATTAGACGGAGGGGGACCGACAGCTGATTCTCCCATCCCCACCCCCTGCCACGTCTTCACTGTTGTATCCCCCCTACCCTCCATCTCTACACCCTACATCTCCTTTCCCTAGGTGGCTTCCATCAACTCCCCCTCCCGGATGGTGCCCTCTCTCCCTCCATTTATCCCTCCTATCAACTCTGATCCTCACCCCCCTCCTTTCCTCCGTCCTTTCCCTGGGCTCCCTCTTCCTCCCCCCTTCCATCCTGTGTTTTCTCCCTGTCTACCCTCTCCCTTCTCCCCTCCAAGTCCTTTTGTACTCCCCTCCTCTGCCTTCCCCACTCTGTGGCACGTCTGCTCAGCACCCCCCACCCCTCTTCTGGATCCTCCTCTTCCATCGGCTCCTTTCCCCCCTTACACTTCACTTTTCCTCTCCTTCCCCCCTTTTTTTCCCCATCATCTGACCAGTTTCCCCCACCTGCTCTCGGGTGTGGTATGTCATATTTGTGCCAACTTTTTAGTGCAGTGTTAAAGTGAGTGTTCAGTGTTGTGCGTCTTTCCACAGTGTTGCGAACAGAAATCATGCTGTTGCTGGGTGTGCATTTTATATCTCTTGCTAACAGAATCCAGACTGTCGCCGTGTTTTTTAATTGTCTGTCTATTATTTTTCTGCTTCCTGTGTATTTTATTAGCATCATCAACCCTGTATTTTATGTATTAAGCTCCAGCATTTTCTGCCATTTTACCTGTAAGTCACCGAATTTATCGCCAGCTGTTATTATTTGTTCTTCATCTTTTTAAAACAAATTCTGTAGGCTGAAGAGTGGCGTAATAAGCTGCTGCCAGCCCGCCCCCTTAAGGGGGAATCGAAACTCAATAAAGGAAAAAAAAAAGGACAGCTGATCAGTTTCAGTCATTCCACCAGGAAGGATGTACATGGCTCGTGTTGCCTGTAGTTCAAACATGCCTAGATTTATCACATTATACGGAGTTCACTATCCGAAAATTGCCTCGAGCAATTAAACAGAGAACCGACTCGTGGAGATAACATCTTGGACCTACTGATAACAAACAGACCCAAACTTTTCGACTCTGTAAGCGCAGAACAGGGAATCAGTGATCATAAGACCGTTGCAACATCCCTGAATATGGGAGTAAATAGGAATATAAAAAAGGAAGGTTTATCTGTTTAGCAAGAGTAATAGAAGGCAGATTTCAGACTACCTAACAGATCAAACTGAAAATTTCTGTTCCGACACTGACAATGTTGAGTGTTTATCGAAAAAGTTCAAGGATATCGTAAAATGCATTACAGACTCAGCCAGAGGCTGGTTGAACATGAACGCAGCTGGAGTTTGTAGAATTCAGACTCTGCATTTGCTGAGCATGTACTCAGTGAGGGTCACAACTACCAGCCAGTGTACCATGAACTTCACTTAGAAAACAAAGGCCATAAACTCAACCTGCTCGAAGCCCTGGAAATTAACAAACATCTTGCTCACAGTTCAGATCTCATCCTAAATTACGAGGCACAGCTCAACACTTTCCCTCTCCTAAACTTCATATAACCATCTTTGTTGTTCATTACTTCCCACACTCTCTCTTCCTACAAATTCCCATTTTCCTGTATTCATTAAGTTGTTTTGTTTTGTTGCAGTTATCTTTGTATGCCACATAGACTGTAGTTTCAATAGATAAGGCTTTCTTTTAACTGGTACTTGTATTACTGTCCATGTTTAACACTCCTTGTAGATGTCTCATCAAATACTCTTCATATTTTACTTTGCTCACTTGTTTAATGAAAACTGATACACAGCAACTGCTTTGATTATAATGTTAAAGTTAAAATGCAGTACCACCACACTCTTCGACTGTAGGTTCCCTCAAACACCTCCATTTTCAAGGATTTATTTATTTCTGTTTATCTTATTGACATTGCTTAAGCTCCCTACGTGTTCTGTATTTTCATTGATAACTGTCTCTTCTTTTAATTTGTTGTGTATCACTCTCTGTGTTTCATACCTCCTGATGAAGCCTTGTCTAGTACTAATTTTATTTTATTTTAATAGTTTTGTTTATTAATAGAAACTGTTATGTAGGCATGCTATTCCTATTTTGCGCTAAAGGTTTTCCTGTCTACTCCATTGTTATCCATATACAGTTCAGTTTTTACTTTTTCACTGCTAAGATTTTACTTACTGTATGTTTCCACATCAGTCTACATGTGTTACTTCTCTTCCAATGTTTTCTGCTAATATTTAACTTCCTTGGTGATAACACTCAGTAAATGTCTGAAGAAGGCCTTGTAAGCCGAAAACCAGTTTACAATAAAAGTAATACTGTGGAACAAAAGCAAACTGGTGCTTTTCATTTATTATAATGTGGTTCTACCAAGAACTGACGGAAGATTCTGTTAATATGAAAAACTCAAATATTTTGGCTTAAGTTATCTATCGCTTAGCACTGATAACCTGGATGTTGAGCTCCCCTAATTCACACATCTGTCGTTCCCTGGTATAAAACAATAACGCTAGTAATCATTTGGAGAGCCTGAAATGGACGTTGAAGTACGAAAGCTGTACAAAAATTCCGAAACACAGTGAGAAATATTTACTTGCAAATGAATGCAGATGCTATCAAAGCCTCTAGTTTGCTCTGTAGTATTTGAAGACGAAACGCTCCTGTGTGATGTCCTCGATATGTTCCAAATGTGACTCGTCATCAAAACAGTTTTCTGTGTAGCTGTAAATCTGTTATGACAAAGCTAAGTGAATTCGAACGAGGGCATGGCTTGGCTTGGCTTGGCTTGGCTCTGAGCAGTATGGGAGAACGAGGGCATATTGGTGAATTTGGTATGGTGACAGCTTCCGTGAACAAGTTAATCGAAGAGTTTTGTGTTTGAAGAAGCACCGTTCCGATGATTTATACCGGGAACAGAGAAAGCAGAAAAACGTCGTCCATTCAGTCACAACGCGGACAAAAGCTTGTGTCGAGTGATCGTGAGAGAAGCTCACAGAAGAGGATTGTGTCGAGAAGAAAGAGAATGACAGCTGGAAATGTCTCTGCAGAACCGAATGTCGAACTCGGGAATCCTGTCGCCACGTAAACAACACATAGAGAGATCCATAAGCAGGGAAATGCAGGGCGACCCGGAATTCCAGTATCACTCATCAGTGATGCTTATGGCCATAAAACTTGGGAAAATTAAAAAGAGTCAATTGGTCGGATGAGTATTGTCCCACCGTGTTTCCACCTTCTGGCCGAGTAGGCGTCTCAAGACGGAAACATGGTGGGGTTTCTATGATAATTGGGCAGTCATATTGCGGCATTTCATTGGCCTCATGGTCTCCTTGTAAGTTCATATTACTGCCAAGGATTATGTTACCACTTAGGCCAATCAGATCTATCCCATGGTACAATGTTTGTTCCCCAATGATGATGCAGTGGTCCAAGAGTAGAGGGCCTCTGTCCACACAGCTTGCGTCGTCCAGAACCGGTTTTGTGAGCAGGAGGATGATTGTTTGCACCCCTCTGCCACCACAGTCACTAGATCTCAGCCGGCCGCGGTGGTCTAGCGGTTCTAGGCGCTCAGTCCGGAACCGCGAGACTGCTACGGTCGCACGTTCGAATCCTGCCTCGGGCATGGATGTGTGTGATGTCCTTAGGTTAGTTAGGTTTAAGTAGTTCTAAGTTCTAGGGGATTGATGACCACAGATGTTAAGTCCCATAGTGCTCAGAGCCATTGGCACTAGATCTCAACATTATTAAGTGTTTGTGCCCTTCTTTGCAAAGAAGTGTGCTTCATCGCTAACTACCATCGTCATCGTTACTTTAACTTGCCACTATGTTGCAGGAGGTATTATATACGATTCGTCGGCCGGTGTGGCCGAGCGGTTCTAGGCACTTCAGTCTGGAACCGCACGATCGCTACGGTCGCAAGCTCGAATCCTGCCTCTGGCATGGATGTTTGTGATGTCCTTAGATTAGATAGGTTTAAGTAGTTCTAAGTTCTAGGGGGCTGATGACCTCAGATGTTAAGTCCCATAGTGATCAGAGCCATTTGAACCAATATACGATTCCACTGCAAACCGTACAGGGGCTGTATTTGTCCGCTTCGAGACGGCTGGAAGTTGTTTTGAATGCCAAGGGCTTTTATAAATCGTATAAGGCATCATAATGTGTTGTGGTTTTGGTATTTCCATATTTTTATCCATGCTCGTATGCATCTCCTCTGCATGGAAGAAGAAACGCTGCAAGCGGCTATTAATCGACATAAAATGGTAGAATGGTCTTAAAAAACAGACTTCGGACATTATAGACAGCTAGGAGCCATTCGGTTTTTGCGATGACTGGATTCCATCTCTGACAAGGTCTTGTCAGTTTAATTCACTGCCTCTCTAATAGCACGAATTGTAAACTGAAGAGCCAAAGAAACTCATACACCTGCCTAATATCGTACGCCCCCGCGAGCACGCAGAAGTGCTGTACACGACATGGCATGGACCGAGTAATGTCTGAAGTTGTGCTACAGGGACCTGACGCCATGAATCTTGCAGGGATCTACATAAATCTGTAACAGTACAAGGGGTCGAAGGTCTCTTCTGAACAGCCCGTTGCAAAGCATCCCAGATATGATCAATAATGTTCATGTCCGGGGAGTTTGATGGACAGCATAAGTGTTTAAATTCAGAAGAGTGTTCCTGGAGCCACTCTGTAGCAATTTTGGACGTGTGAGGTCTGTGCACTGTCCTGCTGGAATTTCCCAAGTATGTCGGAATGCTCAATGGACATCAATGGATGCAGGTGATCAGACAAGATGCTTAAGTACGTGTCAGGTGTCAGAGTCGTATCTAGACGTATCAGTGGTCCCATATCACTCCAACTGCACACGCCCCACACCATTACAGAGGCTCCACTAGCTTGAACAGTCCCCTGCTGACATGCAGCGTCCATGGCTTCATGCGGCTGTCTCCATACTCGTACACTTCCACCCGATCGATAAATTTGAATCGAGACTCGTCCGACCAGGTAACATGTATCCAGTCATCAACAGTCCAACGTCGGTGCTGACGAGCCCAACGAGGCGTAAAGCTTTGTATCGTGCAGTGATCAAGGGTACACGACTGGGCCTTCAGCTCTGAAAGCTCATATCGATGATGTATCGTTGAATAGTTCGTACGGTGACACCTGTTGTTGGCCCAACATTGAAATCTGCAGCATTTTGCGGAAGGGTTGCACTTCTGTCACGTTGAACGATTCTCTCAGTGGTAGTTCGTCCCGTTGTTGCATGATCTATTTCCGGAAGAGCGATGTCGGAGATTCAATGTTTTACTCTATTCCTGATATTCACGGTGCACTCGTGAAATGATCGTACGGGAAAATACCCACTTCATAACTACGTCGGACATGGTGAGTCACATCGCTCTAGCATCGACTATAACATCACGTTCAAACTCACTTAAACCTCTATAACCTGCCATTGTAGAAGCAGTAACTGATCTAACAACTGAGAGAGGCACTCGTTGTCCTAATATACAGGCGTTGCCGACCGCAGCGCCGTATTCTGCTTGTTTACATTTCTCTGTATTGGAATACGCATGCCTATACCAGTTTCTTTGGCGCTTCACTGTGTGTTTCATATGCAGTTTTTGTGTAAGGAAACTTTGCTTGCTGTTGACTTGGCACTTTCTGTAGCCATACTCCACGATCGATGTGACGACGTGTCTGTGCTAGTTAGTGTACGGCTAAGCGGAGGCCTGTGATCTTCAGAACCCTTTCATTCCTGCAACCTACTAGTTCCGCAGTTCTCTTAGAGCCCTGTAATTTTAGCTCGTCGCGTTATCCTCTGTACTTAAAACGATTGTGACAGCATCTCCATTCCATTTCTCGTTCTTTGAAGTCTCTCTAGTATCTCCAGGGGGTAAGGTCTGCAGCTGTATGATTCAACTGTTAATCACAGTTGAACGTATTTTTGACCCACAACTTAAATAGCTTTGTTGAATGCGACCAAATTTTTATTGGCAAACAGCCGGAAACGTTTCACAACCGTTGTCTTTGACAACATAATTTCTCTGAAAATCATCCGCAGTTGCGAAAGATAAACTAAGCTTTGCAGCTTGAAGATGTCATTATTAATTACGACTCAACTTAGGAGCAAAGTTAATGGTATGTTATTACAGATCATTTAAAATCAATGTTGTTTTCAGTAACTGGAGCAAAGCAGGCATAGCAGAAATATGCTTGATGACGATAAAAACTGGCTCTAGCAACTGAGATAGCCTTGCAAAATCGAGGACGCCCAGATATCCCGACCGTACTTTTGGTGCCATAAACAAAACTATCTTCTGAACGGCATCTTACAAAGATTTTGAAAATTCTGCAAATCCCACTACACCAAAATGCTTCGTCAGAATTAAACATCAGAACATTTGAGTTTAAATTATGGTTTCCCCTAGGTAAAAGAATACTCCATTTTAGAGACACCGTTTTTGTTTTTAATTCAAGTTTAAGCGTTGTAAAAGCTGAGATGGCAGAGTGTTCCTTAGTTTGGACTCATAATTGCACACGGACAACCAAGGAAATTTTGGAAATGAAATACTAAGGTACCAACATCCAAGTCAAATAAATGGCTTTTGCCATTTATTGAAAAGCTATAGATGAAGTGTATATGCAGTACAGAAGGGGTTGTATACATTTCAAGTCCTTCGGAGGTGTAGTGCTAGCAGTGCTGAGGAAAGGAGACAGACGAAATTCGGAATCCTACGGGACACCGATCGAATGCCGGCAGTCACGAATTCGATACATCTATCCACAATAAAATTCTGTTTCTCGCACTTCAAAGTGCTTCACCGAACTATATAAAGTTCACAGGTCTGCTTCTAAAGCCTTCGTGAGGGCGGGTACTTGGCCAATTACCTTACAATTCCTAATAACATTGTCACCTGTCAGCGCGTGTTTAGGCTGACTTCCAATACTCCTGATTCAGCGTAGAGGTGAAACACGGGACATCTCCACCCACAACATTTCGCTCTTCACCTTTGGTAAGCTTTGTCAAGCGTAAAAGAATGTTGTGCTATGAAATCGTATGAGAGGGAGATAGCGCCCATGAACTCACATTAGGCCTGGCACTATCGTATCATGGGAAACCTCTACATGATCAACAACTGCTCGTCGTATAAGGTGTCGACTGCTTAAGGCGGCGCTAATCCGGTGGTCAGGCAGTGCAGATTGAGGGATGGAGCGGTTGCACTTTCTGTGCTCGCCTTCCCCTATCAGCTAGCGCTTCTGTGGTCTTCTTTCGGCTTTTCCCACGCTAACTTTGAGGCTGTTGTAAGTCACAACAACCTATCCCATTTTCCCTATTAGCGTTTTCCTCCTAGCATTTATAAAATCAGATTAGCTACTACCTAAACAGTTTTTATCATAAAGATGACAAGTTATTCCAGTAGCTCTGTTCTGGCATTCAGATGGGTACCACTATTGTGAGGTATCTGGCAAGAATTTCTTCTAGATGAATCATGATAGCCTTAATTCAGTGCAACAGAAACGTAAAAAGATACCATTTTTATTGTGTTTTTCATCATAGGTCTACTTGGCTGTTTATCAACCAGGAGTTAGCTCATGGCATTACTGAACGTAGTGACAGTGCATAGGGTACTGTAGTAACTTTCCTTCAATCGGATAGAAGCGCAGAATGGATTCATCTTAAAATTTTCACAATGTTGAGTTATTGTGCAAGTACACATCCAAAGAGTGGGACTTTCTACTTCCCATATGTTGTGTACATGTAACAATACACAATAGTATTGGTCTTTCATTCTATGAAGAAGTGTATGATAGTAATATGCTGTAATCTTTTGACTTAGTAGATCCTAAACCGGGGAAAAAATTGAGGTTCTTTATAGAAATCAGATACCTTTGGCAAAAAGTGAAAACAACAAGTATGATAGCGCTGGAGCGGCAGGAACAACTAGAAATCCTGTTGTAACACTTAAATCGGTTAGAAGTGGGTTTATTTTATGTAACTGTCTATCTGCAATTATGAAGTGCGTATTCCTTATTAGTTACAGTCATTCATTTGCGACAGGAAACTTATAGTTTTGTAATATATATATGAATAAAGCAAAATGATTTGCTAAAATAGTGAATTTTTATATAATGTGCATGTTTATAAGAAAGACACTGTTAATTGGAAGCTGGTTCATGCATAGGGCACTTGTATTGTAAGATGTAAAAGATGTAGTGAAGCCCCTCTTCAAAGGTAGTGGCATGAAGCGATGTAAAAGGTGGGCGTGGCGGTCGAACTGGGTGGCTCCTTGGTGGAAACGGTACGCAGTAAGTGACTAGCCGTAGCCCGGCACACTTCGACGGTGCCAAGAGAGGCAATTGAATGCTGCTTTGCAAGGGAATTTTGCCTTGGAAGTGGAGCTGGCTATTATTTGGTATTCTCGGCAAGAAGGAATGGCTCTAACATGGTGGAAACCGACGACAATCAGAAATTTTATAGAGCATTCGTACATCAAGAGCAGTGAGTACAGTAAGCTGTCACGTCGCTTTCCACCAAAACTTCGCCACTGCTTCGCTATCTTCGTACATCCAGATATTTATATGGGCATGGACCAGTTAATTTGGGTGAGTGGTTTTAATAATAATGCAAATGCTAAAAATCTGTGTTCGGGACCGTATTTCTATCCTTATCAGGAATCTATGCAAGGTCCTCTCCCAAGTGCTACTAAAACTCAGTATCCTGTTTTAAATGAACTGTTATTACTTTCAACAGTTATAAAGTGGTTACCTTTTGTTTGTCAAATGTGAAAGGAGTAACAAAAGTTAAAGGTAAAACAACAAAAGTGAAGTCATATAGGATTTTGCTAATGTACTCTCAGTATATCGCAAACTATAATTTTGCAAGAATACAGTGCCAGATTGTGTAAAAGTTATTGTCTAAAATATCTGCTTCCCCGTGGTAAAAAGGAGACAAGTTTGTTTTAAAATTAGTGGTGTCTTGATTCCTATCATGAATGACCCCTTTTTTTAGTTACTTTAGCTCAGTGTTGAATATTTTGCCTTGAAAAGTAGAATATAAACTACTCCAAGTGAAGTTAAGGAGTAGCTTTGTTTGAATTAGTCTTTTCTACTGAAACAACCGTAGAGCTTGACTAGTGACATTACACTCGTTAATGGGTACCCATTATACTCATCTATATATATATATATATATATATATATATATATATATATAAACAGTGTAATTGTGATTTTCTGTTTATTAGTGTTTTTTTTACATGTCAGTTGAGATAGAAGCCCCTATGTCCACATTTAGCTCTGCACTTCCTGCAGTAACAATTTAGTACTGTTTTAAGTAATGATCTTGAGGGTAGCCGTGATTAGTATTAGCTTAGTGCAAATTTGCTGTCCATAATTACTGGAGTGTGCGTTATCGATAACAGCAGCTATACACAGCTCAGAATACCCTACGTCAGTTTGTATCCTGTGCGGTATTCAAAGCGAAATATTAATGAAAGTAAGTTTGATAACCATTATCCAATTTTCTTAAAAATGTCTTTCCAAATTAATGTGCCCAATTGGGCTGGCTTCCGTTCATTTTTTTTAGTTCACATATGAATTTTACCACTTTCATTAAGTCCCAAGGTTTAAGTCTGTTTAGTTTTTCTATTAATTTTCCATATTCAAAATTATAGTCCGATACCTTTATCTAATAGACTCACGCACGGTCAAAATTCAAAATCCTCTCAGACAGTAACATTAACTTGTTCCACGGCAGGCTGGTGTTATAGTGTCCGTATGTTACCTCAGTTTGCACTTAGCCAGTAGGCTTTGTTGACGAACCCCGAAGTACCAAAGGTCAAAACAATAAAATTCCGGAATCGGTATCAAGGAACCTATCAGGATACAGAGTTACTACGAGTGTCATCAGAAAGTTACAACTGTCCACAAAAATCTTTGCCGTACCTGCAGGTAGGGTTAAGCTGTTTTAAGTGTAACTTAAACGCTCGTCTGCTTCTCTATATCTGCGCGAATCTTCCTAAAATTGTGTAGCAAATCTTCTCTTAAAAGATTAACAAACAAACTAATTCCAAACTTAAACTCGAGTGCTGTCCATAATTATGACTACACTGAATTGCACAAAGACTCAATATAATTTGCTCAACACTGTCTACAAACTGAACCTCACTGTTTCTATAAAAATGTAGTGCTGCCCTGAATTTAACCGGACTTTGGAAATGAAGGTGCAAGTGAACTTAAAAAGTTATTCCTGGTCATAAACTGTATTTTCGCATACCTTGTGCCTTGACAAACATTGCAGATTTTACGAAAGAGCGCGCAGGGTACATAGCTGCAAAGCATCATTAAAAAGTCCGACTGATAATTCCATACCACAGACTGCAACGTGCGTTCGTAGATAATACACTGAATGAGTGGAAATTTTAACTGGTAATAAACTACGTCTGACATAATTCAAAGAAAACTCTATACCAACAGTAATGCTTTAAAAATCAGCTGAATGTTAGTACATGCGTAATATGACTCCAGGAAATAAATTTAAAGAGGGGGAACCTCATCTTCCTAAGAGAGGAATACACGTGATAACCCTACTGTCTGAGCGTCGTTACTGCACTTTCACTAACACAAAACAATGCTCAGCGCTAGCGTGCTTACCTCAACCTCTCAACATTCCAGAAAAGCTAACAAACAATCCTCCTCCGCTTCTTTCTCAATAACAGCATCAAAATTATTCATACTCAATTTCGTCAATTTCATACCACACTTTTAAAGAAAATTTCCTTATCAGTTCTTCAAAATATGTCTGCTACTCAACACTGCTCAGCTTAGAAGGTGTGTGACTTTGTTGGCGCTATTCGCCAAAGGCGGTGTAGCACCGCGTGGATATGGTAGGAATAGCCGAAGATTATTAAGCTGCATGGTTTTGCTCTGTGTGAGCTATCTACATCTATGGTTCCGTAAGAAAGAGAATTTACAGAGTGACGAAAATAATAAGCATACCTGGCTAAAGGAGCTGCAGACCCTTTTCCTCAGGCGCCAGAGTCATCGTCATTGTAGGACATTAAGTCGAAAAAGGAAGATAAGAGATCAAAAGTCATTCATAAACGAATACAAGATGTTCCACACACCCTTAGAGCACGTCGCGGAATGACTGACTGATATGGGTTTGTGAAATATTTTGTCGGTAATACATGTCACTGTTTTGATATACTCAGGTATACTACGTGCTTAGTTTGCTGTTATGGACTTTTTTTGTTGGTAGTATTTATAATGATAGGACATAGGGTATTGTAAAGCTGTGTGACGGTGATAGTGATTGTATGCGTAAATCTTATTGAAAGAGGAAAGGAAGTAAACATAGATGAGGTTCAGAGTATGGTTGACAATTTATAATGTTTGGAATTGGCATTGCCTTTTGTTGTAAGAAAGCTGTACGATCATTGTGTTTAAATATTTGATAATGTCAGTTGTTTAGAGGCCAGATAGAACAAGCTGAATGTCGTGGGGAAGTGCTGTGGCCACACAGTTATTTCCAGGAAGTAGCTAGACTTTGGAGGCCCTCAATGCTTTTTCTGAACATGGTGATAGTGAAATTTTATGAGTAAGGGAATCCCAGGGGCATGACAGAGATAACGGGATGCTAATCAATGGTGAGTACGACACACGGTCTCCCGCCTACAGTCTCTGGAACGACTGACATAAATCTGCCCCAATCCATGTTTTATTTTCCAGTAAAGCCACAGATGTGTGTTTCAAGCGAAGTATCTAGCCTTCCCAAATAAAACCTTGAAACCAGACCTTCTACATTCTATCCACAAATTCATAGCATTGTAAAAGGAACGAATCACTGCAGACCAAATGTTTCAGAATATACAACTGTATTAACGAGACACAATACCAGACCGTACTGACCATAACTGTAGCAGTTTCCAGTGCTGTGCTGATTCTGGTTATGTTTTACGTAGCATAATTTTATTGTAACCGAAAATGCGTACAATTTCCAAAGCCACCTGTACATCAAATCCCAGTCGAATAGTTTACTTATAGAATTATGTACAGATAAGAAAGATTTAGAGTATTGTATTACCTGCATTACGCCTTAAGTGCGGTGTCTGTGCGTGGAATGGGAAATATTGTGATTCCGTTAGTCTGTTAGTGTGTATTTACAGGAAATGTATCCTCGTAAGAATATGCATTGAAGAAAATAAGGTTTTAGAACTAAGAGCGCAACCTAGGAACCATGTGGTTAGAGCTAGACACAGTGTGAGAGGAACCAGGAACGTTGCGTATAATTGCATTTTCTGCATGTGTGTCAAGAATTCTTCAGGGACACCTCGAAAACTCGAAGTTGTATTTATTAAATATTGAGGCAGTGTAGCAGTGTAGCCAGAAAAACTCCAAAGACCTTTCCTGGCGACAAGAGGCAGGGGAAAAGGACCAAGTAGCCAGGGAGAGTTCCAGTGAGAAAGGAACATTGGTGATTCAGTAACAGACATGGTAGCTATTTCACCACACTGGCTGAGCAGCGACCATCGCAGAATGACCACATGGTGACAAAGAGATATAATCTTAATGTTAATTGCACAAATAATCACAAAAAAGCCTAAGTCGGACACAAGAACGTTTTTCAGTGCTCTGACCGCTTAGAATATGCCTGCTACCACTCCTGAAAGGCAGAGCTGGGATTCCTTGCAGCTGCTGACTGGACAAGAAAAGTAGGGTTAATGACTCCATATTCACGTCACAGTAGCAAGGGACACAAGTCTGTCTTCCATAACAGCACTTAAGTTCAGGTGGAGTTCTAATCTGTTTGCAGCTGTACAGCCAGAATGTGAACCCTGTGTCAGTAGCTGTGTGTTGTAGACTTCGATCTTCTGTGGAGCAATTTCCTGTCTGGAGGGACTTAGGCTCAGTGAGATGTAGCACCGAGTATTGAGTGAAGATTGATAGGGAGCTGTGGCTGTCACCTTCTGACAGATCCTTTGGAGGCTTAAGTAACAGGGGCTGAAAGCAAAACCATCATCCGTCATCATGGAGGGTGCGCTGCTGCTGCCACTCACCTCTGTTCTTGGAGCAGACTTCGGCACTGCCTGTCTCTGTCGTATGAGGAGGCCAAGGAACTTTCGTTTTCAACTTCATATACTTGAAGCACAGCTGATAGGTGCCTTCCCTTTGTGCAGTTTCTGATGGGATCATGGGAGCCTGCCCATCATCTCCTGGAAGCTGTGTGCAGCCGCAATCGGCACTGGCGAGGTTGTATACTAATGCAGGTAAGATTTATTACCTCTTGTCATTGCTGGAGCTGAGATGACGCGCCTCCTGACTGTTGTCATGTGCCGATCGGCTCGTTCTATGGTGGAACTTTAATACCAACACTGCTAGTGTTGCTGGCTGCCTGAAAGTCGATATGACAACTGTCGTAATTAGTGAACAACAAATATTTTAAGTTTTCATTAGGTTTAATAATACCTTCGTTTATCAAACAGGCACCAACAGCTTGTGCCACCATGATCCACGTCCTTGGGTGGTCAACTAGCGACCTCGACTAGTTCTCGATACACTACCTTCTGTAATATGCTATGCAAAGGGCGCTGCAGTAAAATATAAAGAAAATGACAATTTAATGTCCAACCATACAGCATGTGATGAACATGTGAAGACAACTAAGCATAATTTGACACAACTCAAAATAGCAAGGAAATAATACACACTACAGATAGATATCCTTTGTTAAGGGTATTGGAGGAATTAGAAATATTTGTAGAAACCTGCTAAGAGCACTGGATGAACATATGAAGAAAAATAATCATAATTTGGCACAAATTGACCTAGTACGGATATTATAAACACTGCAGATAAATAACCCTTTATAAATGTATTGCAGGAGTTACAAATGTTTGTAGAAAGGAAGGGAAACTTGCTAAATGTATTAAATGAACCAAATGAATATGAACCTAGAACACTATAGGGGAGGAAAATGTAACATTGCTACTAAATCATTGTAAAATTTACTACTCCAGATTTAATTCAAAACAAGTCACAATTTGTAAGTTATACGATAATATGTTACCATTATTAGATTCCTGATTAATGTTATGTAACAGAATGCTAAGTATCAAAATGTCCTGTTTTATATCCTACTGCAATTGTAAATTATCGAGAGTTTAGTAATCTATGGTTAGTTTACAGATTCTTACTGTCGTTCGCTGAAATATTATAGGTATACTCTCAAGGAAAAATCTTGTCTATCTGCCGTTTTATCCTTACAGAAGCATTTTAAAAAGTGTATTTTCTAATTGTGTAACATAGCAGGTATACTATTAAAGATACTTTTGAAGACGTGTTGTATAAAACTGCATTTTAAGAGAAAGTACAACACAATAAAATTTGTGTAATGTAAGAGTGATGTGCCTATATTTATCGTCACAATAGCGGCAATTAAAATTTACGCCTGTTTTTTCTGTGATAATAGAAATGATAGAAATGAAAGAGCCGTAATTTCATAACAGTATACAACTAAATTAAACTGGCTTTTCATGAGCTAAATTCAATCATATATATATATATATATATATATATATATATATATATATATATATATATATATACACTCCTGGAAATTGAAATAAGAACACCGTGAATTCATTGTCCCAGGAAGGGGAAACTTTATTGACACATTCCTGGGGTCAGATACATCACATGATCACACTGACAGAACCACAGGCACATAAACACAGGCAACAGAGCATGCACAATGTCGGCACTAGTACAGTGTATATCCACCTTTCGCAGCAATGCAGGCTGCTATTCTCCCATGGAGACGATCGTAGAGATGCTGGATGTAGTCCTGCGGAACGGCTTGCCATGCCATTTCCACCTGGCGCCTCAGTTGGACCAGCGATCGTGCTGGACGTGCAGACCGCGTGAGACGCCGCTTCATCCAGTCCCAAACATGCTCAATGGGGGACAGATCCGGAGATCTTGCTGGTCAGGGTAGTTGACTTACACGTCCTAGAGCACGTTGGGTGACACGGGATACATGCGGACGTGCATTGTCCTGTTGGAACAGCAAGTTCCCTTGCCGGTCTAGGAATGGTAGAACGATGGGTTCGATGACGGTTTGGATGCACCGTGCACTATTCAGTGTCCCCTCGACGATCACCAGTGGTGTACGGCCAGTGTAGGAGATCACTCCCCACACCATGATGCCGGGTGTTGGCCCTGTGTGCCTCGGTCGTATGCAGTCCTGATTGTGGCGCTCACCTGCACGGCGACAAACACGCATACAACCATCATTGGCACCAAGGCAGAAGCGACTCTCATCGCTGAAGACGACACGTCTTCTTTCGTCCCTCCATTCACGCCTGTCGCGACACCACTGGAGGCGGGCTGCACGACGTTGGGGCGTGAGCGGAAGACGGCCTAACGCTGTGCGGGACCGTAGCCCAGCTTCATGGAGACGGTTGCGAATGGTCCTCGCCGATACCCCAGGAGCAACAGTGTCCCTAATTTGCTGGGAAGTGGCGGTGCGGTCCCCTACGGCACTGCGTAGGATCCTACGGTCTTGGCGTGCATCCGTGCGTCACTGCGGTCCGGTCCCAGGTCGACGGGCACGTGCACCTTCCGCCGACCACTGGCGACAACATCGATGTACTGTGGAGACCTCACGCCCCACGTGTTGAGCAATTCGGCGGTACGTCCACCCGGCCTCCCGCATGCCCACTATACGCCCTCGCTCAAAGTCCGTCAACTGCACATACGGTTCACGTCCACGCTGTCGCGGCATGCTACCAGTGTTAAAGACTGCGATGGAGCTCCGTATGCCACGGCAAACTGGCTGACACTGACGGCGGCGGTGCACAAATGCTGCGCAGCTAGCGCCATTCGACGGCCAACACCGCGGTTCCTGGTGTGTCCGCTGTGCCGTGCGTGTGATCATTGCTTGTACAGCCCTCTCACAGTGTCCGGAGCAAGTATGGTGGGTCTGACACACCGGTGTCAATGTGTTCTTTTTTCCATTTCCAGGAGTATATATATATATATATATATATATATATATATATATATATATATATATATGTGTGTGTGTGTGTGTGTGTGTAAGAGTTGCACTCATCAACAAATATACTATATTATCTTTGGATGCATTTGCCAAGAGGCGTTACAAACGCTGTAACACAGCCAAATTAATTTCTAACATCAGAAATGTAATCAGCTAATTATTTTGGCCATAAGTTACCATAACGTAAATTCAGTATGTTCTTTTATGTCAAATTACGATTCACTATCAAGCGACGATCTTGTTAAATTGAACAAAACGGGTGAGCAAAAAGTGTTGATTGCGACGTGTGTCCTACAAAATTAATTTTAACAGTCAGTGTGTCCCCTGCAAGGAATGCCTACTTTAGAAAAATAAGTAAAAAGGTACAGTCATTCTTGGCTGGTGTCGCAATGTGTACAGAACATTTCTTGGAGTTCTTGACGATATTTTTGTTCTGTCGTTGCAACTACCAAAATGCGTGATTTCTTCGTCAGACGCGTTTCGCGTTGTTGAGGTAATGCATCATCAGTGGTCTGTAATTAAGTTATTTACATTTTGATTTGCTTTTAGAACGAAAAATAGTTCGTTAAGAATAGGTTTATTTGTACTGATTCCTCACTTACATCTGGAAATGCCATCTGCTAGCACATTGTTGTTTTTCTATGTTAAAAATTTTGGTCTAATTTTTAAATGTTCTGCAGCACTATGCATTTCTATGTGACTCCATCAGACTGCTGTATACTTATGTCCGCTCATCAATGTTTCTATCTCCCCCCTAACAAAAAAAAAAATCCTCCATCGCCATTCCATCTCTACTCTTACACAGTACATAAATACACAGAAACATAATTAAATAGAATTACACACATACGATAATGCAACGAAAAAATATGTTGCAGGTCAAAGACAAAGTAGTGGAAAGGTTATGTTGACAACACTACAAAACACAAACAACAACACATACTCGAAGTAAAAAAACAAATACAATACAGTGGTGCGCATAAAAGTGTGTTGTGATAAACATAAGAAATGCATAGCGCTGCAGAACATATAAAAATTAGATTAAAACTATCAGTGTCTAACACAGAATATCAACGACGTGCTAGCAGACGGCATTTCCCGATGCAAGCGAGGAATCATCCGAAAAATCCCGGTAAGTACGAATCAACTTATTCTTAATGAACTGTTTTTCGATCTAAAAGTGAATCAAAATGTAAATAACTTAATTACAGACCTCTGATGATGCTCTACCTCAGTCGGTCGATGTGGCCAAGCGGTTCTAGGCGCTTCAGTCTGGAACCGCGCGACCGCTACAGTCGCAGGTTCGAATCCTGCCTTGGGCATGGATGTGTGTGATGTCCTTAGGTTAGTTAGGTGTAAGTAGTTCTAAATTGTAGGGGACTGATGACCTCAGATGTTGAGTCCCATAATGCGCACAGCCATTTTTGATGCTCTACCTCAATAAAGTGAAACGCTTCTGGTGAAAAACTGACGTATCTTTGTAGTTGCAACGACAGAACAAAAATACTCTTAAGGATTATAAAGCAACTACAGACACTGTGTCCACTCAAATGAAGAATTTAATGTCGCATTTCGTAGAGATCTCTGACTGTAAAGAGTGTAGAATTTTTTATTGAAACAGATTTTGTTTTAGGTTTGGTATATACAGAAACACTAATTTTGCTAGAATGAGATTTTCGCTCTGCAGCGGAGTGTGCGCTGATATCAAACTTCCTGGCAGATTAAAACTGTGTGCCCGACCGAGACTCGAACTCGGGACGTTTGCCTTTCACGGGAAAGTGCTCTACCAACTGAGCTACCGAAGCACGACTCACGCCCGGTACTCACAGCTTTACTTCTGTCAGTACCTCGTCTCCTACCTCCCAAACTTTACTAGTTCTGCAAGGCTCGCAGGAGAGCTTCTGTAAAGTTTGGAAGGTAGGATACGAGGTACTGGCAGAAGTAAAGCTGTGAGTACCGGGCGTGAGTCGTGCTTCGGTAGCTCAGTTGGTAGAGCACTTGCCCGTGAAAGGCAAAGGTCTCGAGTTCGAATCTCGGTCGGGCACACAGTTTTAATCTGCCAGGAAGTTTCACTAATGTTGCTGATTAGTGTTGGAGAGCGCCATATAACTAAGATTTAAATACGTATTTCAAACCGTATCTGAATTTATTGTGGGTCGTATGTGGCCGACTTCCTGTTAAATCGCCGCCAACGCAGTCCTCGTGTTGGCAGATCCGTACCTGTCCCTCCCAGGCTAGCAGCAGGCCGGACTCGATCAGCCGGTCGATGAGTGCGTCCAGCTGCTCGAGGTGCGGCCAGCGCTTGGGCACGGCGATCACCACCCACTCCCAGTAGATGTCCTCGCGCATCGGGCGCAGCCACTTGCTCGCCGCCTCCTCGTCGATGTACTCGCCGATGGCGAAGTAGCCTGAGAAACAGACCCGACAGTTGCATGGGGGCTTAATTATATATAATGCAAATATTTTTAACTTTAGTAGCTGTCTGTCCGGTTGCGAAGTCTCGTAACCGGTTGGCCCTGACTAGTATTAGTACGCAATCTGACTGCATAGAATAACAACAAGGAATGAAAGGAAATTTCCGTTAACACAATTAATTAATTAATTAAGTCCCCAGCAACTATAAAAGCTACGAAAAAAACAAAGCACAAGTGTAACAGTTCTGTGTGTGGAAGTTTGATTCAACGTACACATCTGGCACGGTTCTTCCTCAATACGACAAGATGCTTTAAACGCCATTTACAATTAAGTAATTTAAAAAAAACAGAAATACTATGATTGCACATAGAAATCAGAATTACACTCTAATACATGAACACAAACCAGATGCTTTGTTGTCTGAACCTGTGACCAAGAGACATTGTTAGTTAAGAAATTTAAAAAAAATTAAAAAAATGTTTTTTACCTTCATATATATTGACGAAAAATACACTCTGATCATTCCAACATCTCCATTCGAACAACATCTGATGTCTAGCCCATCAAAACAACTGCACACGACATGGCCTCAAATAATACAGCTACCAACATCCTCTCAGCAAAGCACTAACCACCACACCTTCTGAACAAGCACTGCCAGTGGAGGCGGCGGAATAAAACTCTTTGGCGCGATCTCTGGCGCTCTGACTCAGTGTAGCCATCTTTCACAGTACGCTGTCGCAATTATTAGGCAATGCTGTGTGGTGCAAAAATTACCTCACCTCTGCTAATTGCCATCAAATCTTATAGTGCCAAGCTGTCAGAGTATTAATTAAGCCCACGATAACAATACAGTGACTCGGCGGTCACCGAGAATTCTGCGTGCCACAAGATTAACCCAGATTTGAGCGGCTGTAACAGGAGGAATGTTTTTGTTTTGATCAGAGATGGATGTACGTTTGCCTGTGCATAGTGAGCGCAAACAGGATGGGACTAATGCAAACACCTAGCTTTCGGTGGGGAAATACAGCAATGGAGTTAGTTTTAACAAAACTGTAAGACAAGCATTGAAAGTCTGTTTGATACTGTGATACTCGAATCACATTACACTCCATTCAGGTCGAAATTTATTTCACTCTGGTAAAAATCAAGATCATTAGCACGAGATCCCTCAAACAGCTGTAGAAACAAGAATGTTAAATGATTTCCCTTGCACTTGACTACACAATTCCCCTTAATTTTTTGAATGATTCCTTACCGCCCACAACTGTCATCTCTTATTTATTTTCTGTTCTGTCGTAGGCTACAATTTCAGCCGTCATTTACTTTCAAACAACACGTTAAAAAAAGAAGAAAAATATATCTGTAAATGACCTATGGCTAAAACTGTATGTGAATAAAGAAAATTAATTTAGTCTCAAGTAGGACGCAAGAATAAGATATAGCTTCATGTCCACTAGGAGTCCATGAGAGACGGACAACTAGCACGGAACGCAAAAGTATAGAGTGCGAAGTCTGCTATTCCCTTTCAGTGAATTATGCCGGTATTAATCTTAAGCGATGTAGGGAAACTACGGAGAAACTAAATCTGGATGGCCTAACGAAGATATGAAACGCCGTCCTACCCAATATGTCCGGTTTCTCGCCTTGCGCCTCATCACTCGGCGGTATTAATTTGTAGAGGAAGTAAGCAAGACTATATCACGCAAGACGGAAGGAACGAAACTGTTACACGCATACCGTCATGTATAATACCAGCTTCCATGTGTATATCTTTTGTAAACTATATCAAACCTTTAGCAGCACGGGGAAGTTCACACGTATCGGTCGTTATCACTTTCTTGCGCTGTACATCTTCAATCAGCAAGATCTCCTTCTCCCGCCCCTTTCCCTAACCACTATACCTCCCTCCTTCATTCTCTCTCTCTCTCTCTCTCTCTCTCTCTCTCTCTATATATATATATATATATATATATATATATATATATATAAACACACGTGTTGTGCACATTAAACACATAGTATAAGTTAAAAAGCCTCAATTCAGTCGGAAACCGCGAGAACCGTTCATAATTTTAAAATTACTACGTCGATATATAAGTATGAAAATTTAAATGATTACATTGCTCAGGTCATCGAGATGAATGATCTTAAGAATAGAAAAAACGAATACGACAAAATATGAATAGAATTTATTCAACTGCACACGAACGTAATCTCAAAATCATTAGGATGATATAACCAGCAATTGTGGATCAATGGAACAAAACTGTCATGCTACATTTCCGTTGTGTTATAGTGAGTCTCGTATCTGAAGTAATTGATTAATATATGAGATCTGCATTTCGTGGATTACAGACAGATATTTGTTTCGAGCATCCAAATTTAGAACGTCGTTATCATTATGTAGATAAATGATCAAATGTAAGATGATCAAATATAAGACTACAGCCTTGCGAGTAGTGAAAACGACTATACTTGCCAAAATATATGCTTGAGGATAGTTTGGTGTGTTGACGGTTCTTGGATCTATTGACGCACTTATTCCAATCCTGCTGTAGTAAAGAGAAACGAGCGTCATTTACGATACACCTTCAGTTTTTGCAACAGTAACACAATAACCTGTCTAACGGTTTAGATCAGTTTGAGGCAGTACTTGGCTAAATTTCTCTGCGGGTACATTACAGTGATGTATCGTGAAATATACAAAATACAGAAAAGTTATCACGGAAGGAGCTATTGATTTACCGTGCAATGTAAGAAAAAATTATAGCAAAGATTTTATTTTGTGAACTTCACTGCGGTACTAAAAGAAGTCATTAGTGACACAAAGAAAATTAAATATCCAGATATGAACAGCCTCGACTTCACTATCCCTTTTTGTTTCCTTAATCAGCTTGAGAAATTCACAGGGCTACTGTGTTGATTATGTTATATTATTGTAGTTCTTTGTCTGTTAACTCTCTTTTATATTCTGCTGCAGTGTAGCTCACTATTTTACTGGTTTCGTAAAGTTATTAGCCTTCATATTTTGATTTAGACACTTAATTGTCCTTGAGACTTGAAGACAAATTATTCAAAACTTGTTTCTTTGGAAGTTAAGTAGAAGAAGGATGAAAAGAATATATTGACAGTTTAGCTGCTGAAGCAATACGAAACAAGATTTTGTGGGTGAATTTTTAACCCCACGGTAATTCTTATGTGAGACGTAAAAAAGAACATCTTCTTTCTCAAATCCTGGTATCTACAAGAAAAGACATGAAGCTACCTATCACGTCTATCTTTGTAATTGGTAAACCAATTGAAGCACTTGGTTTAGAAATATCATGAGTACTAGAAAATGTTTTCCGTCTTTACTCTCGACGGAACAGTGTAACTCAGAATAAAATTTCGTTCTTTGTTAGATAAGTGTTGTTTTCATTCAGGCGTGCCGTAGAATGTAGTTTTGAGGCTCTTACTGGTTCCACACAGTCACGTTGTTCTCTACACATTTCAAGAGTTAGCATAATTTTCACAGACAGCGAATAGGGTGACGTTACTCCATCATATTCAGCACAGGTGTTCTCGGTATGTGGAGTACTCACATGCGTAGGTGAACATCGACTGCGACAGGGATTCAAGAGAATTGCCAATAAATAATAGGACCAGCGTATTCTTATGTTCAGCATGAGGTACTGCCGACGAAGCAAGCTGCTTTCAGTGAATTATTCTAGCCGTTTAATGACAACAATGGCTTGGAATCAGAATTGCAATTTTTGACTGAACAATGCCTTATGGCTATATGGATAAGGTTAAGGGATACCAAACAGAGTTCTGCGAAAGGCGCGGAAAACAATGTCTTCTTCCCAGGCTGTAAGGCAACCGTATACACTGATCAACCAGAACATTATGACCACCTAACGAATAGCCGGTACTATCACCTTTGACATGGATAACAGCGGTGATGCATCGTGGCATGGAAGCAATGAGGCCTTGGTGGGTCGCTGGAGGGAGTTGGCACCACATCTGCGGACACAGGTCACCTAGTTCCTGTAAAATCCGGAGAGGGGGAAGAAGAACTCTCACGCCACGTTCGATCACATCACAGATGTGTTTGATCGGGTTCAGATCTGGCGAAATCGTTAATTGGAACTCACCACTGTATTCCTTGAACCGCTCCGTTACTCTTCTGGCCTTATGACATGGCGCATTATGTAGTTGAAATATGCCACTGTCACGTGGTCTGCAAACAGTGCACGACAGTCCTTGGCATCGTCCTGCCTTGCACATGCTCTACAGGACCCACGGACACCCACGTGAATGTTCCCAAAGCATAAAGCAGCCGCCTCCATCCTGTCTCCGTCTGGCACTGCAGGTGTCAAGGAGTTGTTTCCCCGGAAGATGACGGATTCACGCACTCCCAGGGATGATGAAAAGGTTATCGGGATTCATCGGACTATGCAGCACACTGCAACTGCGCCAAGATCCAGTGCTGATTGCTACGTGCCCATTTCAGTCGTAGTTGCCGATGTCGTAGTGTTAAGATTGGCACATGCATGGATCGTCGGCCACATAGAACCATCGTTAGGGGTGTTCGGTGCAGTGTGTGTTGAGACACGCTTGTACTCTGCCCAGCATTAAAGTCTGATGTTAGTACTGCCAATGCTGGCCGCCTCTCCCGTTTTACCAGTCTGCCAAGCCTACTACATTCGACATCTGTAATGAGTGTTGTCTCCCCAACCCCACGATGTCCGCACGTGGCCTCATTGTCTGCACGTGGGCGCATCTTGCTTTCACCATGTGCTGAAGGCACTCATCACAGCAGTCCTCAAGCACCTGTTAAGTCGTGTAGTTTCCGAAATGCTCTTGCCGAGCCTTCGATCCATCATAATCCGTTCGTGGTCAAGCTCAGATGGACTGCGGGCCTTCCCCATTCTAGACACGGACAGCACGCTCACTGGTACTTCATGCATTTTTGCATGTGTCTGACTAGCAGTAATTCCTCGCCACGTCACGGTGCTATCGTCTGGACGGGTGTATGTCGGTAGTAGGTCGTTGGGCATGATGTCTGGCTGATGATGTCCAGGGCAACAGATCTGTGAGGTGAGATTCTCAGGAGTAATGATAAGCAACCTAAAATTTTTACTCGATGTTTGAGGGTACTTTTCAAGCCTTCAACGACCCGGCCTCATGCTTTCCACACTGCGGAAGTTCATAAGCTGTGTTGTGATCGTGGAACACAGAACTGTACAAAGGGGATGGTGGAAGAGGTACAAAGAGCATGGCCGGCCGGAGTGGCCGAGCGGTTCTAGGCGCTATAGTCTCGAGCCGTGCGACCTCTACGGTTGCAGGTTCGAATCCTGCCTCAGGCGTGGATCTGCATGATGTCCTTAGGTTAGTTAGGTTTAAATAGTTCTCGGTTCTATGGGACTGATGACCTAAGAAGTTAAGTCCCATAGTGCTCAGAGGCATTTTTTATAAAGAGTGTGAACAACATAAGCCTGAAAAAAAGTGCGAAAGCTGTAAAGTGGAGCACCAGAATAGCGACAAGGAAATTTATTTTGACAACATATGTGTGCTAACCTAAGGGCGTAGTATTTACGAAAGGAAATTCGGCGAATGCTTCAGTTCTACCGGAAGGTGTCACATTTCAACCGAAATGGGCCTACGTATGTCAAATTTCATAGCTCCTAAAAATCGAGAAAGTCACTAAATTGCTGTAGATATTGAGAAATTGTAACATTCCTAACAATTCTCGGTAAAGCAACCTATCTGCATGCTTAAAGATCTTTTAGTGTGACGTGTTTGGTTAACATTCCTCTCTCTTGCACTTTCCAAGCAATGTCGACGGCTTACAAATGATAGCCAGTGCGGTTTCCCTAGTAACTACGGAGAATCTATATTTTTCTAGCCGCTGTATTCATTACTTAAAAATAAATGCATATGAAACGTTTCGATAGCAAGCTGCCGTATTTAGGTATCCATTATTAATTATAACTGCTTGGACTTAATATTCTGGTTTGTAAGGATTGTGAGTATTCTATTTACTCAGGAAATTTTTCGCAGCCTGCTCCAAGGGAAAACTTATATATACGTATGACATACGGCGTTCTTTTCTTTTTTATTTTTTTTTATAAAAAAGGAATGCTACCCACGTGAAAACTGTTTCCTACCAGAAAATTAAAAAAAAGGCCATAAGATACAAGAAAGCCAACTACCAGAAGAGAAACAGTAATTAGTAAAAACGTACAGCAGCTGCTATCGACAAGCGGCGTTTCAATTTGTTTTTGTTAGCAAGTAATATTAGCACGAGCTGAATATATTCCATTTCCCTCAATTTTTCACTTCACAGTTACAGGGG
The DNA here is from genome assembly GCF_023864345.2 of Schistocerca serialis cubense. Taxonomy (NCBI): domain Eukaryota; kingdom Metazoa; phylum Arthropoda; class Insecta; order Orthoptera; family Acrididae; genus Schistocerca; species Schistocerca serialis. The sequence goes on from NC_064639.1 coordinate 1,020,764,855, forward strand.
TTCTGTAACTAAGAGGAATACTACAAATGCAGAGGTGAAAAGTCATCAAGACTAGGAAGTTACCTACGAAAGACAGGGAGGAACAGTGTGTTACACATTACACATATATTCACTTAGTACTTACAAGCAGTGTCTGAATCACACATCTCCTAAATTCAAAACAGTCTCAGTATCTCGTTTCGGCCAACGTTTTCGGAAACTATATCTTCGGTCAAAGAGAATACCGGAACCGGTATTACCCTTCGATTTTATTTCAGATTGTGTATCCTCCTGTCCACTGCCAGGTTCTCTATTGCTTGACTGAAACTAAACTCTATGATGGGTCGAATCTAAAACGGTTCCCTGTATCCCTTGGAACACAGAATGCAAGATAATAGAATTTCTATGTGATATATTTTGGAACGTATATTAAATCAGTTAACCTAATTTAGAAAAAACAGATATATTTTGTTCAACTGCGTTTAACCATTGAACTGAAAACATGTAGATAGCAAAATAATGAGATTTTAATTCATTAAATTTCTTTTATTGGATGTATATGAAAAGTTAAAACAAACAGAAAACAAAATTTTAAATGTAATTAAATTTATGGTGGTGTTATGAACTCAAGCTATATGAACTAAAGCCATTGTGACAAACAGAAACAATTGTTTCTGTTTCTGACCTGTAAGAAAGAGATTTCAAATCGTAACTGAGTTGCATTGAGATTGGCTTTATGGTGTCACAGTATGCGACATTGTATTGTAATTTACCTATCTACATAGCACAGCGTTACTGGTTCGGAATCACTGGCCCAGTTGACAATCACTATAAAGTGAAAGTGTTAAGGAATACGTATTAGGAGAAATAAAAACTCGTATTTGTAACTAGTATCCTACAAAATTCAAATCTGTTAAACATATGTATAAGTAAGCAGAGTCGCTGGTCATTTGGGGACATGCCAATACTACGTTAGTCTGGTGAAAGTACGAACTAGCTGGATTCTCGTGGAAAGGAGTATGTACATTACGTGAAGCTCATAGACGTGGTTCCAAAAGGAAAGCACACGCAACAGAAACCGGAGAAACTGGATTCCAAGTCGAGTCACTGTGTAACACGCAATAGTGTCATCCTCCGAAATACAAGGCTACTACGCCAACCACAGCGCCATCTCGCTCGGTGTCGACATCGCGGTCATTAGTGTTGGAGCACAAGCTTTGATGAAGAAAGAATGTGTATGGAAATTGGTAGTGTCTTTCATAGGAACCATCGCGACATTCGACTGAAGCGACTTAGGAGAATCATGGAAAACCAAAATCAGAACGGCTAGACGGAGATTTGAACCGTCGTCCTCCAGAATGTGACTCCAGTAGGAACTATCTTAGAACAGGAACACGACAACGCCAGCGATATTTTATTAGACCTGAGTAGCTGATAATGGAAAATTTATGGAATCACAGAGAGAACCGTGTATTTTCTCGTAACATTTTATGTATATTCTCCTGACTTTACGTTGTTTTATTCACTGCATCTCTGTGCGTTTTCGTGCTGTTGAATTCACATTCTGAAAATAATATTTCGCAGAACTGTAATATCAATTATTTACTTACTCCGGCGCACGTTCTCCTTCAGCTGGGCTACCTTGTCGGGGATATTTTCATGCACTTCCACTTTTAAATATCCCTTTAGGTAAAAACCAGAACCAGCTAACAATGGTGCACAAAGCGGCCGCACAACTTTGCTAATTCAATGTTCTTCTGGGGAAGCTTCATGAATACGACACGGCGTTTGGCGAGACGTGTGGTACGCAGCTCCATGATGAAAAAGCGGTACTGACTTTTCTGTTTGTTTACGTCAGAACAAAAGTTCTAGTTACTATTTAGATAAGCTGTAGATAAATATATGTATAGTGAAAGTTTTCAGATAACATCGGGTCGATACTTTCAGTACCAGAAACCGCGCACCGAACTCAGGTAGTTTTTTTACTTATATCATGAATGACCTGATGCACAATGTGATGGTTTGCGGTGGACTCGTACCAACTAATCTGGCTATTCACATGATCAGAAAGGTTAAACCAAGTTTCGTCTATATCACTATATAAAATCGTTGTTTAAAGTTGTTACCAAAACGCACGAAAAGTACCTGACCGATTTGCTTCATATTTTTAAACGATTCTATAATGAACATTTGGATGAACATAGGCGATATATGTTTGTACAATATTTAATGTACAAATGCGAGGGTTGGAACTTCAATAGCGGCAACTATTAATTTAAACGTGTTTCAAAGTTTTACTGACAATCAAACTAGTCATCAGCATTGTGTATAACCCGTTGCCAGCGATGTGGAAGTCATAGTTGTCAGTTCGAGTGGCGCAGTCTGTTGCCCGACGACTTTCTAGCAGTTCTGAAGCGAATGTCATGAAGTGTTTCCTTCAGTTTAGAAATCCAGTTGAACTCACGAGCGCTTAAGTCAGGGGAGCGCAGTAGGTTGTATAGCACTTAGTAGCCCCATCAGTCAAACAAATCAGTAACAGCTTTCACTGTACGTGCTTGAGTGGTTCAAATGGCTCTGAGCACTATGGGACTTAACTTCTGAGGTCATCAGTCCCCTAGAACTTAGAACTACTTAAACCTAAGTAACCTAAGGACATCACACACATCTATGCCCGAGTCAGGATTCGGACCTGCGACCATAGCGGTCGCGCGGTTCCAGACTGTAGCGCCTAGAACCGCTCGGCCACTCCGGCTGGCGTACGTGCTTGAGCACTGTCCTGCAAAATGATAGCCAGGTCCTGTAGAAACTGTCATCACTTCTGTCTCCAAGCTGGTCGTTGGTTGTATTCCAAAAAAGAACAGCATAGAGACAGAAATTATTCCACACATGCTGGCAGTAGAAAAATGTCTCTCACAAAATCTTCTCCTGTGCATATTTCGGACAGTAAATGGACGTTAAAAATTGGCAGTCTGGTAACACTGTAGTTACATGTAAGTTAACTAACTCTATCAGGAAGTTCAACAGTGCTGTGCAGCTGGTTCAGTGGATAGCGTTTTGGGTTAGCATGGGGGAGGTCCAGGGTTAGATTCTTGTTTGAGGCTTATTTGTTTTTATTTGCTGTTAGTAGACTGCGTGGTACGGTATCTGAGGTCGGAATCGTCATACAGTGATTACAGTGGGTCTTCTACAAAACATTTGCACTTATGTACCACGAATACAGAAGTGGAAGTACAAACGTTTTAATTGGTCAACTTTTAAAGAAGCCTTTTTCACGACGTGGACGCGAATTGTACTAGATGCCAAACCTGTTTTCTGTGTACTCTCCCTGAATGGCCCCATCGAAATTATTTGCAAAGCACGTTGCTTGCCCTACTGGTCTCGTAAGGCGCTGATGAAGTGTAACTGACCTTTCACTGCCGAATTAAAATCGATGCGAACGTTGTTGGAGGGTACACACAAAACAACTTCGTAATCTAGAAGATGCAGTGGTGCGAAACAATTCGCGTCCACGGCGTGCAAAAGGTTTTCTTAAAAGCTGACCAATGAAAACGACTGTATTTCCATTTCTGTGTTCGCAATATGTAGCTGCAAATGTTTTGTAGACGACCCACTGTAATCGCTATATAACGATTAAGAGACCAGATATCGTACGACGTACACTACTTGTAGCAAATGAAAACAAGTAAGCTGCGCCCCAGAATCGAACCCTCGATCTCCTGCATCCTAACCCAAAACGCTAGTCCCCGCACCATCAGCGCAGCACTACTCCAACAACCTGACAGAGGTAGTTACCATACATGACTAGAGTGTTGCCAGATTACCAGTCCTTAATGTCCATTTACTGCCCGAAATATGCGCAGGATGTAATTTTGACACAGACATTTTTGTTTTGCTAATATGTAAGGAATCGCTCTGTGAAGTCCGGGTACGCGAATTTTTCTTCACCTTCTATAAATACGTATGTAACCTACTAAGGGGAAACGTTGTTACCAAAAATCTAACTATCAAGGAGAGACATCGTTAGCAAAAAAAGTTCTTGATCGATCTACTCCAAATTCTTACATGATAGTCTAATGAGCCTTCAGACAGACGTAGGGTATTTTTTCAAATAACAACGTACAGTTTTCTGTTAAAACGGACTGCGAGAATGAAAGTGGTGTGCTGCGTTGTGTTAATATGCGGTTTCGAATTCTTTCTCGCAGTCCTTTTCGACAACGATAGGAGGGCATGTGAACTATTAGACAAATTCCTTCTCCTTATACATATTTTCTAACAAAATTGTATGTAAATTCTATGTACAACTATGTCTGTTTTATTTTCATCCTTTCTGTCGGTTTCACAGAAAATAGGCATGTTCTAGTTATGGGTTATCGACTTAGGATTAGAACACTACCACAAAATCTGAATCGTCCGAAACTTTGCAATATTACCAGTTTGCAGCTAAACTATGAGAAATACTGTCATTTAAGCTGCTATCCTAACAAATGTATCGGCTAGAGAGGTCTCTCTTACACTCCGGGTATGTTGATAATAATAATAAACAAAGCTCAATTTCAGAGAGAGGGAAGGGGAGGAAATTGACGTAAACTTGTGGGAGGAGGAGATGACCAGAGAGAAGATGGAGAAAGGAGTTTGAGATGTATATACAATTCCGATATTCAACAATGGTGAAGCATTGCCGGGATCGCTAGTTAGGTACAAAATATAGTATCTTCGTCAGCAAATTTTTTATCGGTCACTCACAAATCGTACGTAACCCATTTCTCATTATCAGGCGGAAGTACTTTCTGAACATATGGCACGTGGTAAGATTGCCAGCTGCACGAACATCACTACAGAATTACAAGACGTACATTTAACTGCTGTATGTTGAAGGCGCCTGACACAGTATCTCGAGCTAATAGTCTGCGGTTTGAATGCGTTTTCGGGGTTCAAACTGAAACGCTATGGTTACGCTTACAATCAGCGACATCACCACTGGACCGTCCGTTTGTTATCAGTGCCTGAACACAACAGGAATTCAGGAATTATTCATAAAAATGAATCCGTGGGTGTAAGCTCGAATTATGGACACTATTTCATTCACATAATATGGCGTTCCTCTCTGGAATAACTATGAGAACCACGAAAACAGAAGCAGGGCACGTTCCAATAACAAACAACAACGCTTTGACAATTAATCACGGCTGTCACCAAACAAAATCTGACTCTGTGACAATTAATCACAACTGTCATGTGGTCGGAAGATCGGGCGAGAGCGTAAAAGTAAAATCACAACGTACTGTTTATAAAGCGGGATGGCTTTTATCTAGACATATTTGTAGTAGCGTTGTGCAAAAGAGTCAACACCGTCATACCACACCAGGCTTCGCATTGTCTAACACGAAAATTACTCACGCGAGACTGAAGCGGCTAGAAATGGCATCTCTTTCTTTTCCCACCTGTTGGTATGGTAGGTATTTATTAACGAACAAAACATTGTGCCTATTGAAATTCAGCTTTAATGCAGGCTGGACTTCATGAGCGAAGAGAAAACACGTTGATGCCGCTGGTTTTTTGCCAATTGTCATCAAATAGACCCTGATGATGCATTATTGTCGGGCGTCCGCATTGGTGGCTTTGTGGGACAGGTACCGAAGCCCTTAATGGCTTTGGAAGTCGACAGTCATTCCCGTCAGAGATTCTCATTTTGCGCATGGCTGTGGGACTAGCGAAGCAAGAGACTCCAAACGCACACTGCTGAAGCGTGCCAAGTTGTGGTTAAACTTGGTGAGATATGCTTCACTCCATATAACGTATTTTTCAAGGTGTTTCAGTAACGTATGGTGGACTATTGATTCGACGGTATTTACTCCCATGGATTTCCGTCTTTCCTTTCATGTAAAGAAATTTTAGTCTCGGGAATACACTTAAAAAGACAGGGACGTTCAGGCGCCCATAACAGAGTACTCGTAGTTTCAATATCTAGCGCTAGAAAACACTAAAAAGGCACACAAAAGCTACAACACGCTATGATATTCCCAGTTAGGAAACGAGTATGTAAACAAGTAACTCAAAATATTTTGTGCTTTGTACATCAGTGTTCTCTTGATGCATCTTGTGTTTCTGAATATGGCTCCAGGGAAACTGACACTCAGATTTCTCAAATAACTCATGTGGAGCGTACGTGAAATTTCAAGTTACAAACTGTCCTAGCAAATAATATAGTCTCCTCAGTTGCTAGGAAATGTGTAAGACGATAAACACAATCAACTTCAAAAAGAGATCATCACAATAAAAGACGATACGATATGAAACATAAGTCGATAGTGGAGTAAGACAGAAAAACGGGTAAACAGAGCTGCATATAAGAAAAACGAACAGGTTTCAGTAGTAGATGATGGCTATTTTTTAGTATACAAAGGCAACCGATAGGCCATGACTAAAATGAAATTATGTCGATTACCTTTATAATTTCTCCAATGTCATGCGCAAACCGAGGAATTATTAAAAACTGTACGACACAATGCATAAATAAGACAACAGGTAAACACTACGCGTAACAGTTGTGAACAAAGCGTAGTTCTGACGGTAGGCTAGTTTCAGTGACGTCGGAGTATTGGAACAAACTTTCCTTATAGCGAGGCTACTGGGGAAGGAAGTTCGTGGTGACACAATAAAGGAAGGAGAGAGAGATGGAGGATTAAAGTTTACTGTCCCGGCGACGATGTGACGTAGAAACGGAGTAAGAACTCAAACACGGGAAAGCATTCCTGTTAAAGTACTACAGTATTTTACTTAAGTTATTTAGAAAAACCTTGGAAAACTTAAAACGTCATATATAGAAAGAAGTTTGAAAATGTCCTCCTAGCGAATGGAGCGTCCAGTGTCCAGTTACTGTGGCACATCTCTCCTAATATGAGAGGTAGAAGTTACTAGAAATCCATTCATCGTATTCCACAAGAAAATTCGTAGAGGTGGTAGCAGTGAACACAAGTAAATCTCGACACTGCCTTAAGAATAATCTACCAATATACCACTTAACGATAGTGCCAGATAAATTGAACCCAGTAAACTAGAAAGGAAGCTGGTACTATGACTAACACTGTTCCTTGTCAGTTACACTAAATGGGATCTGGTTATTATTTCATATTGGTACTTTGGTACTGACATCACGAAATCGGTATTTTCCAAACAAAATAGTTACCAGTATTTGTACATATTGAGACATGTTAACAGTATTTGTCACAGAGTTAGGCAATAAGCACTTCCCATGGAACTAACAGAACTCTACTCAGTTATTGTATATAGACAGCCAAATAAATTGCCTTGAGGCTGGCTAACGAGTACGTTTTTATTTTGAAATTCTCAAATTCTTGCTATATTTTAGATGGGAGCTTGCTAGATATCTTTGTACAGGGGTACATCACTGCTGTTTGAGTTCTAGACAATGAAGTAAAATCAAAACTATTTTTCGCTTCTAGTATTTTGATTGTTTTGATGACAGGCAAGTCCAAACCGTTTTTTTATTGTCATCGACCTAGACAACCTTCTGTTTGCCAGTGGCTACTGTGTAAACCCAACTTTTTCTGGTTGGCTAAGTGGATAATCAGTGATTTGATGACGCAAGAAGACTTTTACCGGTAACTACTTACCTCTAAAAACCATCTCTAGAACTTTGTTATGCTGTCTGTAAGTTGTTTAGTTCTTTTCACTGTACACTTCAAAGAACTTGAGTTCTGTCGGTGGTGTCTTTTGATGCGTCTTTAAAATTATGCTTTTCGTGTCGCTAGTCATTACTGTGATTCAGTTTTCGTACTAAACAAGATAATCGTGTGCAATTTCAGTCTGTAGCCAGAGACACGTATGAGTCGAGTTATTTCGTCTTGTCTGCCACGGAATTACTCAATCTACGAAGTGCTCCTTGGTCATTGATATGTTCTGTCAGTTGCTGGATTAACTACCTAATAAGGAGAAGTCTGTGATCCCAAACAGTGACAATGAAATTGAAATGGTGGTACTACGGAGAGTTCGCATCTTCTTGATATGGCTGTAATCAGTACAACAAAATCTACAGCGTATTAAACACAGAAAATGAAGTGGATTTGGAGACGTTTGTAGGTGTTTTTGTTGGAGAGCTTGGGGATGCGTCAACGTTTTAGTGAAGAACAAAAGCAAATAAAGCATTGCCCATCAGCTGTTACAAACAATACATTCCACGTGCAAAGTTTGTTAATGGCGGAGCAAATTTTCAGAAATGGGAAAAGGAGTTAAGTATGAAGTGTGTAGCACATACACACTCTATCAATGTAATTAACGGACGAGTACAATGTTGTTGGCCTTTGAATGAGTGAGAATAGTAAGTGGTTTGTAGGATACCACTAAACGGTAACAATACCTGGCTTTCCAGTGGTCTCACTGCGAAACCACACACAATAGTGTGTTTTTTTTCTGAAAATGCTTATGTTAATTTTACATGTAATTGACTTTACCTTTGTTAAGAAAATAAGAACCTAAGAGCCATACCTCTGGCATCAAGGAGATAGGCAACTGTATCAGCGAGAATACCATCAGCTAGGAGAACGAGTAGGGGAAGAATGGAAGGCGTGTGGCGTAAAAACACGGGGAGCACAGAAGGGTGCCACATGCAGCTCCTGTAGTAGGGCAACGTCAGCGTCCGCAGGAGTATAGCCAGCTTGCAGCGTATGCAAGTGGTATTGACAATGACGGTGGCTATGAAAGCTACTGTCACCAGGAAGACGGGCGATTCAAACACGAACGAAGCACAGCGTGGGCCCCGTTGGTTCCCAGTGGAAGGGCACATCGCTGTGACAGGAAAGCCCCACCAAGGGGTTTCCATTGCTCTTTACACCTACAGAACCTTTATCCTCAGCATAGACGTCGTCTGCCAAGGAAACAGACGTCTCGCTGGGCGCCATCAGTCTTCTGACTGGTTTGATGCGGCGCGCTACGAATTTCTCTCCTGTGTTAACCTCTTCGTCACAAAGCATTTGCCACCTACGTCCTTGATTATCTGCTGCCTGTATTCCAACCGGTCTTCCTCTACAGTTTTTGCACTCTACAGCTAGTCTAGTACCATGGAAGTCATTCCCTGATGTTTTAACAGATGTCATCCTGTCCCTTCTCCTTGTCAGTGTTTTCTACATATTCCTCTCTTCTCCGATTCTGCGCACAACCTCCTCAATCCTTAGTTTCTCAGTCAACTTAATTTTCAACATTCGTCTGTAGTACCACATCTCAAGTGCTTCGATTCCTTTCTGTTCCGGTTTTCCCACCGTCCATGTTTCGCTACCATACAGTGCTAATCCCCAAACGTATTTTCTCAGAAATTTCTTCCTCAGTCCTATGTTTGATACTAGTAGACTTCTCTTGGCCAGGAATGCCTGTTTTGCTTGTGATGATTTGCTTTCTATGTCCTCCCTGCTCCGTCCGTCACTGGTTATTTTGCCGCCTAGCTAGCAGAGTTTCTTAACTACATCTACTTCGTCACCATCAATCCTGATGTAAAGACTCTCACTGTTTCCATTTCGGCTACTTCTCATTATTTTCGTCTTTCATCGATTTCTCAATCCATATTCTGTGCTCATTACACTGTTCATTTCATTCAAAAAATCTTGCAATACTTCTTCTCTTTCACCGAGGATAGCAATGTCATCAGCAAATCTTATCATAGATATCCTTTCACCTTGAATTTTAATGCCAGTCTTGAAGCTTTCTCCTTTTTCCATAATTACTTCTTCGATACATAGTATGAACAGTAGGGGCGGAGGACAGCATCCCGTCTTACACCATTGTTAATACTAGCACTTCTTTCTGGGTCTTCCACTCTTATTTAAACTATTCGCTTTTGAACATGTTGTTTATAAGCCTTCTCTCACTATAATGTATCGCCGTTGTCCTCAGAATTCCGTCAGGTGACTTACGGACTATGGATGTAGATGTAGATGTAGATTCTGCTTTCTCGAATGCTTTTTCCAGGTCGACAAATACTGTGAAAGTGCGTTGATATTTCTTTAGTCTCGCTTCCATTATCAACCACAATATCAGAATTTGCTCTCTGGTGCCTTTACCTTTCGTAAATCCAATTTGATCGTCATCTCACACATGCACAAATCATCTTTTCCTTCCTTCTGTATATTATTCTAGTCAGAAACTTGGATCCATGAACTGTTAAGCTGATTGTGCTTTAATTCTCGCACTTGTCAGCTCTTGCAGTCATCGGACCTGCGTGGGTGATATTATTCCGAAAGCCAGACGGTATATTGCCAGACTCATACATTATACACACAAATGTGAATAGTCGTTTTGTTGCCACTGCCCCTAATGAATTTAGATACTCTGGTCGACTGTTATCGATCCCTTCTGCCTTATTTGATCTGAGTTTCTACAAAGCTCTGTTAAATTCTGATTGTAAAACTGGATCCCCTGTCTCTTCTTAAATCGACTCCAGTTTCTTCTTCTATCACATCAGACGACTCTTCCCTTTCATAGAGGTTTTCAATGTGTTCTTTCCATCTATCCGCTCTCTCTCCTCTGCATTTAACAATGGAATTTTGGTTACAATCTACATGATTTTAATTTCACCAAAGGTTAATTTGACTTTCCTGTGTGCTGAGTCAGTCCTTCCGACTATCATATTTTTTTTCGATTTCTTCACTTTTTCATGCAGCCATTTCGTCTTGGCTTATCTGCGCTTCCTATTGATTTCATTGCTCAGCGACTTTATTTATGTATTCCTGAGTCTCCTGGAACATTTTTGTATTTTCTTCTTTCATCGATCAGCTAAAGTATTTCTTCTGTTGCCCATGGTTTCTTTCCAATTACCTTCTTTGTACCTATGTTTCCAAATTTTGTGATTGCCCTTTTCAGGACATCCACTACTCTTCAACTGTACTGCCTACTGAGCTATTCCTTACTGCTGTATCTATAGTCTTAGAGAATTTCAAGCGTATCTCGTCATCCCTTAGTGCTTCCGTGTCCCACTTCTTTGCGTATTGATTCTTCCTGACCAATGTCTTAAACTTCAGCCTACTCTCCATCACTACTATATGGTAATCTGAGTCTATATTAGCTCCTGGGTACGCCTTACAAACCAGTACCTGATTTCAGAATCTCTGTATGACCATGATTTAATCTAACTGAAATCGTCCCGTGTCACCGGGCCTTTTCCAAGTATAGCTCCTCCTCTTGTGATTTCTGAACAGAGTAATTGCTATTACTAGCTGAAACTTGTTACAGAACTCTATTAGTTTTTCTCCTCTCCTATTCCTTTTCCCAAGCCCATATTTTGCTCCTTCCCCTACAACATAACTCCAGACCCCCATGACTATTACATTTTCATGTCCATTTACATACTGTATTAGTCTTTCAATATCCTCATACACTTTCTCTATCTCTTCATCTTCAGCTTGCGATGTCGGCATATATACACGAATTATCGTTGTCGGTGTTGGTTTGCTGTCAATTCTGATAAGGATAACCCAATCACAGAACTGTTCACAGTAACAGACTCCCTCTCACCTACCTTCCTAGTCATAACGGATCCTACTCCCGTTATACTATTTTCTGCTGCTGTTGATATTACTTCATACTCATCTGACCAGATAGCGTCATCTTTCCACCACTTCACTGACCCCTACTATATCGAGATTGAGCCTTTGCTTTTCCATTTTCAGATTTTTCTAAGTTCCCTACCACATTCAAGCTTCTGACATTCCATGTCCCCACTCGTAGAACTTATCCTTTCTTTGATTATTCACTCTTCTTCTCATTGCCACCTCCCCCTTGGCAGTCCCCTCCCGGAGATCTGAATGGGGACTATTCCGGACTCCTTTGCCAATCGAGATATCATCATGACACTTTTTCAATGACAGGCCATATGTCCTGACATGTGGATGCACACTATGTGTCTGTGAGTTCGAAAACCCTCCACGTTCGGAGGCCAAAACCAGCGTTATCAGCCACGACGGCCCTTATATGGCCGTCACAGTATCGGACCTTCAGATCGTTAACATGGCGCCGAACAATGTCTGCGCCCAGCTCTTCATTCCCCAGACTTATATGCACATTGGTACTAAAGACTGAAAAATGAATTCCGAGAACATCTTGTCTCGGGAGACGAATTTCGTCCCGTGTGAACCGTTCCACTTCATACGATTTCTGTGGTTCACGATCCAAAGGAACCCATGGGATACGAAAACGTCATGATGATCGGTGAATTAGAAAACGGAGACAAACCGTTATGCGGAAATAAAGAAATACGCTCTCTTTGGCAAGCGTTGCAACAGGAGATACGCGAAGAAGGCGTTCTCGCCTCACCACTGCCGAAAGCAGCATCGCTTCGGCTACACGAGCAAGCTTTTCGGCCAGTCAAAATACTATATTTCTCGCACATTACCTCCGTGGCGCTCATCTGCATACCATCCTCATTTCTCGCAGCATTTAGCGTAATTCCTACAAGAGGTCGGTCCTAGGGTGCATTCACCCTTACGCTATGTCATGAAATGCCGTTAAGACGTACAGATGTTACTACTTTATGTATGCTATCCCTTCGTTCATATCTGAGAGAACAGACACCACGCACACAATAGAAATAGTACGTAATACGTCAACCTCACAAACACATATATGTTCGATATTATTTAGGCGGCCTGGGTGGCCGAGTGATTCTAGGCGCTACAGTCTGGAACCACGTGACCGCTACGGTCGCAGGTTCGAATCCTGCCTCGGGCATGGATGTGTGTGATGTCCTTAGGTTAATTAGGTTTAAGTAGTTCTAAGTTGTAGGGGACTGATGCACTCAGAAGTTAAGTCCCATAGTGCTCAGGGGCATTTTTTTCAATATTATTTAAAAGATATCCTTGTTGTTGACATATATACAGGGTGAGTCACCTAACGTTACCGCTGGATATATTTCGTAAACCACATCAAATACTGACGAATCGATTCCACAGACCGAACGTGAGGAGAGGGGCTAGTGTACTTGGTTAATACAAACCATAAAAAATACACGGAAGTATGTTTTTAAACACAAACCTACGTTTTTTTAAATGGAACCCCGTTAGTTTTGTTAGCACATCTGAGCATATAAACAAATACGTAATCAGTGCCGTTTGTTGCATTGTAAAATGTTAATTACATCCGGAGATATTGTAGCCTAAAGTTGACGCTTGAGTACCACTCCTCCGCTGTTCGATCGTGTATATCGGAGAGCACCGAATTACGTAGACATCCAAAGGGAACGGTGATGGACCTTAGGTACAGAAGAGACTAGAACAGCACACTACGTCCACATGGTAACACCTTTTTATTGGTCTTTTTCACTGATGCACATGTACATTACCATGAGGGGTGAGGTAAACGTACACACGTGGTTTCCGTTTTCAATTACGAAGTGGAATAGAGTGTGTCCCACTGGAAACACGTCGAGGGATGTGATATCAGCATGATGGTGCACCTGCACATTCCGCAATTAACACTAGGCTGACCCTTGACAGGATGTTCGACGGGCGTTTCATAGGACGTGGAGGACGCATAAATTGGCCAGCCCGTTCTCCTGATCTTACACCTCTGGACTTCTTTCTGTGGGGTACGTTAAAGGAAAATGTGTACCGTGATGTGCCTACAACCCCAGAGGATATGAAACAACGTATTGTGGCAGCCTGCGGCGACATTACACCAGATGTACTGCGACGTGTACAACATTCATTACGCCAGAGATTGCAATTGTGTGCAGCAAATGATGGCCACCACATTGAACATCTATTGGCCTGACATGTCGGGACACACTCTATTCCACTCCGTAAATGAAAACGGAAACCACATGTGTACGTGTACCTCACCCCTCATGGTAATGTACATGTGCGTCAGTGAAAAAGACCTAAAAAAAGTGTTAGCATGTGGACGTAATGTGCTGTTCCAGTCTCTTCTGTACCTAAGGTCCTTCACCGTTTCCTTTGGATCCCTACGTAATTCGGTGCTCTCCGATACACACGATTGAACAGCGGAGGAGTGGTACTCAAGCGTCAACTTTAGGTTACAATATCTCCGGATGTAATTAACATTTCACAACGCAACAAACGGCACTGATTACGTATTTGTTTATATGTTCAGATGTGCTAACGAAACTAACGGGGTTCCATTTAAAAAAACGCAGGTTTTTGTTAAAAAACATACTTCCGTGCATTTTTTTTTGTTTGTATTAACCAATTACACTAGCCCCTCTCCTCACGTTCGGTCTGTGGAATCGATTCGTCAGTATCTGATGTGGTTTACGAAATATATCCAGCGGTAACGTTAGGTGACTCACCCTGTACATGTACACATATACGTATCATTCATTTACACTGCATTTGTGAACCACAATCATTTTCAAAGCAAGGGTTTCCCTGGGAACTGCTACAAATCAGAAAGCTCTCACTTTGACACAATGAACAAAGCAGCACTTCACAAACCTCTTACTTCACTGCACAGTAATTCGCGTTCGGGCATTAGGCACCTTCAGTGGTGGAGCGACAATAGTGTGTCTTCGTCCATAAATGCTGTTACGTTCATAGGTTTTCTTTTTTTTTCTTTATTGCACTTCGGTTCCCCCTCCCACGAGGGGGCCGGTTGGCAGCAGCGGAATAGGCAGCTCTACAGCTAACAGAAAAGTTGATAAACGTAATGAGAATATAAACAAACAATAAAAACCGATGATAAAACGGTGACATTGTAAAAAAAACTGTAAATTGGCGGAAAGTTGTGGAATTTAAAACATAAAAACACGTCGTTAACGATGCGGCTGAATACACCCAGTAAGCAGACAGGCACAACTAAAAAAACACGGCGACAGTCTGGTTTCTGTTCGCACGAGATAAAAAACACAATTAGTGACAGTATGGTGGCTGTTGGTAACACTGACAGGGGACGCATAACACTGAACAGTCACTTTAAACAGCACTATAGAGGCGAGACAGCGGCAGATGGGGCCGGGGGGGGGGGGGGGGGGGACGGGGGACGGGGGACCCGGACCGATGAGGGGCAAAAAAGGGGGGGAGGATGCGATGGAGGGAGAGGACATAGAAGAAAGGGGGGGGGGGGAAGGACGGAAGCAGAAAGGGTTGGGGAAAGCAAAGCAAAGGGACGCGGGGGAGACAAGCGGTCTTAATTTCGTACCACCAGAACTCTGGCCCACAGTTTCGTGTAGGACCATTAGCAGGGGCTGGCATCTTGAAATCGCGGTTTCTTTCTCCTTAAAATATGACGTCAAGTTGGAGATGTTTCCTCGTTGGACAGCACACAGCAGACACCCGCGTTTACCTGACGGCAGCCGCTCCATGGGGAAGGCCAGGTTCCGCGTTGTGGTCCTGGCGTGCAGATCGCCCTCCTTCATCACCCGGAAACGCCGGCAGAGGTCTCTGAAGATGTCTTCGGTTCGCTCTCGCAAAGAATTGAGCCACGCAATATGCGTCTCTGCCCACTCCAGGCCGCTGTGGTGCAGGTCAGATACGGTGTCAATAGGAGGGTCATACCTGCAACAGTGTTACACAGCACAAATGAAGTTGAACAACTGATACCACCACCGTTAGTATAAAAAGTAACAGTTTTTGGAAATACTGATATCTGAATTTTGTGTGCGCCGAATCTGATACCATTGATGCATTTACAGTGCTCAACAGCATAGTCTTCAACACCCTTACTGGATACCAAGACACACAAATCTTAGTTTAAAGGATGACTGTTCTCACGAACGGAAATGATATGACGCTTCATTAGGAGCGTTTATTAGCAGTTTTCCTCAGAACGCTGTGCTATATTGGCACACATATGTGGTCTGTCACTGACAAAATCAATAGGCCAGTAACATTGTCAAGTATTACAACCAGAAATCGTTTGGAAAAATTCGAGAGAATTCCGTAATAAAAAAGAAATCTGTTCCCTAATTCTAGGACGGGGTATGTGCTCCCTCTTCCTCCACCCCCCAACCCTCCGTCCCCCACCACGCTGCTGCCGATGCCTCTGAATAGAAGACATGGATCGAAACAATACAAGAGGTGTAGACGACAGTCCCTCAGAAAAATAGAAATCCCTCAGAAAAATAGATGCGTGAAACATTCATATCATTGATCCCACGGTGTGATGTTAATAAGTGTTTTCATTATTGGAGAAAACTGTGTTGATCTTGTCTTGAATCCTACACAAACAAAGGAGAATAAGCTGAGTCAAAGAGCTAAAGCTGCCTATTACATGAGGATTGCTGACCACTTAGTAAAAACAGAGTGAGCCATCCACTGAGAGCTCATTGACAACATCTCCCTAACACATTGTGGTTGTTGCTGTCTTCAGCCTGTAATTGTACTTGAATTACGTAACCATTACGGCACCTCAACTCAACCTCTCGATACCAGCAATATTCTATTGCGTTTCTGTAGAGTAGTTAACACATTTCTGAGACAACATTCAGATCTGATTTCATTAATTTAGAGGTACTTTGATACATCGATATGTTTATGTTGCAATGATATTATTCTGATGTGTAATATTTCTTATGTCACTATGATCTTTGACGTACTTGTAACTCTGATTTTTGGGCCCGTAAGCGGTTAGTAGTTAGAGAGTTGGACCATGAGAAAGTCAAGTCTTCGACGTCATGTCGGAAAGACGCATATTGTAGCCAGTTTATAAAATGTGAAGTTTAACAGCGAGGAAGATGTTTTCAAGTATGTTTCGTATTGTGAAGTGATGTTTTGTGTGTTACGTGATATTGCAACAAAAGTAATAAAATGGAGCGCTGATTATTTTTTTACATCACCATTGTGCTAACTTTGAAAGGTTTAATCTTCAAGAATGGTTTGTGAAGCGCATCTACAAAACTTTTGAATATAGCAGAATAAAACCTAGGCCTCTTTGCATCCGAGCTTGGAAACATCACCACCTAGATTTTCGACGATTGAGCCATGATTTTACAACGGAACCAGCGTGGGAAACACGAAAAGATGAGTGCCTTCTTTATTCATTATTACGTGAAATGACTTTATTAACTGCGCTCTAATGACACCTGCCACTTAATAACTTTGTTGTTGCCCGAAAATGCAGTATTTAGCAGCGTGAGCAACACCATAATCATTCCAGAATGAGATTTTCACTCTGCAGCGGAGTGTGCGCTGATATGAAACTTCCTGGCAGATTAAAACTGTGTGCCCGACCGGGCACACAGTTTTAATCTGCCAGGAATTTTCACCATAATCATTGTTAAAATTTTGACCTTTGTTGTGGTAGGGTTGTTAGAAGCCCCAAGAACGGTTTGCTGTGGTGCTCCACACTAATCTATTACGTGCAAAACTCCTGCAACGAACGTCCATTTGAATATGCTTAGATCTCAACAACATTTACCCCCCCCCCCCCCAGCCCTAACGTCCATAGTCCAATTGACGACTCATTGATGCCACAGGAAGTTATACCAAAGAATCCCTTCTTTTCGTCAGGTTGTGTCACAAATACCTTTATTTCCCAATTCCGTCTATTACCACTCTTTAATTATTTAATGTGTCTATCTGATGTACGGAGTTCTTTTGACGCACCAGGTATCAAAAGTTTATATTTTTTTCGTCTCTCAACTGTTTATTGTGAACTTTCACTTCCGTTCAAGGCGACACGGCAGGTAATTGCTATTATAAAAGACTTCCTAACACTAACATTTACGTATTCGTGTGAATAAAATTCTTTTCCTGAAATGCCAGTCTTCATTTTATACCCTCTCTATTCTTAAGATATTTTGCTACACGAATACCAAAACTCATCTAATACATTCAGTGTCTCACTTTTTAATCTCGCTTGCTTAACGTTGCCTCATTTAATTTGATTAAATTCGATTATACTTGTTTTACTTTTGTTGATTTTCGTCTTGTAACTTGGTATAAAAAAGGTATCCGCCCCATTCAAATGATATTCCATTTCATTTAGCGCCCCTGACGGAATTACAATGACAACTCTTGAAGTTTTTATATGTCCCTCCTTCCGGTTGGAGGTTAGAGGGACATCGGCCGTTCACTTATGCAATAAAATGGAACAATTATAGCCGTCCTTACAATGTTTTTTATTATATGGCTATCAGTTTCGGTGCTTCAATAGACCATCATCAGGTCTTACCAGAAGCTGAGTGGGTTAAGTGCAATCGTATACACGTTTCCATCAGTGGCCAACATCTATGATCTGGTTTTGGTGGACCACGTCTAACAACGATGTTGTGTGTCAAACCATCTACTGCCCAAAA
The DNA here is from genome assembly GCF_023864345.2 of Schistocerca serialis cubense. NCBI lineage: Eukaryota > Metazoa > Arthropoda > Insecta > Orthoptera > Acrididae > Schistocerca > Schistocerca serialis. The sequence continues at coordinate 1,020,783,087 of NC_064639.1, forward strand.
TTTTTATTTCTTCTCCACGAAATTTTATTCCGTTTCCAGATTTTCCCTTGGATTCCTTCACAGGCTATACAGTGTACAGACTGATTTATATCGTCCATACCTTACAATCCTGTCCCACTGCCTCCACTGCCTCATCAACTACTACTTCCCTTCGCGTCATTTGATTTTTATAACCTCTGTGTGTTTGCTGTACAAATTGTTGATAACTTTCCGATCCCCGTGTTTTACCCCTGCCACCTTCAGAATTTCAAAAAGTGTATTCGAGGCAACATTATGCAAATTTTCTGAGCATATAAATGTTATAAATGTAAGTAAGCCATTCTTCAGCACATCTTCTAAGATAAGCTAGTTAGTTAGTTACATATTCCATGTAACATTTGAACGATTCATTTATGGAAATGAGTCACTTTACACGATATGTATACATTATCAGTGTTAACATTAACGAACACATTAATCTGTTCTACGTCTACATCCACATCTACGTGATTACTCTGCTATTCACAAATAGTTACATATTCCATGTAACATTTGAACGATTCATTTATGGAAATGAGTCACTTTACACGATATGTATACATTATCAGTGTTAACATTAACGAACACATTAATCTGTTCTACGTCTACATCCACATCTACGTGATTACTCTGCTATTCACAATAAAATGCCTGGCAGAGTGTTCAATGAACCACCTTCAACCTGTCTCTCTACCGTTCTACTTTCGAACGGCGCGCAGGAAAAAGAGAACACTTAAATTTTTCTGTGCGAGCCCTGATTTCTCTTATTTTATCGTGATGATCATTTCTCCCTATGTAGGTTGGAGCCAATAGAATGTTTTCGCAACCGGAGGAGATAACTAGTGATTGGAATGTTATGAGAAGATGCCGTCGCAACTAAAAACGCCTTTGTTTTAATGATTGCCACTCCAATTCACATATCGTGTCTGTGGCACTATCTCCCCTGTTTCGCGATAATACAAAACGACCTGCCCTTTTTTGAACTTTTTTCGGTGTCATCCGTCAGTCCCATGTGATGCGGATCCCACACCGCACAGAAATACCCCAGAATATGCCAACAAGCGTGGTGTAAGCGGTCTCTTTAGTACACCTGTTGCACCTTCTAAGCGTTCTGCCAATGAATCGAACACTTTGGTTTGCTCTTCCCACAACATGATCTATGTGATCGTTCCAATTTAGGGTATTTTTAATTGTTATCCCTAAGTATTTAATTGAATTTACAGCCCTCAGATTTGCGTGACTTATCGCGTTATCGAAATTTTGCTGATTTCTTTTAATACTCTTGTGAATAACTTCACTCTTTTCTTTATTCAGAGTCAATTGCCACTTTTCGCACCATACTTATATCTTATATAAATCATTTTGCAATTCGTTCTGGTCATCTGATGACTTTACAAGACGGTAAATGACAGCTTCATCTGCAAACAATCTAATACGGCTACTCAGATTGTCTCCTATGTCGTTAATATATATCAGGAACAATAGAGGGCCTATAACACTTCCTTGCAGAACGCCGGATATTATTTCTGTTAGGACCACTCACGCAACTACACTTTAAGAACTAGCACAAAAAGAAAAAGAAAACTGTGACAGTTTTAATCTAATGTTTTTGGGCAGAAGATCGAAGATTTTGTTGCCTTCATACTGAAATCCTTTGTGAGCCACTGACGGTTTTAATAATGGATAATAGAAGTTATTATTATCTCTTCTGTTGCTGCGCTGATCTGCAGTCAAGACTGAAAAGAACCTTTACAGGACTGTCTTGAATTAAATTCTTTAATCTTTTTTCTGGCGCTTCCAAGTTCAGCCCTCCAAAACTGCAGAAATGATCGATCTAAACTAGGGTGCGATGATTCCGACACCTATTCCCAACACGCAAACATGGCAGCAGTAAACGTGCCAGTCTTCCGTCCACAATTTCCATACAGACTCTCTGCGACTTAAGGCACAATGCCAAGAGTACTTCACCATTTGTCTGTAGACAAATAAGTCTCTCGATGGCTTGCTGATTCTCCATTCAAGTTTCCACGACACAGGTTGTAATTTTTACGCCGTAGATCACTTACGACAACTTCCAGCGCCTGCAACCAAGGACAAGTGTGAAGTCAGAAACCATTCCGTGGCTGGGAGAGATGTGGACTTTGCGGTTTTCTTTAGATACGCAAGGACAGGCTGGCGAATGTCCTCCCCCCACTTAAGATTGGACGCCTTGCGAAGAACCTGTCGGACAAAGTGAAATGTGCAGGTAACCGTGGACGTCTACGGGAACTAATGTAGAGCATAGACAGAAATGTGGCAGGAATTCGAACCTAGAGAAAAACTTCTGGCTGACAACAGCCATTTCCGCCTGCCTTAAAAAGTGAAACACTTGTCGGTAACTGAAAGACCCATGCAGGCACTGGCAAACACTGTACACACAAAGAGCCAAGAATTCACCCAGGAGCGCATGTGAAACTAAAGAAAGAGGTCAGCCTGCTTAAAAAATGTTTTCTGGACAATAAGATGGATGCTTATAAATTATGTAGGCCAACAGATTCTTAGACAAAGCACATACAAGAGACCGTCGAAGCCACACACAGAGACAGCCCTTACAAAGAATCGTTGTGTGGGTGCTTTCACAGCAACAAAGGAATGCTGAAAAACATCTGTACTATGTGTGACCAGAGCTGGGAACAGCCTTGACATTGAAAACGTAAAAAATACGCCGTTTCTCCAGTCATAAAATATACCACGCAAAATAGAACATTTTCCCCCTATACTGTGGGGCGTGGTCAACAAACGGCGAGTACTCATTGAGTGGCAATGCAAATGTAATCAGCGAAGACAACTCTGTTAGCTAAGCAGAATGGGGAGATTGGAAGAAGGGGTCAGTGAGAAATGGTAGAAGCAACTGGCCGCAGAGACCCTTCCATCCTTCGCCTAATTATACTTTGGATCTCACCCTTACTCCCATCCAACGTTCATCATCACTTTTTGATTCTTATCCTGATTTATATTAAATGGACGAATCCTTACGGTCCATTGTTTGAGACTGAAGCACCCGACTGACGATTGCAATTCTTTGCCTGAAATCCGCCTCCCGGAACCATGATATCACTTATTCTGCTACGGCAACACAAGACGGGATCGCAGAGACCACGCCTGGGACTTGCTGTAAATTCACGGGGCACCGAATAGGGCGGCCGACTCGCCACCGCACAACTACGAGGCGACGAGCCGTACCAATCCATCGTCTGCAGCATATACCAACACAAGGCAGGTCCCTGAGCGGTCGGCCGGCGCTCAGGGACCAAAACATATTTTGCCAGAGAAAAGGGATAATGGCCTGCGTGTTCACCTTAAAGTAAAACCGGCTATATTGTTGGAAAGAGCCGCAGAATAAGCATTTTTTGACGGACCTAGTGCGAAGTTTCAGAGTTCTCACAGCTCGACAGTAAATGCCTGATGTAGATGCTATATATTTCTAGTGTGGTCGGCTTAAACGGAGCGCCATTCTGCCGTTTGTGAGAGTAACGCTTATTGACGAACTATTTCTGACGAAATGAACCGTTGGAGTGAGGGAAGAAAAGCAGATGATACACCCTTTCGCTTTTTGAGTGGAGAGGGGTGGTTTCGTTGATGTTCATGAAACGGGAACACATAGCACGAGCGATTGCGCTCGTGCGTGTACGTAGAGAGCGAGGAGCAAAGTCTCTCTCAGTACTGCGCTGAGGGAGCACCTCTGTCGCTAGCGAATCGGAGTGATACTCTATACCGAGTCACTCGCGATTAAGCGTTTGTTCACTGTGTTGACCGCGACACTTAAAGTGCGGTGTGAACACAGACAGAGTATTAGTTAGCGCCTGAGAACGAACATTGAGTGGCATCGCGGTGGACTGGTTATCCGTCTGGTGTATCACGCCAATAGTTAGACTTGGGGCTGGTAGGAGTCCTTGACTTAATCAAAACCTAGTGAGAGTTCGACTGGCGAAGGTCAAACCAGATAGAAAGAGATAGTTTTGTCATTTTTCAGCTGCGAACGACGTAGGCAGCAGTCATCGCAGCTCACGGTATTGTCCACCACAGTGTAGGCGAGCCCTATTTTTCCTCCATTAGAAATAACATAGTTCTTTCACGTCACTCCATTACATTTCTCACGTGACAGCCTCGACCGTACTTAGAAAATTTCAGGCGGATAATTATTCAAGTTGAGTAGGCGCGGCTCTCAGCCATTCTGCCGAGTAAATAACATTATTAAAGAAAAGGGATAAAAGAGCTTTCCCTCACTTCATATATGAATTACGTTAACAGGATTCCTATCCATGACAGGTAACCTCCTATTCCCAAAATAACCCTTAAATTTGTGCATCACTTTATAAATAAATGTTTCACTTGATTTTCTCATATTTTTGCAATAAATAATATTTTCCGTCCGTTTAACGTTTTTCTCACACTAACTAGCAATACTCCAGTACCGAACTATCCCACTAGTTACGTAAGGAAATAGAATATTTTTGTTTGTTTTCCTTACAGCGGACGACTCCAGAAGATATTTATTGCTGAAAGTTTTTCAGGCATTTTTGGTACGTTAGGAGCGTCTGTCTGACTTCTGTAGTAGTGTGCGGCGGAAATTGCTTCTTGCAGGAGCCAAAAGGAACTTGTCAGATCACTTAGTTGCGCAACTCGGCAACATAACACCCGCAAACATACAACGTCATCCTCCAACTTAGGTCCTGTAAGTTGTAAGGAATCCGCCAGAGGAACTCGTGTGAACAAAGGGACCACATCGAAACTCATTAATATGTGAGATAATTCGAGACGTAAAGTCCTCAGTTGTTGCATAAAATCTTCTGAGTATCGATTATGACGTTCACGTTATACTACCAAAGTGCTCAGAAGAGTAGCAAGATGTTATGTTAGGTAATATGTTGGGACTCCTATATTGCTCACAATGCGGCGAAACGGATCAGCTTCCATATGGATCTTAGGCAGCTATAAAGACGTGGTGGTATTGGCGCTTGTACTCTAAAGAACGTCTTTAGGTGTTCAGAAAAGAGCCTGAATTTGAGGAGCGCGGATGTCTTCCGTTGTGTCGCATCAGTTGGATCCTTCTGGAGACGAGTCTTGCAGTAAAATCATCTAGCCGAAGTAGGTTGTTGCAGGCAAAAGGGCAGTAGGTTTTCCCTTGTCAGCAGGTAAAAGCCCTATTTCTGTGTCCTCTTAAGGAACGGATAGCTTTTCCTTCTTCAGTGTTGATTTTCTGCTTGGATGCGGGCATCCTAGATACGGCCCTGCACGTCTCTCACCTTATTTCTTCAGCAGTCTCACTGGCAAGTTTCGAGACACCTTGCCCAATCGCACTAATAAAATCCTTGACAGGAAAGGTTTTAGCAGTGAACGCTAAATTTAGTCCTCTTTCCAAGGCCGATATCTCAGTGTCATTCAGGTGTTTATCTGTGAAATTAAACACAAGACATTTACATGGTTTATGTTTTCGCGATGATCGGCGTGTACGGCGATGGAATTTGGAAGTTTCACGCCACGGCCTTCTGCTTCGTCAAGTCCAAAAGCGAACACGTAGAAGTGTCCACCCTCTCCTAGTTCGTGGAGACTTTCTAATTCTCGTCTAGTATAAAGGATTCTTTCTCTCAGCAAAGCTACGCTGGCTCGTTGTTTCATCCTTTTAGCGGCTGCAGAGTCCGTATAATAAGAAAACTTGCCTAACGTCGGTGTAGCTTTTTGGTCCCGCCATCTCAATAAAAATGCGAGAGAGCGCAACAGTCTGTTCCTATTGCTGCGGAGTTTATCGAACTCACGTATTTCGTTGACCATCTCCTACCCACAGAGGTACCAGATGTGCTGTGTGAGACTTTCTTGACGTAATATCTGCTTTATTGATCCACGAGCGTCTCGTCGGATAATGTTGTGAGAGTTGCACAATATTTCTACGACACACCTGCTCGTCATCTTCAGGTGCATACTGACGTTTTGCTGCAGTGTCTCGCCAAATATATGGCTCGCTAGAAAAGCTCAGGCCTCCGCAGGGACACTGGATGTCACCGTGCGCTATGATTGGTCTACGATGACGTTATAGCCCCACCGCTCGGCGACTGCACTTTTCTACTGAACCAACTTATAGAATGGTGGGCCATTGTAGCAATACGTCAAGATGAAGAACAGCTGTCTCGCTGAAATGTTGTGCAGCTTCCACAACGTCCATTATAATTATCTGGGCTGTTATGCCGTGGTCGGTTGATGAATTCTGGGAATCGACACAGAATTCATCAACCGACCACGGCATAACAGCCCGGATAATTACAATGGACATGATATTTCCGGCCGTGAAAGTCTACATTTTAGTATCAGCTTCCACAACATTATCCGGCGAGAGCCCGTGACCGATGAAACAGTTATTACTTCGGGCAAAGAATCGAACAGCACAAATTTAACGAAACTCGAGTACTGGAGAAGCAGGCGGCCTTAAAGAAACGCAGTATCAGTGTATAAGATGTAAATCATACCTCCATCAACATGAACAGAGACGTTGGACACGGGCTTTTCCCATCCTGGATGCCGGCTCTCAGAGGCCAACAGTTCGCATCAACATTTGACGCGAGTGCTACGGGTGAGAGACTGCGCCGAGAGGTCTACATCCAGCAGGAGGAAAAAAGGAGCCCACGACTCACTCGCCAATGAGCACCGACCAAGAGAAACAATGCAAGAAGCAATAGATACACTACTGACCATTAAAATTGCTACACCACGAAGATGACGCGAAATTTAACCGACAGAAAAAAGATGCTGTGATATGCAAATCATTAGCTTTTCAGAGCATTCACACAAGGTTGGCGCCGGTGGCGACACCTACAACGTGCTGACATGAGGAATGTTTCCAACCTATTTCTCATACACAGACAGCAGTTGACCGGCGTTGCCTGGCATTGACGGCACTTTGAACAGTGGACGTTACATTTCAGATGTGTTACGACCCGTGGCTCTACCCTTCATTCGCTCCTTGCGAAACCCTACATTTCAGCAGGATAATGCACGACCGCATGTTGGAGTTCCTGTACGGGCCTTCCTGGATACAGATAATGTTCGACTGCTGCCATTGCCAGCACATTCTCCAGATCTCTCACCAATTGAAAACGTTTGGTCAATAGTGGCTGAACAACTGGCTCGTCACAATACACCAGTCACTACTCTTCATGATCTGTGGTATCGTGTTGAAGCTGCATGGGCAGCTGTACCTGTACACGCCATCCAAGCTCTGTTTGAATCAATGCTCAGGCGTATCAAGGCCGTTATTACGGCCAGAGGTGGTTGTTCTGGGTACTGATTTCTCAGGATCTATGCACTCAGATTGCGTGAAAATGTAATCACGTGTCAGTTCTAGTATAATATATTCTTCCAAAGAATACCCGTTTAGCCGGCCGGAGTGGCCGAGCGGTTAAAGGCGCTACAGTCTGGAACCGCACGACCGCTACGGTCGCAGGCTCGAATCCTGCCTCGAGCGTGGATGTGTGTGATGTCCTTAGGTTAGGTTAGGTTTAAGTAGTTCTAGTCTCTAGGGGACTTATGACCACAGCAGTTGAGTCCCATAGTGCTCAGAGCCATTTGAACCATTTTTGAATACCCGTTTATCATCTGCATTTCTTCTTGGTGTAGCAATTTTAATGGCCAGTAGTGTAACAGCAGACTCCTACCGTCTGCACAACATCAACCCATTATGATGAAGATCCAGCTCCTTCCGCCTCAAGTGACCAGTCATAACAACAACCTCTTAAAAACTGCAATATAGAATTATTCTCAGTGAGCAGCAGTGACAAAATGTAATCGACTCCACATAATTAAAGCACACCGGTAGACGTAGAAAAAGAGCAGTGTAACAGTGACCGAGGCTTTGGTCTCTCTAGTATAGTGCATTACATTACGATGTACGCCACTCAGAAACCTTTTGTGTCAACTGAATGGTCGCGGAATCCTATGCAATTATATAAAAAGATGTACTTTGCATTTACTGTTCAAATATCTCTACTGTTCGTGTACTAAAGTAATCCACCTTAAAGTACTAAATAGGTAACTATCAATCTTTTGAGATTCAAGAGCGGGCCGCGCGCGTCATTACGCTCTTTGGCTGTTACTCACAAGGGAACCTTCCCATCGCACCCCCCTCAGATTTAGTTATAAACTGGCGCAGGGATAGGCCTTGAAAAACTGAACACAGATCAATCGAGAAAACAGGAAGAAGTTGTGTGGAACTATGAAAAAATTAAGCAAAATATACAAACTGAGTAGTCCATGCGCAAGGTAGGCAACATGTAGGAGAGTGTGAGGTTACGAGTGCCGTGGTCCCGTGGTTAGCGTGAGCAGCTGCGGTACGAGAGGTCTTTGGTTCAAATCTTCTCTTGAGTGAAAAGTTTAATTTCTTATTTTCACACAGTTATGAAAGTTCAGGCACTCACGCGTAATCAACTTCGCTCTCCAAAATTCCAGGACATGTTTAGATTTGCGTGGACATACGCAGGATTTGACGGTCTACACACGGAAACATTTGAAAACGTAAAAAACATATGTTTTGACAGAGCACAGGGAAAACTGTGCGACTGTGAAACTGTTGCAGTCATTTGTTGCAGTTTATGTGACAAACTCTTATGTTTTCATCACTTTTTTGGGAGTGATTATCACATCCACAAGAAAACCTAAATCGGGCAAGGTAGAAGAATCTTTTTACCCATTCGCCAAGTGTGCAAGTTAGGTGGGTCGACACCATATTCATGTCATGTGGCGCACATGCCGTCACCAGTGTCGTATAGAATATATCAGACGTGTTTTCCTTTGGAGGAATCGTTTGACCTATGACCCTGCGATCAAATGTTTTCAATTCCTGTTGGAGAGGCACGTCCTTTCGTCTACTAATCGCACGGTTTTGCGGTGCGGTCACAAAACACAGACACTAAACTTATTACAGTGAACAGAGACGTCAATGAATGAACGGACAGATCGTAACTTTGCGAAAATAAAGAAAGTAAAATTTTCACTCGAGGGAGGACGCGAAACACGGACCTCTCGTTCCGCATTTGCTCACGCTAACCACGGGACCACGGCGCTCCTCAACTCACATTGTCCTTGATGTTGCATATGTTGCACATGGACTATTCAGTTTGTATATTTTGTTCCATTTTTCATAGTTCCACACAACTTCTTCGTGTTTTCTCGATTGATGTGTGTTCAGTTTTTCAAGGCCTATCCACTGCGTCAATTTATAACTAAATCTTAGGGGGGTGCGATGGGGAGGTTCCCTTGTCAGCAACGGCGACGAGTGTAGCGCCCGAGAGGGCGGGCGCAGCGGCTTCCGTGCCTTTTGCGGGCGCACCGGGCACTTCTCTCTCTAGTGGTCAAGAGGGAAGGTGAGAGCTGGCAACACAAGCGTGGAGTCCATTCCGAGTGCGACCGGACGGCCTGAGGGGGTGCCTCAAGAGCAGCACACAGCCGAGCGAACGACTCCGGCGGGTTGCCTATCCGATATAAAGACAGGAGGCGAAGTGAGCAGATGCATATCGCACGAAGGTGTCGGTGGATCGCAGTGCGCTGCCAAAGGAAGACTGATATACCAGTTACCACTTGGGATACTCACTGTTCAACCAAAAATTAATGCACTTAAGGCGAGCGTTTCAGAATATTTCTTGTTGCTGTGCGGCAGTGCTGCGGAGCCGACTTTTACATACAGTGTAGTCAAGTTTAATGCTTTTTGTCTGGAACTTCGCTCCCTATTGGTGTGCAGTCAATACATTCCATGGTGTTTGTTGCTGGTTCCGACAGACTTGAGAAAGAGTCATCATTTACCTTTTGGTGTTAAACTCTTGCCACCTGTTAATCTGCTCCTGTTGTCGCTGGTTGGAATTAAATATTGTCTGCCAATTGGCCGTTTATTCGTTTGAGTATCGGGGCTTGCAGGACACTAGATTAGTGTACTGATGGTCTGAACTTGCTCAGTGAGTGTGTCCGGTTTTAAGATTCTTATTGTGCGACTATTTAAACTTGGGCTAGCCGATGTTGTACGTTTAGCTTAGTTATACTCTATTAGGCTTCCGTCATCAGCATTTTTTTTCGCAAGTTTCTGTCTAGTTATGTACTGCAGCTACCATGTTCGCCAGGATTAGTTGCAGTTGGTTCATTATTGAGGAGTCAGTAACTAATGGCGTTAGATACAAACCACGCGGTCTGGGGCGCCTTGTCACGGTCCGTGCGATTGCCCCCGTAGGAGGTTCGAGTCCTCCCTCGGGCATGAGTGTGTGTGTCATCCTTAGCGTAAGTTAGCTTAAGTTAGATTAAATAGTGTGTAAGCTTACCGACCCATGACCTCAGTAGTTTAATCCCATAAGACCTTACGACAAATGTCCAGAAGCCCTACATTCAAATGGCTCTGAGCACTATGGGACTTAACATCTGAGGTCATCAGTGGCCTAGGCTTAGAACTACTTAAACCTAACTAACCCAAGGACATCACGCACAACCATACCCGAGGCAGGATTCGAACCTGAGACCGTAGCAGCAGCGCGGTTCCGGACTGAAGCGCCTAGAACCGTTCGGCCAAAACGGCCGACAAAGCCCTAAGTCATACTTATTTGTGGGGTTTCTGTTATTTATTAGTATTGTGAAGGGTTCCTTTAAACTAATTCCTGGATGCGGGAAATGCACTGTATAATCCTGTGAAACTTTGAAGAGCTGTCAACTTTGGTGAATTGATTATTAAGATTTTAATAAATGTACTTTATTTACATCTTTTAGATGTACAAGTGTCTGCGCTATTTGGGCAGCGTCCTGTGGAACGGCGCATTTAGTATAGTAAACTAGTAGTGGGTTTAAGTCCTGCTCACACTCGCTTGATTTCGAAAGAATGCTAATTGGCTACTGGCTGCCATTTATAATGTCATAGTAAACGTGAGCAAGTATTTCTATCTTGTTACTTTTCAAAAATTGTTGTTGAGCGAGTTGTGTTTATTTGGCAGTCCAGTCCTATCAGTCTCCAAGCGCCTATCTCGCTGTGCATTTCAAAAAGTTTTCTCGTAATTATTGTCAAACTACTTTCTTGGAGCAAGATATGTTTTCAAACTAAATCAGTTATATCGAATCGCTAAAGTTTTGAACATTGCCTCTCCTTGAAAAATTTCTGAATTTACCCTACATGTAAATCATAGGAAAGCGCATGGCGGAGGGTATTTGACTTTGTACCACGTGTAAGTTTGCTTCCCATTCCATTCGCGTACGGTATGCGGGGAGAGTAAGTGCGAAGCTTGTTTAGTCGATACCCGCAAACGCAACTCGTAGGGGCAGTATTACCTCACAAAGGTGAACAGTGGGCTATAATTACGGTATGACAGCGAAATATGGTAGATATTCTCCCATGTCAATACGGACCCGATTCGCTCTGGAAAAAATAGTTCCAGTTTGTCCACCTGGTGCAAATCTGGTGCTTCGAAAGCAATAAAGACGTATAGGACTGTTTCGGTACGTGAGGGATTCTGAATGGGGCGTGGGAAGGAAAGGTCAAACCAGTAAGAAAGGCACAGTGTGCATTTTAGTGTTAACTTCCGTTACAAAGTTAGTTCAGTACGAGCACCGGAGCTCGGTAAGATGCTGTACAGCGCCATGTTTACACCTCATGGCTAAAATTAGAACTAATTTGTTTTCGAATGTAAATCTTTTTCACACTAATGCGTTAGGAAATCAACCATGCTTCGCCACCATATGATACTTACAACCAACACTGGAGCCCCGTAAGTACCTGCTCTCTAATTATAACCACTCGGTATACCTCAAGTTCCATCACTTCCTTCTCAGTCCGGACTGTGCAATGTGTCTGCAAGTAATGGAGGGCGCTCGCAGCCATGTAACACATAATTAGAGCAGCGGTCGTGAAAAGGTCCGCCAGCCGAAGTGGCCGAGTGGTTCTAGGTGCTACATTCTGGAACCGCGCGACCGCTACGGTCGCAGGTTCGAATCCTGCCTCGGGCATTGATGTATGTGATGTCTTTAGGTTAGTTAGGTTTAAGTAGTTCTAAGTTCTAGGGGACTGTTGAGCTCAGATGTTAAGTCTCATAGTGCTCAGAGCCATTTGAACCATTTTTTTTTAGAAGGTCCTGATCAACAGCGATCGTAGACGAGCGTTACGCCTTGTCCGTGTTGATCGGTTTCAAATACGACAGGAACTGCTGCCTTCAGTGAATGTAAGACCTTCTGAAACTGTTTAGAGGTATCACTTCGAAAAGAACTGCATGCGGTCGGGTACCACGCACATAATTCTCACAGCAACACACAACGCTAGACATCTCTTCAGTTCGCCTAACAACGACGATTGGACAATGGCTGACAGCAGGCGCGTAGTGTGGTCCGACGAATCCCTACTTCGCTGCTGCTCAAATGGCACGAGGTGTCGAGAACACCGGCGGCGCAAAGAGGCATTAACCTTCTTACTGCCAGACTTATTTTGTTTCGATAAGTACAAGTAGCCTAATAGTACCAAATGGTTCAAATGGCTCTGAGCACTATGGGACTTAACATCTGAGGTCGTAAGTCCCCTAGAACTTAGAACTACTTAAACTCAACCAACCTAAGGACATCACACTCATCCATCCCCGAGGCAGGATTTGAACCTGCGACCGTAGCAGCAGCGCGGATCCTAACTAGAACGCTTAGAACCGCTCGGCCACAACGGCTGGAGTAATAAGACCCTATTTAATTTACTGGGGATATGTTGGCAGAATTTTTATTTACACTTTAAGACATAAAAACAACGCACCACGATGGAATTATGTATTCAAAAGAAAGAGCTTCACAAACTGAGCAAGTCAGTAACGCGTTGATCCACCGGTGGCCCTTATGCTAGCAGTTATTCGGCTTTGCAGTAATTTGACAGAGTTGTTGGATGTCCTCCTGAGGGCTGCCGTGCCGAATTCTGTGCAATTGGCGCATTGGATCGTCGAAATCCCGAGCTGTTTAGAGAACCTCGCTCATAATGCTTCAAATGTTCTCAGATGGGGAGAGACCCAGTGAATTTGCTAGCCAACCTAGGGACTGGAAATCACAAACACCAGCAATAGAAGCAAACGCCGTCTGCGGGTGGGCATTATGTTACTGAAAAGTAAGCGCAGGCTGGCTTACCATTAGGGGCAACTAAACGGGGCGCAGATTATCATCGACGTATCGCTGTGCTGTAGTATTGAATTGGATTGTTTGGGGAGAAGACCGGACAGCGAGGTCATCGGTCTAATCTGATTAAGGAAGGACGGGGAAGGAAGTAGGCCGTGCCCTTTCAAAGGAACCATCCCGGCATTTGCCTGGAGCGATTTAGGGAAATCACGGAAAACCTAAATCAGGATGGCCGGACACGGAATTAAACCGTCGTCCTCCCGAATGCGAGGCCAGTGTGCAAGCCACTGCGCCACCTCGCTCGGTGTGCTGTAGGAGTGCCGTGGATAACAACCGTTGACGTTGTGCTTTGAAAATGAATGGCTCACCAATCATTCCTGGTTGTCAAGCTGTATGGTGGGCGACAGGCTGGTTGTTATCCCCACCGCGCAGCACGGCATCTCAAGAAACGTTTCTGGCCTTGAATCTCAATGACTTGAGTAGAACTATCTTCATTGATGAGTCCCGCTTCGAACTGGGCCCCGATGACCAGTAGCCGCCCTGGACATGTCTCGGATACCAGCGTGACTGTCGCCCGCCGTGCGGCTCGGCAGCGAAAGAGTTGATCCGTGTGCTATTTCTTTTCATAGCAGGAACATTTGGTTGTCATCCTCGGGACCATTACACTACAGCGGTAAGTCGACGATACTCTACGAGCCGTTGTGTTGCCGTTCATGGCAAGCCATACACTGGGGTTATATTTCAACAAGATAATGCCCACCTTCACGCGGTGAAAGTTATCAATCGTTGTCTTCATGCTTGCCAAACCCACCATGAGCAGCTAGGCCGTGGTAGTGGTTCCGGCTGGATACTTTTAAGCGATTTTGATGATATAACCCTCCAATTGAAGAGAGTTTGGCACAATGTCCCTCACGAGGATACCCGAAAACTGTATCAACCAGTGCTAACCAAATAATAGCTTGCATGATTCTAGATGTGGACCAATACGTTACCGAATTGCTCAGTTTGTGAGTCACTTTCTCCATCGTCATGATCGAGAAAGGCATTCAATTTTTCTGAAATTGTAGTCATTTGTCGTTTCTGTACGTATACATATACTGACATTCGTTCCATTTGGATGAATCCTTCGTGGGGCATCTTTTTTTGTCCGAGAGTGTATTTTAATAAACTTTCATAAAAACGTGCATTACTGAAATGAAAAAAGGAGAACAGAGTGGTGGTAAGTTCCCACGGGACCGAACTGCTGAGGTTATCGGTCCTGGACTTACACACTAATTAATCTAACTTAAACTAACTTACGCTAAGGATAACACGCACACCCATTCCCGATGGAGGACTCTAACCTCAGTTGGGGGAACAGCGCGAACCACGGTAAGGTGCCTAGACCGCGAGGCAACTAGGCGCGGCCTCCTAAAAGACTATGTGTGTAAGCTCTTGTAGATAATGCCTTTGTACTTTATCTTAAATATCCCTACATTTAAAACAAAGTAGCTCTGTTCATAGACAAAAGAAAATTTCTTGTACACTTTCCTGGATATTTTATATCTACGGATGTTCGGGTAAGGGATTCTGTCCACATTTCGCCCCTCGAAGGAGGAGATTGAAAAGGAGGAACTCTCCTACGCCGACTTCTGTTTTGCTTTACTGGAGATGTCTTCAGTTTCAGACCATCTTATCTTCTTTCGTTTCTTTCTTCAAGACATGATTTAGATCCTGCCAAGTTACGAAATCATTGAGGACACTAATATACAAAATATTATAACAAGTAACCATGAGGCATCTTCTTGTCGTACGTTTTATAGTGGAAGTCCTACCCAAATTGTCCGTTGTGCCTACAGTTGAGAGTTGTATTATACTCTAGGATTACAGTAGGTTGTGCAACATCACCTATGCCTATTAACTCTTTGAAATCCATAGTACTCAGCAGGGTGACTATCGTCTAATTAACTTTTTTGGGGGACAATAGGAGAGTAATGTTGGCGATTCCTGCAATTATCTTAATGGTGCAGTTCTCACGCCCTTGTTATCACAAATTCTGCGTGTAGTTCACGAAGGTTTTTACTTATTGTTCCAAGCAGAGTCATCTTGTTATCGTTCTGCCCAACTCCAGATTTTTGAAGAAATAATCTGCTGTGATATTTATACGCTCATGGCTAAATTTTCTGTCCATTTCGGTACTACCGTTGTTCCCTGACTTCTTTCTCTAGGGTCTGTCCTCGCCCTTTCCCTTGTACACCCGCATGTTTGTGACGTAGTAATTAGCGCTGGCCCATACAGCCCATGTATTGACACCATACTTCCCCGGTTTTAAGTGGATGAACTGGCGAAAAGGACACCTGCCCCTGCAAGTTACCAATTGCTCATCAGCTATAATATTCTCATTCGGGTCGTATGCATCAGGGGAAGTCTGCATGTTTTTACACACCTCTCAATTTTGTATGGATGTTAGTGGCAAAATATTCTAACTGCACACCATTGTCGCAGCAATGGTGATTTATAAAGTAAGGAAGGACTCTTACTATATGAAATTCATGAAACAGAGTTACAATAAATTAAAGCATAGAATGAGTACTCAACACACACTGTATGTCAAAACTTTTCGAAAATGTAATGAAAATGATTTTAAAACCCATACCATCTAAACCCAGAACGCCCACTAGTGGACAATAGGTCCCAGATTGACTACCACTAGTATGCATCATGTGCTTAACCACTGTTCAGATATTTAGTTTACTGGAACCAGTTTATCAGGGCTACGATTGTGTTGCCACTAATGTGCATCGTCGAACTGTATACAGCGTGATATTTCTGTAAAGCTGTCTGTAGCCATATAAGTATTGAAAACAGGCCAGCCACACTCTTTGTTCCATAAATTTACTATGAACTCATTGTGTCCTTTGTGCACTACTGAGAGTATAATGTGGCCCAGGAAGCTATCAAATTCTCCTCTATCACGATTTTTCCTTTTTTCCCAAAGTAACATAACCTCCTTTGTTCGTTCACTTCAAAATATTTTGGAAACTGCTGCGTTTTATAAATAACTCAGATGTCGACTGCACTGTGTTTGCATTCCTTATGTTATGCCTCTTTCGACCAGGAGCTGTCTTCAATGTGTTTCAGGCTGGCTGCCTCCCATGTAATACAGAAGAATTTTTTCACATGTTCCCGTTGCATTTCTGGGCAAGAAAAGAATGAGATTACCACTGTACATATGTACCTACATACTGTTGTTATTAATAGCTGTACCCGGCAATGCTTTGCTGTCGCTCAATCTGGTTAAATGTAAAAGTGATAAATAGGTATCGGAAGAAGATATACGTCCTGATCTCATTCTGCCCCTGCCTCTCACCATCTCCGCCTTCCCCTTTCTTTGTTCATCACCTCACTCTCGTTCTCTCTGCCCATCACCTCCTCCACACCTTCTCTGTCCATCTCCTTCGCTCGTTTCCTCTCCCTCTCCTCCTACCACCCCTCTCTCTCCCCCTCTTTCATTCATCTCTTCCCCATCCTCTCGCCCCAACTTCTCCTCCCAATTCTCTGTCCCCATACCCTCGTTGCGCCCTCTCTCACACTCTCTGTCCAGTATTTCTCCCTCCATCTTCTCTGACCATGTTCTCCTCTCCACCCTCTCCATCTCGTCCTACACCCTCTCTCCCTTCACTTCCTCCTTTCCGTTCTCTATGTTTATCTTCCCATCCCTCTATCCATTCCCTCTTCCTCCCTCTCTCTGACCTTGAGCCTTGTTTATTGTCATTGCAAATTGTAGTAGTAGTGTAATCATGAAGTGATAAGCCAGAAAGACGTCTCCATTTCCTGACAACGTTTCACTATTATATATTTTATACGTATGTACATATTATGTATGATAAAAATTTATATTCTGCATTTGTACATACATTTATTACAGTAACGCGTAAAAAGCTGAAGTAAATCGGTAGAGTACTTCCTGCGATTTTTGATAACAATATTTCCTCTCTATATACTACATATATATTACATATATTAAAAATATATATATTCTATGACAGTTAAACTTTCAAACTGCTGTAGAATTAATATCACTGGTCAGAATGAAGTCAAATTGCAACGGATATTATCGGAAAAGGGAGAAAAGATTTGGCAGAGGACAAATAGATAGTTATAAAATGTAGCAATAGATGGCGCTGTAACCATCATAATTTAATAGTGGTCGACTACAAATGACAAATGAATCATACAACAATGCCTAAGGTGTACATATGACCTTACTCAGACTGGGTTGTACAGGAGTGATACTGTTAGTTACGGAAGCCCATCCACCACGGCAAGGTCATATCACATCGGATGGGAAAAATCGGTTTTTAATCACCCTGAGGCCAAAAGCGGCATAAAAAAAGCATCAATCAAAATGAAATCGGATTATTAATTTCCGGGTGACTGGTGCAAAGCATGTTCAGTATGCTGTCCACCGTTTTCTGCAACAAGTTGAAATCGAGAAACAGCATGTTCCACAACTGATGGAAGTGTTTCCGGAATCACGTTCAGAATTTGTTGCGCAATGCGTGCCTTTAATGCAGCTAAGTCTGCAATCAGAATACTGAACACAACATCTTTCAGATAGCCCTACAGCCAGAAGTCACACGGATGAAGATCAGGTGATCGGGACGGCCAGGCTGTAGGGAAATGGCCGCTGTTAATTCTAGCAATTCCGAAATGGCGCTTCAACAGCTATTTAACTGGATTTGCAAGGTGCAGAAGTGCGCCATCTTACATAAAAACGACGTGGTTGAGCAAAGGACACTCATAGCCCTTACCAATTAAAGTACAGGTAACAGGACCGGAAACACCTGTCTCTTCGAAAAATATGGCCCTATGATAAATGATGCCGTAAACCCGAACCACACAGTGACCTGTTCAGGCTGAAGTGGTACTGGCTGATTTACGTGTGGATTTTCCGTTACCCATATTCGGCAATTATTTATATTGACATATCCTGTCAGATGGAAGTGGGCTTAGACTGTCCACAAAATCTTCCACAGCCAATCATTGTCCACTTTCATGTGAGCAAGAAATTGTAAAGCAAAAGTCTGTCTAGCTGGCAGGTCAACAGGAAGCAACTCGTGCACGTGGGTAATTCTGAATGGATAGCAAAGTAGTATGTTTCGTAGAATGTTACGCACCGTGCTCACGGGTGTGTCCAATGTTCGGACAATTGTCTGTGCACTACACGTTTGCACACCACCATCGTCTCCTCCAGCAATACTGTGACCACTGTTTCCACTGACGTCGAATCAATTCGTTTCCTCCCTCTACAAAGTTGCACACCAAAAGAGCCCTTCTTTTCGAATTTCCGAATCATTTTCTCCAGACCCACAAGAGACATCGGATTGATGCCTTTCTTCAAACTCTTCAGTGTCCGTAACGTCTGCAGAACTTCCGCACTGTCATCATTCTTGTAATATAACTTTACAAGCAGAGCGCGATCCTGCATTGAGACACTCATGGCGAATACCGCAGACGCGAAAAGAGGAAAAGCAGTGTACCCGGTGTGTTTATGCCAACTTCAGTGGGTCGTGCGCATCACAGGTATTTTCATTTACGTATTCTGACATACACAGTGCCATCTGTTAATTAATGTCACGCTATTTTTTTTATACGTTTTCCCACATCTCCGATAATATTCCGTTGCAATTTGACGTCATTCTGACCAGTGGTGTTATTTCTACAGCTTTTGAAAGTTTATTTATGACATATATATATATATATATATATATATATATATATATATATATATATATATATATTGAAATGTGCATATGGGGTCTTATGAGTCATATTGATACAGAGTTTGGTAGGGTTCAGTTCAGGCTAGAGGTGGTTCTCTGACATTTTGGGGACGTTTATCACACCATGACTTGGGCGCACTGATTCAGCTTATCGTGAACATCAATCAAGACGTTTATTTCAACATTCTCAGTGACCCAGTGTAGTTTCTCCCACATCTTAATAGTGAATACGTTGCGGACACTCCCGTCTTCCAAGATGACAACAGGCTACATGTATACACTTCTGGTTTGGCCGACACCCATGCAGCCTTTCGCACTTCGAACGTTTCGCTAAAATATCCGTTTTTAATCCCATGGAAAATGTCGGTGACTGGAACAGTTGGTGAAGCATACTAATCAGCATTCACACAGCTTCGTAGCTCTAATGAACATGGTTATAAAAGAGTTGCTTTTTCGGGGTATGGCATACGTGAGCGAACTTGTGGACTTCCGTCCTCGCCGAAATAAGCCCAGACTAGAGGTCATGCTACAAGGTTTTGGCGTCAGGGCTCTGGGGGGAGACGTAATTCTCTTTTCGGTGTTATTATCAGATATAACTTTGCTGCTTCAGTGTAGACCAGTGTGGTCTTAGGTTTTATTTAATTTTTTTTCTTCGAGCCATCAGCTTTCTGACCGGTTTGGTGCGACTCGCCACGAATTCCTCTCTTCCGCCTACTTCTTAATTTCAGAGTAGAACTTGCATCTTCCGTCAGCAGTTGTTTGCTGGGTGTATCTACTCTTTTTCATTCCCTACAGTTTTTATCCTCTCGAGTGCGTCTAGTGCAGTTGGTCCCAAAATTGGGCTAATTACACCATTATGGGTAAAATGAAATTTTCTGAGGGGTAAATACCAAAATGGTTTGACTGTGTCTCTCGCGAAACTAAATTGTTTCTAAAAGGTAATTATTGTCATTACTATCATGGCAATTTTGTGAGACACTAATATTGAATACGGATTTTCATAGTAATAACTTTTTTCGAATACCATCGTTGTAGATCTACAGGTACATGTATATGATTACTCTGCAGTAGACATTGAAATGCCTGGCATAGAGTTCATGGAAACACCTTAAATCTGTTTTTGTACCGTTTCACTCTCGAACAACGTGCGGGAAAATAGGACACTTAAATCTTTCCACGGAGCTATGATTTCTCTTATTTTATTACGAAGATCATTTATCAAAATATAGATGGGTGCGAACAAAATATTTTCAAATTCGGAGGAGAAATTTGGTGACAGAAATTTCAGGAGAAGATCCAACGAAGGAGGCTTTTGTTTTAACGATTGCCTCCACCATTCGCGTATCAAGTCCGTCGCACTCTGTCCCCTATTTCATGGCAATACAAAACGAGCCCTTCTTTGAATTTTTTCAACGTCCTCCTTCAGTCTTACCTGACGCGAATTCCATGTCGCGCAGCAATACTCCACAAGAGAACGGACAAGGTTAGTGCACGCAGTCTCATTAGTAGACGTGTCAACATCGTAGTCTTTGATTCGCTTTCCCCACGATGATCATTAAATTCCAGTTGTTCGCAATCGTTATCCCTAAGAATTTAGTTGCAGTCACAGCCTTTAGTTTACCGTTTAACCGAAATTTAGAGTGTTTCCTTTACTACTCACGTGGATGAATTCACACTTCTATTTATTTACAATCAATTACCACTTTTCACACCGTACAGATACACTCCTGGAAATGGAAAAAAGAACACATTGACACCGGTGTGTCAGACCCACCATACTTGCTCCGGACACTGCGAGAGGGCTGTACAAGCAATGATCACACGCACGGCACAGCGGACACACCAGGAACCGCGGTGTTGGCCGTCGAATGGCGCTAGCTGCGCAGCATTTGTGCACCGCCGCCGTCAGTGTCAGCCAGTTTGCCGTGGCATACGGAGCTCCATCGCAGTCTTTAACACTGGTAGCATGCCGCGACAGCGTGGACGTGAACCGTATGTGCAGTTGACGGACTTTGAGCGAGGGCGTATAGTGGGCATGCGGGAGGCCGGGTGGACGTACCGCCGAATTGCTCAACACGTGGGGCGTGAGGTTTCCACAGTACATCGATGTTGTCGCCAGTGGTCGGCGGAAGGTGCACGTGCCCGTCGACCTGGGACCGGACCGCAGTGACGCACGGATGCACGCCAAGACTGTAGGATCCTACGCAGTGCCGTAGGGGACCGCACCGCCACTTCCCAGCAAATTAGGGACACTGTTGCTCCTGGGGTATCGGCGAGGACCATTCGCAACCGTCTCCATGAAGCTGGGCTACGGTCCCGCACACCGTTAGGCTGTCTTCCGCTCACGCCCCAACATCGTGCAGCCCGCCTCCAGTGGTGTCGCGACAGGCGTGAATGGAGGGACGAATGGAGACGTGTCGTCTTCAGCGATGAGAGTCGCTTCTGCCTTGGTGCCAATGATGGTCGTATGCGTGTTTTGCGCCGTGCAGGTGAGCGCCACAATCAGGACTGCATACGACCGAGGCACACGGGGCCAACACCCGGCATCATGGTGTGGGGAGCGATCTCCTACACTGGCCTTACACCACTGGTGATCATCGAGGGGACACTGAATAGTGCACGGTACATCCAAACCGTCATCGAACCCATCGTTCTACCATTCCTAGACCGGCAAGGGAACTTGCTGTTCCAACAGGACAATGCACGTCCACATGTATCCCGTGCCACCCAACGTGCTCTAGAAGGTGTAAGTCAACTACCCTGGCCAGCAAGATCTCCGGATCTGTCCCCCATTGAGCATGTTTGGGACTGGATGAAGCGTCGTCTCACGCGGTCTGCACGTCCAGCACGAACGCTGGTCCAACTGAGGCGCCAGGTGGAAATGGCATGGCAAGCCGTTCCACAGGACTACATCCAGCATCTCTACGATCGTCTCCATGGGAGAATAGCAGCCTGCATTGCTGCGAAAGGTGGATATACACTGTACTAGTGCCGACATTGTGCATGCTCTGTTGCCTGTATCTATGTGCCTGTGGTTCTGTCAGTGTGATCATGTGATGTATCTGACCCCAGGAATGTGTCAATAAAGTTTCCCCTTCCTGGGACAATGAATTCACGGTGTTCTTATTTCAATTTCCAGGAGTGTATCATGTCTTAATCATTTTCCAATTGGTTTTGATCATATGATTAGTTTACAAGGCGGTGAATCGCAGCATGATCTGAAAACAGTCTATGAGGGTTCTTCATATTGTCTCCTAAATCGTTAATGTAAATCAGGAACTGCAGAAAGCCTGTAACACTTTCTTGAGGAACGCCAGATGTTACTTTCGTTTTGCTCGACGAATTTCCGTGATTCATTACGAACTCTGAGATTTCTGACAAGATATCATGTATCTACTCCGTCAACTGAGACAACAGTTAGTAGGCACACTATTTCATTAGAAGTTGCTTGTGTAGAATGAAGTGGAAAACCTTCTGCAAATTATAACGAACTTTAAACGTTACTACTTAACTTGCGTTGGCCTGTAGTTCATCAGTGTTGTGGATGCTGCGAATAATGAGATTATCATGAAAATTTCAAGCTTGACAAATTATTAATGACATCAGCTGATCGACAGAACTGACATAAATGCAAAACAACTGACGAATCTGAGCTAAACCGAACTCGAACTGAACTGCACTGACTCCTGAAGTAAACAAAACTTGACTTACTGTCTGCAGAGCCTCGCAGCCTCGCTTTAAATACATCTACATCTACATCTACATTGATACTCCGCAAGCCACCCAACGGTGTGTGGCGGAGGGCACTTTACGTGCCACTGTCATTACCTCCCTTTCCTGTTCCTGTCGCGTATGGTTCGCGGGAAGAACGACTGTCTGAAAGCCTCCGTGCGCGCTCTAATCTCTCTAATTTTACATTCGTGATCTCCTCGGGAAGTATAAGTAGGGGGAAGCAATATATTCGATACCTCATCCAGAAACGCACCCTCTCGAAACCTGGCGAGCAAGCTACACCGCGATGCAGAGCGCCTCTCTTGCAGAGTCTGCCACTTGAGTTTATTAAACATCTCCGTAACGCTATCACGGTTACCAAATAACCGAGTGACGAAACGCGCCGCTCTTCTTTGGATCTTTTCTATCTCCTCCGTCAACCCGACCTGGTACGGATCCCACACTGATGAGCAATACTCAAGTATAGGTCGAACGAGTGTTTTGTAAGCCACCTCCTTTGTTGATGGACTACATTTTCTAAGCACTCTCCCAATGAATCTCAACCTGGTACCTGCCTTACCAACAATTAGTTTTATATGATCATTCCACTTCAAATCGTTCCGTACGCATACTCCCAGATATTTTACAGAAGTAACTGCTACCAGTGTTTGTTCCGCTATCATATAATCATACAATAAAGGATCCTTCTTTCTATGTATTCGCAATACATTACATTTGTCTATGTTAAGGGTCAGTTGCCACTCCCTGCACCAAGTGCCTATCCGCTGCAGATCTTCCTGTATTTCGCTACAATTTTCTAATGCAGCAACTTCTCTGTATACTACAGCATCATCCGCGAAAAGCTGCATGGAACTTCCGACACTATCTACTAAGTCATTTATATATATTGTGAAAAGAAATGGTCCCATAACACTCCCCTGTGGCACGCCAGAGGTTACTTTAACGTCTGTAGACGTCTCTCCATTGATAACAACATGCTGTGTTCTGTTTGCCAAAAACTCCTCAATTTAAACAATCGCTACCATTGTTAATTTATTACAAAATGTAACTTCCAATTAAAAACAATTTCATCTATACTAACTGCTGTTAATTTTGTACAGATTATAAAATATAATGCCAAATAACATAATATTTTCATCATCATCTTTGTTTTATGTGTAAAAATTAATTCACAATTTGATTTCAACAATTATTTTGGTTTTACTATAATTTGGTAATTAGTGACTCTATGGATTTATTACTTCAATTTCACGATCTGATATTTCATTTGGAATATTTACATATTTTTGTTAATGACAGCAATAAGAATGTACGTCATTCCAGAATATTCTATACATATTTACAAAGAAGAATAGGTTTTTGGGTAAACTGAACTGAACGATACCTAGAAAAACACACATAAAGAGCCCTAGGAAGCACTTAATCGTAGGATAAATACACGGATGCATATAAAAAAAGGTGGCATCGGACAGTGCATAATGATCTTGTGGGAGGCTGCTGCATAATAAAATGTAAAAATGTGGAATCAGATTTACATTCCGAGCGGATAGTACTCATTACAACGTAATTATGTGCTGAATGCTACGATTGTGAAACTTATGCATGAAGAGTACTTTCTCCATACAGTCCACTCAATTCACAAGTACTTCGTTTTGTACCTTGTATCTGGGGAGACACACTTGTAACAAACGCTAAGTATCTGTGTATATTTCTTCTCCAAGTTGTATGTAGTTCCTGCAGTGGACGAGAAGTTGCTTCATTACCCGCTCTGAAACAGCTAAAGGAACTAACTGACAGTACACAGAACACTAGTATGAGTGGAGAAAATTAGGAGAAATTGAAGCAGAAATCAGAGCCCAGGACATCAGCCAGGTACCGAGAGATGTGGCGCAGTGGTCAGCTCACTGGACTCGCATTCTGGAGGACGACGGTTCAAACCCGCTTCCGTCCGTCCTGATTTAGGTTTTCCTTGATTTCCCCAACTCGCTTCAGGCAAATGCCTCGATGGTTCCTTCCAAAGGGCACCGTGGACTTTCATTCCTATCCTTCCCTAATCCGTTGGGACGATGATCTCACTGTTTAGTCCCCACCCTCGAATCAACCAATCAAGCAACGAGGCCACATGGTGGAGTCAGCCAGGCGTCGGTCAGCGACCCTCGAGCTGAGTGGATGCTTAGAACTTCGAGTCACTGCCGCCAGCGTGACGAAGCCAAGCTGGTAATTAGGAAGAACTCCATGTTGCTCTGTTCACTTACGACAGCCTTCACTCCAGATAATCCGGCGTGGTACACTATCTTCGTGCATTCCACAAATGTCAGTGAATGGAGGCACTATTTAACCACGACCTACTACCTCGTCATGGTTCGACCAGATTGGGAGTCAAAGAGCTATGTTTTCCTAGGTGTGAAAATTTATCGCAACATCTTTCGCTGTGCGGTGCATGCCGCGAAAAGCTCTGTGAAACATTTTCCAGGCGCTGGGTGGTGTGCGTCAATACGTAAAAAAATTTAGGTGCTGTGTTTTATTTTTATAGTTTGACACCTGTATATGATAGAGCGATTTTTTAATTCAATGAAAATTTTGCGGTATTGAATAGAGATATATTTAAGTTTCTAAGAAAGTTATTTATTCGCGCTACTCAATATGTATGTCGTACAACACCATATTGTTATAATTCCGTTCGGCAATGCGTAGAGATAACGACTGAGAAGTTTCTGGCAACCAGGGTCGGTAACTGCGAAGCGGTCAATTAAAATCTCACGTCTGACGCGAAACTTTTACCAAATCAACGTCAGAAATGTAGTAAGCCACATACTTTCCGCTTTACATTTTTTGTGAGGAATGAAAGCAAAATGAAGTCTGGGAAAAGTTTGAATTTATACACTCCTGGAAATGGAAAAAAGAACACATTGACACCGGTGTGTCAGACCCACCATACTTGCTCCGGACACTGCGAGAGGGCTGTACAAGCAATGATCACACGCACGGCACAGCGGACGCACCAGGAACCGCGGTGTTGGCCGTCGAATGGCGCTAGCTGCGCAGCATTTGTGCATCGCCGCCGTCAGTGTCAGCCAGTTTGCCGTGGCATACGGAGCTCCATCGCAGTCTTTAACACTGGTAGCATGCCGCGACAGCGTGGACGTGAACCGTATGTGCAGTTGACGGACTTTGAGCGAGGGCGTATAGTGGGCATGCGGGAGGCCGGGTGGACGTACCGACGAATTGCTCAACACGTGGGGCGTGAGGTCTCCACAGTACATGGATGTTGTCGCCAGTGATCGGCGGAAGGTGCACGTGCCCGTCGACCTGGGACCGGACCGCAGCGACGCACGGATGCACGCCAAGACCGTAGGATCCTACGCAGTGTCGTAGGGGACCGCACCGCCACTTCCCAGCAAATTAGGGACACTGTTGCTCCTGGGGTATCGGCGAGGACCATTCGCGACCGTCTCCATGAAGCTGGGCTACGGTCCCGCACACCGTTAGGCCGTCTTCCGCTCACGCCCCAACATCGTGCAGCCCGCCTCCAGTGCTGTCGCGACAGGCGTGAATGGAGGGACGAATGAAGACGTGTCGTCTTCAGCGATGAGAGTCGCTTCTGCCTTGGTGCCAATGATGGTCGTATGCGTGTTTGGCGCCGTGCAGGTGAGCGCCACAATCAGGACTGCATACGACCGAGGCACACGGGGCCAACACCCGGCATCATGGTGTGGGGAGCGATCTCCTACACTGGCCGTACACCACTGGTGATCGTCGAGGGGACACTGAATAGTGCACGGTACATCCAAACCGTCATCGAACCCATCGTTCTACCATTCCTAGACCGGCAAGGGAACTTGCTGTTCCAACAGGACAATGCACGTCCGCATGCATCCCGTGCCACCCAACGTGTTCTAGAAGGTGTAAGTCAACTACCCTGGCCAGCAAGATCTCCGGATCTGTCCCCCATTGAGCATGTTTGGGACTGGATGAAGCGTCGTCTCACGCGGTCTGCACGTCCAGCACGAACGCTGGTCCAACTGAGACGCCAGATGGAAATGGCATGGCAAGCCGTTCCACAGGACTACATCCAGCATCTCTACGATCGTCTGCATGGGAGAATAGCAGCCTGCATTGCTGCGAAAGGTGGATATACACTGTACTAGTGCCGACATTGTGCATGCTCTGTTGCCTGTGTCTATGTGCCTGTGGTTCTGTCAGTGTGATCATGTGATGTATCTGACCCCAGGAATGTGTCAATAAAGTTTCCCCTTCCTGGGACAATGAATTCACGGTGTTCTTATTTCAATTTCCAGGAGTGTAGTTCGTTGTGTGTTGGTGGGCGCTACAGTATCTAAGAGAAGGGAGCAGTATTGTGTGGTTCATTG
Organism: Schistocerca serialis cubense; assembly: GCF_023864345.2. Taxonomy (NCBI): domain Eukaryota; kingdom Metazoa; phylum Arthropoda; class Insecta; order Orthoptera; family Acrididae; genus Schistocerca; species Schistocerca serialis. The sequence continues at coordinate 1,020,810,103 of NC_064639.1, forward strand.
CAGAGTCGCGTGTTCCAGCGCACTGCGACGAATATTTTGCTGTGACAGCACAGTCATTCACAGGCATTTCTTTATCCACGTAATAATATCCCGCGCTAAGCGACAGGCGTGGCCGCAACCAGTGGCACAGGGAGGCGGGCTGCTCACTCGGTGGAGCGTCGACACGGCGCGCTCGCTCGCCGACGGTGCGGGCACCGCACAAGCCCGCGGCCGTTAAGATGCAGAGCGAGGCCACACAGTAGTGATGTCTGCACGCAGCGCAGTGCTCGATCTAAGAAGCTGTTGATTTTGGCACTCCGAAAGAACACGTAAGTTAATGAAGAGCAGGAAGACTGTATTACTGGGAAGAGTCCTCAGGAACCGCAAAACACTCAGGCACATATTCGTAAGTCGTGAAGAAGAAGAAGCGTCTAACGTTTTAATGACATAATATTTGCTCGATGATTCAGAGGAGCGCCAGTTCTCACTGCTCTGTAACGCGGATGTATCAGTGATTAATGAACTGCCCCAGAAAGACGATTCCTTTGTTGGGTGTTGACGGTTATGCCAGAGCTGGGGGATTCACTGTGGAGACTTAATTCACTGATTACTTCAACGAGCTGAATTTGAATGATCGTTTATGTAGTGTCACCGCCAGACACCACGCTAGCTAGATGGTAACCTTTAAATTGGCCGCGGTCCGTTAGTATGCGTCGGACCCGCGTGTCACTACTATCAGTGATTGCAGACCGAGCGCCGCCACACGGCAGGTCTAGTCTAGAGAGACTACCTAGCACCCGCCCCAGTTGTACAGCCGACTTTGTTAGCGATGGTTCACTGTATACAGACGTACTCAATTGCAGAGACGACAGTTTAGCATAGCCTTCAGCTACGTCATTTGCTACGACCTAGCAAGGCGCCATATTCAGTTACTATAATCTGAACAGATAATATTGTGAATCATGTACCCTCAATAGCGACGTTCATCATTAATGGATTAAAGTTAAGTATCAAACTAATTATGTCCGCTTTCTGAATTCTAATTCCTTGTCATGTTCCAGACCTCACGTCAGTATAGTTCTTCCATCCCCACGCCAGCCAGCGTGAGCTAACACGCGTGCATTTCAGCCTTCTCTCGTAACACGGTGTTGGCTCTTCTACCAACACAACAGTTTACGGTACTGATCACAATAACAACATCCAACTCTTTACAAAATGTTCAAATGTGTGTGAAATCTCATGGCACTTAACTGCTAAGGTCATCAGTCCCTACTTAACCTAAATTATCCTAAGGACAAACACAGACACCTATGCCCGAGGGAGCCGCACAGTCCATGGCTAGAGCGCCTGAGACCGCTCGGCTAATCCCGCGTGGCCAACTCATTACAAGAATGGTTATAGACTCAGTACAAATGTTTTTACGTATGCATGACTCTGAAGTTGTTGGATCTACATCTACATCTTCATCTACATGGTTATTCTGCAGTTCACACTTAAGTGCCTGGCAGAGGGCTCATCGAACCATTTCCATACTTCTCCTCTACCATTCCACTCTCGAATGACGGGTGGGGAAAAGGAACACCTAAATCTCTCTCTAATTTCGCTTATTTTATTATGATAATAATTTCTCCCTACGTAGGTGGGTATCAACAAAATATTTACGCATTCGGAAGAGAAAACTGGTGATCGAAATTTTGTAAATAGATCTCGCCGCGAAGAAAACCGCCTTTGTTTCAGTGGCTGCTACCCCAAGTCGCGTATCATATCAGTAACACTCTCACCACTGTTGCGTGATAACACGAAACGAGCTGCCCTTTTCTGCACTTTTTCGATGTCGTCCGTCAATCCTACCTGGTAAGGATCCCACACCGCGCAGCAATATTCTGGCAGAGGACGGACAAGTGTAATGTAGTCTGCCTCTTTAGTGGGTTTGTCGCATCTTCTAAGCGTTCTGCCAACAAAGCGCAGTCTTTGTTTCGCCTTCCTCACAATATTACCTATGTGGTCTTTCCAATTTAAGTTGCTCCTAATTCTAATTCCTAGGTATTTAGTCGAATTGACATCCCTTAAAGTTGTGCGATTTATCGTATACCCTAAATTTATTGGATTTCTTTTAGTACCCAAGTGGATGACCTCGCACTTTTCTTTGTTTAGTGCTAACTGCCACTTTTCGCACCATACAGAAATTCTCTCTAGATCATTTTGTAATGGGAATTGATCGTCTGATGATTTCACTAGACGGTAAATTACAGCGTCATCTGCAAACATTCTAAGGGGGCTGCTCAGGTTATCACCAGATCATTTATATAAATCAGGAACAGAAGAGGGCCTATGACATTACCTTGCGGAAAGCCAGATATTACTTCTGCTCTACTCGATGATTTACCGTCTATCACTACGTACTGTGGCCTCTCTGAGAGGAAATCACGAATCCAGTCACACAACTGTGGCGGTACTCCATATGCACACAATTTAACTAATAGTCGCTTCTGAGGAACCGTATCAAAAGCCTTCTGAAAATCTAGGAATATGGAATCGATCTGAGATCCCTTGTCGACAGCACTCATTACTTCATGGGAATAAAAAGCTAGCTGTGTTGCACAAGAAGGACATTTTCTGAATCCGTGTTGGTTATGTATCAATAAGTCATTTTCTTCGGGGTGATTGATAATGTTCGAGTACAGTATATGCTCCAAAATCCTACTGCAAATTGAGGTCAGTGATATGGGTCTGTAATTCAATGGGTTGCTTCTATTTCCTTTCTTGAATATTGGTGTGACCTGTGCTACTTTCCAGTCTTTAGGAACAGACCTTTCGTCAAGTGAGCGGTTGTATATGATTGCTATGAATGGCGCTATTGCGTCTGCATACTCTGAGAGGAACCTGAATGGTATACCATCTGGATCGGAAGACTTGCCTTTCTTAAGTGATCTGAGTTGTTTCGCAACCCCTAAGATATACACTTTTATGTCACTCATGCTAATAGCTGTTCTGGTTTCGAATTCTGGAAGATTTACTTCGTCTTCTTTCGTGAAGAAATTACGGAAAACTGTATTTAGTAACTCCGCTTTAGTGGCACCATCATCGGATTCATTTATCTTACGACTTCTTCCCAAATTAACACCTTTTTCATTTGGATTTTCAACTCAGTGGCACCCATGTTCTACAAAATACGCTATTCGGATACCAACTTCATAAACTGCCCATCCTCTGAGGCAGAGAAGGGGTCGATATTTCAACAATTAGATCGGGGGACGTACTTTCTCTACTGCTGCCCATGCAGGCGACATAAATGCTGAAACTGTCGTCTAGTTGTTCGCTGTTGCTTAGTTCGAGTTCATCCCACTCCTCCAACGAAGAAAATCGCTGCGACGTGTGGAATAGACTATTTCTCTCAAGCACGCAAGCGTTTCCCTGAAGTAGATCCTCCAGCGGTACTGCATTGTCCGCACCCTTGGAAATCCGTCTTGTGTGTTTGCATCGTGTGAATGGGAAATTACCTCAGCTAGGGAAAAGTAGATTAACTCTTCCGCGATTGGGCCGCGAAGGAGGGACCGGCGCCTGACTGCCTAGTCCGGTCCAAATTTCGACTCCAGGCAATGCCATCGCCTTTCCAATGAGACGCTGCAATCTGGCGTTGACACAAAAGACGCTACTGGCTGGCCTTGCTCTACACCGCAATGACAGCGGGTCTCTGACGTGTCCGCCGCGCAGGGTAGCAGCATGGCCATAGACACATTTCACGGTTCGTGCGGCTCCCCTCGTCGGAGGTTCGTATCCTTCCTGTCTGTTGTCCTTAGCGTAGGTTAGTTTAAGTTATATTAAGTAGTGTGTAAGCTTAGGTACCGATGACCTCAGCAGTTGGTCCCATAGAACTTACCACTAGTTTCCAAACTTCTCTGCGGTGTCCGCATGGTCGCCGAGCCAGCTCACCGTGTCAACGCCCCACCGTGTAAGCAGCTCACCTGTCTGCACTAGTGGTTGTGGCTACTCCTGCCTCTCAGCGAGGAATATAACGCGGAGATATACACGATTTTGAATGACTCTACTAGCCCGATTGAACCATTAAATGCTTTCACATGTTCATGGAGGAATCAAGCGGAATGACTCCATAAAGGACTTTGTATACGTCCACCGCTGGTCGGTCTCTCGCTTTTCTACTCAACACACTCACCTTACCACCTAAGGACTTCACCACACCTATTAGATTACTCAAATCAATTCTGACGAGCAAGAACTAACCATGTTTGGCTCTAGTATTTCCACAGGTACCGTTGGTCCGCTACATTTTAACACGCAATGGGGCAATTCTGATGCACCTGGTATACTTGCTGCGTAATGTCTATTATAGTGCCATACAGAATTTATTATTATTATTATTACCGTCAGTGTTCATACGCCAAGAATTGGTAGTCTGAAGTCTTCTAATTGCAGCCAGTTCAGAAGTAAGGAGTCTAGCAATGGAGTGATTTACAATTTGTAACTATAATCAACTTGATGGACTTTAAATGGGGATACAGGGTGTTGGTGAAGTAAGTGTTGCTATGGAGTTCATTGATAAGTACAATTTGTAGATACCACTCGTCATCCCCCGGGAGTCGCTTCCCTAACATCTTGTTCTACAACACGAACTGCAGGAACACAGCACATGCAAAAGGAACGTTGCACTAAATATTTAAATGCATGGAAGTGGAAATATGACTGTGACAGCAATGTAATAAGAAAATTGACCAGATGTACTTAGAGGATTACTTATGATGTGCACGGCTTGAAAACAAACTGAATATATAATACCTAAGCCATTCCAGTCGTCTCATTTACTCATAAATTTTGGTTTAGTAAAATGCATAAAAAACTAAGTATTATTTACATCATTTTAAAATGAAAAGATTCTGGGAAAGCTATTTTTCATTCTAACGTTTTCATTCTAACGCTGGAGATGGCGAAGACACGAAATATCTGATTGTATTCGGGGATAACGGTGTCAGACTGGATCGGAACCACTGCTCTAGTACCATGGAGGTTTTTCCCTGAAACCTAAACGCATGTCCCATCATCCTGTCCCTTTTTCATGTCAGTATTTTCCATGCATTCCTTTCTTTACCGATTCTGCGGGAAACCTCCTTACCTTATCAGTCCACCTGACTCACAACATTCTTCTGTAGCTCCACATATCAAAAGCTTCCATTCTCTTCTGTTCCCGTTTCTCCACTGTCCATAATTCACTAGCACACAATGCTATTCTCCACACGTACATTCTCAGAAATTTCTTCCTCAAAATAAGGCCTTTGCATTACGGCTGTAAATTTCTCTTGATCAGGAATGCCGTCTTTGCCTGTACTAGTTTGCATTTGATGTCCTCCTTACTTCGTTCATCATCTATTATTTTACTTTCAAGGTAGCAAAACTCCTCAACTTCATCTCCTTAGTGACCACCAATTCAGATTTTCATTTTCTCGCTACACTCATATCTGCTACATCTCATTACGTTTTTTGTTCATCCTAAATCCACATTCTGCACTCGTTAGACTGTTCATTCCATTCCACAGATCATGTGCTTCTTCATTATCAATAGGGAAATTAATATCTCCAACGAATCTTATTTTTGATATCCTTTGACCTTGAATTTTAATCCGTCTGTTGGACTTTTATTGACGTCATTGCTTCTTCGATGTATTGGTTGAACTGTAGAGGTGAAAGACCGAAATCCTTTTTGTTAGAGCACTAGGTCTTCCGATCTTATTGTTACCTCTTGGTTCTTGAAAATATTGTATAGCACCAGTCTTCCCCCTCCTATTTTCCTCAAACTATCTCAGTACATCAGTTAATTTTATCAAACTATGTGTCCTTAGAATGGTCAGAACAAGACGCTCCCTGATTCAAGACCACCGTTCAATTCCTTCTGCGCACACAAATCTGTGTGTTAGGGTGTTTTTCCCATTACCTCGGGTACAAAACAAGTTGCCTGGTAGCTTTATACGGAACAAATTTTCTGCTAGGAGAACTTTACCATGTATTACATCGTACAACAATGATTCAGCATTGGATGGTTGGAAAGGTGAAGCCAAAGTTCACGGTAGTCACTTCTCATTTGCAGTACGGTATCTGGTATGTTCCATTTTCTCGCTTCGTAGTTTACCTGTGCAATTCTTTCATACGCGCTCCAATATAACTACTAAGTTGCTTAGCCATACACTATTTACTGTATAATACAAGGTGCAACATCGAAATCGTAGTATATTCTCGGAAACCAACTGCAGTTTAAAATCAAATTCAAAAGTGTGCACCTTGTGATAGGTGACACAATGAGAATTCACGCATATGGTCTGAATAGAAGTTTAATCTGCAAATACGCCCTATAAGCATTATTAAAAGCTAGATATAGGGAACCATTAACATTTTTTAAAAAATACGTGAGCACTGAATTAGAAATTGGAGAACAATTGAGTATAAAATCAGTAGTGGAACAAATTTACGTAGTTAATAGGTTTATAGTTAATACGACATCCACACCTGTAAACTGGAAAACCACAGGGAAGTGTAAGACGGAGGGTGTTTAATCAATGAAGCTAAAAGTTTCATCTCAGATGTTAATCCCACGTATTTTAGACCAACGGTAGTACTGTTTCCTAATTTTGACTACTTCAAAATAAAGAAAATGATTTGGAAATTTGTATGAAACGGAAGAATGGCCTGCACTGTCCACATAAATCTCGTCCACTCATCCCTTTCACTCACAGATATTTCCGCGTGTTGGTTTCGCTACTACTTGTGATGCGTTCTGTATACAAATATTCCACGTGGACGCAGTTTGGCACCGTTGGCTTTAAAGCAGCCCTTATTTTACGGTGCATCAAGGTTTATGCAGCTGTATGGACAATGATGATGGTGTGCTCTTGGGTAAAATATTCCGGAGGTAAAATCCCATTCGGATCTCCGGGCGGGGTCTACTCAAGAGGACATCGTTATCAGGTTAAAAGAAAACTGGTGTTCTACGGATCGGAGCGTGGAATATCAGATCCCTTAACCGGGCAGGTAGATTAGAAAGTTTAAAAATTGAAGTGGATAGGTTAATGTTAGATATAGTGGGAATTAGTGAAGTTCGCTGGCAGGAGGAACAAGACTTTTGGTCAGGTGAATACACATTTATAAACACAAAATCAAATAGGGGTAATGCAGGAGTAGGTTTAATAATGAATAAAAAAATAGGAGTTCGGGTAAGCTACTACAAACAGCATAGTGAACGCATTATTGTGGCCAAGATAGACACGAAGCCCACGCCTACTACAGTAGTACAAGTTTATATGCCAACTAGCTCTGCAGATGATGAAGAAATTGAAGAAAAGTATGATGAGAGAAAAGAAATTATTCAGGTAGTGAAGGGAGACGAAAATTTAATAGTCATGGGTGACTGGAATGCGAGAGTAGGAAAAGGGAGAGAAGGAAACATAGTAGGTGAATATGGATTGGGGCTAAGAAATCAAAGAGGAAGCCGCCTGGTAGAGTTTTGCACAGAGGATAACTTAACCACAGCTAACACTTGGTTCAAGAATCATGAAAGAAGGTTGTATACATGGAAGAATCCCGGAAATACTAGAAGGTATCAGATATATTCCATAATGGTAAGACGGAGATTTAGGAACCAGGTTTTAAATTGTTAGATATTACCAGGGGCAGATGTGGACTCTGACCACAATCTATTGGATATGAACTGTAGATTCAAACTGAAGAAACTGCAACAAGATGGGAATTGAAGTAGATGGGACCTGGATAAACTGAGAGAACCAGAGGTTGTACAGAGTTTCAGGGAGAGCATAAGGCAACAATTGACAGGAATGGGGGAAAGAAGTACAGTAGAAGAAGAATGGGTAGCTTTGATGGATGAAGTAGTGAAGGCAGCAGAGGATCAAGTAGGTAAAAAGACGAGGGCTAGTAGAACTCCTTGGGTAACAGAAGAAATATTGAACTTAATTGACGAAAGGAGAAAATATAAAAATGCAGTAAATCAAGCAGGCAAAAAGGAATACAGACGACTCAAAAATGAAATCGACAGGAATTGCAAAATAGCTAAGCAGGGATGGCTAGAGGACAAATGTAAGGATGTAGATGCTTATCTCACTAGGGGTAAGATAGATACTGCCTACAGGAAAATGAAAGACACCTTTGGAGAAAAGAGAACCACTTGTATGAATATCAAGAGCTCAGATGGAAACCCAGTTCTAAGCAGAGAAGGGAAAGCAGAAAGGTGGAAGGAGTATATAGAGGGTCTATACAAGGGCGATGTACTTGAGGACAATATTATGGAAATGGAAGAGGATGTAGATAAAGATGAAATGGGAGATACGCTACTGTGTGAAGAGTTTGACAGAGCACTGAAAGACCTGAGTCGAAACAAGGCCCCAGGAGTAGACAACATTCCATTAGAACTACTGACGGCCTTGTGAGAGCCAGTCCTGACAAAACTCTACCATCTGGTGAGATAAATTTATGAGACAGACGAAGTACCCTCAGACTTAAAGATGAATACAATAATTCCAATCCCAAAGGAAGCAGGTGTTGACAGATGTGAAAAATACCAAACTATCAGTTTAATAAGTCACAGCTGCAAAATTCTAACGCGAATTCCTTACAGACGAATGGAAATACTAGTAGACGCCGACCCCGGGGGAAGATCAGTTTGGATTCTCTAGAAATATTGGAACACGTGAGGCAATACTGACCTTACGACTTATCTTAGAAAATAGATTAAGGAAAGGCAGACCTACGTTTCTAGCATTTGTAGACTTAGAGAAAGCTTTTGACGATCTTGACTGGAATACTCTCTTTCAAATTCTAAAGGTGGCAGGGGTAAAATGCAGGGACCGAAAGGCTATTTACAATTTGTACAGAAACCAGATGGGAGTGATAAGAGTCGAGGGGCATGAAAGGAAAGCAGTGATTGGGAAGGGAGTGAGACAGGGTTGTAGCCTCTCCCCGATGTTATTCAACCTCTATATAGAGCAAGCAGTAAAGGAAACAAGATAAATATTCGGAGTAGGTATTAATATCCATGGAGAAGAGATAAAAACTTTGATGTTCGCCGATGACATTGTAATTCTATGAGAGACAGCAAGGGACTTGGAAGAGCTGTTGAACGGAATGGACAGTGTCTTGAAAGGAGGATATAAGATGAACATCAACAAAAGCAAAACGAGGATAATGGAATGCATTCGAATTAAGTGGGTGATGTTGAGGGAATTAGATTAGCAAATGAGACACTTAAAATAATAAAGGAGTCTTGCTATTTTGGGAGCAAAATAACTGATGATGGTCGAAGTAGAGAAGATATAAAATGTAGACTGGCAATGGCAAGGAAAGCGTTTCTGAAGAAAACAAATTTGTTAACATCGAGTATAGATTTAAGTGTCAGGAAGTCGTTTCTGAAAGTATTTGTATGGAGTGTAGCCATGTATGGAAGTGAAACATGGACGATAAATAGTTTGGAAAAGAAGAGAATAGAAGCTTTCGTAATGTGGTGTTACAGAAGAAAGCTGAAGATTAGATGGGTAGATCACATAACTAATGATGAAGTATGGAGTAGAATTGGGGAGAAGAGGAGTATGTGGCACAACTTGACAAAAAGAAGGGACCGGTTATAGTTCAGTTCTTTTATCTTGGCGGCTCGCGCATGCCCGCCCAGTCGCGGGAGATTGCTGCGTTGCCAGCTGCACACGACGCACGCGCCAATAGAAGCAGCGCCATAGTATAGCACAGTTCGCAAGCTTACGTGTAGGGGGGAGCGCGCAGTTCTTGAAGTAAAGCCACCACGGCCGCATTAACCCTTTCGCTGCTACAAAGACTTGCTCCTTGCATTCCGCGCTGTGCGCGATTTTGTCACTGCACTGCTCGCCTGTGCAGACACTTCGTGTTCCGACTGCTTTGACACTCTTATCAATCGATTCCACAAAAACTATTTGGCCCAAAAATTAGATTTTTACACATCTTCTTGACTGATACCTTCCCCCCATAAATGACTTAATTTTGTTTCGATGTTCAATGCAGTTATTATGCAGCATTAAATATAGTAAACCATTGCACAAAATTTTGAAAAGTATGCAGAGGTAAAAGTCCATAGAGTATACTTTCCGTATGGTCGATTTTAGTTGCCATAATGTTGAGAATGAAATGTGGACAAGATACCTAAATTTAATATAAAATTTACTGTATAACAATAGCTCATTTAAGTACCACATAGGTGTCGTATGTAATATTGAGAAATATTCCGTCTTTCGCGACTGTAACAAAAGTTTTATTTACACAGAGCACGTTTGGCTTTATTTTAAAGCACTTCAGTCAATCAAAAGGAAGTAGACAAAATACAGTAAAGAAAACTGTGGACTTACAAAAACATTAGGACTTGAATACACCGTCTATCAGTGAAGTGCTCTGAGCTATGTCACATATAATTTTTGTGTGTGGCACACACAAACATCATTTATTTGCTAAAACACTGATCTGCCAACACAAACGTTGAATATTGTGTTACCGCAGCACAAAACTACGAAAGGTGACTTGGCAATGGAGGAGCCAAAATACTGTCCACTGAAGGTGCTTCAAAAGAGAGAAACGCATCTGGTCTAAATAAGTCCCTTATTACAGTTGCAGAAGAGGAATATATTTCAGTACCATTGGTAAAACTGTGACTGTCGAACAAAAACGGGAAAGAGAACATGAGTACCGTTGTGTATGTGCCATACCTTTCCTTGATTGAAGTGCTTTAAAATAAAGCCAAACGGGTCCAGTGTAAATAATACAGGGCTACTACAAATGATTGAAGCGATTTCATAAATTCACTGTAGCTCCATTCATTGACATATGGTCACGACACACTACAGATGCGTAGAAAAACTCATAAAGTTTTGTTCGGCTGAAGCCGCACTTCAGTTATCTGCCGCCAGAGTGCTCGAGAGCGCAGTGAGACAAAATGGCGACAGTAGCCGAGAAAGCGTATGTCGTGCTTGATATGCACTCACATCAGTCATTCATTACAGTGCAACGACACTTCAGGACGAAGTTCAACAAAGATCCACCAACTGCTAACTCCATTAGGCGATGGTATGCGCTGTTTAAAGCTTCTGGGTGCCTCTGTAAGGGGAAATCAACGGCTCGGCCTGCAGTGAGCGAAGAAACAGTTGAACGCGTGCGGGCAAGTTTCACGCGTAGCCCGCGGAAGTTGACGAATAATGCAAGCAGGGAGCTAATCGTACCACAGCTGACGGTTTGGAAAATCTTACGGAAAAGGCTAAAGCAGAAGCCTTACCGTTTACAATTGCTACAAGCCCTGACACTCGATGACAAAGTCAAACGCTTTGAATTTTCGGCGCGATTGCAACAGCTCATGGAAGAGGATGCGTTCAGTGCGAAACTTGTTTTCAGTGATGAAGCAACATTTTTTCATAATGGTGAAGTGAACAGACACAATGTGCGAATCTGGGCGGCAGAGAATCCTCACGCATTCGTGCAGCAAATTCGCAATTCACCAAAAGTTAACGTGTTTTGTGCAATCTCACGGTTTAAAGTTTACATCCCCTTTTTCTTCTGCGAAAAAAATGTTACAGGACACATGTATCTGGACATGCTGGAAAATTGGCTCATGCCACAACTGGAGACCGACCGCGACGACTTCATCTTTCAACAGGATGGTGCTCCACCGCACTTCCATCATGATGTTCGGCATTTCTTAAACAGGAGATTGGAAAACCCATGGATCGGTCGTGGTGGAGATCGTGATCAGCAATTCATGTCATGGCCTCCACGCTCTCCCGACTTAACCCCATGCGATTTCTTTCAGTGGGGTTATGTGAAAGATTCAGTGTTTAAACCTCCTCTACCAGGAAACGTGCCAGAACTGCGAGCTCGCATCAACGACGCTTTCGAACTCATTGATGGGGACATGCTGCGCCGAGTGTGGGAGGAACTTGATTATCGGTTTGATGTCTGCCGAATCACTAAAGGGGCACATATCGAACATTTGTGAATGCCTAAAAACCTTTTTGAGTTTTTGTATGTGTGTGCAAAGCATTGTGAAAATATCTCAAACAATAAAGTTATTGTAGAGCTGTGAAATCGCTTCAATCATTTGTAATAACCCTGTAGTTTTATTACAGTCGCGAAAGACGGAATATTTCTCAATATTACATACGACACCTATGTCGTACTTAAATTAAATGAGATATTGTTATACAGTAAATTTTATATGAAATTTAGGTATCTTGTCCACATTTCATTCTTAACATTGTGGCAACTAAAATCGACCATACAGAAAGCATACGCTATGGACTTCTACTTCTGTAAACTCTTCAAAATTTCGTGCAATGGTTTACTACATTTAATGCTGCATAATAACTGCGTTGAACATCGAAACATAATTAAGTCGTTTATGAGGGGAAGGTATCAGTCAAGAAGACGTGTAAAAATCAAAATTTTGGGCCAAATAGTTTTTGTGAAATCGAATGATAAGTGTGTCAAAGCAGAAGGAACACCATGTGTCTGCACAGGCGTGCAGTGCAGTGATGACAAAATCGTGCACAGCGCGGAATGCGGGGAGCACGTGTCTGCAGCAGCGAAAGGGTTAATGAAGAGATAAAGCAGTAGAAATTTCAAAAAATTGCATTCAAACGAATAAAATTCGTGAAGTAAGATACTTCGATATTGTTTTTAAATAAATAAAATATTAAGCATCGCACTCTTCACCTTCCGCTTTCCAACCCAATGCCTTAACTGTTACGCTAACGCAGTTCATCCCACAATGTGACTCCATGAGAACTCTAACAGGTCATGCAAAATACTGATAAACACTGTTGGTATGACTATGAATTACTCACGCTTCATCGAAGTACAATAGGAAATAAACAATTACCGCTGTTCTTTATTGCGAAAAAGCGATTCGTGAGAGTGATACAAACACCTTTCCTTGCTATCGCCTGAATTAGGAGCCTTATTGCTTGTTTGGTTTCATTAATTAATAGAATATGAAGCAATTGGTATAAAGAATGCTTTTTCCAAACTTTCTATAAAAGAATGTCTGCTATCAAGACACTGCTTTTGTTCTATTACTTTATTTATGACTGAACGTTTCTAAAACTGAAGACACTCGTCCTTGCTCTGCACTGCAGTCAAGATGTGGCAACGTCGTTCTCTGTTCATTGGCTGACTGTGTTTTGTGTTGTCAGATGCGCAGAACGAACCTAAACTCGGCCGCCAACATAAATGACGCGCACTTTAGTAGGACATGTTCTGAGGCATCAAGGGATCACAAATTTAGAATTGGAGGGCAGCGTGGAGTGTAAAAATCGTAGAGGGAGACCAAGAGATGAATACACTAAGCTGATTCAGAAGGATGTGGGTTGCAGTAAATACTGGGAGATGAAGAAGTTTGCACAGGATAGGGTAGCATGGAGAGCTGCATCAAACCAGTCTCAGGACTGAAGACCACAACAACAAACAACATGGACAATGTGCACAGTGATATCTTACATACAGGACGTCCATAAATAGGTACCAAAAAGGGAAATTTTTATTCATTACAAATTTCTATCATCGACTCACCGGAACTGCAGATTTAACACTGATAAGCCTTGTGGCGAATAGTGCTGTAACTTTTGCTATCACTGTTTTTCCTGGATTATCAGTAATCACCCTGTTCACAGGAAATAAAGCCGATATCTACAGGTGACAGCCATTTCAGTGCTGTTTTGCTGTCAGGATGCGAAACATTTCAGAACGGTGCCAAATTAAGTGTCCTTAATCTTTTGTCTGTTACCTCGTCATGTAGCCCATACCGTACTGTAGATTATACAAAAGAATCACGATAGTGGCGTATCGTTTTATGTGATCGAAGAAGACCTGTGATGACTTGGCGAATATACCTACAGTTTTACACGCCAAGGCTACTATAGTGCTCCATGAAAAGCAATACGACTACGCTAAGAAGTAGATCTGTACATATATATTTAATCTTTCGTGAGTCGCGAGGGCATCAGAGGTGCTCTAGAAGTCAGAAGTCATTACTCTCGATGTTGTTATCACTTATTTGTTCTCTTCAAAATGCAGTAACGTTCGTTATTTAAGTAGAATTTGTTCTTTTCTTCTTTATGCATCGATTTACAAACCTCCACGCGGTTGACAATTTTCTTCTTTTACTGATAAAGATTGATAAAGCATCGCACAGGTTTGATGCGATAAGGATGGGAGAAAAAGAGGCACAAAGAACGGAAGGGTAACGTGGCCTGTTAAATTCATCAGTCGAAACTGCGATGTTCTCAAACTTTATGGATGCAACACAGTCCAAAATGCAAGCATAGAGCAATCAATTCTGCAGCTGAACAGGCCAGAATTCACAATTATGGAACAAACTCTAGGGGCAAGTGCTGCCTTGATTCAACGGTGGGCTGTTAAAACTCGGTTCTGCTGGACAACTTTAGTTGGTTTTGCGTGATTTCCCACATCACATTCTTCCAGTCGAGTAAATAAATAATGGCGTGTGACGAGGGCCTCCCGTCGGGTAGACCGCCCACCTGGTGCAAGTCTTTCGATTTGACGCCACTTCGGCGACTTGCGCGTCGAAGGGGATGAAATGATGATGACTAGGACAACACAACACCCAGTCCCTGAGCGGAGAAAATCTCCGACCTAGCCGGGAATCGAACCCGGGCCCTTAGGATTGACAGTCTTTCGCGCTGACCACGCAGCTACCGGGGGCGGAATTCCAGTCGAGTGATGGACCTTGGTTCCACATCTTCCAAGCAATCCAAACCATGTAGCTTACAAAATTTATTCTCTTAAACGTTAGCTATGTCAGTAAACGTCAAAGATAGAAAGCAGGGAAGTAATACAACAAATCCACTAATGGCGTCAGGTGGGAAGCGCAGTAAGGAAACAAAATGTTACAGAAACCACTAATGCTAAATAAGTATTTTTAGTGGTTCATTATTCCTTTCTCTGGTTCCTAGAACAATAGTTAACGTAATGTTTGGAGAACAGAAACAGTTTTCAACTTTAAAAGAACAAATCATTATTTTAAAATTATGATACTAAAAATTATGTGGAATTACAGGTCTTATGCCTGACGTTAAAGTCATAATTATATTTGTGACATAGTTCATGCTCTTATAACATTAAAAAAAAGTGAGGACTTAGTGTTTCTATTCTCCCACAGAGAGGGGCGAGGAGTAACAGAAGTATCGATATTACTATTTATTCTGTTTATTGGACTTTACGGTTAATAGGCACATGTTACACTCTGATTCGATCTACGAGAATAAGAAATAAAATTTATCTCGCTCAAGAAATGTTTTATTCAACAGAAAAATTAAAAGTTTTGCTTGAATTGTGATTTTTTATTCTGTTTTCCAAATAATAATTGCTATATCTGCAATTACATTACTGTAACATTGAATATATGGTCTTGGTTTCTTCATTAACATATTAAGTCACTGACACCACGTTTAAAAATGACGTTTTTGAATCTTGAAGAATTACATCCAAAACTAATGAAGAAATTTCTAACATCTCATTGACCAAAAATTGACTGCTTATTTAAATGTAACAAATTTTACCTGCATAATATGTAAATGACTTTTACTTTACTCATATATTTTAATCACAGCATAATATTCTCAGTTCAAAACCGTTACAAGTAGTTGTTGATTTCTGTCAAATACTTGGTCTTATTCTGATGAGACACTGAGAATTACTGTTTCCATTCATCCCAGTAATCCCGAAAACATAGATCTGCATATGCAGTTAACACAGATAAAATTTATATCAAACTGTACTTTAAGAGAGAATTTCTGGTTATAGAAATGGTGCTGCAAATTGGGTTACCATGTACTTAAATCAGAGCAACACAATTTAGATTGATACTTACAGATAAAGATCGAGGTAAGAAAATTGAGCACCACATTGAATTTTTGCCATGGAGTAAACATAACATCAACTGAAAGTGTCGCCAACTTTGAAATTCGTAATTTCCTTGTCAGAAAAGTTCGCTACCAACATAAACAAACAAATCTTTGTAGGATATCCCCATTGGTTTCCCAACACGATGCTAAAGAACTTTTTTTGGAAGTGTCGCTTTTATTCAAGTTATTGTTCTTATTCGCCACATATACGGCAGTTTCAATTGGTTGTTTTTTTTTATATCCAGCATGATTTTCTGAGTCGCTCTGTTTATGGTTCACATTTTTTAATTCACTGTCACTGAAATATACGAATTTTTTGCAAGTACTTTCTTCCTATATTTCGAAACTCACTGGTTACCCTGCGTGTAATTTTATGATTACATAGTTTCAAGATGATATATAGATACAGTATTATCTAGATTTAAATAAATAGTATAAAGAGATTACATGCGCTGTCGAAATATGGAGCCCGTTTAGGTACCGACGAAATCTACCATGAAATACTACATAAATAGTCATCAATTCTTCGAGAAACAACTAGTTTTGTCTACATCCTTCCTAAATTTGTACCCTGTCATAAATGGCAGTTTAAGGAGTTTGAATCCTCTACAATAAATTTCTAGAGACGTCCATGGTTCAGTGCTCTGTCTCACAGTAACACATTCACTATTTCATCTACATCCACTTAGACTTTCTTTTGCATATTAATACCATCATGTTTCTTTCATTCATATAGCAGTTTTATACATACTGCGTTCCAGAATTCCCTGTTTTCTTTGGCAGTACAACTATTGTGAATTCATGTAGTCAGTGTGAGGTGAAAAAATTTCCTTCCAATTACGCTTTATGGTGGAAAAATTGTCTTACAAGGAAACTACATGGAAATTAAATTTTTGTAGACTTAATAGTTTCGGCAGGTGAAGTTCAGAACTAAAATCTGAATCAGTCAGAGCAGTTTGATGCAACTATCAAAAATTCTCGAGAAGACTGATTTTGAAGCTAAAATATAATCAATACTTGAACAAGCAGTGAGGCTTTATGGTACAATGCTTGCCAGTCCCCTGGGACTGGGTTCGATTAAACACTGATATAATTTTTTAACCAAAAGTGAATGTTCTAGGACCGTTTCCGTGAAGCGTGACTTATCTAAAGATGAAAAAAAAAATCGGTAGCGCTCTGGGCTTGTGATTGCTGGATCGCTGGTTCGAGCCTGCTTTCCGTTTTTCTTTTAGTTTCCTTCGTTCATTTCAAATACTTTTGTCATTTAGATACAAAATTCAAATGTATGCCAGTTAACAGATTTCGTATGGCAGGTTTTGTGAAAATTGTACGGCTCCTTGTTTCTCATTATATGTACTACACAATTATCCAGTTTTCATTACAAATGTACACTCTGAATTAACATATTTTTATAAAATACTGTTAAAAATTAAATGTTCATCTTTATATTTTATGCTTCACAGAAATGCTATGTTTAAAAATTCTGCTCAGAGCGGGATTCGAACACTTATACCGGATTGGACCACACATGCATTCTACCAAGGAGCCAAGCATTTCATCGATAAAATCTTTTACGTGTTTTCGGTATTCACAAGGCATCGAATGCTACAAAGTAGACTTTCTCTAGAATTTTTCAGAGCTTCAATGAACAGCTTAAGACGATTGATATTTGAGTTCAGACCTTCACGAAGCACAAATATAAAAAAAAAAATTCAATCCAATTGTCGCATAGTCTCTTTGTTTAACTATCGTTTTGTAGAATATCCTTCAACTAAACGTCATGATCGCTTTAAGGTAAGGCATGTAATCAAACTACATGCGCGTTTACTTAAACGTTAAGAAGATCGCACCATTCCATCTCACCCATGGAGCGTTACCATATATCAATCTTCATGGTCATGTCTCTCTTCACCTTCTTCTTCTACGTCATTTTACTCGTTTCGTCCTTTCACCTACCCATGCCTATCTATCCCACTCTCTCTTGCCTCACCCAACATTGCTGAGAAAAATACAAGCTTTCAGATATACCCCACATGTGTTACTCCATAAAATGATATAGCGAATGGCAGAAATAGGTCACTTAAAATTGCTGTTTAAAAAATTTCAAGATGGTGTAAATGGTGGGCAATTGAATTAGCATTGTATTTCAAATATGTTTGAGAGTGCCAACTGCTATTTGTCAACGGAAGAAACAAGTGGCGTAATCGGAGTTTTTATTTGCTTACGTAAATAATTATTCTGGCGCATGCAGCACTGTGATGCAGTTGCAGACACGTGCCTCACCTGTAAAACTCACGAACCAAATGCTGGCTGCTGACTAGGGTTACACTAAGTCAATCTGCCTCCATTGACCGGTTATTATGGGAAATGATGCAGTGGTCAACTGCAATTGTACGGGATGTGCGGCCAGGTCTGCGAAATACTTTCTGTGTGATCTGCTATTATATCGGCTGCATGAGTTGAAAAGATCTAGGTCAGACCTGTAGTTTTCCACATACAGGCTGTTATGTCTTCCTTTGAAAGATGTGTTGCTCTTTAGTGGATACAGGACTGAGGGAGGAACTGATGCCGTTCATGAATAGAGAGTTCAGATATAAATTTATTCTACATCCAATATCAAATAGAAAAAATAGTACGTAACTTTGTTGCCGTAGTGCAGCGTCGGTTATTGACAGTAATTTTGAATGTTGAAACACATACAGATTCATAATATTTACATATGGAACTGTTCAGTACAATGTCTATTCATAAGCTGTCGAGCTGTGGCTACTTTGAAAGTATGTAAATGTTATTCGGCTGGCAAACACACAAAACGGAGGACAGTGGATGAATGTCCGAACTTAAGTACGCCCGCCGCTGGAGCTCCGGAGATTGGATACTTGTATCTCATTGATAGCGTCGTAATTGTTTGTTGCTTCACCGTCGAGCCTCACTGGCAGCTGTACGAAGTGTGGCAGCATAATTGCCGACGCGTTTACTTGAAAGCGCAGATTGC
Source organism: Schistocerca serialis cubense (assembly GCF_023864345.2). NCBI lineage: Eukaryota > Metazoa > Arthropoda > Insecta > Orthoptera > Acrididae > Schistocerca > Schistocerca serialis. The sequence continues at coordinate 1,020,829,018 of NC_064639.1, forward strand.
GGTCGTTACGACACAAACCTAACTGCAAGTTTTCACTCGTTCACCTACTCCCACAACCACTATACCTTGCCCACGTTCCGTCTGTCACTGCATCATGAGTTAAGTATACCTGTCTGAGCTGAAAAGAGCATGAAAAGTATATTACAGGAATGCTGTATATGTTGCAGACTGTGACCGGTCAAAAAAAGGTATTTGGTTTCACGAGATTAGTAGCTGCTTCACCGTAGATACAGATAGCTTTCAAGGGTTATAATTAATACTGTGCTTACCGATTTCATGAATTCGAGACGTCTTTTACAAACATGCTCTGATTTAATGTGGAACGTTTGTACGATAATGCTTTAACATCATAGAGTGGGATAGTCATGATAAAGGACTAACTAGTTGGGTAAAATAGGAGTAATCATTAGTTCGTCTTTGAGTGATGTGTGAGAAATGCTCACACTGATGAAGTCAAAGCTAGTAATGCCCGTGCTCTACAGATATTAATGGACACCCTCGGCTTCGAAGGTGGCTGGTATATGTAGCACAGACAGAAAATAACTAGGGTATGATTATTGGTAAAAATGTTTCAGTTATGGTTCATGCGCTAGTTCAGAATGGTTTCAAGAGCGAGAGGTGGAATTCTGATCTGGAGGCGACTAGTTTGGGAATCTGCAGTGTGAAGTCACTTAGATTGATAGAGGGAAGTAAGCTTGTTCGGGTAAATTGAGTATAATCTGCTGTTTGTAGTGACCAGTTCCAACAGTATGTGTTTTTTGGATGAAATTCCTTTTTCGGAATACTGTGGTGACTGCTAACGTTATAGAGTGGGATAGTCAAGATAAAGGAGTAATTGGTTGGGTAAAATGGGAGTAATCACTAGTTCATCTTTGAGTGAATTAAGTCTCAAACCATCGACGAAGCTCTTTAAGTGGGAATATCGTTTGACCGGCAGTATTTCCGATCGTTGTCCGGCCTGATGCAGATATCAGTAGGCTGAAATTTATCAAGCGACAGAGATTACTATTTCTTGTATCGTTTTCAGATTTTTTTTTGTATTTAAGGGTTACAGTTTGTTAGAATTTATTACTGAGATAGGCTCAGTTGCAGTTTGATGTGAAGAAATAGCTACTAATGTCATTACCAGGTAGTTAAGTTCGTCGTGTGACTTCAGTAATTGTAAACTTAACCTAGAATCGTTCAAATTACACATCCTCAGTGCTATTGAGGAACTACACAATAACGAGGAACTGTGTGATATTAGCAGCTTACGAAAGAACTGATTAAAATATCACAAACTATTGTAATACATTTATGGGAACTGTAATGTCAGACAAAATGCCTGAACAGTACGAGAAATATTGTTGAAACTGGTAGAGGCAGCGTTCAGGTGGCCGTTGACAGTAACAGTTTTTTTTTAAAGAGATTGCCGCATTGGTATCATTAGGTAACACAGTGGAGCTTGAAGGCTGCAGGTATGTATTTGGAAAAAAAGTGACCAGCATTACAGCATTTAATTTAACAGCAACCTCTTTATTTTAGCTTCACCTAAAATTATACAAAGAGAACAGAACGAAAAAAGGACATATAGCCTTCCCTTATAAGGAAAGTCTACGTGGTACTGACTTATATTTAGAGCTAAGATTAAAGAAAAGAGTATAGAAAACTTGCAGTCACGTAGAAATTCATGAAACATCTTCGGTAAAAGGAAAAGAAAATATTTGTATTCCCATATTCTCTAGTAGTTTTACAACTATATCTTTGGCTATTAACCACTAATTAGTGCACGTAATATCGTCTTAAAAGGAGTAACATCGCTGGATTACTATAGTGTTATGATAAAAACAGAAGGATTTGTCCTCTAAATATCTGCTATCTATAATGTTCAGTCATTACTACTAGAACATAGCATTTAATTACTACTGAATGGTGGTACGATACATAGAAAACCGTCTAATGGGATAGTCAACACGTGTATCTTTGGTATGTATTAACAGTGACGAAAAAAGAGTGGTGACACCAAGAAGGGATTGTACGGCATAAACGAATGTTGGCGGGAGTGTTTCTACATCTGAAAGATAATGCCTATTCAATTTTCCCGCCAGTCGCATAATAATGGTGCTATTAACGCCCGTATGAGGATGCACATCAGTTTTGCTTTAAAGACACGTTGTGACGGTCTAAGGCGCATTGCCACGGTTCGTGCGGCTCCATCTGTCGGACGTTCGAGTCCTCCCTCGGGCATGGGTGTCTGTGTTGTCCTTAGCGTAAGTTAAAGTTAGATTAAGTAGTGTGTAAGCCTAGGGACCAATGACCTCAGGAGCTTGGTCCCATAGGAACTTAACACCACAACGGCCGTCAGCGTTAATTACCTTTGAGACTTGATGTGGTGGGTTGATATTAGTCAAGAATGCCTTTAAGGTGACAAAGACGCCATTACCAACACCTCACTGAGTTTGAATGAGGTCGTGTAATTGGGATAGGAGAAGTTGGATGTTCCTATTGCGATACTGTGGTTAGAATTGGCAGCAATGTAACCACTGTACGTGACTGCTGGCAGTGGTGATGGAGAGAATATACGGTCGCAAGAGGACCGTGTGCTGGACAGCCACGTTACACTAACCTAAGGAAAGACCGTCGTGTTCGACGCATGGCTCTGGCGCATATTAGTGCGTCTACAGCGGCAACTTGAGTAGCGATTAGCACCGCACAACGAACTGTTACAAAACCGTTACTTGCAGGAAAGCTCCGAGACAGATACACTGTAGCGTGCATTCCACTGACCCCAAACAACCGCCATTTGCTACTTCAGTGGTGTCAAGCGAGAGCTTATTGGAGGGCAGGGTGGGGATTAGTTGTGTTTTCTGATGAAAGTTAGTTCTGCCTCATTATCAGTGATGGCCGTGTGTCGGTTACAAGGAGGAAAGTTCAGGACCTGCGACTAACCTGTCTGTGTGCCATACACAGTGGACGTACACCTACGGTTATGACAGCAGAAACACTCTCGTGGTTATCCCACCCACCATAACGGCAAATTTGTACAGCAGTCTGGTGATTCGATCTGGTCCTTGCCAATGATGAACAGCATTCCATTGGATGTTTTCTGACAGAACAATGCTCGCCCACATGGAGATATTGTAACCCAAAACGTTCTACAGATTGTCGATCAACAAATCAGTCTCCAATCGAGAGCATATGGGACATCATCGGATGACAACAAAAAACAGCATTAACCGCCCCAATATTGACCGACAAAGAGCAACAGGCATGAAGCTCCATCAACAAACTGACATATGTCACCTGTACAACACAATGTATTTGTGTTTGCAGGCTGGCATTCAACATTCTGTTGGCTACACCGATTATTAACGTATTAGCATTTCAAATTTGCAAAATCTAATCCTGGAACTACATTAACCTTTTATCTTGCAATGCCAGTCACTTAAGCATGTTACCCAGAGAAATGTAGTCCCAGAATTCTATTACCCTACATTAATTATTTTTTTGGTGTGATTTTTTTTCCATCAGTGTATTTAGTACGACAATAATCAGATTGTTCCGTTAACTTATCGTAATTACGACCGATACGATATTAACAGTGCACAGCACGTATATTTTGTGTCGAAGTGAATCATTTTTTTTTTGTAACCACCCGAAGAGAGGCAGATACCATAAAGTGGGCCATTCATGGCAATGAACTGACCCAACAGTGTTCCACAGCACACCACAGGCGGCGGCATACGTTTACCAGCTAGTTCCTGAGTGATAGCCGAAATCAGCGGCACTTTGGCAAGCACCTTGCATGACCCCTGTAGTTAAGCATCAAAAGAAACCCGTTTTGGCACGAATAAATACTGGACTTCCGGCCATGGTAGGGATGCGACGAAGCAGCAGGAGGTCACTATCTGCAAAGAGTTTTTTGGACACCATGGTTGTGGAGACGAAGCAGCGATTAGTATGATTAATAAATTATTCAAAAACAGTCTTATTCGGAGTCGACCAATGGTGTAAACGCCCAGAAGATGACCCCTACGTCGGCTTGAAACCGGTTGGCGGTATTATAATAATAAATGCGATTAAGAGTCTTTTTGAATAATTGACTTGCCAAGAGGTCAAGCTGCCTGCTGGTAGGACAGTGGTCGAACTGATTCCTTCCTAGCCATCGAGCTGCTGGAGTTCTCACCACAGCTAGTCGCCGGCCAGCCACTGGTCCTGGGTTCGCTCGCTGGCTTCTTCGGCCTGTCGTTTGCCACAGCCAGTAGGCAGTGACAGACTGCTACATCGGCCGAAATTGTCTGTGTAGCCAGATCGCGCCTTGTCTGGACAACACTGAGCACAGATCCACTTGGTGTCCTACTACGAGGGCGTTCAATACATAATGCAACACATTTCTTTTCTCGGTCTTCTCGGCTAAAAAATTAAGGATTGGTTGTGAGACATCGTCGAATGTTCCGACTGCAGCCCCTATAATTTCTAGAAGCTCCGATAGATAGCGGCGCTATGCATAGCCTTCAAATAGGCGTCTGTAATGGAGGTGGGTTCCAAACAGAGAGCTGTCATCGAGTTCCTTTTGGCGGAATACCAGACCTTCATAGATGATCTATGGAGACCTGGTAATAATCAGAAACACAAGCGGTCGCTGGGTGATGCGTCGGTCATCGTCGTGACAACCTTATGCAAACCTATCCGATTTCCTGCAAAACTGGAACGTAGGGACACTCTCATATGAAGTAGTCGAAAGATCACAATGAAACACCTCGCTACACAACTGAATGTATGTGTCGGTGGTGGTGACACACACGTCCACCAGTTGGGGAACTCTAAGAAATGACCTTACGTGCGGAGTTCCTTGCGCGTTACGAGGTTGATCACGACAATTTTTAGTCAAATATCGTCAAAGATGTTGAAACATGGGTTCATCACTACGAACCGGAAAGTAACGGGAATCCATCGAGTGACACAGCACCTCTCCTTGAAGAAAAAGTTCAAAAACGCTGCCCGCATCTCGTGGTCGTGCGGTAGCGTTCTCGCTTCCCACGCCCGGGTTCCCGGGTTCGATTCCCGGCGGGGTCAGGGATTTTCTCTGCCTCGTGATGGCTGGGTGTTGTGTGCTGTCCTTAGGTTAGTTAGGTTTAAGTAGTTCTAAGTTCTAGGGGACTGATGACCATAGATGTTAAGTCCCATAGTGCTCAGAGCCATTTTCAAAAACGCTCCCGCAGCCGGCAAAGTCATGGTGAAGGTTTTTCTGGTTCTTAGAGGGAGCTATTATGTTCGATGTTTTCCTTTAGGGTGCAACGACCAACTATAAAGCATATTACGCTACCCTTAGGAAACTGAAGAAATGGCTTTAGCGTGTTCGTCGCCACAAAAATGCAATCGAACTGCTCCTTGTGCTTAATAACGCAAGCCTCACACATGTCTGCGGATTCGAAAGGAGCTCGCAGATCTTCACTGGACCGTTCTTCAAATGTGTGAATTGCTGAGAGACCAAACTGCTGAAGTCATCGCTCCCTAGACTTACACACTACTTAAAATAACTTAAGATAATAACAACACAAGCACCTGTGGCCGAGGGAGGACTCGAACCTCCGGCGGGAGTGGGCGCTCAATCCGTGACATGGCGTGTATCTTCATACACGATACAGTCCACATCTCGCATTTTCCGACTTTCACGTATTTGGCCCAATGAAGGATGCACCTCACAGGAAAGACTACGTAGATGATTCGGAAATACTGATGCAGCAAGACGTTGCCTCCGACGTCGAACATAAGTGTGGTTCCATCCAAGCACCCAGGCCCATCGAGTAATGTGGCGTAAGGCCTTCTAATTCAACGGAGATTGTGTTGAAAAAAAAAAGGATATAAATAAGAATAACACAAAAATTATTCATGCTTGAGCACGCAGTTTAAGTGCCTCCATAGTCGTAATTATCTCAACAAAAGAACTCAGTAGGTGAATGTTGACTTATTAACCACAAGGCGGCACATAGCCACACAGAGAATTTTATTTGTTGTCCTCAACAGTGTAAACAATTACACAAAGAAGCGACAGGGCGTAGTTATAATCAGTTTCCTTATTCTTTACGTGTGCTTACTTAGGAAAAGATACACAAATCAAGAAAAGTTTTGCATCACCCCGATTTCCAGAACTCCTGAAGACAGAAGTTGGCTGTGGATATTGTACCACAGACACAGTCCCATTGACTGTTCAGATATGTCACTAAACCCGCCCAAAGATGTAAACAACCAAACATGAGCAGGGCCTATTAGACGGAGGGGTCCGACCGCCTATCAGTTCCAGTCATTGCACCAAGAAGGATGTACACAGCTAGTGTTTTTTGTAGTTCAGCCATGCCTAGACGGTCAATACCGCGGTTCGATCGCGTCCGCATTGTTACATTGTTCTAGGAACGGCTCTCAACAAGGGGAGTGTCCAGGCGTCTCGCAGTGAATCAAAGCGATGTTGTTCGGACATGGAGGAGATACAGAGAGACAGGAACTGTCGATGACATGACTCGCTCAGACCGCCCAAGAGCTACTACGGCAATGGATGACCGCTACCTATGGATTACGGCTCGGAGGAGAATGGACGGCAACTCCACTATGTTGAATAATGCTTTTCGTGCAGACACAGTACGTCGTGATACGACTCAAATTGAGCGCAATAGGCTGCATCATAAGCACCTTCACTCCCGACGACCATGGCGAGGTCCATCCTGCAGCGACAGTACAGATGGGCCCAACAACATGCCGAATGGACCACTCAGGATTGGCATATGCCTTAAACGAGACAATGTCGAAGACGTGTTTGGAAGCAACCTGATCAGGATGAACGCCTTAGACACTCTGTCCAGCAAGTGAAGCAAGGTGGAGGTTCCCTTCTGTTTTGGTGTGGCCTCATGTGGGACCGACGTACGCCGCTGGTGGTCTTAGAAGGCGCCATAACTGCTGTACGATACGTGAATGCCATCGCCCGACCGATAGTGAAACCATATCGGCAGCATATCGGCAAGGCATTTGTCTTCATGAACAACAATTCGCCCCCGCATCGTGCGCCATTTGTATATGACTTCCTTCTGGATAACGACATCGCTCGACTAGAGTGGCCAGCATGTTCTCCAGACAAGAACCCTATATAACGTGCCTGGGATTGATTTAAAAGGGCTCTTTAGGGACGACGTGACCCACCAACCATCCTGTAGCATCGACGCGGCACCGCCGTTGAGGACTGGGACAATCTGGACCAACAGTGCCTTGATGAGCTTGTGGATAGTATGGCACGACGAATGCAGGCAAGCATCAATGCAAGAGGACGTGCTAGTAAATATTAGATTTTCCGGTATGTACAGCAATGTGGACCACCACCTCTGAAGATCTATGTTGATCTCTATTCCAATTATCTGTATAGGTTCCGGTGATGCAATACTTTCTTTGGCGTGTGTAAAAAAAAATGCTAGTGGAAAGTGACGAGAGCATAATGGATACATAGTGTGCATAATCCATATGAACACCCAGATCTGTCGCATTTACACGAAATATTAAGAAATTAAAAATTAAACGTATATCTGTTTGACATTAAGGCTGCGGATACAGGAGCAGAATGTTTCCATAACACAACACATACTGTAGTGAGACGCAGAGACCTATAGCTATGTGGCCAGTTGATAAAGAAAATTTCGCGCATATGTAGAAATATTGGAACACGTGAGGCAATACTGACCCTACGCTACGTGTTATCTTAGAAGACAGATTAAGGAAAGGCAAACCTACGTTTCTAGCATTTGTAGACTTAGGGAAAGCTTTTGACAATGTTGACTGGAATACTCTCTTTCAAATTCTGAAGGTGGCAGGGGTAAAATATAGGGAGCGAAAGGCAATTTACAATTTGTACAGAAACCAGATGGGAGTTATATGAGTCGAGGGGCATAAAAGGAAAGCAGTGGTTGAGAAGGGAGTGAGACGGGGTTGTAGTATCTCCCCGATGTTATTCAATTTGTATGTTGAGAAAGCAGTAAAGGAAAGAAAAGAAAATTTTGGAATAGGTATTAAAATCCACGGAGAAGAAATAAAAACTTTGAGGCTTGCCGATGACATTGTAATTCTGTGGTGATGGTTGAGGTAGAGAGGATATAAAATGTAGACTGGCAATGGCAAGGAAAGAGTTTCTGAAGAAGAGATAGATTTAAGCGTAAGGACGTCGTTTCTGAAAGTATTTGTACAGAGTGTAGCCATGTATGGAAGTGAAACATGGACGATAAATAGTTTGGACAAGAAGAGAATAGAAGCTTTCGAGATGTGGTGCTACAGAAGAATGCTGAAGATTAGATGGGTAGATCACATAACTAATGAGGAGGTACTGAATTGAATTGGGGAGAAGAGGAGTTTGTGGCACAACTTGACTAGAAGGAGGGATCGGTTGGTAGGACATGTTCTAAGCATCAAGGGATCACCAATTTAGTATTGGAGGGCAGCGTGGAAGGTAAAAATCATAGAGGGAGTCCAAGAGATGAATAAAAAGGATGTAGGTTGCAGTAGGCACTGGGAGATGAAGAAACTTGCACTGGATAGAGTAACATGGAGAGCTGCATCAAAACAGTCTCAGAACTGACGACCACAACGACAACAACATGTAGAAATTCAAATACTGAACTTTCTGCTGTACCTCTAAAATAATATTTTATGTGTACAAAGGGAATCTACATCTCCTGTGTTATCAGTTTCTCAGTATAACCTTTACGTTTTCATTCAAATATTAAAAACTTGGTTTTTTTACTTCTATATGTTCTCTGCTCTGCAGTACGTCTCATTAGATTTCGAGGAAAATATTCGTTAAGAAATTATTCTGTTGTACCTTATTGTCTCATATCTCATCCTGATAATGCACTGGCATTCGTTTCGTTGTATCTCATAGTTAGTACGATATTTCGATATTAAATTACCTACGGCAGATATTTCAAAGTATTCACAGTGATAAATTTGGTCACTGATCAGTTTACATATGGTGCATTTCAGCTCGCATATTGCTGTGTATGAAATGTAGCTAACATATAGAAACTATATTTGGAATTGCAAGGAATATTCCTGAAGATCCAATAATGCTGCGGTTACATAATGAAGAGCGTCTGACTGATGCAATCGGAGGCCTGTTCGGACGGAGTAGTGTTCACTCAAATCTGCCACTTATTTAATATCAATAAAAATAGCCAGTTGCTTTTGTGGCAACTTAAGTGTTAACAACGGAGATATACAACTAAATGGTATCCATTGTCTTTAAGGTACCCAGTGTCTTTAAGATTTAATGTTAAGCGGTGTGCAGATCCCTCTGAGCTTCGTAATACCTGACCGTGAAATGTGTGAATGGAAGAAAGACTTACAATGAGTAGTAAATACGTGCAAAAATAAAATTCGCAAAATAGTGATGGAAAAACTATCCAAAAGATATATCGTGTATGTTGGTAAGAGAGTCTAGTCATCCCCAATAATAACATGATAAAACCCTAAATTTCAATAATAAATGATCAACACTTCCTTAGAGGTGTCTTCTTGAGATATAAACCATGTAGAACTGATAGTGAGAGGTCATACATACTCATGGATATCTGCTAGACTGTGCCCTTCGTATCACATTTGAGATGAACATTGCTGATTTCAAGGCCTCGTCGAACGTGTTAAGCAGATTCAAGCAATCACACAGTAAAGGAAGTCACAAGAAAACGATAGCTGCTTCAAGTATAGATGTAGAGGTAACGCTATTAATTCATAGCTGGCATGAAGACGGAGGTTGCTGTAATCCCCGCATTTGCTATGTCTAATGCGGATCATAAGATTTCGTGAAAGAACTGCGAGCCAACCCCACTTTAAGATTTCGAGGCTAGAAGGGAGAGAGTCTGTTGTGCAATCGATTAATGTTGTGAGACATTCGTATACAACAACGCCAGTGATATGTATGACCTCAGGGCATATTAAGGCCAAAAGTTAAAGAAAGGATATTTAGTTGCAAAATTCTTATAATTGATCAATGAAAATCGGAAAAAATAGGAACGAATAATATTTAATATTTCATTCAAAATGGTTTCTAACCATATGCAGAAATTAAAAGATTGCTTTTGTTGCGTTCATTACTTGGATATAATGACACCTCCTTTTTGAGGAAGACAAGGAAAAGTCCGTTGATAAAACTCAGATTCCATCCTGAACAACCAATAAGCCTCTTGACAAAGAATGTTTTCGACTGTGGAAAGTATTTTTAAGGAAATGGTTGGATAATATAATTTCCTATAGCTCCGTGTCATTTCAGGTTTATCAGGAGAACACTATTCTCAGATTTCAGCCAATTGTCTATTATCATTTTCCATCGGCATGTTTTACGAATTGCTTTAAGTATGCCTGGTGTGCAGTACAGTGTGTAGAGCAACAGCCAGGACCATTTCCTACTCCACCGCCATTCTGAAAAACAAGAAATGCAAACTGCTGGTAATTACTGTGAAGTTCCCTAAAACAGTAATTTTTCTTTCGTCAGGTGTGCCTGGTTTAAGGAAAATGTTTGTTCCGTCATCCAAATGACACTTCACGTCGACTATGATGAACTAACAAAGAGGTGTTTCATCGTTAGCAAAATATACATTATTAATATATTATCATAATATCTGTGCTACACGAGCCGGTTGGGGTGGCCGAGCGGTTCTAGGCGCTACAGTCTGGAACCGTGCGACCACTACGGTCGTAAGTTCGAATCCTACCTCGGGCATGGATGTGTGTTATGTCCTTAGGTTAGTTAGGTTTAAAAAGTTCTAAGTTCTATGGGACTGATGATCTTAGACGTTAAGTCCCATAGCGCATTTCATAATAGTTCGTGTAGCAAAAACAAAATGGTTCAAATGGCTCTGAGCACTATGGGACTTAACATCTGTGGTCATCAGTCCTCTAACTCAGAATTACTTAAACCCAACTAGCCTAAGGCCATCACACACATCCATGCCCGAGGTAGGATTCGAATCAGCGACCGGAGCGGTCGCGCGGTTCCAGACTTAGGCGCCTAAAACCGCTCGACCAACCAGCCGGCTATTATGAAATGATGTATGAGCAAGAATGTTTTCATTTCAACAAATTAAAGTCACGCTTGTTGGAAGTCGTCTGTAATGTAGTATCAAACACTGCCTACAATTATTATCCTCTACTAGTCACCTTTGTAATAACTACCTCCGCACCAGCTTGGCTGTCGATACGAACTACCTAACTTTAATGATACGCTTGAAATACGCTTGTGTCACTCAGGATATTGGCTATATGCAGCGCTACGCTCTCTTTTCGCGTCCAATCGGGTGCTGGGTAGGAGGGTTTGTACAAGCTACTGGTATAAACGGTTCTTTGTGCAACAAAAACCAGCAATGTAAATTACATCAAGACCCTAACGTGCCGACAGGCATTGATATACACTCCTGGAAATTGAAATAAGAACACCCTGAATTCATTGTCCCAGGAAGGGGAAACTTTATTGACACATTCCTGGGGTCAGATACATCACATGATCACACTGACAGAACCACAGGCACATAGATACAGGCAACAGAGCATGCACAATGTCGGCACTAGTACAGTGTATATCCACCTTTCGCAGCAATGCAGGCTGCTATTCTCCCATGGAGACGATCGTAGAGATGCTGGATGTAGTCCTGTGGAACGGCATGCCATGCCATTTCCACCTGGCGCCTCAGTTGGACCAGCGTTCGTGCTGGACGTGCAGACCGCGTGAGACGACGCTTCATCCAGTCCCAAACATGCTCAATGGGGGACAGATCCGGAGATCTTGCTGGCCAGGGTAGTTGACTTACACCTTCTAGAGCACGTTGGGTGGCACGGGATACATGCGGACGTGCATTGTCCTGTTGGAACAGCAAGTTCCCTTGCCGGTCTAGGAATGGTGGAACGATGGGTCCGATGACGGTTTGGATATATCGTGCACTATTCAGTGTCCCCTCGACGATCACCAGTGGTGTACGGCCAGTGTAGGAGATCGCTCCCCACACCATGATGCCGGATGTTGGCCCTGTGTGCCTCGGTCGTATGCAGTCCTGATTGTGGCGCTCACCTGCACGGCGCCAAACACGCATACGACCATCATTGGCACCAAGGCAGAAGCGACTCTCATCACTGAAGACGACACGTCTCCATTCGTCCCTCCATTCACGCCTGTCGCGACACCACTAGAGGCGGGCTGCACGCTGTTGGGGCGTGAGCGGATGACGGCCTAACGGTGTGCGGGACCGTAGCCCAGCTTCATGGAGACGGTTGCGAATGGTCCTCGCCGATAGCCCAGGAGCAACAGTGTCCCTAATTTGCTGGGAAGTGGCGGTGCGGTCCCCTACGGCACTGCGTAGGATCCTACGGTCTTGGCGTGCGTCCGTGCGTCGCTGCGGTCCGGTCCCAGGTCGACGGGCACGTGCACCTTCCGCCGACCACTGGCGACAACATCGATGTACTGTGGAGACCTCACGCCCCACGTGTTGAGCAATTCGGCGGTACGTCCACCCGGCCTCCCGCATGCCGACTATACGCCCTCGCTCAAAGTCCGTCAACTGCACATACGGTTCATGTCCACGCTGTCGCGGCATGCTACCAGTGTTAAAGACTGCGATGGAGCTCCGTATGCCACGGCAAACTGGCTGACACTGACGGCGGCGGTGCACAAATGCTGCGCAGCTAGCGCCATTCGACAGTCAACACCACGGTTCCTGGTGTGTCCGCTGTGCCGTGCGTGTGATCATTGCTTGTACAGCCCTCTCGCAGTGTCCGGAGCAAGTATGGTGGGTCTGACACACCGGTGTCAATGTGTTCTTTTTTCCATTTCCAGGAGTGTACATCAACGGGGACAACTAAAAATGTGTAGCACGACCGGGACTCCGAAAGAACAGATACCATCTTCATATAGTTAAGGCTAACCGGTCATTGATGCACACGCATTGTCCGAACTCTTACGGGACTCAGTAAGATTGTCTGCCGCGAGTAGTGCGTGTAACTGGCAGGAGCACTACGAATATAGTGAGTTGACTTTAAATTGTGAATATGGGTCTCACGGGAAGCGTGCAAGGGATAAATCCCTGCAGTCGCACTATCCTCTGTACCCTCGGTGGCTAGCTGGACAGCCAGCACGTTTGATAAGCGTGTTCGCTCACAGAGCTGGTTGGCCTCTGAATTAAAAAACTTCATATAAAATCGAACAACTTGAATAAGAAATCACATAAATGTTTTATAGTCAAGGTGACAAGATACTTTTCATTTTTCCATTTAAAAACTTCGGTTTTTCTTTGTGCTTGAGTATTATTTCTGTGCTGTCTGCTCAGTGGCAACTGTCTTTCAGAGGACTTTGCGTACTCCATTACCAGCTTACACCCTTTAGCAAATAATACACTTGATAAACTTTTGAGCCGGCCGCGGTGGTCTAGCGGTTCTAGGCGCTCAGTCCGGAACCGCGCGTCTGTTACGGTCGCACATTCGAATCCTGCCTCGGGCATGGATGTGTGTGATGTCCTTAGGTTAGTTAGGTTTAAGTAATTCTGAGTTAGGGGACTGATGACCACAGATGTTAAGTCCCATAGTGCTCAGAGCCATTTGTACCAACCATAAACTTTTGAAAGAATTAAACCGAATGTTTGGTGGGGCTCGAACAAGGGACCCTGCTCCTGCTGTTAATGTGCTAGTAATTGCCGGAGCCGAGCGTATTTCAGTTACTTATTTAAATACTCATCTTTGCTACTGATCCTTATTATCCTCCGTAAGCCTGCCAAGAAAGAACTGTTCAGCTTAAAGAAATTATAAAGATATTTGTACCCTTTCTGTGAAGAACTACAATGGTCTTCAGCCACATATGACCCTGTTCCTTTCCTTTTATGTCAAGAGTGAATGTTACGACACCTAAACCTCTTAGAGTGTACCTGGGCACAGTGAGCACGGAGGAGAGTCCGCTGCCGTAGCTGGCGGTGACGAGCAGGTAGGCGATCAGCAGCCAGGACAGCACGTGGCGCGTGGGGCCCACGACACGTGTGTGGCGCCGCTCCACGTCCGGCGCCTGCAGCACCAGCAGGCCCAAAGAACGGAAGAAGCAGTCCTCCACCGTCGAGTACCGCCCGTCCGCAGCCCCGCCAACGCTGCCTGTACAGAAGACTACTGTGGAGTACGAAAGCAAAACAATAAACAGTAGTATTATCAAGTCATACACCAGAGACTGCAGGCACTAAACGAATTGATTGCGTGGTTAATAGGGTATCGCATTTCCAAGGGTCTGGTTGTTTAGGCAGTGAACTTCCCGTAAAGCACGCTTCTACAAATACGAACGGTAACAGATCAAGCTACTAGCAATAAGTGTGCATACTATCTTAAGCTCAAATTGATTTTCGTGTGACATTTCTAAACCTTTGATCTACTGTTATTATCGCCGAACTCCTTGCGTTAGCAATATTCCTTTAATAAAATCGGAGAGAGGTTAGTGTGGCGTAGAAAGAAGTCAACGATATTGCGACCGTACAGTACAATAAAAAACGTTGCATAATAAAGAATCAATAAAAGTGCGTGTGTGACCGATTTTAAACTTCGAAGTTTACAGTGGAGTCTAGGGCGGCTATATACCTACATATCGTGTAGAGATTTGCTGGAAACTGATTGAATGACGAGCAGGATTTAGCTGGTGGGATAAATCGATCTCATCACATTATGGATGCACTTCATTAATAAACTAATTTACGTTTGTTTAAATGCTGTGTGTGTGTTTGTGTGTGTGTGTGTGTGTGTGTGTGAGTGTGTGTGGTGGACTGATGTGTTGAATTATTCACAGGAATTCTGAGTCTGAAATATATACTGTGGAAAAGTTTCCTAAATACATTAGATCTTATAGAGATTTTAGAAGTCCCGAGACCTGTGGCACTCAAACTTCTAAACGCATCATGAAGCAACTACAGTGCTGCTATTCAGCACATATCTTTCCTCAATGAGGTCTTACTACAGACTGTCCCAGACCAGTGTGAAAACTCACACAAATGCAGTTATCATACATATTATTACTACACGTATGTACCTAAATGGATCATGCAACTCGCGTTCAGGTGTTGACTCCTAAGACGTGCTGCAATATGCGAATTTCATGGTGATTTAGAGGCAAATGTTCCAAATAATACCTACCACGAAACGGCCACTTGCTACAGAATGCACCTCGTAGTAAACCCTAAGTTTACTTACTGTCCTAATAACAGCTGATCTTTACCTCGTGGCTGGTACAGGCATTCCACAAAGTGGTTCAGATGTCGTCTGCACCATATCTAATGTCTTCAACTCGCAATCTTGTCACAGACTTTGCCACCTGTGTCTGGACTCCCACAGCATCCCATCATCAGTCATTCTTGTGTTTTTTAACCACACCTGTCATTCCGACTATATATTACTTAAGTTCAGTTCACTGAATTCATTTCATATTATTAAATAATAGGGTAAAACAGTTGTTATTTACATTCAATATTTTATGTGAAGCTATTCTTAGATAAGGTAGTGTCTGCAAGCTCTGTAATTCAATGAAAACCCCAAATATTCAATAACCACTTAAAATGTGATAAAAATTTTAACAATTAAAGGTGTACGAAATGATTAGATGTTTCCAAAGCTGTATGAGGATGCTTTATTCGCAGCTACAGGTTTCACGTCAGTATAGACTCGTATTCACGTTTATAACGGTTATATTTTTATGATGTAGATGGACCGTTATAGACTCTCAGCATTCGATAAGTTATCTTTTTCGCTACTGGTAGCCTGCATGAACTGCTTTAACCACATCGGCCTTTTTACAATACGGCGGATGCAAGCAGATCATACTGGATTTTAATTTTACTTTTATCGCTTTTATACAGCTGGTGTCTACCGAATCCTGTAATACATCCTGCGAGGTGCTATCTGGCCTGCCTCGTTCAGTAGTCATGCACTGTACACTTCTGGCAAAACATCTTTGGGGTGTACTCAGTTTTATTGTGACAAATCACCAGTCTTGTTTGACTCTTAGCGTGAATAACTTCCCGAAGGCTGTGAGTCCGTAACGGTCCATCTACATCACGCAAATACAACCATTATGATCCTGGAGATGTGTCTATACTGACGTGTAACAGTTAGTGGCGAATATAACACCTTCATATAGCTGTGTAGCTTTCGGAAGCACCTCATCATTCCCGACTTCTTTACTTTCTGAAATTTTTATCGTAATTTAAATGGTTTCGGGAGTTAAAAATTCTTTCTTGTTATTCACAATGTCATTGAGCTGTTGTTGTCCTCCCAGAGAACTGTTTCTATAATTCATCCTTAAATTTCTACAAACTGGTTACAGATTATTAAATATGCTCTAGACTGATCTTGAATACATGCGCACTCATATAGTTGATCTCTTTCTGCTGCAGAGTTCACCCCTTGAAGTCTATGTGGGGGTTCATTTGGGTCTAACCATTCTGTAAATGTTTTTCAGTATTTCTTGAGAAAAGAAAAACATTATCTCCGTCAATGGTTAGTAAATTTATATCCGTGATGTACCATCAATCTGTACCACTCTAATCAACATGTTGTCCAGAAGCGAAATAAAATATGTAGGGCAAATGTTCTTTCAGCAAGGGGAAATTAAACAGTATGATTGCCTCTGATGAAAATATATTCGTTATAAAAATACGAACACCTGTATGTCTTCTTCTGATGGCACTTTATATCTTTTAGTAGGTAATCCCTTCGTCTCCTGAACATCTACTCAAAGACGTACCACAGTGTATCATTCAAGTAAACACGACGTTATTAAAAACGTAACGCAAAATTAACATTCTCTTTCCTGTACTAGCACACTGTGTAGGTATCCAGGGTGTCGTAACTCGCTCACTTGCTGGAACTAGAAGTAAACAAATGGAAACACAAGGATTATGCACTCCGGCCATTCAGTAGACCATTTTAGATTGACGGTTTGTGTGAGTACATGTACACCACTAACAGAAGGTAGACATGGCTCTTATTTCTGGAGATAAAGTTAACAGAACTAATACTCCGATGTAATTATCATATTTACAAAACCGATACAGTATGATAATGTAGCAGTTTTAAGGAAGACATATAGCAAAGGCAGTAATTGATAAAAAAATAGCATTATCATAACTTTTCTATTATTATGACATAAGCAGAAGAACTCCGCAGAGACCGATATTCCGTCCAGAACCCACCTTCCCGCCGCTTCAGGAAATAGGACGTTTCAACAAAGGCAACGCAATGGTTGTGGAACTCGTCCAGACGAAGTCACCAAAGGTAATTTTGTCGCATCTTTTGCAATTAATTCACCCGTGAGTGCACGTAAGCTTCAAAAGAAGGTTGCCACTCTTTTACTTGTTCCCCTTGATGAAACCTTGATCTTATTTACTGAAAAACGGAACAAGAAAATCTCTAAGCTTTACAGTCATACGCTAAAATCAACTTTTTTTCTTCAATGTCAACTATTTTGAACAATTGAATGGAGTGGCTACGGGAAGTCCATTATTTCCCATGGTCGCCAATTTGTTTTCGGATGTGTTTTGAAGACAGGGCTCTGAGGAAGGCATTTTTAAAACCTTACTGTTTTTGGAGATATGTCAACTACACGTTTATGGTGTGTCACATGGAACAACGCTTTGAACGATTCCATGAATCGTTTTAATTACCGTCATCCCAGCATGAAGTTCACAACGGAGATGGAAACTGATGCACAGCTGCCGTTTGTAAACGTAATGGTGTACAGCAGATGTGCTCAGTCTTTTTCGGCATGTAACTTAGTCCATTCAGAGATCTAATGACAAACATTCAAATAGGTTTAAGTACAAAAGGGCACTATACCCTAAATTAACTGTATTCATTATACAAAATACATGAAAGTTGATTATCTCTCCATGAAAAGTTGTGGACCTACCACTCACTTTTCAAGAAATCACGACAGTAGTAAAGAAAAATATATACCAACATAAATGTTGAAAACAGTTTACTGAGCTACTTGTCATTGCATATCATCGGAAAGGTTATTATAATCCAGTGAATCACCTGTCAGAGCCGACTTCTCATCGTCTGAAAGATGAGAATCAGTTTTTTATACACTTACACTTCACTATGTTCATGGTTAAAAACGGTGCCTCACATAGAGAAACTGATGCAAAAACGATAAATAGTTGCCGCTTACACAAATTTAGGGTAAGTTTTTAACTCACTAATCTCCAAAAGGTATCTTCATTGTGCTCTGGATTTAAGGAAACGTCATTTTTAAATCGAATTATTCCCTCTTCAGGTTCAGTCTCGCTCATTTTACTAGAAATGTCTTTCACATCCACTTTTTGGGAAGGATGAGTTATAGAAGCTAGTACAGGATCTATTGCATTGAGACTGAAAAAAAAAACGGTTTTCAAAATCTGTTTTCAGTGCTGTCGGGTTGGCCGTTTATTCCTTCGCTGCTTCTTGATCCTGCGATGTTTGTTGATCCGATAGTTCTAACTGCATTTCAGGAAAGTGTTTCACATTTCATTTCCGTAACTGTGCTATCCAATGGTCAAATTTCCGCATTAAATACTTTACAGAAGAGATAGCAGTTACGGCGGTTTGGCTTTTTAATCGAAATTCCTTGTTTACCTGATTTACTTTAATTGGCATGTCATTTACAACTGCCAGATCCAAAAGTCAGCTGAAATCACATAGTGTTGGTGTAATCTTCCTCTCTTTCAGACACAAAAGATTTTGTCGCTTTCAGTTGTTCTCTAAGTATGTTTAGAACCATGTCCCCGCTCAGCCATCGAACTTCGGTGCGCAATAGAAGGTCTCCATACAGGCTATCCAATTCGACTAATAACACTTCCTTCTCTGTGGTAATTTCGAGTTAACAGAATTCACATTTTTTCTGGCATTACCCATAATATGTATCATTTTCAGTGTTGTGCTGTTGTGGTCTTCAGTCCTGAGACAGGTTTGATGCAGCTCTCCATGCTAATCTATCCTGTTCAAGCTCCTTCATCTCCCAGTACCTACTGCAACCTACAACCTTCTGAATCTGCTTAGTGTATTCATCTCTTGGTCTCCCACCACGCTGCCCTCCAATGCTGAATTTGTGATGCCTTGATGCCTCAGGACATGTCCTACCAACCGATCCCTTCTTCTAGTCAAGTTGTGCCACAAACCTCTCTTCTCCCCAATCGTATTCAATACCTCCTCATTAGTTACGTGATCTACCCACCTAATCTTCAACATTCCTCTGTAGCACCACATTTCGAAAGCTTCTATTCTCTTCTTGTCCAAACTATTAACTGTCCAAGTTTCAATTCCATACATGGCTACACTCCATACAAATATTTTCAGAAACGCCTTCCTGACACTTAAATCTGGATTCGCTGTTAACAAATTTCTCTTCTTCAGAAACGCTTTCTTTGCCATTGCCAGTCTACATTTTATATCTTCTCTACTTCGACCATCATCAATTATTTTGCTCCCCAAGTAGCAAAACTTACTACTTTAAGCATCTCATTTCCTAATCTAATTCCCTCAGCATCACCCGACTTAATTCGAATACATTCCATTATCCTCGTTTTGCTTTTGTTGATGTTCATCTTATATCCGCCTTTCAAGACACTGTCCATTCCGTTCAACTGCTCTTCCAAGTCCTTTGCTGTCTCTGACAGAATTACAATGTCATCGGCGAACCTCAAAGTTTTTAGTTCTTCTCCCTGGATTTTATTACCTACTTCAAATTTTTCTTTTGTTTCCTTTACTGCTTGCTCAATATACAGGTTGAATAACATCGGGGAGAGGCTACAACCGTGTCTCACTCCCTTCCCAACCACTGCTTCACTTTCATGCCCCTAGAATATTATAACTGACATCTGGTTTCTGTACAAATTGTAAATAGCCTTTCGCTCCCTGTATTTTACCCCTGCCACCTTTAGAATTTTAAAGAGAGTATTCCAGTCAACATCGTCAAAAGCTTTCTCTAAGTCTACAAATGCTAGAAACGTAGGTTTGCCTTCCCTTAATCTTCCTTCTAGGATAAGTCGTAAGGTCAGTTTTGCCTCATGTGTTCCAATATTTCTACGGAATCCAAACTGATCTTCCCCGAGGTCAGCGTCTACTAGTTTTTCCATCTGTCTGTAGAGAATTCGCGTTAGTATTTTGCAGCTGTGACTTATTAAACTGATAGTTGGGTATTTTTCACATCTGTCAACACCTGCTTTCTTTGGGACTGGAATTATTATATTCTTCTTGAAGTCTGAGGGTATTTCGCCTGTCTCATATATTTTGCTCACCAGATGGTAGAGTTTTATCAGGACTGACTCTCGCAAGGCCGTCAGTAGTTCTAATGGAATGTTGTCTACTCCTGGGGCCTTGTTTCGACTCAGGTCTTTCAGTACTCTGTGAAACTCTTCACGCAGTATCGTATCTCCCATTTCATCTTCATCTACATCCTCTTCCATTTCCATGATATTGTCCTGAAGTACATTGCCCTTGTATAGACCCTCTATATACTCCTTCCACCTTTCTGCTTTCCCTTCTTTGGTTAGAACTGAGTTTCCATCTGAGCTCTTGATATTCATACAAGTGGTTCTCTTTTCTCCAAAGTTCTCTTTAATTTTCCTGTAGGCAGTATCTATCTTACCCCTAGTGAGATAAGCCTCTACATCCTTACAATTGTCCTCTAGCCATGCCTGCTTAGCCATTTTGCACTTCCTGTCGATCTCATTTTTGAGACGTTTGTATTCCTTTTCGCCTGCTTCATTTACTGCATTTTTATATTTTCTCCTTTCTTCAATTAAATTCAGTATTTCATCTGCTACCCAAGGATTTCTACTAGCCCTCGTCTTTTTACCTACTTGATCCTCTGCTGCCTTCACTACTTCATCCCTCATAGCTACCCGTTCTTCTTCTACAGTATTTCTCTCCCCCATTCCTGTCAATTGTTCCCTTATGCTGTCCCTGAAACTCTGAACAACCTCTGGTTTAGTCAGTTTATCC
Source organism: Schistocerca serialis cubense (assembly GCF_023864345.2). Classification (NCBI taxonomy): domain Eukaryota; kingdom Metazoa; phylum Arthropoda; class Insecta; order Orthoptera; family Acrididae; genus Schistocerca; species Schistocerca serialis. The sequence goes on from NC_064639.1 coordinate 1,020,850,015, forward strand.
AGGTCCCATCTCTTAAATTCCCACCTTTTTGCAATTTCTTCAACTTGAATCTTCAGTTCATATCCAATAGATTGTGGTCAGAGTCCACATCTGCCCCTGGAAACGTCCTACAATCTAAAACCTGGTTCCTAAATCTCTGAATTACCATAATATAATCTATCTGATACCTTTCAGTATCTCCAGGATTCTTCCATGTATACAACCTTCTTTTATGATTCTTGAACCAAGTGTTAGCTATGATTAAGTTATGCTCTATGCAAAATTCTACCAGACGGCTTCCTCTTTCATTTCTTAGCCCCATTCCATATTCACGTACTATGTTTCCTTCTCTCCCTATTCCTACTGTCGAAATCCAGTCACCCATGACTATTAAATTTTCGTCTCCCTTCACTACCTGAATAATTTCTTTTATCTCATCATACTTTTCCTCAATTTCTTCGTCATCTGCAGAGCTAGTGGGCATATAAACTTGTACCACTGTAGTAGGAATGGGCTTCGTGTCTATCGTGGCCACTATAATACGTTCACTATGCTGTTTGTAGTAGCTTACACGCACTCCTATTTTTTTATTCATTATTAAGCCTACTCCTGCATTACCCCTATTTTATTTTGTATTTATAACCCTGTAAAAATCTTGTCGTTATACAGTGTGTTCCAGATGAAAATTGTATGCAAGTTTTCTTTTATACTGAAATCCGATAACATCAGTTTTATCAAAATCATAAGTTAATGTGGTAAGCAAGGATTCAGTAGCTGCTATAAGGCCCTCCTTAACAAACGTGCATCGTCAAAAGATTCTACATGTTTCATTAGTACTTCTGCTACACGAAAAGATACCATATTTGATGAAAGAGTTTCTTGAGCGGGCTTAACAAGAAACGACGGTTACGATTGAAATTTAATTTTTAGATTGGAAAGATCCTTCCTCCTAAACTCACTATCAAGGGCTGCTTCTGATTCGAAGTATTTCTGAACTGGTCTAAATTAGCGTTCTATATTTTTCTTTTTAGTTATGCTAAAGTAGCAATATGCAGGGTGATAAATAGTAGAACTGATAAACTCCAGGGACGGATTCCCGACTGGAAATGGGGTTGGGTTGATTTGAGGGAGGAGACCAAACTGCGAGGTCATCGGATTCGGGAAGGATCGGAAAGGTAGTCGGCCGTGTTGCTTTCACAGGAACCATCCCGGCATCTGTCTGAAGCGACTTAGGGAAATCACGGAAAACCTAAACAAGGATGGCCGGACGCAGGATATAACCATCGTCCACCCGATTGCGAGTCCAGTGTGATAACCACTGCGCCACCTCACTCGGTGGGAAATGGGGGAAAAAAGGTCCTATGAACATGTATCTGGAAATGTATCGCAGCCACGGTAGATGCCGCTGACCAATGAGAATACCTCTCACCAGGTTTCGTGTGTTCCGTGTGTGTTGCAGGCTGTGTGATTCACGTAGCTTAGAGAAAGCAGCAGCGGGGTCCGGCATTCATGTCGGAAACAAGCAAAGATGGTGTTTGTGTACAGCCAGGCAGACGGAAACGGTCGAGAGCCAGCACGGCTGTATCAGAACAAGTACCCTCACAGACATCAACCACAACACACAACATTTGAAGCCCTTTTTCGTTGTTTATGTGATCGTGGGTCCTTTCAGGTAGACGTGCAGATTTTGAAGACGTTCTGCAGAATATTGAAACGAACCCTATTATAAGCTCCAGACAAGTGGCCGGTCAGCATGATGTAAGCAAAAGTACGATTATGTGTTTGCTGGATCATAAGCAAACGTGAGCGCGTGCGTTGCATCGCATGGAGGTCTCTTTGAACATCTGTTGTGACGAGGATGCGATGCAGCTCTGTACTGTGTTCCGGGATAATTTGCTGTTGCTGCCCGAACACCGACTATATCCGGACACGCGTTCATGGAATCTTGTTTCCTCCATTTCTAGTCAGGATTCCGTCCCTGCAGTTTGTCGGTTTTATTCTTTTGGCATTCTATTGACTAGTGCTTTAGGTCGACAGATCCACTGGTTGTGGCAGTGGGACGGGCGGCGAATCTGCAACCAGAGGGAAGGTCACATGGGGGCGCGATTCAAGGTCTGCCTTAGTGGCCAGCATCCTTAGTCAGTTCCGGAGTGGCAGTCAGATGTGAGCAAGGGCAGTAGTGTCTTCGGGGCTGGCGCGATGCTTAGCCAGCAGCTAGGCTTCAAGCGCTAGTCTGTGCTGTTCCGACGTACCAATTGCTCATGTTTGGCCAGTGAATATCGGCCGGTGGAAAACTGTTACACCATGACGGTTGAAACCTGTGCTTCAAGTTCGAATATCTGAAGGAAAGCTAATTCCGCTGTGGCGGCGGGATCAGTCACTCAGTTCCGATCATTGATCGTAACGACTCTTGTTTAATTACGGCCTGTTTAGTCCTGAATGACAGCTGTATGACGGAAGTACACGTTTGCTAGCGGTCACGGTTATCTGGAGGCTTGACTTCCTCATAGATTCTCAGAAATGACGATGAGCGTTTTGCTTTATACCATATTGTTTTGTAATAAACTTGTCAGAAGCACAGTAGTGCCAGTGAATTTGTTACATTAGATCGGCTATTAAGTGATTTCTTATCCTTACTTTGTTATTAGTCTTACAGTATTTGTGGAGCTGCAAGAAAAAGTCGGGTTGTGCTAACTGTGGGTGCTGTGCAAGTGGCAATGGTGTATGTAGTTTAAGTCATTTCTACGACATGGTAATTAGATATTTATTTATTGTGCCTTGTTGTACCTTGTGTGCACAAGTGGTCCCTTAAACTCGAGATTCTCTCTTTTGTGTACGGGTAGGTTTATTTTTTTATTTTTGTTCGTCTGTCTTCCGTTTATTACAGACTGGTGTCTCTTATAATTCTGCCATCGGTTGCTTTCTATAAATTGCTATGGTGTACATTTGGAGGGAAGTTGCTGCTAAATTCATTGTATCATTTTATTGATATCGGTCACCAGTTTTTTTCTGTAAGTGTAAGACTAAATCTGGTGGTGTGTAGTTGCCGTTTAACTCACTGGCTCATTTTGTTAAAGCCTGCCAACAGTTGTTTTTCTTGAACTGTAATACTAATTTTTGGTAGCAGCTCCTGTTTCAATGCTCATGTGCTTGTGTTATTTAAATTCCCTGAACAATTGTTTTTGTTGAAGGTTTTTTTTTCTTTAATCGTGCCACCGGTATTCCATGTATAGTCATATTAATGAAAGATAGAAAATTGAGCAGTTCATTTAAACTTGACTTTAATTATTGTGATACAAGACGTTACCACTCAGCACCAGCTCCCTACCACTTTCAGATTGATGCGACACAGATAGTCGCTGCTTTTCGTTATTGTGACTGTGTTTTAAATTAATCAGTCGAAAATGGACAGGCAGACAACATTGTAAATACAGCCAACAGTTAACCATTAAGTAAAATTTTGGAAACTGTTTTATATAACATTGGGAATAACTGTCGTTGATTCGGTCGGCAGAGGTACTGGACAGCGCTTCTTCTTTTTTTCCCGCTTCAACGACGGGGCGTTGTACATTCACCCGCACTAGTGGGCAGAAGCGACGGATTCTGGCGCACGCAATGTTGTTTTTCCGCGGCGTATAAAAGGGACGCGTTAACTCGTATGAATTAGTTCCAGCGAGATTACTAAACAGTGTTCTCACTTGAAGATGGCGTCCAGATATACCGCTTAAATAGTGCATCTAGATGATTGGATGGTCCAGTTGGAGACCTGACAAGAGTATCACAACCAGTAGTACTCTACTAACAGATATGAGACCCTTAACGTTCTTCCAAATACACTCCTGGAAATGGAAAAAGGAACACATTGACACCGGTGTGTCAGACCCACCATACTTGCTCCGGACACTGCGAGAGGGCTGTACAAGCAATGATCACACGCACGGCACAGCGGACACACCAGGAACCGCGGTGTAGGCCGTCGAATGGCGCTAGCTGCGCAGCATTTGTGCACCGCCGCCGTCAGTGTCAGCCAGTTTGCCATGGCATACGGAGCTCCATCGCAGTCTTTAACACTGGTAGCATGCCGCGACAGCGTGGACGTGAACCGTATGTGCAGTTGACGGACTCTGAGCGAGGGCGTATAGTGGGCATGCGGGAGGCCGGGTGGACGTACCGCCGAATTGCTCAACACGTGGGGCGTGAGGTCTCCACAGTACATCGATGTTGTCGCCAGTGGTCGGCGGAAGGTGCACGTGCCCGTCGACCTGGGACCGGACCGCAGCGACGCACGGATGCACGCCAAGACCGTAGGATCCTACGCAGTGCCGTAGGGGACCGCACCGCCACTTCCCAGCAAATTAGAGACACTGTTGCTCCTGGGGTATCGGCGAGGACCATTCGCAACCGTCTCCATGTAGCTGGGCTACGGTCCCGCACACCGTTAGGCCATCTTCCGCTCACGCCCCAACATCGTGCAGCCCGCCTCCAGTGGTGTCGCGACAGGCGTGAATGGAGGGACGAATGGAGACGTGTCGTCTTCAGCGATGAGAGTCGCTTCTGCCTTGGTGCCAATGATGGTCGTATGCGTGTTTGGCGCCGTGCAGGTGAGCGCCACAATCAGGACTGCATACGACCGAGGCACACAGGGCCAACACCCGGCATCATGGTGTGGGGAGCGATCTCCTACACTGGCCGTACACCACTGGTGATCGTCGAGGGGACACCGAATAGTGCACGGTACATCCAAACCGTCATCGAACCCATCGTTCTACCATTCCTAGACCGGCAAGGGAGCTTGCTGTTCCAACAGGACAATGCACGTCCGCATGTATCCCGTGCCACCCAACGTGCTCTAGAAGGTGTAAGTCAACTACCCTGGCCAGCAAGATCTCCGGATCTGTCCCCCATTGAGCATGTTTGGGACTGGATGAGGCGTCGTCTCACGCGGTCTGCACGTCTAGCACGAAAGCTGGTCCAACTGAGGCGCCAGGTGGAAATGGCATGGCAAGCCGTTCCACAGGACTACATCCAGCATCTCTACGATCGTCTCCATGGGAGAATAGCAGCCTGCATTGCTCCGAAAGGTGGATATACACTGTACTAGTGCCGACATTGTGCATGCTCTGTTGCCTGTGTCTATGTGCCTGTGGTTCTGTCAGTGTGATCATGTGATGTATCTGACCCCAGGAATGTGTCAATAAAGTTTCCCCTTCCTGGGACAGTGAATTCTCGGTGTTCTTATTTCAATTTCCAGGGGTGTACGTGTAAGTCAAAACTTGGAATGTGGCTCTACGGAATTTAACTCGCCCAGGGGATCTGTAAATAAACGAGAACGTACCATATCAAGGATCTTAGCAGTGAAAATGACCACTTCGACTCTGAAGAGTGAAATTATTTTAATGTTAAAATGTCCTGATTAATGTACAATCAGTTAGTTAGCATTCAACGCTCACTAGAGCACACTATTTTAAATTTAGACTGCGGTATTCTCAAGAAGACCAATACACTTGGGCGGCTTCTGACTTCAGTCAAACGCAATAGAACGGAAAATGCAGAAACAGAGCAGTGAAACACCATCAGACTTGCAGGCCTCAGTAAACAAAACCGACCCGCCGGTAAACAAAACCGACCTGCCAGTAACCTTGCGTCTAGTGTTGTCGTTCTCCAATTCGACGGCCACCAGCTTGCTCCGTTCCTTGGTCGCCAATTAGATGCGTCGCCAGCCGCGAAGAAACCTTCCACACTTGCAACTCTGTCTTGTTTCGCTGCCGTCTTGCTCATCTCCGCGTCCCAGGCGTCACTTCAACTGATAGCTGAGGCTGCTCCCTCCCTCCCTGCATGCTGTGGCTCCACTCAAGGACCTTACTTCTTTCTCTCGCAATCAGCGACAGAGCAGCATGCAAATTTTGCTAATTTAGTGCTCCTTGATGAGCGGACCTGGATCTACAAAGACCACGAATATCACAGCACACCATTTTTCTCTGCATCAACAGCTTCATGGCAATAATTTTCAGTCCGGGTCACGGTGAGGTGGTGTTTCTGTAGAAGATTGTTTACGAATTATGCATCATGCACAACCCATGGGGAACTGAGGATTCGCTGCCTGGTTGGAAGACATCGATAAACTATGATCTTGGTCTGTCAGTGTGTGGTGCAGGAGTTTCAAGAATTTTGTCATTGATTGCTGTTTTATTGAGGGTTCTCCAAGGAGCCACAAGTATTTGTAGCTATTCAGAGGCATCTCCTTGGACGTTAGCCATTCCATTTAATACCAACGTGAAATTGTTGCGCCCATGTCGCATAGATAATTTTAGCCGTTTATAAAAGAATATCTGGAGACCGCAGAATAGGTCTTTCAAAAAATGTAAAACGATTTGCACACATTACACCTGCATTTCAATGTAGACTTACATGACTACTTTCCTTTGCGCACTTAAGTGCCTGGCAGAGCATTCACACAACCACTTTCCCACTGTTTCTCTACCGCGCCACTCTCGAACAGCGCGCTGGAAAAACGAACACTTAAACTTTTCCATATGAGCTCTGATTTCTCAGATTTTATTACACTGGTCATTTCTCAGTATCTACTTGCACAACAGGGTATTTTCGCATTCGGAGGGGAAAATTAGGGACTGAAATTTCGTGAAAAATTCTCGTTCCAACGACAACCGTCTTGGTTTTTAATGGCTGCCACCCCATCTCGAACATCATATCCGAGACATTCTCACCCCTGTCTCGAGGTAATACAGATCAAGCAGAACTAATTCGATGCTCTCCGTCAGTCACTTTTGGTGACGATCCCATGCGGACGAGCGTAATTCAGGCAGACCTTTTAGTGCGTTTGTTGAATCTTCTAAGTATTCTCCCAATAAAACGTAATTTTTGTTTCACTTCAATAACCTAATTATCTATGTGATCTTCCCACTTTAAGTTGCTCTTATTTTTAGTTCTTGTGTATTGAGTAGAACTGACAGCATATATTTGTGCGATTTGTCTTTTAACCCAAATTTATGGATTTCTTTTAGTAGTCATGTGGATGACCTCACACTCGATTATTATTTATGGTCAGATGCCACTTTTTGCACCATACAAGTATTTTATTGAAATCATTTTTCAATTAGTTTTGATTTTATGATAACTTTACTAGATGGTAAACACTGTAACAGAGTTGCTCAGATTGTCTCATAAACTGTTTACTTACACCTATAGCACTTAGCAGGAGAAGGCCAGACCTCCGGTCAGTTATTACGAACTGTGACATTTCTGATAGGAAATCACAAATCCAGTCGCACAACGGGAACTATACTCCTAAAGCAAGCAGTTTGATTAGACACACCATATGAGTAACGGTATCAAAAGCCTTCTGGAAATCTAAACATAAGGAAACAATCTTAGATCCCCAGCCGATAATACTCATTACTTCATGAGAATAATGACTGATATGCGTTGCACACGAACGATAGTTTCTGAATTGATGCACGCTATGCGTCAATAGACTGTTTTCTTTGAGGCAAGTCATATTGTATGAACAGCGTATACGTTCCAAAATCCTTCTGCTAATCGACGTCTGTAATATGGGTCTGTAATTCAGCGAATTACTGTTTCCCTTTTCGAGTATTGGTGAGACCTCTGCGACTTTCCAGTCATTAGGTACTAATATTTCGCCGATTGAGTATGGAGCTGTTGTATCTACATACTCTGAAAGAAAGCTAACTTGTATACATTCTTGATAAGAAGACATAATTTGGTTAAATGAGTGTAGTTGCTTCATTGCACTATGGATATTTACTTATAAGTTACTCATTTTGGCAGCTGTTCTTGATTCGAATTCTCGAATATTTATTTCGCCAATTCTGGCGAAGAAATGTCGGTAAATCTTATTTAGGGATCCACTGTTAACATTACAGACACAGTGAAGGTATTGACTTTGTCTTGCCGCTGGTGTACTTTCAGTGTGCGGTTTGCAGGAGGGGATGGTGGGGGATTTCCGCCCCTCAGCATCAGACCATCCCATCCTCTGGTTTTAGTTTATGCGTCCCAACCTGGGATGTTTATTTCCCACGCACTGGAGTAAAACTTTACGGATAATTTAAATTTGTGGAGCCGAACACTGAAAGTTGTTAATACAGTCTTACTATTAATACTATTAATATGTTTGTTTATTAATTTTGAAAAAGTGTTATGTAGTAGGCAAGCATTTCAAACCGATAAACGTATTTTCTGATGAAATAAAAAAAAACTCGTAAAACGTTGGGAAAACTGCATTGAAGTCCAGGGAGGTTACGTAGAGAAATAACGCATGTTTCAGTTTTCTATCATCAGAATAAGTACAGCTTTTCACAAATGTGCCTTTACTTTTTGAATTCTCCTCATATACCTGTATGTAGATGATTTTGTAAATAAGCTTTACCTATAATGTACTTTTAAAGATATAACAAGGGATGGCTTTTCTGATAGCGCTTACGCGTGAATAGTGAGTTTCGGCACTAACATCTATTTATAAATAACTGTTTAACCATGGGTAACGCCACGGTCCAAGCTAGTAACATATATAATTATACTAACCCCCTAAGACATTCCCCCCCCACTGGTAAAAGCACAAATCGTACACTGCTTTACACGCAAAGTAATATAATCAATAGGTCCAGAAGGAAACCCGACGATTCACAAAGATGTAAAGTGTCGTATAACAATCGTGTCTGTGGACGTAAATCCAGATCACATTTAGAGCATCATATTGTCTTTCCAGAAACCCGTCAAAGCATGTGTCAGTGCTGCGAGAATTCCGTTTGGGTTTTCTGCTGCGCTGTTGTTACCCTTCGATAGAGCTGCTTACATGTTATGTCGTGAAGCCCTCATAGAAGGCTCCTTGCGTTGCTATAGAAGAAAGGACTACAGTGTAATATCCGTTTCCCGACGCAGATTTCGGTTTTAAGTAACGCCCGAAAATTTCTTAATTCTAATGTTGGGATGGTTGCTTTGAGAGAGAAGGCACGGTGATATAGTTTCCCATTCTTCTCCTTGCCCAGCTCGTGATCCGTCTCTAAAGACCTCGGTACTTATTGGTCGGTAGAAGGTGATATTATTCCATTTACGGCACTTTCCAGTGTTTAGAATTTGGCGAGGTCTCACCTCACTCAAGCAATGCAAGACGTAATTTACTGGTTACTGATGTTCATGTGAATAGTAGTGTCACCCTACGAGTGGAATCTCACAAACGTGCTGTGAGTGACGTGTCCCGACCTGTAGTTTCCTATTAGTCTTCAGCTTTCATTACCTGCTCGCAGAATTCGAATCAGCTTCGCCTACAGATGCTGTCGCCGTCCGTTTCAACGCCATTGCGATGAATGGTATATGTGTTTGACATGTGAGACAAACATGGCATGTATGATACGCAATGACAGCTGACTGCTTCACTGTTTATAAATCGTTTCATTTGCTAGTCTGACAGTAAATGTTGAGGGAACAACGGCTCATACTAGTTATGCTCTACTTTGAGTTAAGCGAGCTGACAAAGCAGTGCAGCCTGTAATATTTTCCGTGTTTTCAGTTGTCTATACAAATGAGAATATCGCCATGATTGAAAGGATCGAGTATATTCTCTTGGAAATAGCTATTTCAGATGTGGGAAGATATCTTACACAGTTAGAGATGAAAACGCTTTCTAGCAAACTTAATTGAAGCAAAAATTCCTTCCAACACTCGTGGTAGTGTTGGAATAGTAATAGGATAGTCACCGTTTCGTGAAAGCTTCGTCCATATTATCTATATTATATTTATTCATTTTCATTAAAGTTTCGGGAAATTAACTCTCTCACTACACTTAATGTAACATAAGCCAATCGTCCGAATAGTCTGTGTACTAATCTGTCATACAGTTGATTAAAGGATCTGATCCTGAAATTAGTCGATTAACGAAATGCAGACACCTGTCATCGATAATATGGTTTGTAGGAAATTATTACATGCTGTTAAATAAAACAACCACGATAGCTAACAAGTAACGATGAAGGAGTAAGGTAATATTTTTATAGGTGTTCGGAACACAAATGATGCTCAGTAAGAAGATGCAGATAGAACTATGGCCTCACCTTTGTGATTAATACCTCAGAATTCGTGAAGCGTTTTCCTTTCCACATATGCTTTATAGTAGAAACAGAGAGAAATCTCCAGATGAAACATTAGATCCATATGTTGATTCCTACAGTATTATTATATTCTTAATGGTAGTGTAATTTTTTAATAGACAACAAGAAAACCACAGCGGTCTTCCTTTGCTCCGTGCCTTGTAATGGTGGCTTTGTAATAATCGCACGCTGCATGAGTAAACTAGGTAAACTTTAGTATTTTATTGCACCAGCTAGTGCTGGAAAGATGCATGCCTCATTCAATCTGCGAAGTCATCTAGGTGCAAGGGATTGCAGTATCTTGTGGTGAGAGGGCTCTTACACAAAGACCTACACTTTCTATAAGCCGTTGCTACCAGCGCAAACTAGCGTGGTAAGTACTATTGGACTACAACGATCGAAGCCATGTAACGAACATTGCATTTGTCTGCAGACTGAATAAAGTAACATCATATTCGATACCGTCCCTTTGCTGGTGAAGAATATATCATGTTCCATCATGTTCTGGCCAGAGGAGAACCTGTAGATACACGAGCACTTCTCTTAACCACACTTCACACGGCATAGAGATAACCTCGAATACATGAAAAACGCCAACAATCGTTACCACCAGAAAAAAGTTGAACTTTAATGATGAATTTTGGTAAATGTCCATACAAATTTTTAGAATCTCGTACAAAGAGATGGATATCTTTAAACCATCTCCTAATATTCACACTCTTTCGTTCATCTCCTTCAGTACACTGATCGTGCCGTTTTCCTAGCCCTTTTCCCCACATTCCAGGAATCTCAACTGCTTACAGAGTCATCAGCCTTCTGACTGGTTTGATAGAGCCTGCCACGAATTCTTCTCTTGAGCCAACCTCTTCATCTCAGAGTAGGACTTGCCACCTACGTCCTCGATTATTTGCTGGGAACATTACAATCTCTATCTTCTTATATAGATTTTCCCGTCTGCAGCTCCTTATAGTAACATGGAAGTTATTCCCAGATGTCTTAACACATTTGTCCCTTCTTCTTGTCAGTGTTTTCCATATGTTCGTTTCTTCTCCGATTCTGCGCAGAACCTGCTCATGAATACCTTATCAGTCTACCTAATTTTCAACATCTGTCTGTAGCACGACACCTCAAATGCTTCGATTGTCTTCTGCCCCGGTTTCCCCAAAGTCCATGTTTCACTATCATACAATGCTGCGTGCCAAACGTACATACTCAGTAGTTTCTTTCTAAAATTAGGGCCTACGTTTGATACTGGTAGACATCTCTTGGTTGGGAATCCCCATTTTGCCAAGTCTTGTCCACTTTTGATGTCCTACTTGCTCAGTACCTCTTGAGTTATTTTGCTGCTTAGGGAGCAGAATTCCTTCCCTTCATCTACCTCGTGACCATCAACACTGATAAGTTTCTCATTACTTCCGTCTTTATTCAATTTACTCTCAGTCCATATTCTTTATTCATTAAACTGTTCTTTCCATTCACCAGATCCTGTAATTCTTCCTCACTTTCACCGAAGATAGCAATGTCATTTTATCATTTACTGTATATCCTTTCAATGGGAATTTTAATTCCACTCTTAAACTTTATTTTTATTTCCATCGTTACTTCTTCCATGTACAGTTTGAAAGCGAAACGCTTACAACCCTTTTAGTCCAAGCACTTCACTCTTGGTCTTCCACTCTTATTATTCCCCTTTGACTCTCGTACATGTAATATATTATCCGTCAATCCCTATAGCTTACCCCCTTTTTCCTCAGAGTTTCGAACATCGTGCACCAGCCGACATTGTCGAACGCATTTTTGATTTTGACGGATCCAGTGAATGTGTCTTGATTTTTCTTTGGTCTTGTTTCCATTATCAACCACAACGTCAGAATTGCCTCTCTGGTTCCTTTGCCTATCCTATAGCCAAACCGATTGTCATCAAACACATCTTCACTTTTCGTTTTATTGGTCCGTATATTATTCTTGCCAACAAGTTTGATGCATTAGCTGTTAAGCTGATTGTGCGATACTGCTCGCACTTGTCACCTCTTGTAGTCTTCGGAATTTTGTGGATGGTTTTATTTCGATAGAGGGATGGTATATACAATCTAGACACCAACGTGAATAGTCGTTTTGCTGCTACATCCGAAAATAGTTTTAGATATTCTGATGGTATGCTACCTATCCCTTCAGCCTTATTTGATCTTAAGTCTTCCAAAGCTCTTTGAAATTCTGATATTAATACTGGATTCCTCATCTCTTGTGTACCTGTTTCTTCTTCTGTCACGTCATCAGAAAATTCGTTCACCTCATAGAGCCCTGAATGTAGTCTTTTCACCTGTTCACTCGCTTATCTACATTTGATAGTGGAGTTCCCGCTGCACTCTTAATGTTACCATTCTTGCTTGTAATTTCACTTAAGCTCGTCTTGACTTTTCTATTTGCTGAGTCAGTCTTTCCAACAGTCATTGCTTTTTCGATTTCCTCAGTTTTTTCAAGCAGCGATTTCACCTTACCTTCCCTGAACTTTCTATTTATTTCATTCCTCAGTGATCGGCATTTCTGTATTCCTGAATTTTCCTGAACTTTTTGTCCTTCCTTCTATCGTGGAACAACTGAAGCATTTCTTTTGTTACCCATGGTTTCATTGCAGTTTCCTTCTTTGTACCTTTGTTTTCCCTTCCCTTTCCTGTGATTGCCCTTCTTAGGGATGCCCATAGCTCTTCAACTGAACTGCCTACTGGGCTATTCCTTGTCGCAGTATCTATAACCCTAGAGAATTTCAATCATATCCCCTAATTTCTTAGTACTTCATATCCCACTTCTTTGCCTAGTGATTCTTATTGGTTGGTGTATTAAACTCCGGTCTTCTCTTCATCACTCCAAAATTGTGATCTGAGTCTACATCTGTTCCTTACTACGCCTTATAATCCATTATCTGATTTCGGAATCTCTGTCTGATCATGATGTAATTTAACTGACTAACTGAAATCTTCCTTATCTCCCGACCTATTCCTAGTATAGCCCATACGTTTGTGACTCTTGAACGAATATTTACTATTACTAGCTGAAATTTACTCAATTAGTCTTTCTCTTCTCTCATTCCTAAACGAAGCCCATATTTTCGCGTAACTTTTTCTTTTACTTCTTCTCCTACTACCATATTTCAGTCCCCCCCCCCCCCCACCCACCCCTGATTATCTCAACAATTCCTCAAATTTCACGCAACCAACGGATCTTCAAAACAAATCTTTTCAAGATATAGGCAACAAATAAGGAACGAACCACGTGCCGCTTCCCAGCCAAGGACTTTCGCGTAGCAAATCATTACCGCGTATCCTACTAACCATTAAATTAAAATACGTATGACAAAAAACCGGCACGTAACATCGAAGTTCCACCAAGTTGTCAACCAACAAAATGTCCACAATAGGCTGAAACTGCGAACACGTGGAACATTGGGATTGCACCCCTCCACTATCCTCCACATCTAAAAGTTCTCTATGTGACTTTTTTTTGTATATGGTGCCTTGGTATCGCCTGTTTCGAAGCTTCGTTACTCCTTCCTTGAACGCCTCGTACTCCGCCTTGACTTACGCAACCGTTTACCACGCACGTATCCATCCATTATCATGCCACCAAATTCCCATCCCTCGCCGTTCACACTGTACAGTCTGTATGAACTCCACTGTGACAAACTCGAACTTAATTTCCAATGCTGGGAATGTGCTGCGCATATACCAACTCAGCCCAACCAACCCTTCACTTACAAAACAGCATATCATCTCCTAAAGAAACTCCAAACGGTTCACCGTAGAAACGTGCTGTCACTTCTAACTCTTTCCTCCCTACCGACCCAAAATCAAGATTCGTGCCTTACTCAACATCTTCCCCTTTCCTCAGACTATCGTCTGGCACACACCCCAGTCACCTAGTCTCCTCCTATTTCCTCCCATCCACTGCAGTACCTACACTCATCTGTACAGTCACAACCAACCAGATCGTTTGTTTATTCCTACTCCCAACCATTATACGGAACACAGAATTTCCCATTTTACAACCATCATACCCAAATGAGGAACCTTCACATTTCAGTGAACATGCAGTGCTTCAGCCTGTAACATTCACTTTCGTTTACATACATTCATATCTAAAACTGACACAGGTATAATTATACGATAAAAGAAACCGAAAAGATCTACCGAACACTGATCCACAAAACAGGCGTTTGCAAGGTAACTGCGAATGTGTGATTGCTCGTTGCCACTAATTTCAGTGTGAAATATTGTTCTTGTCAGTACGAATGTATGTAAAATATAAAACCTTCGTTTCAGTCACCATTTGATTGACGTAAACCCACATGCTGTTTATGAGTAACTACCGTTATGAGTAACAATGGTCCGGATTCAGCGTGTGGTAAAGGTTGGTAATACAGAACAGAAATTAGCTCCCCATACCTCCTTTAAAGTCGCCAGCGAATCCTATGACGTCATCTCCGAACTCTCCCTGACCGCGTCATGCAAGACTCGACTCACCAGCCACTGCCACTGCCAGTGTCACCAAAAACTTGTCATCTGAGTCGGTCCTCGGGTAGAAGTAAACTCCTCCCACGTAGAAAGCAGAGCGAGACTCCCGTCATTCAGCTGCATACAAGACCGTTGGGCATGACGATTATTATGGGCCAGTACAGTCAATGATCGGTTAGCAATGATATATATATCATGTGAGGCATTTAATACTCTGTGATAAAACTTGTTCGGCTCGAAGCCAGACATCCAAAGATACCAAACTCGACCCACCTGTCCCACACCCATGGACCAGTAAGGAGGTCAACCTTGAAATATCGATTAGCAGGCACCCATTTTTATTGCGTATTCGGATTCTTCGAGGAAAAAAAAGAACGTAACTTCTGTATTTAAAAGTTTTTTCGTTGCATGGTAGACGGCACTGCAACTTAAAAATATCGAAAATGCTGAAAATCGTTCAAAAATGATATCATCTCGTGAAATAGTATTCCAGGAGCTTACAAATGCAGTTACTCTAAAACCTTTATTCTGAAACTGGTTTTTATAGCAAAGAAATTTGATGCTCCGTAACATAACACATTAGTTTGTTGACATTAATGGTGTAATTTTTTTCACAAACGTCGTTGAGATCGATAGCAATTATATGGATGCTGTTCTTTCGGACAGACGCCACACATTCATATAATTTATACACCTAGTTGGGCAATGGATCCACTTTCTTCAGTGTGGATGCACTAATGCGTCCGACCTCCAGTGGTAATCTCGAAGTAGCGAACAGTGAGTATAAAGGGCAGGGACTGTAGGTAGGTGGTGCTAGGTAGGAATTTGGATCGGCCATGAGGCATTCTGAAATAGTCAGCGCAGCCGAACTGGAATCCCTTCGCTCCCAGCTTCAGGCAGTGTCGGCTTCGGTCACACAGCTTGAGGCAGTTGCCAATGGGCATCACGAGGGTTTGTCTGGGATGGGCAGCTCGTCCCACGCATGCCCCAATCGGACTACGGCTCTGGCTACCCGGAATACTGATCACATTGAGGCTGAACCCTCACCCGCGGTAGAGTGGGAGGTCGTCTCGTGTTGTGGCAGGCGGAGAAAGACATTCCGGAGGACTGAATGGAAGGCCTCTCCAGTTGACAAACTGGTTTCAGGCTCTGTCTCCCGCAGATACTGATCATCGGCCGGACATGGCTGCTTGACCTGTTCCAGAGGTTGCCCCTCAGTCTGCAAGATCCGGGCGGTCGCAGAGGGTGGGCTTACTGGTAGTTCGGAGCTCCAACGTCAGGTGCGTAGGGGCCCCTTAGGGATATGGCTGCACTGCAAGGGAGGGGCAGAAAACCAATGTGCACTCCGTGTGCATACCGGGGGAAGTAATTCCAGTTGTGGAAAGGGTCCTCCCGGATGCCATGAAGGATACAGGGTGCACCCATCTGCAGGTGGTTGCTCATGTTGGCACCAGTGATGTGTGTTGCTATGGATCGGAGGAAATCCTCTCTGGCTTCCGGTGGCTATCTGATTTGGTGAAGACTGCCAGTCTCGCTAGCAGGATGAAAGCAGAGCTCACCATCTGCAGCATCGTCGACAGGACTGACTGTGCACCTTTGGTACAGAGCAAAGTGGAGGGTCTGAATCAGAGGCTGAGACGATTCTGCGATCGCGTGGGCAGCAGATTCCTCGACTTGTGCCGTAGGATGGTGGGGTTTCAGGTTCCGCTGGGTAGGTCAGGAGTCCACTACACACAGCAGCCGGCTACACGGTTAGCAGGGGTTGTGTGGCGTGGACTGGGCGACTTCTTAGGTTAGATGGCCTTGGACAAATGCAAAAAAGGCAACAGCCTCAAAGCGTGCGGGGCAAAGTCAGGACATGCGGGGACCAAGCAGCAATCGTTATTGTAATTGCAACCTGTGAAAGCTGCGTTGGTTAAGTACCGGAACTTCAATCGCTGATAGAAAGCACCGAAGCTGAAATCGTTATAGGTACGGAAAGCTGGCTGAAGCCAGAGATAAATTCTGGCGAAATTCTTGCAAAGGCACGGACGGTGTTTAGAAAGGACAGATTGCATGCAACCGGTGGTGGCGTGTTTGCCGCTGTTAGTATAGTTTATGCTGTAGTAAAATAGAAGTGGACAGTTCCTGTGAATTATTATGGGTGGAGGTTATACTCAACAACCGGGCTAGGTTAATAATTGGCTCCTATTACCGACCTCCCGACTCAGCAGCATACCTCAATATGGAAGTAAATAGGAATATAAAAATGGGAGGAAGGTTTATCTGTTTAGCAAGAGTAATAGGAGGCTGGTTTTTGACTATCTAATAGATCAAAACACTGACAATATTGAGTGTTTATGGAAAACGTTCAAGGCAATCGTAAAAGGCGTTTTAGACAGGTACGTGCTGAGCAAAACTGTGAGGGACGGGAAAAACCCACCGTGGTTCAACAACAAAGTTAGGAAACTACTGTGAAAGCAAAGAGAGCTTCACTGCAAATTTAAACACAGCCAAAACCTCTCAGACAAACAGAAGCTAAACGATGTGAAAGTTGGCGTAAGGAGGGCTATGCGTGAAGCGTTCAGTGAATTCCAAAGTATAATTCTGTATACCGACTTGACAGAAAATCCTAGGAAGTTCTGGTCTTGCGTTAAATCTGTAAGTGGCTCGAAACAGCACATCCGGACACTCTGGGATGATGATGGCATTGAAACAGAGGATGACAAGCGTAAAGCTGAAATACTAAACACCTTTTTCCAAGATGTTTCACAGAGGAAGACCGCACTGCAGTTCTTTCTCAAAATCCTCACACGAACGAAAAAATGGCTGACATCGAAATAAGTGTCCAAGGAATAGAAAAGCAACTGAAATCACTCAACAGAGGAAAGTTCACTGGACCTGATGGGATACCAATTCGATTCTACACAGTGTACGTGAAAGATCTTGCCCCCCCTTCTAACAGCCGTGTACCGCAAGTCTCTAGAGCAACGGAAGTTTCCAAATGATTGGAAAAGAGCACAGGTAGTTTCAGTTTTCAAGAAGGGTCGTCGAGCAGATGCGCTAAACTATAGGCATATATCTCTGACATCGATCTGTTGTAGAATTTTAGAACGTGTTTTTTGCTCGAGTATCATGTCGTTTTTGGAAACCCAGAATCTACTCTGTAGGAATCAACATGGATTCCGGAAACAGCGATCGTGTGTGACCCAACTCGCTTTATTAGTTCATGGGACCCAGAAAATATTAAATACAGGCTCCCAGGTAGATGCCAATATCCTTGACTTCCTGAAGGCTTTCGATGCAGTTCCGCACTGTCGCCTGATAAACAAAGTAAGAGCCTACGGAATATCATACCAGCTCTGTGGCTGGATAGAAGAGTTTTTAGCAAGCAGCACACAGCATGTTGTTCTCAATGGAGAGACGTCTACAAACGTTAAAGTAACCTCTGGCGTGCCACAGGGGCGTGTTATGGGACCATTGATTTTCACAATATATATAAATGACCTGGTAGATAATGTCGGAATTTCCATGCGGCTTTTCGCGGATGATGCTGAAGTACACAGAAAAGTTGCAGCATTAGAAAATTGCAGCGAAATTCAGGAAGATCTGCAGCGGATAAGCACATTGTGCAGGGAGTGGCAACTGACCCTTAACATAGACAAATGTAATGTATTGCGAATACATAGAAAGAAGGATCCTTTATTGTGTGATTAAATGACAGCGGAACAAACACTGGTAGCAGTTACTTCTGTAAAATATCTGGGAGTATGCGTACGGAACGATTTGAATTGGAATGAGCATATAAAATTCATTGCTGCTAACGCCGGTGCCAGGTTGGGATTCATTGGGTCAGTCCTTGGAAAATGTAGTCCATCAACAAAGAGGGTGGCTTACAGAACACTCGTTCGACCTACACTTCAGTATTGCTCATCCGTGTGGGATCCGTACCAGGTCGGTTTGACAGAGGAGATAGAGAATATCCAAAGAAGAGCGGCGCGTTTCGTCACAGGGTTATTTGGTAAGAGTGATAGCGTTACGGAGATGTTTAGCAAACTCAAGTGGCAGGCTCTACAAGAGAGAGGCTCTGCATCGCGGTGTAGCTTGCTGTCAAGGTTTCGAGAGGGTGCGTTTCTGGATGAGGTATCGAATATATTGCTTCCCCCTACTTATACCTCCCGAGGAGATCACGAATGTAAAATTAGAGAGATTAGAGCGCGCACGGAGGCCTTCCGGCAGTCGTTCTTCCCGCGAACCGTACGCGACTGAAGTAGGAAAGAGGAGGTAACAACAGTGGCACGTAAAGTGCCCTCCACCACACACCATTGGGTAGCTTGTGGAGTATAAACGTAGATGTAGATGTAGGTAACGCTGTATCCTACATGGCGCAGGGGCTAATAGACCTGCTTAGTAAGCAGGGAATCCTGGGTTAGAATCCCACCCGGCACGGTAGCTCAGCGTGCTCAGTCAGTGGGTTAGCAGCCCTCTGTAGTAGAAAAAAACTGAGTTAATGAATCAATGATGAACGTGAACAAAGGTCATGGCACGTCGGCCCCGAACTAACAGAACGAACAATAACCAACAAAATGAGATCAACAAAAAAAAAAAAAATCCCAGTCTGGTACACATTTTCGCTCGTCGCCACTGATTCTGCATATTGCCCTGCTGTAGCTGACAGCAGTGATCCCTTTCAATTTACTTGAAACAGGAAGCATTTGGAATAGTTAATTTGTTTGCTTATCAATCTATTAAAAACTACTTTAACTTTTACCTGGGAAGTGTGAAAGATACTGCACCAGTAATGTAGACAAAGTAATGTATTATGTTCTCTAGAATCAAGTTCTTTTTTCTATTAAGAACCGGGTTTTCAATAAAAGTTTCAGGATAACTGCTTTAATGACCTCTAGGGATGCTAATCTGATGTGTGTTTCTTGAGATGTTATCATTTTACAATGATTTTAAATTTTCGTTTTTATTACAGCGCCATCTATCACGCAAGAGAGAAAATGTTAAATGCATAAGTTTCATTTTCTTTCCCGGAGAATCCTTTTTAAGATTTCAATGTTTACCCCGTGCCCCACCCCCCCTAGGAGTTGGGCAGAGAGTCCAGTCTGCTGTCACTGGATTTCACCCCTCGGGACGAACAACTTTTATTACAACTTTTCTTTAGTCAGATTTGTATTTTTCCAGTTATATTCAAAAGCAATGTTAAATCCTCGCCTTCTATATGTTTATATGCGTCTGTGTGTTTGATACGTATATATGCTTCTACATCTGTAAATTTATTTTAATATTGAATATCCACTGTGGGACTGTTTAACAATTACGTTGATGTAGAAACGCTTTCAAAGCGTTATTGAGTGTGTGACGATGGTACAAGAGCGCATGACATGAGGATGAAGTGAATTCTCTAATTGGTGATAAATTATTCATATAAATTTAAAACAGTGTTCGAAAAAGTCATAGAAATGAATGATGAGTTACACATCTCGCTGTTAACCCATAAAGAGGAGTTGCCGCCACCAAAAGAATACAGAAATATCACGCTTCTTGTTCCAGAGGCGTAACGGTGATGCTGTTGAGTGCCCAGTTTTTGTCAGATGTTTTCTCACGCTGGAGGTGGAATGAAAGCAGTCACTTCCTTTCATTGGACGATATCTGAATGTTTGTCGTTTGAAGCGTGAATTTATGCCTGACATTAGTTTCCTCTAATGGAATACATTTACAGTTTTATATACTGCAACAGTTAATTTTCGTCTTATATCCTCAAAAGCATCACAAAACACAGTTCCGTCAAATGACATCTGATCTCCACAGTCGGTCATTTCGCCTTGTCAGTGCTACTTTGGAACAGCAATCCCGTGTCTTCAACTTCTGTACTATACACGACTGGCCTTTCACTCCTGCCTGCACACTTCAGTTAGAGAGAACAAAGCGACGAGTGTAAAACGACATCAGGATGACTGATCTCAAACTCGACATAATCGCCGAACTTCAGCGGGAAACTATTAAGCTCTGATGTATAAGCGGCGCCTAGATTTGTAAAGTATACAACCAGCAAAATTATGTTCCTACTCGCTCCGTTTCTATTCTCCAGTTAGAAACCTTTTCATTTGGGCACACGTTCTTGCAAGAAAGATTGATGTACGAAGATCCCTTCGGTTTCTGTTGCAGGACTGCTTCACGATCGCCTGCATGCACGATGCGCGATGAGGCATCATAACAGTTTACTGCCGATGTAAGATAGTGTCTACTACAACAGTATGGTTCAAGAGAGCTCTGTCAGCTAGGACCTATACCTACCCTCAGCGATCTGGCTTCATCTTATTGGAACAATTTCAAACGTAAAGTGCACAACTCTATCTTTGACACAGAACACAGAATTATACAGTATTATCACGCTTTAAATTACCTTACGTTACCTGTTCTTGGATAGTAACCCATTCAGGGCATAGCAAAATACTCCCAGTTTCCAAAATGGCGTGTGAATTTTCTCTGATGATGCCAGCTACAAAAATGACATGAGGAAATGGATATTTGGGAATGTGAGACTAGTTACAGGGAACGGAAGAGAAATTGGTTACAAAGAAGAAGAAACTGGAAAAATAATTTTATAACAACACGCAGATTTTACAGCTGTCTCAGAAGCTAAGAAGAAGCTGAAGGGTAATAAATGTTTTGGAAAATATATAATACTGTGCAGTGTGGCATGCCAGACAGAAAGAGCAAGTAAAGGTGTAGCAATATACAAAAGCAGATAATGGGAGGAATACGTCAAAAATTGCGACTATATAAACGAAGCAATTGTAACATCAACGATAAAATATGATACGAAAACCTAACTATAACAGCACTTTTATGCACTGGAGGGTGACTGAGGAATCAGTTAACTTTTATGACGGCCTACAAAATATTATGGACCAATAAACTCAAAAACATCAAGTCTTTCTATTTAGTGACCTAAATGAAGGGCAGGAGATAATTCAAATCCTAATGTAGTTGGAATCTATGGAGAACAACCTTTAATCATAATGGGCAATTACTCAGAGATTTTTCCACCTTTGATGATCTAATAATAACTAACATCTTTCTAGAAAAAATACATTCACAAATATATCTGGATCGTTATAGGATGCAGATCCGATGTAGATTGTGTAATATTGAATAGAAGAAGACAGTAAATGATACAAGAGTATAGAGGAATTTTAATATCTGATCTGATCATTTTCTTATAATATTCCGAGTTGATACTTTTGATAAATGGATGCAGAAGACACCTTTTACTACACATAAGTAGAAAAAGGTCTATTAAATTTATTTACGCCAGAATGAATGTAGTAGAGGCCTACATCAAAGAAGATTAAGAAAAGAATTAGAATAAGTCGCTACTTAGGACAAAAGTGAATACGAGTGTATGAATATAGAAAAAGCAATAAAAGAATCTGGAAGTCAGGTACCAGGAGACAAAAGTAAATATATCTGAATGTGTGCATTAAAAGTTCAATTAAAACTAATTGCGGAAGCAGTACAAGGAAAACACATAGAATATACAAAAATCTTTCAAAGTCTACCATGGGAAATGAACAAATCTATAAACAGAAGATGAATTACACAAAAGCAATGGTGAAGACATCCCATCACCGTGACTGGGACTGATACATTAGCAATACATTAGCTATCATACAAAGCTTTGAAGATGTTAAATACAACAGAAGCAAATGCAATTCATTTGAATAACACTATGAAAGTAGAGTTGATTAAATAAAAAAAAGAGAAAAGAACAGTTATAGAAGGAAAAGGTCTAGATGATGTAACAAGAAAAGAACTTATTGCAGCTACGGAAAGCAGTCGGAATGTAGGAAATTTAGATGGATTTAATGCAGAGTTAATTAAACATTTAGGATTATCAACTACGCTTTAAAATGTGACATTTCCTTAACATTTGATGGAAGCAAAAAGAAGTTCAAAATGGTTCAAATGGCTCTGAGCACTATGGGACTTAACGTATGAGGTCATGAGTTTCCTAGAACTTAGACCTACTTAAACCTAAGGACAGCACACACATCCATGCCTGAAGCAGGATTCAAACCTGTGACCGTAGCGATCGTGCTGTTCCAGACTGTAGCGCCAAGAACCGCTCAGCCACTCCGGCCAGCCAAAAAAAAGTACCACAGAATTAGAAGAGAGGAAAAGCAATATCGATATATAAGAAAGAAGAGAGAAACATATTTGGAACTAACAAGGGATAAGCTTATTTGAAACAGCATATAAATTTTATCAAAGAATTTTAAAAATAAGACAGAAAACTATAGTAGATATAGTTTTTATTTTGTGACAGTTTATTGAAAACCAAGCAGAGTTCAACAAAAAGGCACATAATGCTTTTGAGAAAGCTTTTGATGATGTGATTAGGGAAAGTTACGACCGAGTACTCAGGAGCCCTTTGCAATTTATGTCATCTAGCAAAAGTCTGAATAAAGTTACATCAGTAAGTTTAGATGTAGAAGGCATAGGCGTGAGACAAGGCTGTAGTTTATTCCATACATTGTTCAATATTTACATTGAGGATTCATTTCGGAGAGTGATTTTTTTTACCCTTTCATTGCTACAGACGTACTCTATGCTTTCCATGCTGACAGCGTCTTCTCTTATGGCTGTACTGCTCGCCAGGTGCTTGTGCCTGTGTTAGGAGACGGTGTTCTGGCCTATATGACGTACTTATTATCCGATGTTTCGGAAACTATTAGGTGAAAACAATTATTTTCGCGCATCTTACAGTCTGATAACTTCACTCGATAAAGAACTGAATTTTTTTAGTTATCCGACATACTTACTGCGCTGCATCAGATGAAGTAAAACTCTGCACGTAATTTTAAAGACCTTATACAGGTAAAAACTCATTGCTTAAACTATGCTAATGGTTCATTTTACCTCATTCATGGCGGTATAGTTACTGAATTTTCTATACGAAGAACGGTCGTTCTCGACGTGCGCAGTTCCGTCGGTTTGGACTTTCTGGGTGCAATAAATCACTTACCATCATATTTTATGAAAACTATAACATGAAAATGTTTAATTTTTTCACATCTCACAGTCTGATATCTTAACTCGATAAAGTACTCAATTTCTTGTCGTCAAACGTCATACTTTCTGCAGTGGTCAAATTAAGTAAGACATTGTGCATAGTTTCAAACATTTTGCAGAGGTAAAACGCACTGCGTGAACTTTACCTGTGGTTGATATTAGTTCATACACTTCAGGAAATAAAACGTAGATAAGATATTGGCCTTTTGTTCAAAACTAAGAGCAGAACGGTACTTCATTTCTTTCTGGAGTTACTGGCTTTTATATACGAAGGACGGTCACGCGTGATATGCTCATTCACATCTTTGCACATCGCGAATCATGTGGTAATTAGTCTTATCTCATAAACGATTCAAGATTTAGACAGGAAGTCCTTTGAAAATGTTAGCACGCTGTGAGGCACATACGTCATGTCGTATGATATACAGGGCGTAAATTTTAAGTTGACGAACCAGAACAACTCGAAGAATAAGCTTCATACGAAAAAATGTGTAGAATCTGAAGTTCATTATTTTCGAGGGGGACATCCGCTGATGCTAAGATTAGCCCACCACCCCAGTCCCTGGGGTTGCCGCGGAAGGCACCTTTAAAATTTAAAATAGGAAGCTCCATTTGTTATTGCAGAATCAGATTCTACATAGAAAACTACGTACATTTTGTCTTAAACATTTTTTTTGATTCCTGGTAGTTTATTCTACATAAAAAACTACGTACATTTTGTCTTAAACATTTGTTTTGATTCCTGGTAGTTGGCGCTGTAATTCAAGAATATCCATGTTCTCATTTTTGTGTGGAAAATGGTTACGGATACATAAAAAATACCTATTTACTTCGTAAATTTTGATTCGCTAAAACTAAACTCTCCCTCTCACCCAATAGGGTGGGGTTTGAGAGAGGAATTAGACCTTCACAAATGTTGACACAATATTGTTTTTTTTCCGCAGATTCGGATAAGTTTTGTTTGTTTCGTGGTCATGAGGCCACACAACTTTTAATGGGGAGAGAGAGAGAGAGTTTTAGTTTTAGCGAATCCAAATTTACGAAGTAAATAAGTTCTTTTATTTATCCATAACCATTTTCCAGAAAAAAACATGGTTTTTCTTGAATTACAGCGCCAACTACCAAGAATTAAAAGAAATGTTTAAGACAAAATGTACGAAGTTTTTAAGTAGAATCTGATTCTCCAACAAAAAATAGGGGTTCCCATTTGAAATTGTTAAAGTTGCCTCCCGCTCCACCCCACAGGGTGCTGCGGTGGCGGGCTAATTTTAGTACCAGCAGATGTCGCCCTCGAAAATAATCAGCTTTGGGTTCTACACATTTTTTCGTGTGAAGCTTATTACTCGCGTTATTCTCGTTTGTCAACCTAAAATTTACAGCCTTTATGTACTCGGGACTTGTTTTATTTACCGAGAAATGGAAATAACTCGTCTGCTATAGTGACAAGTCAGTGGTTCAGGGCTCACACAGATGGAAAACCCAAGCCACACCTACAACATCTGGAGAACGACGTAGCAGGTCATGTACAGATGTCCACAACAGCGAAACAGCTAGGGTAAACTCTGGGATAAAAACTAAACAATTCGGAAATGCCAAAAGCAATCATCCGTGCTGATGATATTACACTCAATTTATCAGGAGAGCAGAAAGAAGATGTAGACCTGTGTTACTTCGTTCCAAGAAAAAGCAGCTTTCTCAGAAAACGATTCCCTCTTTTGATGATGATCCTGTCAACGAACAGCCATCAGGTACGCTAGATCATCATGTTCTGTTTGGTGACCGTTGATTCACAGGTAGACGCCGTGTTTTTTGACTTCCGCAAGGCGTTCGATACAGTTCGCCACAGTCGTTTATAGAACAAAGTAAGAGCATATGGACTATCAGACAAATTGTGTGATTGGATTGAAGAGTTCCTAGATAACAGAACGCAGCATGTCATTCTCAATGGAGAGAAGTCTTCCGAAGTAAGAGCGATTTCAGGTGTGCCGCAGGGGAGTGTCAGAGGACCGTTGCTATTCACAATATACATAAATGACCTTGTGGATGACATCGGAAGTTCACTGAGGCTTTTTGCAGATGATGCTGTGGTGTATCAAGAGGTTGTAACAATGGAAAATTGTACTAAAGTGCAGGAGGATCTGCAGCGAATTGACGCATGGTGCAGGGAATGGCAATTGAATCTCAATCTAGACAAGAGTAATGTGCTGCGAATAGATAAAAAGATAGATCCCTTATCGTTTAGCTACAAAATAGCAGGTCAGCAACTGGAAGCAGTTAATTCCATAAATTATCTGGGAGTAGGCATTAGGAGTGATTTAATATGGAATGAGCATATAAAGTTGATCGTCGGTAAAGCAGATACCAGACTGAGATTCATTGGAAGAATCCTAAGGAAATGCAATCCGAAAACAAAGGGAGTAGGTTACAGTACGCTTGTTCACCCACTGCTTGAATACTGCTCAGCAGTGTGGGATCCGTACCAGATAGGGTTGATATAAGAGATAGAGAAGATCCAACGGAGAGCAGCGCGCTTCATCACAGGATCATTTAGTAATCGCGAAAGCGTTACGGAGATGATAGATAAACTCCAGTGAAAGACTCTGCAGGAGAGACGCTCAGTAGCTCGGGACGGGCTTTTGTTAAAGTTTGGGCTCAAATGGCTCTGAGCACTATGGGACTTAACATCTATGGTTATCAGTCCCCTAGAACTTAGAACTACTTAAACCTAACTAACCTAAGGACAGCACACAACATCCAGTCATCAAGAGGCAGAGAAAATCCATGACCCCGCCGGTAATCGAACCCGGGAACCCGGGGGCGGGAAGCGAGAACCCTACCGCACGACCACGAGCTGCGGACTGTTAAAGTTTCAGAACATACCTTCACCGAAGAGTCAAGCAGTATATTGCTCCCTCCTACGTATGTCTCGCGAAGAGACCATGAGGATAAAATCAGAGAGATTAGAGCCCACACAGAAGCATACCGAAAATCCTTCTTTCCACGAACAATACGAGACTGGCATAGAAGGGAGAACCCATAGAGGTACTCAAAGTACCCTCCGCCACAATACACCGTCAGGTGGCTTGCGGAGTATGGATGTAGATGTAGATGTGGATATTTGAACTTCAACGTCAAGAAAATAGTGGCTGGCAGTTAATGAGTTAAGTATAAGCGAAACAGAGGGATGTGCAGATGTTACCTAGAACCCAGGTGGTAGCCATCTTGGTAGCGAAGAGGGCGAGGGTGGCGAGCAGGACTGAGGCTGCGACGGCGGCCCACATGCCGGCTGAGAAGGGCAGCAGCGGCACCTGCCAGCCGGACTGCACCAGCGGCCGCGGCGCCAGGCACGTGATGCCGGTGCGCACGTAGGGCCGCGTGTAGTCCAGGAACAGGTACTCGTGGAACCACTGGTAGACCGCCGCGTACGCCACGTCCGCCTCGCCGTTCACCACCGCGCCCAAGATGCCGTTCCCGGAACCGTTGTTGTCCCAGATGGCACCCCATTTCTCCTCGGCGTATTCCGTCACTTGCCAACTGGCATTCACCTGCAGAAAAACCAGATCAAGTGTACTCGCAGCTCCGCCGTTCTGGCCTCGCGCGATCCAATGGCGACCGACCGACCACTGCATCACCCTCAGCGTATGTAGTCATTTGGAAGCGGAATGGAGGGGCATGGAGTCAGCAGTCACCACACGGCTCTCTCGCTCGCTGTCGGTTTCACAGGTATTCGATCCGCAACATTCAAGTAGCTCCACAGTTGGAACCATGACGTTGAGTGCAGACCGTTCCAGCCCTGCTGTCAACGAAATGATGTCCGCCCCCGGTAGCTGAGTGGTCAGCGCGACAGACTGGGTCGGACATTTTCTCCGCTCAGGGACTGGGTGTTGTGTTGTCCTAATCATCATTCCATCCCCATCGACGCGTAAGTCCCGAAGTGGCATCACATCGAAAGACTTGCACCAGGCGAGTGGTTTACCCGACGAGAGGCCCTCCTCACACGACATCATTATTATTAACGACATGATTCCTAGCTGTACAGGGAGACCTCAGCTATAAAGGCGGACGAGAAAACATATACAGGGAGATTTTTTTTTAAAAAAAAGGTTAAACCATACTTTCAGATATCTGTTTAAAGTCAGTACAACCATTAGAAAATTCAAATGGCTCCAAGCACTATGGGACTTAACATCTGAGGTCATCAGTCCCCTAGAACTACTTAAACCTAACTAACCTAAGGACGTCACACACATCCATGCCCGAGGCAAGATTCGAACCAACGACCTTAGCAGTAGCGCGGTTCGGGGCTGAAGCGCCTAGAACCGCTCCGCCACAGTGGCCGGCGTACTGTCATTAGACAGTAGTTAATTTACAGCGTTACATTTACACAATCATGACTTCGGCTATCAAGTGTTTAAAGTGTTATAAATTTTTCTAACATGGCACACTGTCGTATTAAATACACGTATAAAACACTTGATAATGGCACTTTGAAGCCAAAATCATTATTTTGTAAGTGTAAATGTATCACTGTAAATAAACAACAGTCTAATGGCGGTACGGACTTTAAGGAAATATACATGTTGCGTCAAAAAATGTATACACACCTTGAACTGTCACAGACAATTTATTTCCTGTTCTACAAGGTTAAATATCTGTGAGAAAGTAATGTTATGTTTCTTAAACAGGTGGCAGCAGTGGTAAGTGCAACATGGCGGACGTGCGTTTGAGCTTTGAAGCGCGAAAGCCGATAATTGAGTTGTACTGGAAGTTCGAGAATGTAGCTGCGGTTGAAGACAGTGGAGAAGTGAGTATAGTACAGAACCACCTTCAAGGTTAACGATTACACGGCTACGAGACAAATTCTAAATTCATGGAAAAGTGTGTGATGTGCGTAGAGGTCGATCAGAGCGACCTCGTACACCTACAAGTGACGATTCCACAACTACGGTCTTGGAACTGATTCAGGGTTCACCTCAAAAATCTTCAAGGCAAGCGGCACGTGAGAGTAATGTAAGTGCTAGCAGTGTGCTACGCATTCTGAAGAAAGGCAAGTTTCGTTTGTACACTCCAAGGCTGGTGCAACAGCTAAGTGATGACGATCCAGATCGAAGGTTAGAATTTTGTAAATGGTTTCAGGAGATGGTGAGACGTGAACCGCTATTTATGGGTAGCATAATTTGGTCGGATAAAGCCCAATACAAACTCAATGGAACTGTCAATAGGCACAATTATGTGTACTGGGCTGAAAATAATCCTCACATTACAATTGAACAGGCTGTGAATTTGCCTGGTGTAAATGTGTGGTGTGGTTTGTCTGCAAGGGGACTCGGGCCTTTCCGGTTTGAAGGTAGGCCTACTGTTACTGGATAAACGTACCTAACAATGCTTGCCGACTCCATGTTCCCTGTCATTCGTGCATTAGACGGTAATGATGAGTTTCATTTCCAACAAGATGGCGCCCCACCGCACTATCGTAGGAACGTACGAGCATACCTGGATCACAATGTGCCAGGCCAGTGGATAGGACAAAGGGGACCAATCGAGTTTTCTGCACGCTCTCCAGACCTCACGCCGCCGGATTTCTTGTGATGGGGCTCAGTAAAAGATGAGGTGTACAAACGTAAACCACGTAACCTGGACACACTTTGGAATGAGATTCAGGTGGTGTGCGCACAAATCTCATTGGACACTTTGGTACGAGGCACGGAATCAGTGGTGAGTCGTACTCAGAAAAATATATATATGCTGAAGGCCACCAGTCTGAACATTAATCACATTTGCAAAGTACATTTATTTTTCCAATTGGACTTTTGAGCTTTCCACTCCCAGAAATTTAACATTATAGAGCGGGAAATAAATTTTCTATGATGCTTCAAAGTGTGTATACATTTTTTTACGCACCCTGTATTATGACTGTTGCCCTGCATTATGAAAAAATTATTAACTTTCAGATATGGTAGTATGGATCAAAACAGGACAAAAACGTCCAGCAAACCTGGGTTCTAAACTGAATGGTTTAAGATCTATGAGCTCCTGTCCATCTTCGCTACCGTGAAACAAATCTACTGCTGCGGTGTCTTGCCCTCACAAGTTGCTAATATGGTTCCTACGGGATGCAGCGTTCTCGGAATGTTATACAACACTTCAAAAAATGGCTCTGAGCACTATGGGACATCTTCTGAGGTCATCAGTCCCCTAAAACTTAGAACTACTTAAACCTAACTAACCTAAGGACATCACACACACAGATGCGCGAGGCAGGATTAGAACCTGCGACAGTAGCGGTCGCGCGGTCCCTGACTGCAGCGCTTACAACCGCTCGGCCACTTCGGTCGGCTAAAACAATTCATTGAAATAAGATTATTAGTTTCATTTCCAGAAAGGAAATTGACAATACTTGACTATAGCAAATGTCGCTAGTGAGAGGTGACATGAAAACATTACAGTCCGATAGCGAAGCACTAAACACGTAGCAGCGCGATTCGATCTACGCGGCCGAGGCTAGACGAAACTGCGTATATGCTCACTTGCTGTAGGGGGCGCGCCTGTTGCAGCGTGGTCCGATTCCACACACCATTGGCAGCCTTTTCTTCACCGCCTTGTCTGCTCTGACGTGCCGCCTCTTCGTTCCCACTTATATGGTTACGCCAGAACTTTCCTCTCCCCCCCCCCCCCCCCCGCCGTCCAGCGACGGACCGTCGTCGTGTATGGAGTGCGACAACGGCGGGGGATGCTGGAGGGTGGATGCTCTGAAGGGCTGGAAGCTGTAGCTGCAGGGGACGACCAGCTTCCAGCCGTACCCCGCCATCCGGCCTGCGCTCTGGCGGAAACGTACCCCGGGAAACGACCGGAAAGGTACGCGTCCACTCCGTGCAGCCATGAACAAGATGAAGAAGGTAGTGACAGCTGCGGTGCGGGCGGGTCCATCTCCATGGGTAGGACGGGAGGAGACGAAGGCTCCGGCTCGATGGGGCCGTCTCGCGGTGTCGTGTTGACCTCCTCTGGCGGCTGATGCGGCCGCACTATCCTCTAGACCCGTGAATCTGGGTGTAGAAAGACTGAAATATCATCGTGTACGTGACAGGGGCACCCGTATCCAACTGAAATTTCACACATTTTCCACAAATAAGTAAATGAACATAAAGTTCGTTTGACTGACGTATTACTGACGAAACTGCACGCTTGCTAGTTGCTGACTTGCAAAGTACTGCATTAATGACACGGGCCTTGTGACGAGAGTATTGTGAGTGGGCTGAATACTTATGTTTGTTTCGTTGCAAACATACGGATTGCACATGTCCTTTCCTACCACAAGCGTAACATTGAGCTTGTCGGCAGGAGCAGACTTGGCGTGTGTGCCGTGTATAACAGCGACGGCAAGACTAAATTTTGTTCTTACAATGAAATTAATACGCTTAGCTGCACACAGGCGTTGATATAAGTCAACGGGAACATTTGAAAATATGTGCCACCACCGGGGCTCGAGCCCGGCATCTCCTGCTTATATGGCAGACACTCTAATCAACCGAGCCACCGAGGACACAAAGGATAGTGCAACTGCAGGGACTTAACTCTCGCACGGTCCCGTGAGACCAACATTCGCAACTTATTGTCCCGCACTATATTGATAGTGCCTCGGCCCATGATACTGATTACTCGCGGCTTTACTGCCGATTCCCGTAAGAGTTCGGGCACTGTTTGTGCATCCGCACAGAAGAGGATGGTCAAATGGCCGGTGAGCCGTATATATATATATATATATATATATATATATATATACTGTATCTGTTCTTTGGGACATGAAAACAATGCAGTCTGAGAGCAAAGCACTAAACACGTTGCAGACGCGGGCCGACCTAAGCAGCCGAGGCCACTTGCAGGGGGCGCACTACGGGCCGCCCTTTCTTCACCACCTTGTCTACTCTTGCGTTCCGGCGTTTGTAGTTACGGCGGAACAGCTGCAATTTTTTTGCTATTACGAACGATCTAAGGAATGCAGTAAACAAATGGGCACACTCTGTAGTAAAAGTCTGTTAGCATTGTTACTATAAACCCTGTTCATAGTTCTAGGTAAGTGCCACGCATATATTACTTCCCATGGAACACTTTATTGGAATTACGGAGCAGGAGTCTGCTAGTCCTTGAAACCGACTGAACAACTGTGCGAACTGAACGGTGCGTTCTGCATATTTTTAAGCATACAGAGCAAGGGTTTGATGGTTCAGATGGCTCTGAGCACTATGGGACTTAACATCTGTGGTCATCAGTCCCCTAGAACTTAGAACTACTTAAACCTAACTAACCTAATTACATCACACACATCCATGCCCGAGGCAGGATTCGAACCTGCGACCGTAGCGGTCGCGCGGTTCCGGACTGAGCGCCTGAACCGCTAGACCACCGCGGCCGGCAAGGGTTTGACACCTGCTTCCTTTTGAAAGACAGGAACAAATGATCATATCTGCCATTTATCCTATGTAATAATAAGCTTGTATTACCTGGTTAAATACAAAGATGCAATTGCAACTGTGTTTCACAAAATTATCAAAACACAAACTAGTTCCTCATTTGCTTACATCATTCTATAGGTCGGTCGTAATACCAAAGACCTTGCACTACAAGAAATGTGTTTCAGAGTATCAAAGATGAAAAAATATTTAAATCTCTTCACGAATGAATTTAGAACTCATGTTTACTGCACATTTTTGTCTGGTCTTGGTTCATACTACCATCTCTAAAAGTTTTGAATTTTGAACACCCTGTACATGTAACGCTTAACGAAGGAAATACTTCTGTCCAGAACGAGCTCTTCTCATCTTGAGTTAAAAACGCTTTGGCTATCAGCCGAAAGATTCCGCCCGTATATTAGATAACGGTGGTTAGATCTCAGTTGTTCCTAAATTATACCATTCCCTGCTGGTCCTAGTCGCGCTATTCCTCACATTCCGTGTCTGCACGCCTTTCACATCATGAATGTCTTACTAACTATTTTCCCATCCCTTTTCAAATTCGTGGAACACCGAAAGAAACCCTACGAACCTGACAACTCGTTCAAAATACGATATTGCCCTACATCTTACCTAACTGGTTTTGCAGCTATCCCGCTTCAAACACCTCCACACACCATACATACTGGAACAAGTTAACTGCAGTGAAATTATATTCCTCATCTAAACACCTATGCCTGTTACCAACAGCTGTCCTTCCTTTCTCCTTCCATCCTTAAATCAACTATATATACTCTTCACCTCCAATTCTCATTACAAACCTCCATTTTTCACTTCACACAAGTTCTTTCAATTCTCCTTTGAAATTCACACCAACTTCCTACATACCTACTCTTTCATCTGTTTGCCTTTATCAGGAGCAGTTTACCGTTCACCTGCATTGCACGGCCACCAAATCTTGATCATGTCAATTTTCATCCACTTACTTTGTATATTCTAACCTCTTATTTTAACCACTTCCCTACATTGTAAAAATTATGATTAGTTCAAAAATTTATATAGGCTTAAGAGTGCCATATGGTCAGATCTGAAAAGCAGCCCCATAATAAGGAAATGAAAAGATCGGTAAGAACGCCAATTTACAGTGCTTTACTGGATATGATCTTATTTTCTACATAATTTACGTTCGTCTGCAAAACGGGCATAGTCCTCAAAGAAACTGTGAGCTGTATATGGTGTTTCGGAGAAATCAGGACCAATCATCTATTTCTGGGCAATAAACTCACCGCCAGCTAAAATGTCCAGGGTTGCTAATTAGCCAGTTGTCTACAGCTGTAAAGTGGTATTTCTTGAATGGTCCACAAACAAATATGTCAAGGGGCTGTAGGCTGCGAGAGGTAAAGACAGCAAAACGACTCCATTGTCTTTATAGAAGCTTAACACCTGCACTGACAATGGTGAATCGTGATTGTCAAGCAACAAAAGGCAGGGATGGTCGGGTGTTTACTTTACGTGGCTGTGAAATTGTCTCATGACACAGTTATCCAGCCGGATGGATGTGCAGTACCAATACATCCTTGCAGTCCTCTCTTTCTGAAATAGTCTTTAAAGAACATTCTAGGGTAAATGAAGAGTTAGGGGACAGCGTTGCCAATAGCACTGACACAAGTTGCAGTTGTAACTGTTTGCTCTCGCTCGGAAGAAATGGCTTTTGCAACATACCGAACTACTTTCTCAACAATAATTTTCCTTGGCCGCTGAAGAGTCTGCACCCCAGTTTCGTCTGCATTCCACACATATTTTCTTTAATACCAATGTTTTTCTTAAACATGTCTCAAATTTTCAAAAAAACTCCCAACGTTGTGCTGATTACAACTAGTTGCCTGACTAAGGCTACTCGCTTCTGGCTCTCTTAAAGAAAGTTGAGATGCGTTTCTAAAAATTTATAAAACCATTCTGAAGTTGCCATTTTGGTATTTATCCAAGTATCTGGCACTTCTACTTGTTTCAATAGTGCAAATTCATAGGCCAGTTCACGAACACTTTAGGAGTTAATTCACAGTAAGTTTTAGCACTTGTTAACATGCAGTTACTATGCTCGTGTTCCAAATCATCATTTAATAATTGTCGATGTTCAGCATAGCATATCCCATTTTCAAATTCCCAGCTGCTTCTGGTGTTTCAAGATGCTTTTCCTTTTTAGCTTTATACGTATGAAACGTCATTTGGCCTAATGAATATGTTTTTGCTGCTTCCCTGACAGACATCCAGCCATTCTTAATTTATTTATGTGCCTTCTAAAATATATCAGAGGGTATTTCCCCCCTTTCAGTTTTCTTCTTCTAATTCCTCGGAATTTCGGAAAAAAATACCACATAAGAAATTATTTCTAAGTTAAATTGATACACCATATGAACTTGACCCAAAAGAAGTGTATCAGCTTTACCCAAACGATGCCATTACACTAAATTAAAATCTACGAGAAACAGCTACCAGGTCAAATTACTGCTTAAAGTTAATATTTTTACCTTCAAACCATGACACAATATGATGTGTTTGATTGTTCAATTAGCTCACGAATAACCCTAAAATAAAAAGTGAAAGTGTGTAGTAAAGCTTTTAGGTAAGTTGAAAAAAACTGTTCTTATTCAAAAACACAGCAGCAAGCAACCTTCTCCTCCAGCGCACATGTGGTTACTGAGTATCAATCTGTTCGCCCTCCACTCTCGTTCCCACTTGCAAGCCTCTTCACCTTTAAAAATTATTGGGCCTGTAACCAGTTGTATCAACTAGACTCCGTCCCCCCTGTCATTAAAAATGAGATATTAAATACTGCAAGCAACCTTCTCCTCCAGCGCACATGTGGTTACTGAGTATCAATCTGTTCGCCCTCCACTCTCGTTCCCACTTGCAAGCCTCTTCACCTTTAAAAATTATTGGGCCTGTAACCAGTTGTATCAACTAGACTCCGTCCCCCCTGTCATTAAAAATGAGATATTAAATACTGCAAGCAACCTTCTCCTCCAGCGCACATGTGGTTACTGAGTATCAATCTGTTCGCCCTCCACTCTCGTTCCCACTTGCAAGCCTCTTCACCTTTAAAAATTATTGGGCCTGTAACCAGTTGTATCAACTAGACTCCGTCCCCCCTGTCATTAAAAATGAGATATTAAATACTGCAAGCAACCTTCTCCTCCAGCGCACATGTGGTTACTGAGTATCAATCTGTTCGCCCTCCACTCTCGTTCCCACTTGCAAGCCTCTTCACCTTTAAAAATTATTGGGCCTGTAACCAGTTGTATCAACTAGACTCCGTCCCCCCTGTCATTAAAAATGAGATATTAAATACTGCAAGCAACCTTCTCCTCCAGCGCACATGTGGTTACTGAGTATCAATCTGTTCGCCCTCCACTCTCGTTCCCACTTGCAAGCCTCTTCACCTTTAAAAATTATTGGGCCTGTAACCAGTTGTATCAACTAGACTCCGTCCCCCCTGTCATTAAAAATGAGATATTAAATACTGCAAGCAACCTTCTCCTCCAGCGCACATGTGGTTACTGAGTATCAATCTGTTCGCCCTCCACTCTCGTTCCCACTTGCAAGCCTCTTCACCTTTAAAAATTATTGGGCCTGTAACCAGTTGTATCAACTAGACTCCGTCCCCCCTGTCATTAAAAATGAGATATTAAATACTGCAAGCAACCTTCTCCTCCAGCGCACATGTGGTTACTGAGTATCAATCTGTTCGCCCTCCACTCTCGTTCCCACTTGCAAGCCTCATCACCTTTAAAAATTATTGGGCCTGTAACCAGTTGTATCAACTAGACTCCGTCCCCCCTGTCATTAAAAATGAGATATTAAATACTGCAAGCAACCTTCTCCTCCAGCGCACATGTGGTTAC
Source organism: Schistocerca serialis cubense (assembly GCF_023864345.2). Classification (NCBI taxonomy): domain Eukaryota; kingdom Metazoa; phylum Arthropoda; class Insecta; order Orthoptera; family Acrididae; genus Schistocerca; species Schistocerca serialis. Next base: position 1,020,886,038 of record NC_064639.1, read on the forward strand.
TGAGTATCAATCTGTTCGCCCTCCACTCTCGTTCCCAATTGCAAGCCTCTTCACCTTTAAAAATTATTGGGCCTGTAACCAGTTGTATCAACTAGACTCCGTCCCCCCTGTCATTAAAAATGAGATATTAAATACTGCAAGCAACCTTCTCCTCCAGCGCACATGTGGTTACTGAGTATCAATCTGTTCGCCCTCCACTCTCGTTCCCACTTGCAAGCCTCTTCACCTTTAATAATTATTGGGCCTGTAACCAGTTGTATCAACTAGACTCCGTCCCCCCTGTCATTAAAAATGAGATATTAAATACTGCAAGCAACCTTCTCCTCCAGCGCACATGTGGTTACTGAGTATCAATCTGTTCGCCCTCCACTCTCGTTCCCACTTGCAAGCCTCTTCACCTTTAAAAATTATTGGGCCTGTAACCAGTTGTATCAACTAGACTCCGTCCCCCCTGTCATTAAAAATGAGATATTAAATACTGCAAGCAACCTTCTCCTCCAGCGCACATGTGGTTACTGAGTATCAATCTGTTCGCCCTCCACTCTCGTTCCCACTTGCAAGCCCCTTCACCTTTAAAAATTATTGGGCCTGTAACCAGTTGTATCAACTAGACTCCATCCCCCCTGTCATTAAAAATGAGATATTAAATACTGCAAGCAACCTTCTCCTCCAGCGCACATGTGGTTACTGAGTATCAATCTGTTCGCCCTCCACTCTCGTACCCACTTGCAAGCCTCTTCACCTTTAAAAATTATTGGGCCTGTAACCAGTTGTATCAACTAGACTCCATCCCCCCTGTCATTAAAAATGAGATATTAAATACTGCAAGCAACCTTCTCCTCCAGCGCACATGTGGTTACTGAGTATCAATCTGTTCGCCCTCCACTCTCGTTCCCACTTGCAAGCCTCTTCACCTTTAAAAATTATTGGGCCTGTAACCAGTTGTATCAACTAGACTCCATCCCCCCTGTCATTAAAAATGAGATATTAAATACTGCAAGGGGTCATTTCAGTGGAGAAAGCCTTCGGCCATTTATTTACCAAAATGGCAATGTTGTCTAGAAAAGTTGCGCAGAGCTGGGTGCAGAGCAGTTATGTTAGTCCTAATTTTTTGAACACAGATCTTATTAAGAATTTCAGGGCATCTATGTCTAAAAAAGTAATAAATAGAATAGAGTGAATTGAAGAAATTGCTTATGTCTTGTGATGTGTGACTGGATGTGGTAAATGTGAAGAAGTTGTTGAGTGAAGACAGATGGAGTTCAGGCACTTAAAAAGATATGAAAAAGGACACAGAAAATATTAATTTAGATGTAATATGTTCTACACAACTCAACTTCGCCTTAAATAAAAAAATGTAAACGAATAAAATGTACTTTTCTTGTTACTGTTGTTTAAAAGTAACCTACATAAAATTTTTAAGTAGGGATTTTATTTTTGGCCATAATGTAAAGGAAACTACGTGAATATTAACAAAACCGACAGATGATAGGGAGTGAAAAAATTCCAGAAGCAATTTCCATTTAATATCATGAAACAGAATAGGGAAATACCATGTACAGAAGAACTCCATCCGAAATTATGAAATTCCATTTAAAGCAAAATGTTAGGAAAAAACCCTACAGTTAGAGAGGTCTCTGTGGCACTCAATAATTTGTCAAAATGTAAACAAATAAATAAATAAATGACAGTAAAAATTACAAAATGCATTTAAAATCAGTTAAATATAATTAGAATACAATTAATTTCATATGTGGCATTTCATTCCAGTGTGGCATGCAGCAGTAGTAGATAATGATTCAAATGAGTAAACAGTCTCTGTGGCAGTTATGTAATTGTTCATTAATTCCATCTGAAACAGGAATCCCAACTGGAATTAATAAACAGTTACATAATTGCAACAGAGACAGTTCACTCATTTGATCAATTAATTTTAGATGCGTTCGGAGTGTTGTGCATTTTCGAAAAACTGTCCCTAGAAAAAGCAGGATAACGTAAGCGCTATATGGAATTACAGTAAGCCTCAATCAGTGTGGCAAAGAGCTTTAAATTGTATAAATTGACTTTCTGAGTAGTAAAGTATCTCACTGACATGGAGCCTTTGCAATACTGTGAGTAAGTATCAAGCTGAACATAGAAAATATTTGTTTATGGAAAGATATTAGTTTTTATGTACATTTTCAGTATTCATTTTCCTTACTTTTCTACAGTTTTTTTTTTTTTACTTTTATGTGATAGAGCTTCTCTTATTCTGAGGCAAGGTCTTTTCTCAAAATAAAAAGTTTCTCGACCTGATAAGACATTGAAAATGACGACTGGGCCACTTTTCTAGTGTTTCCCTTTGATGAAATGTGTTTGTTAGTACATTATTTCCTTTTGATAAAATATATGTATTACTTATTACAGAGAAATGTATGTCCAACAAAGCCTTAGAATTATATAAAAGAGTTGGTACAGGAATTTCGATATCCGCAATCAGAAAAAGAAATTATGTTCTTTCATTTAAGTTTGTCCCATGTTTGCTTCTATTGTAGCAAGGTGTACATAATGAAAATCGCTGTAAGGAATAGTAATTTTCGGTCTTTCAGGCTTTTCTATTACAGTGACAATTATAAAAATTCTATGAAAAAGTGAAAATTTCTGATTGCATTTGGTGATGTACTTCCTATTTGAGGTAAACGGTTTGTATGAACTTTGCGAGCCATCTCACGAATATTCCATTCCCACTGTTTTTGTTTTAATCATCAACGTGGACGATAGTGGGACGCAGGTCTCGTTTCCTGTAACGTATTTGATATGATACAACAGAAACAAAATTGATTCCCTCTTATTTAAACTACTTTCGCTTTCAATTATATGAAGATAATTGTTGGATGAGCGCTACTTTTCACACCCATCCTATCTTGTTGTCTTTGGAACTGCAGTACTTGTAGTCTATTAAAAATGATGAAATTTCATCAGGTAGATCTGCTTTGATTAAAAGCTCGCATAATTCCTGCTCTGCCCTCTGAGTTAATGACTGCATCAACACCTAGACATACATTCTTTCCGAATTCGTGAATAGGCATTTGAGTCTCACAAATGAATATCGTATCTCGCACATCATCTACTTACCCGTATCGCAGTTCTCATTTACGCTTGAAATTTCTAATTATTGTACTTCTTACTCTGTACTCCATTATCTGTGTGGAGTGTCTAGGTCACCGAGCTACAGTTTTGTATCTGTTTCACATATTCCTCCAAGTTTTAATTAGCTTCGCAGTTTTTCCGGATAATTTCATTTCTGAGTGACCTATATTGTAGCATTAACTTTCCTTCTTTTTCCTTTTCTTTTTTTTTTTTTTTTTTTTTTGCAGTTTCTTTCGTTCTTGACTAACTCAGATATCCCGTCCATGGCTGCGTTGTTATGTCTTATTGAATCCTAGCCTTTATCAGCTGTATTTGCGACACCTCTTTTAAGATTTCTCCACGTCGCGTCAGTAACTGCTTGAAGTGGCGTTATTCTTTTCTCCCACATTCTTCCTTATCTGTCAATATTTTTTGTATCTTCTACTTGTCTAAGTGGCAACGTGACACATGCCTGATGAAGTGAAAGAGTTGACACGAGAGTGGAACGGCGTTCTGTGGTCGTCAGTGACGAGAGTAGTTCCTGTCTGTAAGCGAGTGATGGACATACACGTGTGTGGCGTAGACCAGGTGATACGTCTATCCCGAAGTGCATTCGCCCTCGGCACACAGGTTCCATCTCAGGTTTTGTTGCATGCGTAGCCAGCACTTATCGCTCGCGATCACATTTGATGTATCTGCAGGGTAAAGCAACCGGCCACAGTGGACAGGATTTCATCCCTGTACTACTGCAGTTTCTTCGACAGGAACGTCTACACACCGCTGAGACAACGCAACGGGCTTTTTCTGGGTGGAAATTATAAAGCGGGAACTTACTTGTTCTCCAGAAACTGATACAACCATTGCCGAATTGCAAGGAAAAGGAGCACGATGCTTGGGACAGTCTATTGGAGGATGCCATTCGGCACCTTCATGATCACTTTCATACGAGAATATACACATGCGTTGTCGTCAGAGGGCAGAGGCACACTGTGAGTAGACTGTGACTGTTTTGACAGCCTCTACTTTGAAATGCGTGTTCCATCTGTTTTAATTTTGTTGCCTTATACTCCTACCAATGATGCAAAACCTGTCAAGTAACTTGTCAATAAAATGACCTCGTCCTTAAGCCTGTTTTTTCCGATGGCGACAAAAGCAAGTAACTTCATATTATAATAATAATTACACTAATGTTTACAAAATCGCAAAGTTAAGTTACTGAGTGGAGATCAAATGCGTTAAGCGTTGTTATTGGGTCTAGAAAATTTATAGATTCATTCGGACAAGAAGAAGTCTGAACGGAGAAGGGTAAAAAAAAATCGTCAAGACAGGACCCTTTCCATAAGGAGAAGCAAATTTTTAGAAAATAGGCTTCGATATTCACAACTAGGTGTTCTAATATCCTTTATATGGCAAAAAATCTTGGAGGAGGATGAATTTGGAAATACGTAGCAAGGATAATTGAGAACGTTAGACGTAACATAAGCCGGAAGGGGTGGCCGAGCGGTTCTAGGCGCCACAGTCTGGAACCGCACGACTTCTACGGTCGCAGGTTCGAATCCTGCCTCGAGCATGGATGTGTGTGATGGCCTTAGTTAGTTTTAAGTAGTACTAAGTTCTAGGGGACTGATGACCTTAGAGGTTGAGTCCCATAGTGCTCAGAGACATTTGAACCGTTGGAACGTAGCATAAACAAAGAAATTGCCATGAATTACGTAAGAACCGAATTACAGTTGCGGTCTATTAAAACCTGATCTTCGTGTAGTTGTAGACCTTGCTTACTTACCTTGTTGATGAATTCGCTAAGAATGCGGGTCTCTGTGCCGTCGAGGATTCCTGGAGCACCCTCCAGTACGACGTATGGAGGATAGTGAAGAGTCGCGAAAACCAGCTGGCGGCCCTCCAAGTTTGTCAGTCTACTTGGAAACGGCTCAGCCAGTGGCCGGTCTAAGCCGCTCCCATAGTACCACCGCGTCACCACCAGCTCGTCCCGCCATGTCGCTTGACCTGTAAATTTTACTGTCACCAGCTTGAAGCTGGTGATGCAAGATGAGGTTACCTACTGAGCCTCTCTGTATTTCAATTGCAAAAACGATTATCAATCGCTCGTGAAGTTTCCAAATAGCTTTACTTGCAAAAGACGGAAAATAATTTTGAGAATGTACACAAGAAAATGAATTTTGGATTTAGTCTATTTAAAACACATTTATCGTAAACGACACTGTAAATTGTGACTAAGAGAAGTGTGTGCTGTAGTCTTGAAAAAGGATACCAGGCACGCTCAACAAATGAATTTCGACTTCACAAATGAATTTCTTATGATACTCAGACTGGAGAGTTTCAAAGCATAGAAAACAGGAAAATAGGGAATTTGGAACGCTATTTTATACGGTAACAGCTAAATGAACTAGTCTCGAAATTTAACAGAAGTGTAGAGCCGCAGTTATTTGTGAAAACATATGTTGCGTAGAAGCATCAATGAAGAAGGACAGGATGAAAAACACTTTCGAAAAGAAACCTAGTGACACCCTGAATATGAAGGTCAAATTTATTCCAGCTGCTGTGTCTGTATTCTTCTGTAATTATGCCATCTTTTCCCTTTTCTATAATAGTGCTCACTCACCCACAATTCGCGTATTTTCATTTCCCTTTATAGCGTTACCCGATTAATTCCCTCACACACTCTCTCTCTTCCTTCATCTACCATGTTTGACATCTTCACTGCACTTTTGTATTTTGCTTTGGGCTACTGTCAGTTCTAATGAATGAATAGCAATAACCCACTCTTTGCCGCGCTTTCCTATTCTTAACGAGTTCTACTGCCTGTGTACCATATTCCGCTCGTTTTGTTATTACCAGAAATTTTTGTTTCCATTACACTTCACTGCCGTATGTAGAGTGTATATTTGCATTTGGGTTTGCTGATTTTCTAGTTTCCCTGTGACATTCATGTTCCTGACATTCCATGCTTTGACTCACAGCGTATTATACTTTTAATTGGTTTTTCAGAATTTTTCTCATGGTCACCCCTCCCCGTCCTTTCACTAGACATTTTTGGACCGCAGACAACATTTTCTGTTGTTAAACATTATGTCTTAAATACAGGGTTTTGTATCGGGACATCCTCCTCTAGCAATATCTTTCCTCAACAGTAATAGTCGATATCAGTATTATTTTCGAATTTTGGACAGATGAGAATTATCTTCGTTGCTTTTCTGAAAAGTATCATAAGTTTTTACAAGGCATGTTATATTTCAAGCTAAAATTTATGAAAATGAAATAGTTTATCAAATACTTAATCTCTATGTTATAATCGATAAGTTCTAGTTCTGAATATACAGTTAAAATTATTTTTTAGAAATATCTGAAATTGCGACCTAATGGAACACTTAATATTTCTATTGCTAGCTATGCAATACCGTACTGGCTAGTATGTTTATTTCTGGACTAATTTATGAAGTAATAATCGAAATTCTTAATGCAACAGAAACTAGTAGAAAATCATTTGTTAAGAGAAATTGTAAACCCATGGAATTTTGCGCAGAGTGAAAGAGTAGTTAGCATGCCTCTGATGTGATAGGATGTATTTTTGTATTTTGTGCGAACAACATAATTTCGGCTTCGTTAATGTGAAAAACCAAAAGAGTGTATGATATACTACAATGTGAGAAAATGTATTAACTTAAAAACAAAAATACGGCAACAACAATCTTCAAATTTATCTAGCTCCATCCAACCGTGAGGTCCTAAAATGTGACATTTTCAGCTTCAAGAATCAGACCCATAGACAAGAACAACTGGAATCAACCCTACATGAAATGCTAAGTAAACTAGAAATTTCATTGTGATCTTCGCTCCTCTCAAATCATCGTAAAAGACTAATGTGGGCAATAGATGGAAGGAGGGGGGTGATTACAGTCTCCACTGCTTTGTGAATCTTCATGCCTGTCATTCCTGATTCCCCAGTCTTGGCCAGTAGTTTTCCGTCCCATGGGGATTAGGGGAACTCTTGTCCACTCCTCCTTTCTGTTTGACAAGTTCTTTGAGGAATGAAGGTGTCTGTAATGAATAACACACTATTCAGCTATTATGGAACGGAGACATCCACGGTAAAAACTTGGACACACAAGGACTTACCGGTAAGATTACATCATTATGACAGATATTGGATTGCAAGCTATATCCAGTAGCATAAACTGACTCAGATCAATATTTAGTAATGTTTAAGAAAAATCTGACACTTACGAGTATGTAAAGGAAGAGTAAATGTTTAGTCAAGTGGGATATTGAAGTACTGATGATGTGTATTTGAAGATGTCTGAAAATAATGCATACCATCACCTCTAATCAGTTTAGCTGAAAAGGAATGGACATACCTGTAAAAGGCAGTTAACAGAGGTTACTAGAACAAAGGTGGTAACTGCGAAGAGGACTTATATGACAGAAAAAAATGCTTCAATTTATCGTTGAAAGGAGGAAATACAAAGATGTAAAATACAAAGAAAGACTGAAGCAATGTAAGTCACTATGGGATGAAATTAATAACAAGTGTAGCGAAGCTAAATTCTGATGCCTACAAGGAAAATATTAACGATTGGAATAGAAATTTGTCGTCGGAAGGATAAATTTATGATATAGGAAGATCAAAATTATGTTCTTTGAAATTAAAAGAACAAGTGACAACGAAATGAGTACAAGATGTGTTCCATTGTCAAACGTACAGACAGAGTGGGTGGCTGGATAGAGTACTTTGCGGACCTCTAATGAGTGGGGGGAATTCTTTGCTGACACGAAAGAAGTAGACATGGGTATCGATGAAAGATTTGAAGGACCCACTAATAAAGTCAGAAACTTACAGAGCTTCATATTTTGTGATCAAACAGGACAGATGAGATAGATAACATTCTCCTACAATTTCTAAAATTGCTCAAGTTAATGTTGTTGTTGTTGTGGTCTTCAGTCCTGGGACTGGTTTGATGCAGCTCTCCATGCTACTCTATCCTGTGCAAGCTTTTTCATCTCCCAGTACCTACTGCAACCTACATCCTTCTGAATCTGCTTAGTGTATTCACCTCTTGGTCTCCCTCTACGATTTTTACCCTCCACGCTGACCTCCAATACTAAATTGGTGATCCCTTGATGCCTCAGAACATGTCCTACCAACCGATCCCTTCTTCTGGTCAAGTTGTGCCACAAACTTCTCTCCTCCCCAATCCTATTCAATACCTCCTCATTAGTTATGTGATCTACCCATCTAATCTTCAGCATTCTTCTGTAGCACCACATTCCGAAAGCTTCTATTCTCTTCTTGTCCAAACTATTTATCGTCCATGTTTCACTTCCAAACATGGCTACACTCCATACGAATACTTTCAGAAATGACTTCCTGACACTTAAATCAATACTGGATGTTAACAAATTTCTCTTCTTCAGAAACGCTTTCCTTGCCACTGCCAGCCTACATTTTATATCCTCTCTACTTCGACCATCATCAGTTATTTTGCTCCCCAAATAGCAAAACTCCTTTACTACTTTAAGTGCCTCATTTCCTAATCTAATTCCCTCAGCATCACCCGACTTAATTAGACTACATTCCATTATCCTTGTTTTGCTTTTGTTGATGTTCATCTTATATCCTCCTTTCAAGATACTGTCCATTCCATTCAACTGCTCTTCCAAGTCCTTTGCTGTCTCTGACAGAATTACAATGTCATCGGCGAACCTCAAAGTTTTTATTTCTTCTCCATGAATTTTAATGCCTACCCCGAATTTTTCTTTTGTTTCCTTTACTGCTTGCTCAATATACAGATTGAACAACATCGGAGAGAGGCTACAACCCTGTCTTACTCCCTTCCCAACCACTGCTTCCCTTTCATGTCCCTCGACTCTTATAACTGCCATCTGGTTTCTGTACAAATTGTAAATAGCCTTTCGCTCCCTGTATTTTACCCCTGCCACCTTTAGAATTTGAAAGAGAGTATTCCAGTCACCATTGTCAAAAGCTTTCTCTAAGTCTACAAATGCTAGAAACGTAGGTTTGCCTTTCCTTAATCTTTCTTCTAAGATAAGTCGTAAGGTCAGTATTGCCTCACGTGTTCCAGTGTTTCTACGGAATCCAAACAGATCTTCCCCGAGGTTGGCTTCTACTAGTTTTTCCATTCGTCTGTAAAGAATTCGTGTTAGTATTTTGGAGTTGTGACTTATTAAGCTGATAGTTCGGTAATTTTCACATCTGTCAACACCTGCTTTCTTTGGGATTGGAATTATTATATTCTTCTTGAAGTCTGAGGGTATTTCGCCTGTTTCATACATCTTGCTCACCAGATGGTAGAGTTTTGTCAGGACTGGCTCCCCCACGGCCGTCAGTAGTTCCAATGGAATATTGTCTACTCCGGGGGCCTTGTTTCGACTCAGGTCTTTCAGTGCTCTGTCAAACTCTTCACGCAGTATCGTATCTCCCATTTCATCTTCATCTACATCCTCTTCCATTTCCATAATATTGTCCTCAAGTACATCGCCCTTGTATAGACCCTCTATATACTCCTTCCACCTTTCTGCTTTCCCTTCTTTGCTTAGAAATGGGTTTCCATCTGAGCTCTTGATATTCATACAAGTCGTTCTCTTATCTCCAAAGGTCTCTTTAATTTTCCTGTAGGCAGTATCTATCTTACCCCTAGTGAGATAGGCCTCTACATCCTTACATTTGTCCTCTAGCCATCCCTGCTTAGCCATTTTGCACTTCCTGTCGATCTCATTTTTGAGACGTTTGTATTCCTTTTTGCCTGTTTCACTTACTGCATTTTTATATTTTCTCCTTTCATCAATTAAATTCAATATTTCTTCTGTTACCCAAGGATTTCTACTAGCCCTCGTCTTTTTACCTACTTGATCCTCTGCTGCCTTCACTACTTCATCCCTCAAAGCTACCCATTCTTCTTCTACTGTATTTATTTCCCCCATTCCCGTCAATTGCTCCCTTATGCTCTCCCTGAATCTCTGTACATCCTCTGGTTCTTTTAGTTTATCCAGGTCCCATCTCCTTAAATTCCCACCTTTTTGCAGTTTCTTCAGTTTTAATCTACAGGTCATAACCAATAGATTGTGGTCAGAGTCCACATCTGCCCCTGGAAATGTCTTACAATTTAAAACCTGGTTCCTAAATCTCTGTCTTACCATTATATAATCTATCTGATACCTTTTAGTATCTCCAGGGTTCTTCCATGTATACAACCTTCTTTCATGATTCTTAAACCAAGTGTTAGTTATGATTATGTTGTGCTCTGTGCAAAATTCTACCAGGCGGCTTCCTCTTTCATTTCTGTCCCCCAATCCATATTCACCTACTATGTTTCCTTCTCTCCCTTTTCCTACACTCGAATTCCAGTCGCCCATGACTATTAAATTTTCGTCTCCCTTCACAATCTGAATAATTTCTTTTATTTCATAATACATTTCTTCAATTTCTTCGTCATCTGCAAAGCTAGTTGGCATATAAACTTGTACTACTGTAGTAGGTGTGGGCTTCGTGTCTATCTTGGCCACAATAATGCGTTCACTATGCTGTTTGTAGTAGCTTACCCGCATTCCTATTTTCCTATTCATTATTAAACCTACTCCTGCATTACCCCTATTTGATTTTGTGTTTATAACCCTGTAGTCACCTGACCAGAAGTCTTGTTCCTCCTGCCACCGAACTTCACTAATTCCCACTATATCTAACTTCAACCTATCCATTTCCCTTTTTAAATTTTCTAACCTACCTGCCCGATTAAGGGATCTGACATTCCACGCTCCGATCCGTAGAACGCCAGTTTTCTTTCTCCTGATAACGACATCCTCTTGAGTAGTCCCCGCCCGGAGATCCGAATGGGGGACTATTTTACCTCCGGAATATTTTACCCAAGAGGACGCCATCATCATTTAATCATACAGTAAAGCTGCATGCCCTCGGGAAAAATTACGGCTGTAGTTTCCCCTTGCTTTCAGCCGTTCGCAGTACCAGCACAGCAAGGCCGTTTTGGTTATTGTTACAAGGCCAGATCAGTCAATCATCCAGACTGTTGCCCTTGCAACTACTGAAAAGGCTGCTGCCCCTCTTCAGGAACCACACGTTTGTCTGGCCTCTCAACAGATAACCCTCCGTTGTGGTTGCACCTACGGTACGGCTATTTGTATCGCTGAGGCACGCAAGCCTCCCCACCAACGGCAAGGTCCATGGTTCATGGGGGGGGGGGGCTCAAGTTAATATGCATATTGATTCAGAATCGGGTCATACAGTCGGACATGCGGCTGAATGTTATCCACAGTCCCAAAGACCGTACGTGGATGTAAATGCGAGAAGTATCGTACAATAAGCTCAGTTGTGGCATGACTTTAAAACATTTGAAGACTCTTTATCATTAGCATCTGAGGTCGTTAAAGATCTGAACACGTTAAAAAATTTAAGTTTATTAACAATATAATATACATGTGCGAGAGGACAAGGTTGGAATGGTTTACCGTTTTATTGTCTCCACACTGTTGGTGAAACTAATGAAGTATTGAATGTTTTGTCTACGAGATAACAATCCGTGCTTGGAAAACATAAAAATACCCGCAGGCGGTTCGTATTGTTTCGATAAATAGATGAAAATCAAACATTTAACTAGGACTTGAGCTCATTATACGTCTTTAACTTTACATATAAATGTTATACAAATTCGTAAAATATTGCTGATCAGCTGGGCAGTGTCAACCAGAGAACGATATCTCTTCGACTCTTGGTTTGTTTACATCCCACTCAGCCGACTCTAGCAAGCGTCAGTAGCAGAACGGGCGCTCCGGAGCTCCAGGTGTATGTAGCTTGTTGAGCAGCTTTCCAGAGCAGGAGGTCATCGTATACGTTGAAATACGCGTCCGTGATGAGCTCTTTTCGTTCATTCAGTGTTTTAAACGATAGGTTCCCGTTTACTATACCAAATTTCTAGCTCTTCTTTTGAGCCGAAATTATGTCCCTTGTCGATCACGTACAAAATTTTTAGATTGACATCCGTGTTCGTAACGATACGTTAATGAAATCAGAAGTAGAGACGTAATGATGCCTTGTTACTAGCATATGTATGGTCTTTCTAAGGCGTCAGTAATTTTCATATCGTTTGGCCTACATAATGCTCTTCACAGTTGTCGAAATTGATACACGTCGTATTTGCCGTCCTTATGTATGTCGTGTCGGGAAGGAATTTTAATTTGTCCACTGTTTTAATTGCAAGTTTGCCACTTTCTGCCCGAATGCAAGTTCGCCACTTTCTACACGAATTATTCGCTCAATTTTATCGCATGTGGTAACATTATATTTCACATTAGCATATTTTATGTTGTATTTAGCGCTTTTACGTGCTGCAGCTTTTCTTATAAGTTTTTAGGCATATCTACGTTCTCCAATTTTAGAGTGAAAACCATTCTCGTCTGTAACTTCTTTTAAAATCAGTAAGCAGTTTTCATATTATGTTTTCATTAGCGGCAAATGCAGAAGTAGGTGTAACTTGGTATAAGAAAGTGGCCTAAATTTTTTCTTTGGTTTTTTTTATTTATTATAGCCTAACGATAAGTTACTAAAGTATTTAAATAATGCCATGTTCAACATCAGGATGCAGTATTTGGTACCTCATTCAAACAGCAGAAATTCTGAGAAAAATAAATACACTACCCTAAATTTTTCGAACATCGACAACCGGTACAAATTAGCAAGTGATCTCCTATTTCGTACCACTGGGTAAATAAATTGTACCACGCTTGTAAACTATGTCCCTGAATTTAAAGATGTGTATTAGATTAAGTTTAAGGAAATGATCCATATTTTAGTTGTTACATCACTATTTTAATACAGTGCGATATCAAGTTTTGCCTACTGTCCCCCATCCTTGCACACTTTGCGTGAATCCACATTTTTCATTTTATGCATTTAACCCATTCTTCCATTCGATCTTCCTCACACAGTTCGCTATACCATAACTCAGTTTTGCGAATGAGTTTCTATGGTGGCTTCCCGGCAGAGTCTCTAAGTCTGTAAAACCCTTCCTTTTGGCTAATGATCTGTGGTTTTAGATTTTCTTTCCTTTGCTTCATTCCGCTCTAAAAGGAAAAAATCATGGGCTACTTCTCAGCTCACAGGGTCCTTGACAAGATCTCGGAAGTTTTGTTTGAAGCTTTTATTATTTCCCACGGATTCGGCGATATTTCTCCGAAGGATACCTTCAGACCACTTTTTGCCTGTAATGGCTTCCTCTGAATTTGAACTATGGGGCAATACGTTTCCTTCTACAATGTCGAACCCATGTTTTCTTACATGCGGTATGCTTAAACTGAAATGTAGGGTTATACTCTTCCAATTTGCACTCAACACACTTTATTTTGACCGCGAAGTTTTCATTTGCAGCATGCCTCTCTTAATTGTTGACATAGAAACATTTTACATGCCTGCACATTCATTTCATCCACGATCACACTCAGATGTAGTGTTCCAGTTAAATGCAGTTCAGCTGTGCTCCACTTTCCATTATGCCTTTCTGTTGCCATATTGAATTAATAACTGGGGTTAAAGGGCAAAGTAGAAAATTCACAACATCATTTCGGAACATTACGCTGCGCTAATAATGCAAAAACGCATTTTTTAAAGACTCATCATACCAGAAAACTTTTCATATTTTACCGGTACAATATCAGAAACTTGTACCAGTGCAAGACGCCATTTTCTATTTGTCAGTTCCTTAGGAATGAGCCGCAACGAATGCAGATTTACGACCGTCTGAAAACTAAGGTTATTTCACGTATATTCACCTATAAATAGAACAATATGTTGCTGATTACCGCATATACGAGTAACAGTAACGCTCTTCACCATATGTACAAAAGGTTGGATTAAAACTACAACAAAATCAACGCTGTGGCGAAAACTTCTTCGTTGCAGAACTTATTTTATTCCTTTTTTTACTGATGACATTTGTTTCGACTTGTAAAAGGCATCTTCAGACTGACCTGCACTAATTACAGCAGTATTAGAAACTCTTGATCACAAGTTCTAAGATTAAAAGTTTAATTTTTTTCCAACTTACTAGTACGGTGTTGGTAAGTGATACAGTAAAATAAATCGAAGGAGGTAGGTGCTCATGTAACGTGTTAACAGCGTAACTCCCGATAACCACATTTAACATTATTTTATTCATCCACAGGTTATTGGATGTTTCGCTTTTAACACATGATGTGAGCACACACTTACTTCAACTTATTTTGCTATACAGGGCGGTTCACTTATAAGTTTCAGCGGGAATGCCTCTGGAACTACAACTGATATCATCCAACGACTTTCACGGGTATGGGTGTAAGGCAGGGGTTCCTGAAAGTAAATACTATGAGACATTCTAAAATGTAAGCATATATTATCTCCAAATCAAACCTACGTTGTTTTTGAAATGGATCCCCGTATTACTTATTACGTAATCAATAACATGAGAAATCACGAAAAGAGTGACGTTACTTACACAGCAATATGTCATTTACATTCCTTGATACTTCAAAGTGATGGCACTTGAAATAAACTAAAGGCGCCGCACTTGTCCTTCCCGAGACGTAAGTGTGAACCCCACGTGGCTCGTAATAGCGATGCCACAAGCACTGTACTTATTGTATTTATACTGTTATTAAGTGGACTGGAAACACTACAGATGTCCAGTCACACAACTATGTACACCTCCCATAAAGGCTCCGTCAGATCCTTAGTCAGCCATTAGCTGTATTTACCCTGGCCGGTGCTATTCGGTTTTTCGCTACCGTTACGTCCATTTTAGTACTCCAATAAAGATCAATAAAATGCCAAAGAGCATATCCTTTCCTTATATTTCACCGTATGTGATTGGACATCTGTAGTGTTTCCAGTCCACTTAATAACAGTGTAACTGGCAATAAGCAAAGCGTTTGTCGCATCGTAGTAAGTAAATCACATCGCGATTAGGAGCAACGTGGGGTTCACGTTTGCGTCTCTGAACGTGCAACAGCGGCGCGTTTTGTTTATTTCAATAGTCAGTTTCGCTCTGCAATGTAACTGATGTATTGAGATGCAGTCGAAGTCATTCTTTTTGTGATTCTTCTTGTTGTTGATTGCCTAAAATGTAATGCTGGATGACAATTAAAAAAACAATAAAAACTTAAGTCTGTGTTGAAAATAATGTTTGCTTACGTTTTAGAATGTCTCATAGTATTTACTTTCATGAGCTCCTGCACTACGTTCATACCCGTGATGGTCGGTTTCCAACATCTATTGTTGTTCGAGAGTACACGCACTGTAACGTCAAAGTGGGCCACACTGCAGGTAAGGTGGGTACTCTATTTTTGCCGGTGCCGTAACAATGGCACCCAAAATCCACTGACCAACAGAATAATGATAATTTTCAAAACTATTGTAATCTCCCCGTCGCAAGTTAGGATCAACCCTTTGTAAAACTGTTGTAATTAATGTAGGTAAGTCTGAAGGTTCCTTGTGTAAGGTGAAACGCGTCCCACTGATATATAAGGCAATACAATCAATTCTGTAGCGAAGGTTGTTGTTTTCACCACATTCTGCACACTGGTTGCTGTACCAAAACCCCATGAAGTGGAAATCCTTTAAAATCGACGCTGCCTCTAAGGCCACTGGTTCATCAACGCACAGAGTTCATAGCTCGCAGTATGGCTGTAAGAAGCACATAGTTATTTTCACCTCACTAAATGTCAGTGCAACAGGTACGAATTTTTTAGCAGTGAAGCAAATTAGGAGCTGGTACAATAAAAGCAACTCTCCTGTACGTGTGACACCGTAACCACACACAATTTTTAATTTTCGTTTTTAGATCCTAAATGCTCACTCAAGATGGTCGGAGTCAGGAATCTGAAAAGCTATTTATGAATGTGTCAGAATATAAAAAATTAACTGTTTCACGATTACTTTCGTCTCCAGAAGTAAAATTAATCTTTATTTTTTTTATTTACACGTGAAGTTACTTAGGACCAAATTGAAGAGCAAATCTCCAAGGTCATGGAACGTGTCAGTACATGAACTTACAACATAAAAGTAATAACAGATAAAAATAAATGTTTATGAACCTGAAAACAGTCAGTCCATAAGTTTAAGTAAACGCTATCTGGAGTACAATAAGAATCAGCTTAATTTTTCAAGGAACTCCTCGACAGAATAGAAGGAGTGACACATGAGGAAACTCTTCAGTTTCGATTTGAAAGCGCGTGGATTAGTTCAAAGATTTTTGAATTCGAGTGGCAGCTTATTGAAAATGGATGAAGCAATATACTGCACACCTTTTTGCACAAGAGTTAAGGAAGTCCGATCAAAATGGAGGTTTGATTTCTGCCGAGTATTAACCGAGTGAAAGCTGCTTATTCTTCGGAATAAACTAATATTGGTAACAAGAAACGACAATAAGGAATATACATATTGAGAGGCCAGTGTCAAAATACCCAGACTCGTGAACAGAGGTCGACAAGGGGTTCGTGAACTCATACGACTTACTGCACGAACCACCCGTTTCTGAGCCAAAAATATCCTTCTACAATGGGAAGAGTTACCCCAAAACGTAATAGCATACGATATAAGTGAATGAAAATAAGCAAAGTAGACTAATTTACGTGTCGAAGAATCACTCACTTTTGATACCGTTCGAATAGTAAAAATGGCAGTATTAAGTCTTTCAACAAGATGCTGAACGTGGGCTTTCCACGAAAGCTTACTATCTATCTGAACATCTAGAATTTTGAACGGTTCAGTTTCACTAATCATATGCACGTTCTGTGAGATTAAAACGTCAGGTTTTGTTGAATTGTGTGTTAGAAACTGTCTTACTGTGATTTAACGTTAGTTTATTTTCTACAAGCCATGAACTGAGGTCGTGTACTGCACTATTTGAAACCGAGTCAATGTTGCACACAACATCCTTCACTAGCAAGCTAGTGTCATCAGCAAACAGAAATATTTTAGAGTTACCCATAATACTAGTGGGCATATCATTTATATAAATAAGGAACAGGAGTGGCCCCAACACTGATCCCCGGGGCACCCCCCTCACTTGACAGTACCCCACTCAGATCCCACATCACAGCCGTTACCAACATTGTGAATAATGACCTTTTGCTGCCTGTTGCTAAAGTAAGAGGTGAACCAATTGTGAGCTACTCCCCTTATTCCGTTAAAGATCCAACTTCTGTACCAATATTTTGTGATCAACACAGTCAAACGCCTTAGTAATATGTAAGAGTAAGTAAAACAGACTGGCAAGACTGTTAACCTGTTTCCCTCATCCACTGTCCTGGCCACCAGAATATCAGGGACGAGCTTGATGTCTGCGAGACCAAAGACGTCGCTCGCGTTGACGGGATGGTCCCTATCCACCGGCAGCAGCAGGAGGCGGAGTCTGGCGCGACGAACAGCTCGGCGCGACGCAGACAGCAAAGCATCGACAGCTGCCGAAGCGTCGGTATGACGAATGACGAAGCCCAGGCAGTCCGCATCCAAAGCGGACACCAACAGCTGCTCGTCACCATCATCCGTGCCGTCTAACACAAAGGTCATCCTGGCCCTTAGCGACGCTGCCTTGTCCCATACGGCATAAGGTGAATCAGAAATTGTCGCCATGCATTTGTAATTCCCAAAGTACGCCCTGCTAATATCTTGTGTCATCTCGTCCAGAACGTGTTCGAAAGAACTTTCACCATCTTTCTGTAGAATCATACGTCCTAGGCATTGCTCGTATCCAAATGTCCATATCAATGATAAAGTACACATTACTATACTTCTTAAAAAGCACCACGTCATTGAGGTTACAAAATGTTACAAACTTACAGGAGAACACACTTGCTGTTCCTGTGTACCTCACGCGTACGTACTTCACAATGTCGCAGGTATCTCTCTCTCTGTCTCGTGAGGCAACGAGACACAGAACTCATTGTAATGCACAATTCTCTGTTACCTGAGTTTACATCCGCATTACAAAGCAAATCGTTCGCAAGCCACGTTAGCTAATGCTGCTACAGCAGCTCTCATAAATCTGTTCAGACTCCCTTTGTTCAGTGTACCATACGCGCTCACAGGCTATGGAGCCGCAAATCCATTCGATTCTGTTAGATTAATTCATTGCCAAACACTAATTTGCGTTCGCTACTATTGAAACCATAATGCAAGGAGTCACTTGTATAAGCATCACAGGACACTGCTCTTCACTGGTATGTATGCGTTGCATACGCTCGTTACATATTTCAGATACTCTGAATTGTTCATCAAGGAGCTCGACAATGTGCACAATGGCAGTAACTTCAGAAGATCGTGATCGGACCCTTAGTACACATATATAATAAAAATATACCACTCTGTTATTCGCTCACGATTGTCAATCTTTACCTGTACGAGTTTTGGTTCGAAGTGAGTTAATATGTTTTTACTGTTTCAGTCACTTTTCTTTAGTTTCTTGATTGCAGTAACGCCTTTCTGAGACTCAAACCATAACTAATTTCACACTGAGGCGGTTTTTGCTGTCGAGAGAGAGAGAGAGAGAGAGAGAGAGAGAGAGAGAGAGAGAGAGACTATCAAAATTATACCTCCATAATACAGAGAAAACAAGTATGGAACTGAGTACACCTTAATTGTTAACCATGAAAACGATAGATTTTTTGAACAGGTATAGATCACTGACGTCGTATTAAAAATGGCATCCTTCCTCTGTGTCTACGGGTAGTGTCTGAAATTTCTGTACCTTCCAAATCTGTTTACTCTTGGAGCTCACTGATATGCTATTTAGCATAGGAGCAAAAGTAATACATCAGTGGATATTAGAAAAATAGCCTTCACTGAGAATAAGAGAGAAGTGAATGCTATCCATACAAAATTAACGGACATGTTGACTGAAGCTTCCTGGCAGATTAAAACTGTGTGCCGGACCGAGACTCGCGCTCGGGACCTTTGCCTTTCGCGGGCAAGTGCTCTGTTAACTGAGCTACCCAAGCACGACTCAATCCCCCTTCTCACAGCCTTACTACTGCCAGTACTACGTTTCCCACTTTCCAAACTTCACAAAAGTGCTCCTGCGAAAAGCAAAGGTCCTGAGATCGGATCTCGGTCCGGCGCACAGTTTTAATCCGCCAGGAAGTTTCACATCAGCGCCCGCTCCGCCGCAGAGTGAAAATTTCATTATGTTGATTGAAATTAAAATACTGGAATTCCTAAAGGCATTGTACCTCATACAGAGATCGATTGACAGATTAAACCGAGAGGGGAAGTCCCTGAGAAGCAAGAACACAAACACGAGAAGAAATAAAAAAGATGTCATGAGAAATACAAGGGATAATTAATGACAATGTGGGATGTGGTAGCCTGATTTCAAATAAGAAATTCCGTCCGCAACAAGGGACAACGTTAATGGAATTATTAACAGTCTCGCACAAAAAATAGCGTCCTTACTACTCCCATATTATTATACTTTTGGAACGGAATTAGACTGAAATAGACATTTTTCCATATTCGACGTAGGAAAAGGTTTAGTTCTTACTTAAGTAATCCGTCCAAACCATATAGAGAGAAAATTAACATTTTACTACACTCGCGTATTGAAATATTATTTTCTGTACTTCCTGATTAAAAGCTTAGGTGCATGCTTCTGTAACTGTATTTGATAAATCTAATGGGAAAGATTTCTAGTTCAGTTCCTTAAAAAATATTTATGGCAAACGCATCTGTTTAACCCTGCTGTTCTGTTCGGATCTGTATGACACGGAATGGTTATAAATTTCATTTCTTATTGTTTAAACATCAAAATAACGCTATGAAATTTGACGACTTTGTCTTAAAATGTAAGGGCAGTAGTGGTTAAAAAAGTTTTAAAATATTTAAGTCATCTGCTCATAAACCTTCAGAGTTACATATGTAACGTTCAGGGAAATGTGACCGAACATTAATATGATTACTCTAAAGTCAAATATTTTCTGGATGCCTCATATTTTATAGAAGTTATGACTTGCAATGTTCATACTTACATTCAACGTTCAACAAGTCAACAAAGGCGCTGCGTTTACAACGTTGGGCTTGTCATTACGACTTGTCAACTGTTCAAATTATCCACTGTTTCTACTCAGCTTGTGTTCTCTATCGTTTGTGGTCAGTGTGAATTGTGACATCATGCGATTACATCATTGACTGATGCTGAGTTGGAAGAATTAGTAAGTAGCTCAACAGACGAAGGATTAGTCTCTGAGTTCGAAGATCAGGACAGCAATGTATCTGGAAGCCAGTGTTCAGACGACATCGACGACAGTCCATAGTCTGTTCAAAGTAGTGTACAAACTTCTATTTCTAAAAACGGGAACACAGAATGGCAGTTGCAACCAATAGCACAAAACGGCTGCCTACCTGCTTCTAACGTCGTCAGGAGTACCACGGCAGTTACCAAGTACGCAATCCGCAGAATAAGTGATGTAAAATGTTCGTTTGAAGTATTTGTACTGTAGTTCAGAACGAAATAACAGACGTATCAAATATGGAGGGGCAATGAGTTGATGGTAAACAATGGACAAACTTTGATAATTCACTTTTTCACGCATACTTAGTACTCCTGTTCCTTGAAGGTGTATACCTCAAATGGGGAATCTACGATAAGTTTGTGGAATAGGGATACTGGGCGGAACACATTTCGAGCAATCATGTCGGTAGAAACAATCTATAAAATATAACGCATGTTGCAGTTTGATAAGAAATCCACAAGAGCTGAAAGACGACGCACTGATAAACAAACTGCAATTCGCTGTATCTGGGAGATGTGGTTAGAAGTCCTTCCTAAACTGTATAATGCAGGGAGCAGGTGGTAGCATTTAGACCCGCTGTCCATTCAAGCAGTGCGTCCCAAGCAAACCGGTAATATAAGGGCTCAAGTTTTGGACTTTGTGTGACAACAAAACTTCAAATGTACTGAAAGCCAAATTTTACATAGGAAAGGAGAGTGGAGTTGCACCAGAAAAAAATATCGAAAAATGAGAGTACCTGCCGATCTTACGTCTGATTTGTGAGATCGGAATGTTACTTGTGACAATTTTTTTACGTCATAGAATTTGGGAAAGCCGTTCCTGAAAACGAAACTGACAATGTTGCGAACCTTACGTAAAAGTAAGCCAGAGTTCCAAAAAATATGACCAACAAGGAGGTTCATAGATCTTCATTTTACTTCACGAATGACACTACGTTGGTTAATTATACCCCTAAGAAAACTAAGAATGTGTTACTAGTGAGCACTCTCCATCATGGTGGGGAAATAAGTGGCGGGGCTGTTATGAAGCCAAAAGTGATTTTAGATTGTAATTCAACCAAAAGGACTGTAGACACACTCGATCAGCTAACAGGTCCATATATATGCAAACGAAAGGCCAATAGACGGCCAATGACAGTTTTCTACAACATTGTTGATGTTACTACTTATAATGCGAATGTCTTGTAGACTTTGATTGACCCTAAATGGAAAGCAAGAAAATTAACTATAAGGATAATAATTTAGGAGGTACTTGGAAAGTTACTGGTTGCAGAGCACATTGCATTAAGAAAGCATTTTCCAAGAACAGAAGAAAGTTTGAGAATGGTCAGTAGCATCCTAGACCTTGAAGGAGTGGCAGGTGTGGCTGAATCACTAACAAGAAACTTCACGAAACGTGCACGCTCTAAGTTCTGTCCTGCAGGCAGTGACAATAAAACAAACATGTTGTGTGGAAAGTGTAATAGACATATACGCAAAACACTCGTCACCTAATTGTGTCCAAACTGCAGTGAGTAAGAAGGAAAGAAAGTGATATGGGGAGACGGACAGATGGTTGTTGAGAATGACTTTTTGGCGCAAATATCTGATGTTCCTAATATACCCTGCATGAATATTAAAATAATAAATTTTCTTTAGTCAAGTTCTGTGTATTATTATTAATATAATTCTTGTTACTAATATTACTGTCGCTATGATCACTAACAAATAACGTAACATAACAACATTGTCTTTGTCTTACAGCTGTACGAAAAATATGTGTGAGCGGAATTTTTTTAAGTATTTTATTACGTCGGGTCATACTGACCAGAACAAAACGTTTGTATAGTAAAAGTGAACAGAACAGCAGGGTTTGGCACATGCATCAAACACTCTACAAATTTGGCCATTAGACTTACCTGCTTCTGACAATGGATGACAGTATGTGAAATGAAATTGTTCAGTGAAATTCCAGTGAAGCATTTGTTTTATCTCTTCGCAACAGTCTCCTGTTTCACCCATGGAACTCAGTAAGGTTTTCTTCATAATGAATCTTGTGGCATCACGTTCATGTACTACACATATGGGTTTTCATGAAATACACGTGAACACTTCATATGCATTTTGATTAACTTAAGTTGTTGTTCTAAACTGAATAAGATGATTCCATTACATTGTCATGGGTGCAAGATTCGTTGTTCTCACTCTTACCACAGAGACTTGAAGAATTATTTGACGTGTACGGTTTGGTTTCAACGGGATGGTTAACATCCTGGTAGTATTTACCATGTTCTACAGGAGTTTGTAAAGAAAAGTATATTTTTTATATCCGGAGAAAGTAAGTATTCGACGGGAAGATCCCTTGAAATTAGGAATGGGCACTGTGTAACTCCGTTTCCGGTCATAACAGCCACCTCGGTCTGCCACTTTAAAGGTTGCTATTTTTCACCTGGAGCTCTAACTATAAGACATTTCTGTACTGGATAAGTCAGCACTTGGTTTATCTGCTTAATCTTCCAGAACAAATGCTGTAATACAACTTTAAGAGGTTCACCTGTGTTTAGAATTATTTAAGTAGGAATTTTCCCAACTATGACCTTAATTGAAATTGTTGGTTACTATAACACATTTGTTGATCCATATCCAGTTTATCTCACTATCATCAATGGAGGGTTTAATGAGGTCAGAATTAGCTTCATGAAGCTTCGTTGTAGGTAGGCACCTGAGGCTCATTGATCACTTCAGTAATATTTGTCGATGTAACATGATTTTGCCGACTAGTATCAGGTGGACCATGGCATCGGGCTACTTTTCCGGTGAGCATTGTTCATGTCCCCTTGGTTCTGGTTTGCATTACGTGAATTCCATTAACCCTTGTTATTTTTCTGTAAAACAGTCTACCCTTCTTTCTTTGCTTTTTTCTAAATATGTCCCAATATATCTGCGGAGACTCACCTGTTTAACATGAAATGTTTCAGTTTTCTGAGACTTTACTGCAGGCAAATTATCTAGTATTTAGACATAAATGCTCTCTCAGATTGTTCTGCCATTCGAGTTGCCCAAAGGGCGCAAACACCCTGCATATAGCCTGTTGTTCATTCCAGGACTGAAGTAACACACGTTTTAAAGGCTTTGTGAGCGCGACTGGATGTGGAATATGTTTATTCAGCAAAAAGAACCGGAACTGTCTTTGCCTTTTGAAATGTTCTTTATGTAAAATAGAGGATAGTGAGGACTAAATCTTTGCTTCATATTGTTTACGTTTTCGCGATAAATTAAAGGAAATCACTTCGTTACAGGACTTCACGTGATACACTGCAGGAATATTATAGCTATCACATGTCTAATCATCAGTTAGTGGGCTGCCCTGAACTATTACTCTAACTGCAGATAATTCCTTCTGGGCACATGTGATTTGTATTGAAACGTGATCACACCATTCCGGTAAATCTTTTCTTATGGTACATTTTGTCTGTGCTAGTTCTGACCTTACTGAGAGAGTCTGATAGACATGTTCGGATATAGCAGTTGTAACTGATTCAATTACCACACGTTCTAATCCTGAATCTAGTTTTTCATTCTCGTGTGAAGCCATTGTGAAGTGTTATCACCAATGGGGTTGTGCTGATCACCAAATTGTCTATGCACCTTAGCTACCAGCTCTTCCACGAAAATATCGACTTTGTTTTATAAGGTTTCTTACAGTTTCTTCAAATTGTGTTTGTTCTGTAGACAAACAATATATGGATTCGGGAAGGTCACAATAGGCCATCTTCAGTTGTACCTGTTGAAGCATTAGGATGCAGTGAAAATTTGTTGAAAATACTAGTCAATTCTGTTAAATGATTGTAATTTTTTTTAGTTCGTGCAACGTTCTTTGTTGTTCCACGTACTGATTTTGTAATTGCGCTGATGTGTTATTAATGTTGGTCTGATGTTCAGAGTAAAGAAATTTTATACTTTCTTCCAAATCTTTAAAACTTCGTACTAGCTCTGTAAACGATTCAATGGATGATAAATTATTTGTACTTTCGATTCACTTGAAGTGTCGTCCATTGGACTATTTACTTCCAATGAAACATCATTAGGTTGAATAATTACATTATTTGAAAGACTGTCTGTGTGAACATCAACCGCTCATAAGTGATTAACAGTTAAGATACACTACTGGCCATTAAAATTGCTACACCAAGAAGTAATGCAGATGATAAACGGGTATTCATTGGACAAATACATTATACTAGAACTGACATGTGATTACATTTTCACGTATTTTGGGTGCATAGATCTTGAGAAATCAGTACCAAGAACAACCACCTCTAGCCGTAAAAACGGCCTTGTTAAGCCTGGGCATTGAGTCAAACACAGCTAGGATGGCGTTTACAGGTACAGCTGCCCATGCAGCTTCAACACGATACCACAGTTCATCAAGAGTAGTGACTGGCGTATTGTGACGAGCCAGTTGCTCGGCCACCATTGACTAGACGTTTTCAGTTGGTGAGAGATCTGGAGAATGTGCTTTCCAGGGCAGCAGTCGAACGTTTTCTGTATCCAGAAAGGCCCGTACAGGACCTGCAACACGCGGCCGTGCATTATCCTGCTACAATCTGAACTTTATCAAAGTCGGAAACGTGTTGGTACGCATTTCTCCTCCTTACACGAGGCATCACAACAACGTTTAACCAGGCAACTCCGGTCAACAGCTGTTTGTGTATGAGAAAAAGGAATGGTTCTGAGCATTATGGGTTTTAACATCTAAAGTCATCAGTCCCCTAGAACTTACAACTATTTAAACCTAACGAACCTAAGGACATCACGCACATCCATGCCCGAGGTAGGATTCGAACCTGCGACCGTAGCAGTCGCGCGGTTCCGGACTAAGGCGGCTAGAACCGCTCGGCCACCGTGGGCGGCCGTTTGTGTATGAGAAATCGGTTGGAAACTTTCCTCATGCCAGCACATTGCATGTGTCGCCGCCGGCGCCAACCTTGTGTGAATGCTCTTTAAAGCTAATCATTTGCATATTACAGCATCTTCTCCCTGTCAGTTAAATTTCGCGTCTGTAGCATGTCATCTTCGTGGTGTAGCAATTTTAGTGGCAAGTAGTGTATTTGTATCGCTTTCAAAGCGCAAATATAGATAGTGTTGTGAAGTGTGTGAATTACCGATCTGTGTGTTAGCAAATCTGCTTTGTTTTGTTCAAGCTCCACATTACGATTTTCTTCTGTAGCCATTTTCGTAATCCTCTGGATTTTTACCGTGACAGAAATGTATGTTAAAATATTTCAAATAATTCTGAATAAATTATGATGTGATGGAAGATCTATTCGGTAATACTGCTTAACATTATCGCTTATCTGAAACAATAATTAAGTGCCATGCTTGCACAAATGTGACGTGACTTCGCCATTCAGCAGTCTTGTGGCCTAAATTAAATGAAGTTTTGTTTGAAGTTAAAAATTTTTAATTGTAATGGACGTAGATCATAACATTATCACTTATCTTAAACAATAATTAAGTGCCATGCTTACACAAATGTGACGTGACTTCGCCATTCAGCAGTCTCGTGGCCAAAATTCAATGAAGTTTTGTTTGAAGTTGAAACTTTTTAATTGTAATGGACGTAGATCTTAATGTTAAAGGCTGTACCTTCATGAAAGATGAGCAAAAAACAGCAGTGGTCCTTACTTTAAGCAGTAATACATTGAAGATTCTGGATAACAGTTTTCCTTTTTCTTTCTTTTCGTCGTTAATTATTTACTCTCTTTTTGTTTATACTTTTCTCCTTTCGGATGTTCTCTCGTATTTATTCCATAATGTCTCGTCTCAACCTACTGATTGGACGTGAAACATAAAAATAGAAAGCGTAAGATACCTACAATTCCTGTCTCGGTCTCGTCATTATAGTTGCTCTTTCTGTTGAATTAAATATTAATGTTTCATTCTATTTGATTACCAGCAAGAAGAGAAGGCCGAATTATGTTAGTGACGTGAACTAAGTAAGAAATCGGTATAATCTCTGACTGTAGGCTTGGCGCTAGGAGGGTGACGGATGCCCTAGAGAAGACATATCAGTATTTCAGTGCCTGCCTGGGTTTCTTAGTGCAATGATTCTTTAGAACAGTGCCCGTCAAACAGCAGCCTGAATCAAAAATTCCTGCGGCCCGTGGTTCTGAGCCATATCTTAGAACGCACTAGCGACTAACAGCCGAACCCCAAAACATGAACTAACGTAAAGAACTTGCTGAACAGTTTGGTTTTTACGCTTTCTACCCCACACAAATAATTACAGGGACATTAATATTTCACAATGTATTTCCTTTTAAATGTCCTTGGTCCATTCGGCATTGAGCTCAGTAAAGTTGGCCGCTTATCTCAGGGTAGTGGGGTAAGCGGCATCGGCCCTGCGGGGTTAGAAGGTATGAGAGACAGTATGTTCTATTGTTTCTCTTGCAGGAATGACAGATTACTGGCGTGCGCCGGCCGGAGTGGCCGAGCGGTTAAAGGCGCTACAGTCTGGAACCGCACGACCACTACGGTCGCAGGTTCGAATCCTGCCTCGGGCGTGGATGTGTGTGATGTCCTTAGGTTAGTTAGGTTTAAGTAGTTCTAAGTTCTAGGGGACTTATGACCACAGCAGTTGAGTCCCATAGTGCTCAGAGCCATTTGAACCATTTGAACTGGCGTGCGTGAACGTCAAAGCAGATGCTATGACACAAAATGATATCGAAGTAACATGGATTCTTGAATGAACCTTACAGAGTCAACATCTTCGATTGCAGTTCTTATTTTTAGCAAGGGATATGAAGTTATATTAAGGCTTTCCTAATATAATAAAATGAAACGAAGAAGAATGACATGCAAAATATTTAGTAAATATTTGTGATCGTGTCTTATATTGCATAAGGCAGTACAAATGCATGTCTGAAACCGACACCTACAGAAAAAGTTCACTGTTTGGCATGTATCGCAAGTATTGATGTACCTCGTTAAATATCTGCACACGTTGAAAGGAAAATGGTTCAACCAATGTATTTGCACTTTTCCCATGGCTGTCAACCTCCAAGATTTGAATTCCAGAATTCCAGAGAACAACTGTGAATAGTTGTCTTGTGACAGCCAGAGCGAGAGCACCAGCAGCAGCGAGTACTGTTTGTATAAAGCGTTTATTTTGCATTTTGTTTACGACCTTCCACTAAGGAAGGGATTCTATTTGTGTTTATCTGCTCTGCATAGTAACTAACAGTTCTTGATAAAACTTTACGTAGTTTTCGTGTTAGATTTCTTAGTGTTTTCTTGATCGTTTAGAACAGAAAGCGCCCTAAAACCGTCTTTTGTTTGTTTCGCGGCCGTTAGCCACTAGTCACTTGAATCAGCAGTTGTCTTGTGACAGCCAGAGCGAGAGCACCAGCAGCAGCGAGTACTGTTTGTATAAAGCGTTTTTGTACTTATTTGCTGCGCTTAGCTTTTAAATAGTTTTTCTGGGAAAACCTAGCGTAGTTTTCGCGTCTCGTATTTCAGTGAGTGTTTCTTGATTATCAGAGTAGCTCATCAGAAGATTATCTTGGGAATTTGTCACCATATAGAGTAGGGTAAACATAGTCATGTGTAGGGACTGTGGTTGTTGTGAGCGGACGCAAGGAGAATTGGCCACTCTTCGGGGGCAGGTGGAGGCTTTGTCTGTTAGGCTCATCGAGCTCGAGGCGCAGGCGTCGGCTCGTAGTGGCGTTGGGGCAACTGTGGTGAGACCTATGCCTACTTCGGTGGCCTTGGAATCACGTGGAACCCCTGATGTCGCTGCGTCTTCCGGCAGTGAGCATCTTACCGGTCTGCCATCACTCCAGGGTGAATGGCGGACAGTGGTGGGCTCGCGCGTGCCTGGCCGAAAGGCGAAGGTGGGATCTGGCCGCGTGGCAGCTACCTTACCCCTTTCCAACAGGTACGAGGTGCTTCCTAGTGGTGATGACATCGTTTCCGAGCCACCACAGGATGCCTCGCCTGTTGGGCCAGTGGCCGATTCTCCGGCAAGGTCCCGACAGTCACAGAGGGCGGGCCTATTAGTTATAGGGAGCTCCAACGTTAGGCGGGTTATGGAGCCCCTTAGGAAAATAGCGGGTAGGTCGGGGAAGAATGCCAGTGTGCACTCGGTGTGCTTGCCGGGGGGTCTCGTCCGTAATGTGGAGGAGGCCCTTCCGGCAGCTATTGAACGCACTGGGTGTGACCGGCTGCAGATAGTAGCACATGTCGGAACGAATGACGCCTGCCGCTTGGGTTCTGAGGCCATCCTTGGTTCCTTCCGGCGGCTGGCTGATTTGGTGAAGACAACCAGCATCGCACGCGGAGTGCAAGCTGAGCTTAATATCTGCAGCATAGTGCCCAGAGACGATCGCGGTCCTCTGGTTTGGAGCCGTGTGGAGGATCTAAACCAGAGGCTCAGACGACTCTGCGACTATAATGGTTGCAAATTCATCGACCTCCGTTATTGGGTGGAGAACTGTAGGGCCCCCCTAGACAGGTCAGGCGTGCACTACACACCGGAAGCAGCTACTAGGGTAGCAGAGTACGTGTGGCGTGCACACGGGGGTTTTTTAGGTTAGAGGGACCCCCCCCCTTGGGCGAAACGATAAAATACCTGACGGCTTACCAGAGAGGACATTATCATCGTTGATAAAGAACGTCCGTCCTCAGAGACCAAAAACAGGAAAAGTTAACGTAATATTGGTAAACTGCAGGAGTATCCAGGGCAAGGTTCCTGAATTAGTATCTCTTATTGAAGGAAATAGTGCCCATATAGTATTAGGAACGGAAAGTTGGTTAAAACCGGAAGTGAACAGTAACGAAATTCTAGACACAGAATGGAATATATACCGCAAGGATAGGATAAACGCCAATGGTGGAGGAGTATTTATAGCAGTAAAGAATTCAATAATATCCAGTGAAGTTATTAGCGAATGCGAATGTGAAATAATCTGGGTTAAGTTAAGTATCAAAGGTGGGTCAGATATGATAGTCGGATGCTTCTATAGACCACCTGCATCAGCAACCGCAGTAGTTGAGCGCCTCAGAGAGAACCTGCAGAACGTCGTGAAGAAGTTTCGTGATCATACTATTGTAATAGGGGGAGACTTCAATCTACCAGGTATAGAATGGGATAGTCACACAATCAGAACTGGAGCCAGGGACAGAGACTCTTGTGACATTATCCTGACTGCCTTGTCCGAGAATTACTTCGAGCAGATAGTTAGAGAACCAACTCGTGAAGCTAACGTTTTAGACCTCATAGCAACAAATAGACCGGAACTTTTCGACTCCGTGAATGTAGAAGAGGGTATCAGTGATCATAAGTCAGTGGTTGCATCAATGACTACAAGTGTAATAAGAAATGCCAAGAAAGGAAGGAAAATATATTTGCTTAACAAGAGTGATAGGGCACAAATCGCAGAATATCTGAGTGACCACCATCAAACGTTCATTTCTGAGGAAGAGGATGTGGAACAAAAATGGAAAAAATTCAGAAACATCGTCCAGTACGCCTTAGATAAGTTCGTACCGACTAAGGTCCAAAGCGAGGGGAAAGATCCACCATGGTATAACAATCATGTACGAAAGGTACTACGGAAACAAAGAAAGATTCATCATAGGTTTAAGAGTAGTCGAATCATAGCTGATAAGGAAAGGCTGAACGAAGCGAAAAAGAGCGTAAAGAGAGCAATGAGAGAAGCATTCAACGAATTCGAACATAAAACATTGGCAAACAATCTAAACAAGAACCCTAAAAAGTTTTGGTCATATGCAAAATCGGTAAGCGGATCTAAATCCCCTATTCAGTCACTCGTTGACCACGATGGCACCGAAACAGAGGACGACCGAAGAAAGGCAGAAATACTGAATTCAGTGTTCCGAAACTGTTTCACTGCGGAGAATCGTAACACGGTCCCTGACTTCAGCCGTCGCACGGACGCCAAAATGGAAAATATTGAAATAAACGATATCGGAATTGAAAAACAACTGCTATCACTTAGTAGCGGAAAAGCATCCGGACCAGACGAGATACCCTTAAGATTCTACAGTGATTATGCTAAAGAACTTGCCCCCTTTCTATCAGCAATTTATCGTAGATCGCTGGAAGAACGTAAAGTACCTAGCGACTGGAAGAAAGCGCAGGTCGTTCCCATTTTCAAGAAGGGTCATAAATCAGATGCGAATAATTATAGGCCTATTTCGCTTACGTCAATCTGTTGTAGAATAATGGAACATGTTTTGTGTTCTCGTATTATGACGTTCTTAGATAATACAAATCTCCTTCATCATAACCAACATGGATTCCGCAAACAGAGATCATGTGAAACTCAGCTCGCCCTATTTGCCCAAGAAATTCACAGTGCCGTAGACACTGGCGAGCAGATTGATGCCGTATTCCTGGACTTCAGGAAGGCATTTGATACGGTTCCGCACTTACGTTTAGTGAAAAAAATACGAGCTTACGGAATATCGGACCAGGTTTGTGATTGGATTCAGGATTTCCTAGAAGAAAGAACACAACATGTCATTCTTAACGGTTCAAAATCTGCAGATGTAGAGGTAATTTCGGGAGTACCACAGGGTAGCGTGATAGGACCTTTATTGTTTAGAATATACATAAATGACTTAGTTGACAACATCGGTAGCTCCGTGAGGCTATTTGCAGATGACACGGTTGTCTACAAGAAAGTAGCAACATCAGAAGACTCGTACGTACTCCAGGAGGACCTGCAGAGGATTAATGCATGGTGCGACAGCTGGCAGCTTTCCCTAAACGTAGATAAATGTAATATAATGCGCATACATAGGGGCAGAAATCCATTCCAGTACGATTATGCCATAGGTGGTAAATCATTGGAAGCGGTAACGACCGTAAAATACTTAGGAGTTACTATCCGGAGCGATCTGAAGTGGAATGATCACATAAAACAAATAGTGGGAAAAGCAGGCGCCAGGTTGAGATTCATAGGAAGAATTCTAAGAAAATGTGACTCATCGACGAAAGAAGTAGCTTACAAAACGCTTGTTCGTCCGATTCTTGAGTATTGCTCATCAGTATGGGACCCTTACCAGGTTGGATTAATAGAAGAGATAGACATGATCCAGCGAAAAGCAGCGCGATTCGTCATGGGGACATTTAGTCAGCGCGAGAGCGTTACGGAGATGCTGAACAAGCTCCAGTGGCGGACACTTCAAGAAAGGCGTTACGCAATACAGAGAGGTTTATTATCGAAATTACGAGATAGCACATTCCGGGAAGAGATGGGCAACATATTACTACCGCCCACATATATCTCGCATAATGATCACAACGAAAAGATCCGAGAAATTAGAGCAAATACGGAGACTTACAAGCAGTCGTTCTTCCCACGCACAATTCGTGAATGGAACAGGGAAGGGGGGATCAGATAGTGGTACAATAAGTACCCTCCACCACACACCGTAAGGTGGCTCGCGGAGTATAGATGTAGATGTAGATGTAGCTAGATGTTACCAACTTGAAACCTGCTGAATGCCTACAACACGGGAGATCACTGAAGAGCCTAAGGTCGGAAGTCGTTAAATAAAGGGTCGACCTTGTCAAAAGGGGACTTTCCGAAGGATCGACAAAATACGAATGGGAACGAGAACCGAGAAGGGATCACCTGTGCCAGCCATGTCACTAAACGTGCGGCCCCTCCCACCGGAGGTTCGAGTCCTCCCTCGGGCATGGGTGTGAGTTTTGTCTTTAGCGTTAAGTTAGTTTACGTAGTGTGTAAGTCTAGGTACTGATGACCTCAGCAGTTTGGTCCCTTAAGAATTCACACAAACACACACACACACACACACACACACACACACACACCTGTACCAGTGTCCAAGTTGCCCTGTTTGATGAAATTATATATATATATATATATATATATAATGAAAATGACTGGATGATAATGGGGAAGAAATGTTGCTTTTAAATATTTTTGTTATTTGCTCTTTCAGTACGAACTCTGTTGTAGAACCCCTTATTTACGTGTGGTAATAAAAAATTCATTTACACACAATTAAGCACATTTAAAATTACGTGAACCTTAGCAACCCTCTCATGCTGATAAATTCGTACTAACTGATTAATAACATTTATTTGAAAATTGTATAAATTAAATTTTTTACGTATTTTAGCCTTGGGACACAATTTCTATATGCAGTGGTTTTTTTAAATATTTACTGAATTCTTTCCCGGCGTTAGCTATGGAACACAAGACTGTCTCTGTCAGCATAAAATTTTTAAATATTGCCAAGCCGACCTGAACGTTTAATTGTCATTGACAAAACACACTTCACTATACGTTTAAGTTATTTGCTTTAGAAATTGAAAGAACCAACAGATTAACAACTTCAACGTTAACTATCCGCCTATGAATGCACAAATGTAAAACCAGTAATAAATTTCGTCAGCCTCAGGATCGCTGTAAGAGAAAAATATTTCGTAGTTCACTGCTAATTTTATCTGCTCCCGATTTACGGGTTTGGTTAATTTTTAAGAGGAACAATTTTTTAAATATGCCGCCGCTGCAAATCGTTCGGTCGCGGCACAGCCCAGCAACACCAACCATAATCGCTAAAAATGCTGAAAATTCTTTAAAGAAATATTATAGATGACATGGGCAAGCTAATTTACATTAGTAATACACAACTTTGATTAATTATAATGTATTTAGACCACAACAATAATTAAACTTACATTACTTTGTAATTTCTCTTCTAATGGCGGCTAAAGACAGATATAGACAAAAGAAGTCTACTCATTCATAAAATTCTACGTCACAGGTTCCTCTCTCTCTCAGCTCTCGAGGAAGACGACAAAGAACGCACACCATGCAGTGCTATTTATATTATTGCTGACCATTAACATCTCTTTGTAATCCTACAACATTATTTTCCTCTGTGGCTGTATTTTACATTTTTGTTATCGCAGATATTAACGAATTTCGTAATTACATTATGAGTATAGAAATATTACAATCATAAATACATCGAGAATATTATTACAGAAAATATTACAATAATAACGAATGTCCTTTATACAAAATTAAATAATAATTTTTTGCTAAACATTTACAGTACATACGAATTGCTTCATAGTGGCGTACATAGTACAATTAAATGTCATTTCATTTTATTAATAGTGTGTGTGCTGCCAGGGAACGTTACGCCTGAGTCATGTAGTAATTCAGAGGTGATCAACCCTGAAAGCTGAGCAGTTGATGTTGCCCAGTTCTGGGCGAAGATCAGTTAGTTCAGTATGTTAACCATGTAAATTGTGAATTATGGCTATTGTTGTTCATGAAGTAACATTTAATACTGCGCATCTCTGTGATGTAGAGTTTTGTACGGCTTCTGACTCGAGTAAATGAACACAACTGTTGGGATCAGGTGTCCTGAGAAGAAGATACAACGGCTTCATGACAGCACACACATGGCTCTGAGCACTATGGGACTTAACATCTGTGGTCATCAGTCCCCTATAACTTAGAACTATTGAAACCTAACTAACCTAAGGACATCACACACATCCATGCCCGAGGCAGGATTCGAGCCTGCGACCGTAGCGGTCACGCGGTTCCAGACTGAAGCGCCCAGAACCGCACGGCCACACCGGCCGGCTTCATGAAAGCATTTCCAACTGAATCAACGCAAGCATCAAGGCAACAGGGGCTGCATCATCATCCTGATAAGTGATACTGCCAAGTTGTTCATAAATGAACTTGATTTTTTCCTCACTGAGTAAACATCATATACGCTCTCAACATCGCATACCCTCTAAACCCAAGACGATTCCTCTTCCCTTCCTGGGTGATTCACTTTTTTTGCCGGGCAGTGTATAATTTGCTCGAACTGAACGATGTAAATAGTGTTATTGTAACTTACGTCTTCATGAGGGATACAACCCATATTTCCCTCTATACTTTCTCAAGCATAATGGTATTCGGCTGTATGCACACGTCTTGCGTCCGTGTGTTTTCTAACGCCATCTATCCACCCGCCTTCCATTGCGTTATCGCCTTGGTCTTTCCTGACTGCCTGGAGTCTAACATAGAAATAGCTTCCTCCGCCTACCATCCATTCGTCTGGCTACATGTCATCTCCACCTACATTATATTTTCATTACGGTCGTAATTTCGTGTAACACTCTAGGTTGGTAGCCGATCAAATGGTTCAAATGGCTCTGAGCACTATAGGACTTAACTTCTGAGGTCATCAGTCGTCTAGAACTTAGAACTAATTAAACCTAACTAACCTAAGGACATCACACGCATCCATGCCCGAGGCAGGATTCAGACCTTCGACCGTAGCTGTCGCTCGGTTCCCGACTGTAGCACCTAGAACCGCACGGCCACTATGGCCGGCTGCTAGCCGATCCATTTGTTCGATCTCCCCAACCCTCTCCCTTCATTCTTTCTCTCTCTCTGTCTCACTGACTCATTCTAGTACGAGGTCCGCAAAATTAGTCATTAATACCTTAACGTCCGTTGGTTGCAGAGTTATTGAGCATATTTCAAGTTAGAAAGGAAGAATTATCATTGAGATAGAACAGTGTCTGTCAACATATCAGTGTGTATTCGTAATGCAACTCTCATTCCAAACTCAATTTGTCCTTTTAACGTGCGATATGCTACGGAGCGTGGATGAAGGGCAATAGGAAGACTCCATATTTCTGTATTTCCGAACTGCTTTTGACACGTTGCCACATTGCAGGTTGTTAATGAAAGTTTTCTGAGCATACGGAACCGTGTCACAGATACATGAGTGGCTCGAAGATTTCTTAAGTAAGAGAGCCCTGGGTATCGTTAGTGCTGTCCCAGAGATATGTGATAGGAATGCTCAAGTTCATTATATAGATCAAATATGTAACGTACAATGTGAGCAGCAATCGAAGATGAGCAGCAGTCTAGGACTGTCGGCTGATGCCACTGTGCAGTAAGATAAATTTTCGTCGTTGAATGACTGTAGAAGGTTCAAATGGCTCTGAGCACTATGGGACTCAACTGCTGAGGTCATTAGTCCCCTAGAACTTAGAACTAGTTAAACCTAACTAACCTAAGGACACCACAAACATCCATGCCCGAGGCAGGATTCGAACCTGCGACCGTAGCGGTCTTGCGGTTCCAGACTGCAGCGCCTTCAACCGCAAGGCCACTTCGGCCGGCGACTGTAGAAGAATACTTACACAGGATTTCTCTTTGATGTGATGAAGAGCAGCTTCCTCTAAAAGCATAGAAATGTAAATTAATAGAGGTGAGTAGGAAAAACAACCCTTTAATAATTGAATTTCGTATTAGTGGGGTGCTGCTGAACTCAACCACAATCTAGGCGTAAAGCGTTGTGAAATGGAATGCGCAAATAAGGACGGTAACAGGGATAGAGTACAGTCGACTTCGGTTCACTGAGAGAGTTTTAGGAAAATTTAGCCCATGTAAAAAGGAGATCGCTTAAGAATATTTGAGGAACCCGTGTTTGAGTACTGATCGAATATTTGAGCTGACGACCATATTGGATTACAGACAGACATAGAAGCAATTCAGAGACGTGATGCCACATTTCCTACCGGTGGTTACGACCCACTCGCGAGTGTTACGGAGGTACTTCATGAACTCAAATAGGAATCCCCGGCAGGAGGGCAACTTTCGTTTGGCGAAACACAGTTGATGACATTTAGAGAACACGCTTTTGCATCTGACTGTAGAACAACTTTACTGCCGCCAAAGTACATTTAGCGTAAGGACAGCAAAGAGGAGGTAAGATAAATTAGGTCTCCTACGCAGGCATATAAGCAGTCGTTTCTCCCTCGCTCTGTTTGCGAGTAACGGGAAAGGAAATGACTATTTGTGGTGCAAGGTACGCTCCGCCATAAGGACGGTAACAGGGATAGAGTACAGACGGTAGTCTGAGGAGTATTTATGTAGATGTACGTGTACATGAACATGTAACATTGGCTGTATAAATAAACTTTTACTCTCTGCCGGTTTCGGTTAAATAATCATTTTCACAGGACGACTATAAAATGTGGCATCAGAGGAAGCATGTACAGTGTACACAGACAAAAGAAGCATTTGTGTGAAGAACAGTCAATTAGAAAATACATACAAAGCTGTACAATCATGAGTCACGAATACATTACCTTCAGGTCAACTCCAATGACATGTTCCTACAACTGATGCATAAACACAGATGAACCAAAATTAGTTTGTCTCAGTTTAGGGAACAACTGTATGAGCACACGACTGGAAGATAATGTATTCGCTACTCAGCTATGCACTGCTTTGTAAGTACTTTCTAACTGAGTGTTATTCACAAATGAGCTTCTTTTGTCTGTATATACGATATATGTTTATTTCTGTTTCTGTACTTTAAAGTCCCGTGTGAACATGGTTATTTAACCGAAACCGGTAGAAAACAAAATTGTATCCCTCAAATAAGAGGGATGAAGATTATAACTCAATTTTGCCGGCCGCTGTGGCCGAGTGGTTCTAGGTGCTTAAGTCCGGAAACGCGCTGTTGCTACGGTCGCAGGTTCGAATCCTGCCTCGGGTATGAATGTGTGTGATGTTCTTAGGTTAGTTAGGTTTAAGTAGTTCTAAGTCTACGGGACTGATAACCTCAGATGTTAAGTCTCATAGTGATTAGAGCCATTTGATTTTTTAACTTAATTTTTCTTTGCCAACAAAGTCAGAAAAGCCAATGCTAAGGCAGTAAATGTTTGAGCGGTATTCGGTTGTGCCAAGCTGTCAAAAGAAACCACGAAATAAGAATATACAGACAGCTATCCGGAGAGTGGAACCAAGTGTCATTCGATTAAGTCTATGGTGCCTTAAGAATTGTTTCAACTTTCTCACTAATACTGAAAGTTCATAATAATGTACATGGAGTTTATATGAATCCTTATTATAACCGAGGAAAACACTGGTACAAATTTAAATAGCATAAGGAGATATAAACCGCGATGTGTAGATACCGACATCAAGTTTCGTAAAAAACATCTGGGGACTGAAATCACTCAGTTTTCGTCTAGATATCCAACCTAGAATCATTGTGTGATTCAGTGCATTTTTTCC
This sequence comes from Schistocerca serialis cubense, assembly GCF_023864345.2. Lineage (NCBI taxonomy): Eukaryota > Metazoa > Arthropoda > Insecta > Orthoptera > Acrididae > Schistocerca > Schistocerca serialis. The sequence continues at coordinate 1,020,923,539 of NC_064639.1, forward strand.
TCGCTTCATGTTTCAAGAGATGTTGTGTAGTATCGACAAATGCATGTGGAATTGTAATCGACAATGGGTGAAGAAATGAAGTCAGAGCACATTTCCACGGAAACCGTGTCTAACATTGTCAAACGTCTATATAAGGAACGACGCTTTGTAGTTAAGGCAGAGATTCAGGGCAAGTCGCTGCTCTGCCGTGCACAAGAGGCTGGAAGCGGAAGGGGGTGGTGGCGTTGAAGCTGTTTGTCGACGATACGAAGACATGCCGTCGTCCCTGAGCACGTACGAGCTCCCTCGATTCTCAGTAATCGTTTGCACATTTGCTCTATATATTTTCTCAGACTGTTTGATTTATTTGATTATGACGACGGCCCCGCCTAAGTGTACAAGTCGACGGAAGCGGAAGAGCTGAAGGGGGCACCGGCATCGAAGCTGTTTGTCAACGATACGAAGGTACGCCATGGTGTCTGAGCACTTACGAAATTCCCCGACCCGCAGCGCAGTAAACTTTTTCTCTTGTACAATATCTCGTTTTCTTTTCAGAGCACTGCATTTATTTGAGTAAGACGGCAACCCCCCCCCCCCCCCCCCCCCCCCCCCGCTCCTCTAATTTGCTGGAAACGTGATAGCTGAGGGACTGCCGGCGCCTAAGCTGTTTGTGAACGATACGAACGTGTGCCGTTGTGTGTGAACACGTACGAACTTCCTGGACTCGCAGTAAACGTTTGCTCATGTGATCCCTGTCTTTTTATTTTCAGAACATCGGTTTTATTTGAGTGTGACGATTCTACCGCCCAGTAGATGTCGTTGACATCTACAGGAGTGCCTTCGTCGAAGTTGTTTACGAACGACATGGACATATGTGGTGGTGTTAGAGCGCGTAAGAACTTCCAGGCCTCACAGTATACTTTTTCTCGTGTACTATTGTTTTTTTTTTTTTTTTTTTTTTTTTTTTTTTACAGTGTGTTTGACTTGAATACGACGACGTCGTCTACAAGTCGCTGGAAGCGCAAGAGATAGAGAGGTGACTTCGAAGCTGTCTGCAACCACAAGAGATAGAGAGGTGACTTCGAAGCTGTCTGCAACCACACGAAAGTACACCGTGGAACCTGACAGCTGACACCATCACAAGACTGAAGACACGTGGGGTCGGTGAAGGGGCAATCTGAGCTGCACGTGAGGAGCACGGAAGATGGCACTTGCATGCGAAATTCTGGACTCAATGTTAAGCAACATTAATGCACCTGTAAATAAAATAAAATCAAGCAGAAATTGTTTCCTCTCAGGCTTATAAGTACGTAGAGCCGGAGCAAAAAATGTTTTTAACCTGAAATATGAAAATTACATTTGTTCTATCTGCAGTACCGGTAGAAAAATGGAAAATTTACCAATTAGAGGCTCATATTTTTTTACTAGAGAAGCAAAAATCCCAAGTTCGTTACAGAGAGACGTCCTGTGCACAACGTTTTCCTTAAAGAGTATGTAAAGCTACATGTTCTGTAATAAGTGTATGTGTACGACATGAAATAAGAGTTCCAGAAGTTACCTTCTGATTTTCAGTTTATAAGCTTATACTCTTCTTCTAGTGAGCGCTGTGGATATATTTGTTCTGTCGGTTTTTCATCTCCGCTAGCTCTTTAGCAAATATATTTCTGTTGCACGATGCGTACTCTAAGGGGAGTGTCCATTATCAGCAATCAAAACACACTAGGGCCTGTGTTTCTCCTCTATCACCGTTTACATTTTGAGTGAAAGCCATCAGCAGTGTCGGCCGAAGAGCCTCACGTTCTGCCAACTTCATTGTCGAAACGGGCGGGATGGTGAACTCCTTGCTCTTGTGCTGGGAAACTACTACTACTGAAAGGCGGAAGTGTCAGCAATGATCAACGGCATGGGTATATACAAGGCAATGGAAACCACAGCACTAAGACGAGCCATGTGTCTCTAAAATACGTGTGGCCCTTAATTGAAAAAGTATGAAGATAATCAATCTATCCGTTGGCAAAAGATTCAGAATTTGTCCCTCATTCGAATATCTGTGCGAGGACTGCCGAAGTGAAAAATTACTAACCAAACGGTAACATTCTGTGATTCGGAGCGTGGAATGTCAGAAACATGAACGTATGAGGGAAGCTAAGCCTGCCGCTGTGGCGAATCCTGCCTCGGGCATGGATGTGTATGATGCCCTTAGGTTATTTAGGTTTAAGTACTTGTAAGTCCAGGAGACTGATGACCTCAGATGTTAAGTCCCACAGAGCTTGGAGCCATTTGAACCATTTGTTATGGAAGTTAGAAAACTTGAAATGAGAACGTTAGGGCTCAGCAGAGGCGTAGTGGGAATCAATGAATTGGAATAGAAGGCGGATAAGGATTTCTTGTCAGACAACTGTAGGGGTAACAGAGACAGCAGCAGAAAATAGCATAACTGGAACAGGAATCGCTGACAATAGGTAAGCAAGACTGAAGTACTATAAAAAATGAATATAAAGGAATTACTGAGTTACTGAAAAATATGAGCTTTGTAATTGGTGTAAGAGAGGAGAATGGCTGATAGAATTCTGCAACAGATTTGAGCCAGTAATAGCGAATACATTGATGGACAAAGATTTTTGAAAAAATTCCCATATTCATTTTCTGGCTATTTCTTCGCTACTATACTCATAATTCATGTCAGTAAGTCTTAAGTTCGACGTCTTGTTTTACAAGTTTTTGGTACCGACAGAATGAGTTTATAGTTCCTGCTTTCTATAAAACCGAAAAGTACCTTTGGACCCGTACTGGATATGAGCGTTTGGCGTCATTGGCCGGGAGGCCCCTTGCGGGGCAGGTCCGACCGCCTTGGTGCAGGTCTTATTACATTCACCGCCACATAGGGCGACCTGCGCGCCGCCTATGGATAAAATGATGATTAAGACAGCACAACACCCGGTCCCTGAGCGGAGAAAATCCCCTACCCAGCCGGGAATGAACCCGGTCCCGTAGGACGGCAATCCGTCACGTTGACCACTTTCTTTTTCATTTTGTTCGATAGTTCGTCACAAGACATCCGTTCAAGTTGATCGCTGATTCCTTTACTCAGTTTTTTACTACAGAGAGCACGCAGCCCTCTGACCGAACACGCTGAGCTACCATGGCGGCTATCACTCAGCTGTCGGGGCGGACCCCTACTGAATTATTACAGATCATATGTATTACTGCTTTGTGAAACTGAGACCACAAAACTTTCCTCATATATCACTTATTACGCTAATATTATTCTGATTTCGTTCGGAGTCAAATTATTCCGATTTCGGGCAGTTGATGTATTCTCATGCTATAGGAGCTCCTTAACAAGTGTGAAGGATCGATTCTTTCACAGCCAGTATTTTCTTTATTCATTTACTCTTCCCTTGATGGCACCGTGCGCTGGCTACACCACAAAGCAAATGTTTCAAAGTTGATAGCCTTTCCAACATATCTCGTAGATTACACATTGATGACCCAATAGACTACGAACTCTGCGGGCGGCGATATGACGCTAATGGGGATGGTGGGAAGTAACACTTTATAAGCCAATGAGGTACCATTCTACCGAGGATCAGGGCCGAAATTATAGATATCTAGTGATCAGTAGCTATCCTGACCAAAAGCAAATTGCTATGGCCCGTCACCTGGGAATGGGCACCACGGAAATGGGAAAGCTGGTCGTCTTTCGCGAGCCACTATTGTAAGCATCTACGGAAAATGGTTGGAAGACAGTGACCCGACGTGTAGGCGACAAGCTTTTGGACGTCGACGCCTCACCACAGAACGATAATGTCGCGGGCCACTATTGTAAGCATCTACGGAAAATGGTTGGAAGACAGTGACCCTACTTGTAGGCGACAAGCTTTTGGACGTCGACGCCACACCACAGAACGATGATGTCGGTGCTTTCCAGCTCTGAAAAGCAGTAGGGTAGGCAATGGAATCAGATCTGGCAACAGAGTAGAATGCTGGTACACCAGTGTTTCGGAGCACACCGTTCAGGGCGAACTGTTGATCCTGGGGCTTATCAGCAGACGAACCCTTCGTTTTCCCATGTCAAGCAACAACATTGTCAGTTACAATTGCATTGGGTACAGGATTATCGAGATTGGTGCGTGAGTCAATGGAAACGCATCACCAGACCGAATGAATCTCGTTTCTTGTTACACCAGATCGATTTTCCTCGCCAGCTACGCCGTCATCAAGACAAACAGCCTTTCGAAACTCACACCATGACACGGACTCCAGTTAATTTTTTCCTAATTTGGAAATTTGTGGTAAGGTCTTATGGGACCAAACTGCTGAGGTCATCGGTCCCTAATCTTACGCACTAATTAATCTAACTTACGCGAGGACAACACGCACACACACCCATGCCCGAGGGAGGACTCGGAACTTTCGACGCGGAGAGCCTTGTGGACAGCGACATAACGCCTAAGACGGCGCTGCTTCCCCGCACGGCCGGACTCCAGTTGATAATGGTAGTATTACGCTTCGCGGTACTTCCACTCGTACTCCATGGAACCTGTGGTAGTGATCGAAGGTACTGTGATAGCAGTGGTCTATGTGAAGGATTTTGAGGACCCTTTTTCCCCTCTTCGCTGAAGGAGATGGCATCGTCCAGCACGATAACTGCCTGAGTCACACGGCCAGAATGTTGCGTTAGTTGGAGGAACATGAAAATGAACTCACTATGGTATCTTGGCCACTAATCACTTGCTCTGAATCCGGTGCAGCTCAACAGTTCCCACTTCGAGTGCCGGTCGAAGTGGTCGTGCGGTTAAAGGCGCTGCAGTCTGGAACCGCAAGACCGCTACGGTCGCAGGTTCGAATCCTGCCTCGGGCATGGATGTTTGTGATGTCCTTAGGTTAGTTAGGTTTAACTAGTTCTAGGTTCTCGGGGACAAATGACCTCAGCAGTTGAGTCCCATAGTGCTCAGAGCCATTTGAACCATTTGAACCCACTTCAAGCACCAAAACATCCTGGAATTGTGCGACATTGTCGTAGATATCTGGTGCCTCAAATGCATCAATGATTTGTCGAATCCATTTCACGCATAATCGCTTCTCTGTTGAGTTTCAAATGTAGAATAACATGTTAATAATCATACGGCCATAAACTTTTGGCTCGTAGATTTATTTCAGTCCTTTCTTGGTCATTCACATGGACATATTTATGGAGAAGTCTATGGTGGTAATACTGCCATGAGGAAGGTTGGTTGGTTGGTTTGGGGTATAAAGGGACCAAACTACAGAGTCATCAGCCACTTCTTCCTCAAGAAAACTAGTCTCGACGTAAAACATTTAAAACAAATGACTTGGGGAAAATAAAAGGGTGTAAAACTAACGGGGAACCACACACACAAAGAGAAAATGAAAGAGGTGAAACAAGGGGTGTAATAAACACTAAAGGGAAACGTAGAGGAAGGCAATGAAATCACACAGCAGATGGCCTGGCCTAGCTGATCACAAGGTTAAAAAAGGATGGGCCAGCCACTCTGCAACATACTAAAATCGCCAGTCTAAAAGACAAGGCAAGAAGAACACACATAGGGAACAGGCAAACAACAAGGCAAACAAACAGCAAAGTAAGGGCGACGAAGACGTAAAAGGGAGGGTGGGTGGCTGCCTCGGGGAGAGGGCCACGCGCCCATTCCTAAATGGTACGATAAAAAAAAAACGTCTCCAATAAAACGTAAAACCAAATCTGCTGTTGAGGTATTGTTGCCCAAGACTGTAAGGAGGGTGCTGGGGTGATTAAAAGTCCGCCGCAGTGCGGCTGAAATTGGGCCGTCTAACAAGAGGTGGACGATAGTCATACGGGAGCCACAGAGTCACCGAGGACAACAAAGCCCCTGCGAGTGGCTCGCATGGATGACCGCCACACATTAGTTGGTTCAAATGGCTCTGAGCACTATGGGACTCAACTGCTGAGGTCATTAGTCCCCTAGAACTTAGAACTAGTTAAACCTAACTAACCTAAGGACATCACAAACATCCATGCCCGAGGCAGGATTCGAACCTGCGACCGTAGCGGTCTTGCGATCCCAGACTGCAGCGCCTTTAACCGCACGGCCACTTCGGCCGGCCCACACATTAGTTGTCTCCTTGATAACACGGAGGTTGTTTGGGGTACTACGGGTGCGCCATTCAGTGTCCTAGATCGCGAAAACATTGTGCTGGAAGACCGAACGGAGATCAGTCTCCGGCAGTCCGATTTCCAAAGGATGCCTACGATTAACAACACACAGTGAATGCTCGGTTTTATTAGTGTGTGCAGACTCAGTAATGTAAACATGCAGATGAGCTATAGTTAGAGTTGTAGAACTACCGTAGGCTACCATACACAAGCACAGACTACGTCAGTTTTCCTAGAAGTTTTGCTCAGTTTAAGGACTACCCACATTACTTGTATATTACTGGGTTACATACCTATCTGGCGTTACCTCGTAATGATCTCCTCTTTTCGTTTGTGATGTCCGCCCCCAGTAGCTGAGTGGTCAGTGCGACAGAATGTCAATCCTAAGGGCCCGGGTGCGATTCCCGACTGGGTCGGAGGTTCTCTCCACTGACGGACTGGGTGTTGTGTTGTTGTAATCATCATCATTTCATCCCCATCGACATGTAAGTCGCCGAAGTGGCGTCAAATCGAAAGACTTGCATCCGGCGAACGGTCTACCTGACGGGAGGCCCTTGTCACACGACATTTATTTTTGTTTCGTATGCGAGTGGTGTCTTACTAGATTCTCCTAAAACCAGAGGCAGTGAACCGTCTAGATATTGAAGGACGATATCTAAAGTGATCGGTAACATTCGGAACTTGATTGTTATTATCCTCCTCTCTTGTACTTAAAAATAAATAGCATAAAGAGCAAAGCTGGAATTGTCCATGTTTAATTCAGGAGTAATTCGAAAACTGTTGATATATAACATCAGACAGAGGGACATTGTTTTTTCAATAAAAACAGGAAACTCTTGCCTTTGCATGAGCAACAGGTATTCGGGTTGCTTTCAATAGAGTCCAAATTAACAACCACAGTTAAATATATTTTCTGTGTTTATGCGTATAAACTGTACCTGCATCGAAGATAGTTGCTTCGATTACATAAAAGCACAGAATGTACGCTGCTAACTAATTTTAGTCTCTTATAAAATGCAATTTATATTCTGAAACGATCTGAAATACACAGAGGACTAAAATAAACTGAATGACGTGCGGTTCTAGTTACATTATGTTATCAAAAGTATCCGGACACCTGGCTAAAAATCTCGTGGCGCCCTCCATCGGCTATTCTGGAATTGAATATGGTATTGGCTGGCCCACCCGTAGCCTTGATGACAGCTTCCACTCTCGCTGACATGCGTTCAATCATGTGCTGGAAGGTTCATTGGGGAATGGCAGCTCATTCTTCATGGAGTGCTGCACTGAGGAAAGGTATCAATGTCGGTCGGCGAGGCCTGGCACGAAGTTGACGTTCCAAAACATCCCAAAAGTGTTCTATATGATTCCGGTCAGGATTCTGTGCAGGGCAGTCCATTACATGGATGTTACTGTCGTGTAACCACTCCGCCATAGGACGTGCACTATGAACTGGTCCTCGGTTGTGTTGAAAGATGCAGTCGCCATCCCCGAATCGCTCTGCAACAGTGGGAAGCAAGAATGTGCTTAAAACATCAATTTAGGCCTGTGCTGTGATAGTGCCGCGCCAAACAAGGGGTGCAAGCCCCCTCCATGAGAAACGCGACCACACCTTAACACCACCGTCTCCGAATTTCACTATTGGCGCTACACACGCAGGCAGATGACGTCCAGCGGGCATTCGCCATATCCACACCCTGCCATCGCATCGCCACATTGTGTTCCGTGATTCGACTCTCCACACATTGTTAATCCACTGTTCAATCGTCCAATGTTTACGCGTCATTTGACGTTTACCAACGTGATGTGTGGCTTATGAGCAGCCGCTCGACCAAGAAATCCAAGTTTTTTCACCTCCCGCCTAATTGTCATAGATCTTGCAGTGGATCGTGATGCAGTTTGGAATTCCTGTGTGGTAGGTCTGGATAGATGTCTACGTATTACACATTACGGCCCTCTTCAACTGTCGGCGGTCTCTGTCAGTCAACAGACTAGGCCGGGCTGTACGCTTTTGTGCTGTACGTAACCCTTCACGTTTCCGCTTCACTATCACATCGGAAACGGCCCTATGCATTCTTAAAAGTGTGGGAATTCGCGTACAGACGTACGACACAGCTAACACCTCATCACCTGACCACGTTCCATGTCCCTGAGTTCCGCGGAGCACCTCATTCTGGTGTCTCAAGATGTCTATTAACTACTGAGGTCTATGATATGGAATATCTGGCAGTAGGTGGCGGCAGAATGCAACTAATATTAATGAGCTATGTTTTGGAAAGTGTCCGGATACTTTTGATCACATAGTGTATGTACAAAAGAAACAACCAAACAAAGAGAATAACAAAAAGAAGTCGTCGGCTTCCAGTTTTTCTCTTCCACGTTCAACTACCGTACTGTACTTTTGGTAGAACGCAACTATATCAATAGAGCATCGTAATAGCTCACAGTGACAGTGGGGTGATCACACCTGTCAGCTATTGAAGTGTGATTAACGAACATTGCATTTGCCACGTCAATTACGACTACTGGTTTCATTCCTCGTTGGTTTCATTCCTCTAGTCGTTTTTTTATTAGCTACAGGCTAAAAAGTCGTGGGTATTAGAAGGACCATGAAAATTGTCTGCTGCAGTCTATGAGATAAGAAATTAACCTTGATGACGAACTCATCGAAGAAGCTTAGCTGATCCTCGAAAACGTGTATGAGCAACATATATCTGGATTGCTGGAAACAGTAATTGGTGGAAGAGGCTAGACGAGGCTTCACTTTGGCAATGAATGCCTGATGACTTTTGCTGCTGTTGCTGCTGCTGCTGCTGATGATGATGTATACCTTAACTCACGTAATTGATTTTGATCCTCTAAACTAATGTACTCAAATTAATCAGGAGAAGTAGCTCAGCCTAATTTTCATATACATCACAACCAAAAAACATATTAAGTATAAATTACGTTAAATGAACTCCCAGAAATGTACCTGTTATTGTTCTCTATGCTGCCATATTTCTCATAGGCCACGATTCTCTCTAGCAGCGGGGGCCGGCACACTAACAGTAATTGGACTTCTGGATCTCTGTGGCGGTAGACGTCTGCTTTGACGCTACAAGCTGCAGCTATTCATGTCGCGAATTCAACGCAGCTGAGTCACAAAGTTAGATCACAGAGTTGGTTCTAACTTGGTGTGGTCCTCGCTGTAGTCTGGTTCCCTCAAAGGGCTCAGGGAGCCAGCGCTGGACTATGAGTGCATATCGCGTATTGTACGCTAGCAACGCCTTACCAGCTACCACAGACGCAAGTGAATATACACCATGTTTCACATTCCTCACCAATAGACTTGCTGTTGACATTGTGTAACTTAGTCATTAGTGTTTGTTTGCCGTGCTCGTTCTAAATTAAGGTACAAAAATCAGCAGCTATGCTGGAATAAAGAATGTTGGTAAAGCGGACCAGTTTCAACAGTAAAGGATCTTCCACACAGAGTAATAAATAGTTTTCTATTTTCTATAGTGTTTTTGTGTGGTATACTGGGAACTCTAAACCGATGGGTTCTAAATCGTACAAATAGTAGATCTCAGACACGGTATGAAAACACTTGAGTGCTTGATATTCCACACCTTGTAAGCTTTGTTAAAAGGCATCTCGCTGTAAACCATGAGGTGCATGTAAAATATTTAGTTGTCATATCATGCAAAGTGAAAGGAGATGGCGAGAAAGGAAAGGAAAGTGAAGGAACTAAGGATATCAGCTGCATCGGGGTTTTGTGAGGAATCAATAGCAACTAGTGAAAATGTGAACCGGATGGGGGCTCAAACACGGGATCTCGTGCTTACTAGGCATTTGCATTATCCGCTGCGCCACCCGGACACAGTGCTTGTCACAGGTGCAGTGACTGTCTAGGAATGCTACCTGGCCGACGCACACTACCACCTAACGCCGCCTGTCTGCAGTCCTCATTCTCGTCGTCCATGCTCACTAATTTTGTATTCCCACTGGAGGTCTAACAGAAATGGAGATTTGCTGTGAAATTTGTGGATTCGTTGTAAATCAAAGGGAATATATTGTATAAATGCGTGGTACGTGTTCTTTCACATAGCTGTGAATGATCAGACACCTCACATTCGTACAACTTACTTGCCAGATTAATCTGGGCATACAGCACACAGTAAGTGACATCTAATACGGAGATTAACCAACAGATGGATATACAGGGTGCTCCACTGACCGTGACCGGGCCAAATATCTCACGAAATAAGCATAAAACGAAAAGATTACAAAGAACGGAACTTGCCAAGCTTGAAGGGGGAAACCAGATGTTGCTATGGTTAGCCCGCTAGATGGCGCTGCAATAGATCAAATGGATATCAACTGCGGTTTTTTGAGTAGGAACCCCATTTTTATTACATATTCGTGTAGTACGTAAAGAAATATGAATTTTTAGTTGGACCACTTTTTTCGCTTTGTGATAGATGACGCTGCAATAGTCAAAAACCTACGGCTCACAATTTTAGACGAACAGCTGGTAACAGGTAGGTTTTTTAATTAAAATACCAAACTTAGATACCATTGAACATTTTATTTCGGTTGTTCCAATGTGATACATGTACCTTTGTGAACTTATCATTTCTGAGAAAGCATGCTGTTACAGTGTGATTACCTGTAAATACCACATTAATGCAATAAATGCTTAAAATGATGTCCGTCAACCTCAGTTCATTTGGCAATACGTGTAACGACATTCCTCTCAACAGCGAGTAGTTCGCCTTCCGTAATATTCGCACATGCAATGACGATCCGCTGACATATGTTGTCAGGCGTTGTCGGTGGATCACGATAGCAAATATCCTTCAACTTTCCCCACAGAAAGAAATCCGGGGAAGTCAGATACGGTGAACGTGCGGCCCATGGTATGGTGCTTCGACAACCAATCCACCTGTCATTAAATATGCTATTCAATACCGCTTCAACTGCACGCGAGCTATGTGCCGGACATCCATCATGTTGGAAGTACATCGCCATTCTGTCATGCAGTGAAACATCTTGTAGTGACATCGGTAGGACATTACGTAGGAAATCGGCATACATTGAACCAATTAGATTGCCATCGATAAAATGGGAGCCAATTATCCTCCCTCCCACAATGCCGCACGATACATTAACCCACCAAGGTCGCTGATGTTCCACTTGTCGCAGCCATCGTGGATTTTCCGTTGCCCAATAGTGCATATTAAAAGTTACCGCTGTTGGTCAGTGACGCTTCGTCGCTAAATAGAACGCGTGCTAAAAATCTGTCATCGACCCGTAATTTCTCTTGTGCCCAGTGGCAGAACTGTACACGACGTTCAAAGTCGTCGCCATGCAACTCCTGGTGCACAGAAATATGGTACGGGTGCAATCGATGTTGATGTAGCATTGTCAATACCGACGTTTTTGAGATTCCAGAGTCTCGCGCAATTTGTCTGTTACTGATGTGCGGATTAGCCGCGACAGCAGCTAAAACACCTACTAGGGTATCATCATTTGTTGCAGGTCGTAGTTGACTGTTCACATGTGGCTGAACTCTTCCTGTTTCCTTAAATAATGTAACAATCCGGCCAACGGTCCGGACACTTGGATGATGTCGTCCAAGATCCCGAGCAGCGTACATAGCACACGCCCGTTGGCCATTTCGATCACAATTGCCATAAATCAACACGGTATCGACCTTTTCCGCAATTGGTAAACAGTCTATTTTAACACGGGTTATGTATCACGAAGCAAATACCGTCCGCACTGGCGAAATGTTACGTGATACCACATACTTATACGTTTGTGACTATTACAGCGTCATCTATGACAAAGCGAAAAAAGTGGTCGAACTAAAACATTCTTATTTCTTTACGCACTACACGAATATGTAATAATAAATGAGGGTTCCTATTTAAAAAAACGCAGATTATACCGTTTGACCTTTGGCAGCGCCATCTAGCGGGCCAACCATAGCGCCATCTGGTTTCCGCCTTCAAGCTAGACGAGTTTCGTTCTTTGTAGTTTTTTCGTTTGCCGCTTATTTCGTGTGATATTTGGCCCGGTCACTATCAATGGACCACCCTGTAAATATCGACGTCTCCCACACAATAACATACGGAAGTAAACTGTAGTGTGCAATCTTAAAAGAATGTGTAGCAGATTAGTCTGGGCATACAGCACACAGTCACTGACTTTTGATACGGATATTAACGAACAGATGGATATATGTATCGACGTCTCCCACATAGTAACATACGGAAGTAACAGTACTGTGCGATGTTACAAGAATGTGTGGCTGTTTACTGTTTAAGGTGCGTTACTTGTAGGCATGACAGGCAGTCAAAAAAACTACAGAGTTCGGACATGTTAAGGATCCTAACGTGGTAACACAGAAGTGGTTATAATCGGATTTTAAATAGCCACGGGGCTCTGCGTTTCCTAGATCCACGTTAATTTTGACTTTACGGAGGCTTTGTAAAGTGCACAGCTGTCATTTGGCAGGGACGTGCACATATTGCAAGTAATCTTATATGCAAGACTATCAGCTTTTTGCCTTATGGCAGTATGATATACTTGTACATTCATTGAAATATTGTAGTGACTCCATAATGTTCAGGCAAAGTGTGTAACTACGGGGGCTATTCAAAAAGTAATTTCCGATCTGTCGCGAAATGGAAACCACAGTGAAAATTCGATGAAGCTCTACACAGGTGTGTTGGACAGTGTTTCTAGTCCGCCCGTCAATCGCATGACGTCGCTCTTTTTAATTCTGACTACACAGTGAGCAGTTAAAGATGCCTATAAAATAGCTTTGCGGTTGCTTCTTCATGACAATTCTCGGCCGCTCTCTGCAAGGGCAATGAAGGTGCTCGCTCCTGCAGCGTTTTCGATAGGAAGAGTTTAATCACCCACAATACTCCCCATAAACGGCCGCCCCTGAGTTTCACCTCTGCTCACATTAACCGTGGGCTATGAAGACCACATTTTGGCGTAGGCAACCGGCCATAGACCAGCATAGAGAACTGGTGGAAAGCACAGACGGCTGCCTTCTACGGCGAGGGAACTGTAAAGTTGGTACTACACTACAACAAATGTCTAAGTCGGAGCGGCAACTATGTAGAAAAGTAGCTGCAATGTGTAGCTAAATGTTGAAAATCAAACATTTTCGATTTTCACAGTGGTTTTCATTTCTCGACCGATCGGATCTTACTTTACGAATAGCTCTCGTATATTTATATGTATCTGCACAAAGCGTTTTTGTGGTCGTATCTCATCTGAAGATGGCAACTACTTGCAGAAAGCCGTAATGTGAAAATAACTTCAAGTGATACTGGCTTAATAAACTATTATACAAACGTTTGCTAATTTCGCACTCTTCCATTAGAGAATATGTTAGCTTCTGAGAAACGTAGTCGTATTTCCATCGACTCTTTGAGGATAGAGTCCCAGAACCCCTTAGTGCGGTGCAGCATCTTCGTCTATTCAAAAGCAAACGTGTCCTTCGTTGACGCCCTGCTCTGGTATTGTGGTCTGCTACGTCTAGACGAATGCTCTTGACATACTCCGTACAACGCTTAAAGGGGTAGCGCCACGTCTGACCTGTGTACTCAGTACCATACTCGCTCCTCATACTGTCATTGACAGCTGTCCATAGTTCATAGGCTTGAGTCCTTGATTTACAGTGTTGTGTGCCAGATGGTTTTTATTTGCATTGTCATGGCAATCTATTTTGTGTCCTGCACACGAAAGGACGCCAGAGATCTTTTTCCTCCGGCTTGTCTTCTATACTCTTGTTCAAGCAAGAGTAAAGAAGACAAACTGGAAGAAGAAACCAAATAGTTCATTGCCATAAACCTTACCCAATATTCCGTACGTTTATACACATAGCGATAAATTTCTTACAGTTAGGATGAGAACCATAGCACCATATTCCCATCTGAATTCGTTCGTTTTTCCGTTTACTACGTGCAGATGCAGATAAATGTCTACATGATCCGATCATGAGAATTGCTCCAACACTGTCATACATCTGACAAAATAATGGATCTATGTATATATTATAATGAGCCATAAAGCTTAAGGATCATTAATGTGTTGACATCAAATCATTAACGACACGTTTCGAGCCACTAGTGCTCATCATTTCGTATCGACACTTAAAAAAAAACTTAGATATTATTTTCGTTACCAACACTGTTAACTAAGTTATCTCTAATTAGTTACGTTTCCAGAATTTTAATTAAGTTCTGAATCTATGTTACCGTAAATATATATGGAATGAAGGCTTCGTGTATTTCTTGTGTGAGTTTAAATGTATTTGATGGCGGTGTATGGTGACGTATTGCAAAAAAAAAAAAAAAAAAAAAAAAAAAAAAGGTTCAAATGGCTCTGAGCACTATGAGACTTAACATTAGAGGTCATCAGTCCCCTACTTAAACCTAACCAACCTAAGGACATCACACACATCCATGCCCGAGGCAGGATTCGAACCTGCGACAGTAGCGGTGACGTATTGTAGATACGTCTGCTGACTGTTCTTGTGTTCAACCATCTGTACTCGGTTTTGCAGCATATTTCTGCACTGTTTCAAGTGTCGGCTTCTTTTCGCACTGCTGTTGCTTGTCAACCAGCTTTCGATGGCAACTGTGGTAAGCTATGATGTTTATATCTTTCGTGTCAACTTTCTAACACAGCTCTTCAAACCAAGTGCGCTTTCTCGTCTCACACAGCTTTGCTCGGCACATACTACTTTAGCCTTATTGTAAAATACTTTTCAATTTTATGTTTTTTTCTGCACGTCTTCGTCCTCATAGCTTAGTATTTAATCCTGATTACTCGTAAGTTCTGCAAATTTTTTTCCTGTCACTCTTTCTAAGCAAATTAATTTTCTTAGGTTTTTTAATATTCCTTGTGACACTTGAACGTGACCTGTGGTCATAACAGCCGTCAGTTAGTTACTAAGAGGTGTATAACATTGCCCTTGATGTAATTTTCATGCAAGGCAGTCAAATTCTCACACGAATCGCTGTCTCTGATATGAGTTCCAATCGCATCCACGTCCTAATGACGATTATTTTTAGAGTCTTCTGGCTGGTTCGAAATTGCCGGACACCAATACCAGAGCCGCGCGCGATTAGCCGAGCGGTCTAAGGCTCTGCAGTCATGGACTGTGCGGCTGGTCCCGGTGGAGGTTCGAGTCCTCCCTCGGGCATGGGTGTGTGTGTATGTCCTTAGGATAATTTAGGTTAAGTAGTGTGTAAGCTTAGGGACTAATGACCTTAGCAGTTAAGTCCCATAAGATTTCGCACACACACCAAATCCAGAGTTGCTTGTCAACCAGCTTTCACTGGGATCGCCTCTAACGTCCTTACTTTTTTTCTGGATATATTCTAATCTCTGTCATCTGCCACAATTTTTACAGCTCCGTCAGGTACCACTTTTAATGTGGTAACACTTGTCCTACGACCCCATCCCTTCTTCTTGTCGATATTTTCAACATGCTCCTCTTCTCGCCAATTCTGGGAAGAATCGGCTTATCTCTTATTATCTCAGTCCAAATTACAACATCTTTCTTTACCATCACAACCAAACACTTCTTTTCTCTTCTTTTCTGGTTTCCACACAATCCAAGATTCACTTTCTACCCCAAATTACAAACAGTGTTTTTTTTTCTTTTAATTTCGTCTTTACCTGCATTAGTTCGTTTTGCATATCTTCCTTGCTTCATCGGTAATGTTTTATTTGTCTCCAGGATAGCAGATTCCTTAACTTAGTATACTTCGTAGCCCCCAGTTGAGATTTTAAGTTCATCGATGATTTTCTTTCTGATACCGCTCATTATATTCGTCTTTCTTCAGCCCACTCCCAGTCCGTAGTGTATACTCATTACCCTATTTACTCCATTCAGCAGGTCCTGCACTTCTACCTCGGTCTGTCATCAGCTTCTCTCATCGTTGACAACCTTTAATCCTGAATTAAAATTCCACTGCTAAATCTTTCATTTACTTAGGTCATTGCTTCCTCAACATATAGACTGAACAGTAATAGCATAACTTACGGACGACCCTTTATAATCTGTCAACATCATTTTGGTCGACCATTCTTATATTTCCTTCCAGTTTTTTGTACACATTGCGTATTACCTGCCTCTGTCTATAGCTGACACCTATTTTCCTGTGAGTTTCAAATACCTTGCATCACACTGAAGCTGTCGAAAGATTTCCCTCCATAGATAAATCCTATGAACGTGCCGCGCTTATTAAAACCAGTTTCTCTTTTATTTTCATCCCATTGGTGTTTTTATGTTACTCTGACTGGATTACGAAGGACAGGAAACACATACTCAGCCCACAGTGCGAATGTGAACCATTATTTCGAGAAGAATGACTCGTTATGCTGTGTGGAGTCTGTGAGCACAGATAACACCTGCAGTTAGCATCCCCAGAAACAGCTCTGAGGGGTCGTATCGGAGCGGTGTTGGTCCACTGCGGCGCTCTGGGAAGCTTCATTTATTAACCAGGCGTGTAGCGCGGGGAGTTGCTTACTCCATTATGGACGCACTGTGTGAGGATCAAAAGTTGGCACCATTACCTATTCCTCCACCACACGGAGCACAAGACTAGCTTTCGTCGCGGGAGAGACTAACTCGTTGGGCACTGTTTATTCTGGTCTTCCAGCAATGAAAAACTAAACCAAAAACAAAAGCGCTGAAGGTAAAACGTCAGCATATGTTACATGTTTGCGAACGGATGTTGTAACAAATGGTATCGTTTAAGATGGAGATGGATACTATCGTGTACTACAAGACAAGTTAGTTAAGATCTGTTATCAAGAGGTCGATATGACGTAGATGCGCAAAAGGCTCTGTTAAGACGCGGCGCTTGATAATTTGGAAGAAACTAAACTGAAATCAGTACATCTTCCTAGAATTCAATCTTGAACGCAGAGTGAATCGTGTGTTGTTTCCCAACTTTCCAGCAGAATAAAACTATGTGCTGGACCGGGACACGAACGCGGAAACTTGCCTTTGGCGTGACATTCTCTTACAAAACATGAACATTACGATTAGAAACTATGTAATACATGAATTGGACAATTTGTGAACCTTGGAAACAAAATAACGCAACACGGACAAGGTTAAGACGGAATAAAAAGGGTACTAGCACAGACATAGATATTATACAGAGATAAGGAGAATGAAAGCATCACACATAGCCCATAATTTCAGAAAGATTGGTTGGTTGATCTGGGTGAGGGGACCAAACAGCGAGGTCATTGGTCGTATCAGATTAGGAAAGGTTGGAGAAGGAAGCCGCCCGTGCCCTTTCAAAGGACCCATCCCGGCATTTGCCTGAAGCGATTTAGGGAAATCACGGAAAATCTAAATCTTGATGGCCGGTTGCGGGTTTGAACCGTCGTCGTCCCGAATGCGAGTCCAGTGTGCTAACCACTGCGCCATCTCGCTCGGTTTTGGGAAAGGTATTTCTGAAAATAAACGTCTATCGGGCACCATATCACGGAAGAAAAGAGAATCTGAAGATCAAAATCACGATTAAAATTAAGATGACCAAATAGGTAAGGAACGGAGAGCTCTTCACAGAATCATTGGGCAATGAAATGTAACTAGCTGAAGAGACAAGACAATAACGCAAAAGGGAATAACTTCCACGATAACACTTAGAGCCATACAGAGGAAAAAAATATACGGGTAAACGTTAAAACACAGAAAAAATAGTAACAGCGCTGAGAGTAAGTGCTGCTCTGAAATGGAGAGAGTAGCGTAGTACACGAAATAGTAGTGGCCTGCATCAGACCAGTCAAATGACCTACCATGATTAACTTACCTATTCGTTTCCCCACTTAAAAGTACCAGTGTGCCTCCGATGCTCAACTCTTTCCATGTTGATCAGCTTTTCCAGTACGATATTATACAGATGCAGTTTTCATTTCAAAATTTTTAGACAGAAAATGTTTCAAATAAGCTTCGTTCCGCATTTACTAACAGCAACCCATATTAAAAAAATTAAACTGCAAAAAATTACAAATCATTTTTGGCAGCATGAGCTCTACTCGCCTCATTCCGTACTCAAATTCAATCCGCGTTTTCAAAGAAATTTAAGAGAAAAAATTTTCTTCGCTAAAATATGCTTAGGTAATGCCAGATTAGAAGATTATGTCCAGAATCATCAGGCCAAAAGCCATTTACAACAAAATATGAACTTCTCCAATCTTCTACGTTGTACTTACGGCTTTGTTTTCATGAGTGGTATTAATACTTATGTGCACATATAAGATATCAGTTTTCCGTATCATCAAGAACCTTTGTATGTAAGCTTTAAATTAGTTATTATTGACTAAAATTGTGGTTTAATATCACTAAATATATTTATTCCACTCTAGTACTCAACATGTTTCGTTTTATATGCGAGGGCATTCAAGTAACGCAACACATGGTCTTTTTCAGAGAGAAGATTAGTTTTATTCAGGATTCCAATACACCGCATTATTTCCCTACCCCTTTAGCTACAAAACCATATTTTCCAACATCATCTCCATTCAGTACGACGCCATTACGCTACCTTACTGAGAGGGTCTCTAAGCCCGCATGGTACCTGTTGTGTATGAGGTGGAACTATGGGCCTCATGGAAAAAGGGTGACCCGCCAAGGTCCCGCAATTTGACTCTTATAGTCTGATCACGAGGTGAGGCCATTAATTGCAAGCGTTGGTCACGTAGGCTGACGTGAGGCTCAATGAACTATACTTGACTGGATGTATCTGGAACATCTTAGGAGATTAGAAAGTTAGTAGACAGGAATAGAATTAAATACTTAGCTTTAAATCAGCATCAGCGGTGAACGTCGATCTTGACTTTGTACAATAATATTTACAAGTGCAGTTATTGACTGAAGTGCGAATACTTCTTTACACTTCTGATTGCTTCACACGTATAGATCAATTGTCAATGCATAGACTCAATTAGCTGAAGGCTATGCTAACTAGCGTCTCTGCAAATGAGATCTCTGAAGCTAAAACAAGTGAACCAGTCCTACTAAACTCCGCTGTAGAACTGGCCAGTGTGCTAGCTTGTCTCATTTAGGACCATCCGAGTGGCTGCGCTCGGCGCGCTAGCGTAGACAGTGGCTACTCGCGGGTCCGATGTGTACTGACGGACCGCGGCCGATTTGAAGTCTACAACCTAGCAAGTGTGGTGCCTTGCGGTGACACCACAGTACCAGTCCACTGGTCGACTTCGGAGGCAACGTCTCGCAGCATCTATAACCTCCCCATAACCCATGTACTGCTTCCTGCGGAGTGCATCCTTCATTGGGCCAAACGGATGGAAGTCGGAAGGAGCGAGATCCGATTGTAGGGTAGATGAGGAAGAACAGTCGAATGAAGTTTTGTGAGCTCTTCTCGGGTGCGCAGACTTATCTGACGCCTTACATTATCTTGGAGAAGTCCGTTTGCATTTTTGTGGCGACGTACAAGCGAAAGTCGTTTCTTCAATTTCGTGAGGGTAGCACAGTACACTTCCAAGTTGATCGTTGGATCATGAGGGAGGACATCAAAGAAGATAACCCCTTCAGAGTCCTAGAAGACCATCGCAACGCCTTTACCGGCTGAGGGTGTGGCTTTTGAACTTTTTCTTCGGAGGGGCGGTAGTGTGGCGTAACTCCGTCGATTGCCGTTTCGTTTCTGGTTCGAACTGATGTACCCTTGTTTCATTGCCTGTGGCGATGTTAGGCAAAAAAAAAATTGTCACTATCAGCCTCATAACGGGGAAGCAGTACCCTACAGATGGTGCTTCATTGCTACATACGAACTTCTTTCAGACGTCGAAGAACATAGCGGACACACATCTTTGGGTACCGCAAATAGTCCACTTTGGCAGCGAGGTGATACATTGTGATCCGTCGATCACTTCCAATAAGAGTGTACGCACGTTCCAACATTGCAGGAGTCACAGCTGTGTGCGATCTGTCGGCACGCCGGAGATGGAACAGGTTTGCGCGACCTTGTTGCGATGGTGTCAGACGCCGGGGTTTCGTTTACTACCAGTTCTCCATAAGCATACTGCAACAGCCTATCAGTATCTGCGATGCTCTGGTTTTCCGCTGAAAGAAGCTCAATGGCAGCTCTCTGCTTGGATCACACCTCCGTTACAGACGCCACTTTGAAGGCTGTGTATCCTGTGTACCTATCGTAACTTTATGAAACTTTAGGGACTGAAGCAGGAATTTCCCACGATGTCGCACAATTTTTCAACCGGAGGTGCTAGATAAGAAATGTGATGCATTGCTTATTGAACACTTCTCATGTATAGTACGCAAACCACAATACTGTGCATGGCTCAGTATTCTTCTACATCTACAACTAAATCTGCGTCTACATCTACATCTACAACCATACCGCGGATACTAGCATATTGTGTGTGACGGAGTTTTCTTTGTGTACCACTGCCACTTTTCATGTTCAGTCGCTAGTGGTTTGCGGGAAAAACTATTGCTGGTAAGCCTCTGTTTAGGCTCGAATCTTTCTAACTGTATCTTCAAGATCTTTTCACGAGATATAGGGCTACAAAGGAGGAAGCAATACAGTTGTTGACTCTTCTAGGAAAGTACACTCTTGGAACCCTAACAGTAAGGAATACCGTGAAGCAGAACGCCTCTGTTGTAGCGGCTGACACCAGACTTAGATGTGACGCTTTCCCACGTACTAAATCAACCTGTAACGGATTGTGCTGTTCTTCTTTGAATGTTCTCTATTTCCTTTGGTACGCATCCCGGGCTGCAGAGCAATATTCAAGTACTCGTCTTACGAGGGTTTTGTAAGCTACTTCCTTTGTTAATGGACTACATTTCCAGAAGATTCTTAGTGTGAATCTTAGTCTGCCTCCTGCCGCACCCGCGATTGACTTTATTTGATCGTTCCACTTGAAATGTCTCAGTACGCATATTCGTAGATGTTCCATGGAATTAACTGTGAAGATTGACTGATCTGCAATCTTGTAAGCATGAAGTAATGGGTCTTTTTGTGTATACGTAAGCAATACGTTACTTCTGTTCGTGTTGAGGGTCAAATGCCACTTTCTGCCTTATGCGCCGATCCTCTGCAAATCTTCCTACATTTCGTAACAAGTTCCAGATGTTGTGGCATCTGTGAATGAAACAGCACCGTGAGCGAAAGGTCTTATTGAACTTCTACTTTATCTGCCAGGGCATGCATAAAGAGTGTCACATGCTTTAAGAGGTGGAATTACTCATCGAAACAAGAAAAATAAGTCCAATAAACATGGACAAAGAAATGCATACTTTTTGAGATAAATCCAAAAATCGTGGGTCTTGAAACGCACATTTTTTGCGATAAACACGTGTTTACTGGATGTGTTAAACGTAGCATTAATTCATTGACAGCCATGCACTCCTCTGCCCTCTGGCGTAAGGATTGACGAACCCTTTGAAGCATACCCACATTGAAGATGCTACCCTGGAGTTTCCGCACATCATTGATCGGCGAGGCGTAGATCAATCCCTTCAAGTGTCCCCATAATCAAAAGTCTAGGGGACTGAGGACTGTGGAACGAGCAGGTCAAAGCGTCCTTAACTGCCGTTACTCGTACTTTAGGTACTTGGGCAATGCACAGTTCTGTTTAAAAAGAATAGCTCAATGCAGACGTAGTGTCGAGCCACGCAAGTCTTCTTTCATGCTTCACAGCTAAATCGTTGCAAATAATAACACGTAGCTGTCCTGTTGCAGTCAAGTTCTCAATGCATTGGCGAGAATTACGAGTTAATAAAATAAATAAAAACACAGATAAAAGTCAAATGAATGATTTAATAAGAAGGGATCTAAACTAATGTTGTAAATGATGTAGACGACATAGAACTATGTCGAATAACGTTCATTTCAGAAAGAAGGTCTCAAATAAAAATGAAGTGGTTCTACGATATTGAGTTAAAACGCAGGCAGGAAATACCTTTATCATATGCTGTAAAGTTACATTAAGAGAGTTAAGAGATTGCTACAGAAATCTCCAGACGAAATTTTAATCAAAGATGCGTAAACCTAAGTCCATATCGTAATCACAATATACAAAATATTCACCAGCACAAAAAGGTCAGAGTTCAACATGTTGATTTACAAATTATCACACGCGATACAAAGAACAGTAACACATACTTTGTCTATCCTCAATCCCCTAATACAAGCTCCAGTCACATTGAGGCCTCTGGAAAACAAAATCTCTTCAGAAGTTGAAGCACGGTAGCGGCATTTCACCACTCAGAATCAAACACCTCCACAGTCGAATACCACTCGTTACCACAGGCAGGTCTGCTCCTTTCCAGAACTCACGTAGAAGTGCCTAGAATGGCTCTCTTGAACTCTTCACTCGAAAAAGTCACAATCACCACTTGAATCCTGTAGTGTGCCCCTGCTGTCTTCTTTTCCATTGACTGAACGCCATCCCTATCAGAAACACATCGTTCTTAATGCCAACAGAGATCATTTCACTCAACTTTACATTTTCCTCGACTACGCTACCATATTACAACAATATTTAAAGAAAGAAATTTTATAAACATTTGCGCACGCTCAGACCATTCACAATAAGTATAAATGAAGGACTTTCCATAAAAATAAGCTTCTATTCTTGCGCAAGTGCGCTCACGATAAATGACAAAAATTGTCGTTAGATAATTTTTTAAACGAAAGTAATTTTTGGCACTCTTTTACTAACGTGGTTCCAACTAAAACATGCAGTTGACCATTGCTTAAATTACCATGAAGTTGTAGTATCAATTGTAATTAATATTTTAATAAAATTATTGGCAAAATAGTAAACTCATCAATATATAAATACCCAAGTGAGACACAATATGTGAGACTCATGCTGTGTTCATTTACTGTGTAATTTTGAAGGATGCGATGTTCTGACAAACATTATCATGATGAACATAATAAATCAAGAAATAGATAAAGACACGTAGCTTTCAGAGATGATAGCCATAGTGCAATGCTGTCATCTGAGAAGACGTATGTTGAAATCACTTGAAGTTTTGCAAAGCTATTAATTCAGAGGTTCATTGTGAAAATTTTTACTCCCTGTAACATATCAACTTCCGTTGTTCTGAAGATGTTGAAATATTGTTGTGTCACTGAATGTTTCTCAGTTCTCTGAGATCACTGATGATTCAGATATGCTTAATACTTGATTCTGATTTCACTTTAGTGTGAATTATTATACGTTCCTGAAGAGCTGTAAGACGCAGTCGACCGGCTTGTCTGACACTACCCCACTTCTTGGAGCATTTTCTGCACGAAGGGGATGCGAACAACAGCCGTCCAAATTCCCAGCTTTGTGATTTACGCTTCCGGTGACGTGTTCGTTGCTTCTGCACCAGAGCTCGCTCGGAGCGGCCACATTACGTCTTCGTCCCGCCGACTCGCACCCAGCCAAGCAAGTAGATACGGCTCTCCTCAGTACCAGTTCTAGATGGACGAATAACTCGCCTAAATACTCTTAACGTTACAAGAACGACATGATAAGTTTTGTTTGCTGGAAATTGTTCAGTCCAACAACGAAGTTGGTCTGATATTCCGACCAAAAACGATTTCATTTCGCATTCCATTGGTGTATTGAACGAGGGAAAAAGTAGTTTGTGTCTCTCTATGCACCCTAATATCTCTTATTGACAAGAGACGTACTCGGTGTGTACAATGGTGACAGTATAATGGTCACACAGCCTCTCTGGAGTACAGCCTCTCAAAATTTATCCAACATGGTTTCTGGAAAACTGCGTTGTCTTTCTTCCATGGATTCCCATTTTATTTCGTATGGAATATACCGGCTACTTGCAATTCCAGCAGCGGATCTTTGACTTAGTTCCATGTCCTTTGACTTGGCTTCTTGAGGAGGACACCAAACGCCGGAAGAAGACTCCAGAATTATTGCTTGCACTTGTGTCTTATTTGCCACTTCTTTTAAAAATACACTGTACTTCCTCAGAGGTCCTCCAGAAAATCTGAATTCGCCTTTCCTAACACTTAGTATATTTCATATCACTTTCCGTATTACCCTATACTTTCGTACCATGTGACATGTGCTAGATATTTATCTACTACTCTTGTAATCGGATACTATCACACTCTTCGACTAAGAAGCACGTAAGGACACAAGAGTAGTAGGTGTTACATTTCATTTATCTACTTTTAAAAATAGCTGCCATTCAATATACCGAATATAAATTTTGTCCTTGCGATATATTGTTTTCTTGTATGTGGTTTTGAAGAATACATCAGTAAACGGAAGAAGATGGTCAGAAACGTAACGGAACCATGTCACCCTATGCAGATGGTCCACACACTTGACGCTAACTGATTGGTTCTCTCTGTTCTTAGCAATGACTGATAATTTCTTTAACTCAACAAATAGCCCCTTTAATTTTAAGGTCAGCTTCTCTCACACACAGGAGATGATATGCAAGTTCTCGAAGCGTTACTTGTAGTTTTCTTTACTACTCTATGAGAATGACTGTTCACGTGTTGGCAAAATAGAAGGAAGAGTTTATATTTCAACCTTCCTCGAAAGTTGACACTGTCAGGCTTCTCCGTAACTGATTCGGATCATTGCCTCTCGTGGGCAAAGATTTCTTATACGTGCCCTCCAAGCAAGTTTTATGCACTTACTCTCACCCTGAAAACGATCCATTTTCGAAACTTCCTGCTGTCCTTGCTGATAAAGGCTCTGACACTGTAATTTAACCTACGAACTGGAGCTTTATCAGAGATATTCATCTGGCCACGTACTCAGAATGAGAGTGGATATTTAATTCTAGATTGAATCCTATATCCGGTGAGGTAATAGCGTCAATGAAGACCTTACGGAGACAATAGCATCGCACCTTCATCAAATCCTCGTTCTCGCCGGGATTGCTCTGCATTAAGCACTTTGTCCATCCTCTTCGGCCGCAGCACGTGCGAACTTTCACCTAACAAGATATGTTCGGAGAAGGTGGAGTGGACCAAGTTTGCAAAGTGGCCGTAATGGCGGAATCCCCTTCGTAATTACATTCAGGAGTGGAGAAGCACGGAGGCGGTAGCTCAAGAGTCCACAAAACGAAAACGTGCTCCAGAGACCAAGAGCAGATATCGTGAAAGACATGGGCAGGCTTTTTTGTGCTTAAAAAAGGAAACTTCATTGGTCTTGTAAAACAATAGTTGTAACAATGTGAACGTCATGACAGAACTAATTATAATCGGCTCAGACGTTGTTTCCTTCGTCAAACCTTCATTATATGGCGGTTATACACATGTGCCAGCAACAGATCCATAAACATTGTATGTCATGAGACATCCCACAAATGAGAAAGAGAAAAAAATTTGTTGAGAACCGTAAGTTGCTATTAAAATGCAGACTGTCGTGTTACCAAAATGTCGTAGTACAGAGAGCTATTGTTGTATGAACACGAATCTAATTTTGTTATTGAAGAATAACTCATTAAATTTTTTCCTCATTTGAAAAAAAAAATTCTCATAGAAATGCTCAAGGTATGGCCTCTTTGTCGCTTTATTCATATGAGTCAGCTGCGATTTTAAGTAAGGTGGAGTCTGAATTTCCAGAATATTGGTCGATAGGAGGAGAACAAATGACCTGATCTTTAGCCTTAGTCCCATATGATTAAATCTGGGGAACATGGTAGCCTGAGTAAAAGCATTTGGTCACCGTCCATCTGCGTCCTACTCAACATTGAGGTAGTTTATGGTTTAAGATCACTCTGAACTTCCCAGAGATATCCACTGTTTCTCCCCTTACAGAAACACACATGTTCACAAAGTTAGTGTACCATCCGAGAACAGAAATGTTCTAGAGAGGCTGCTTCTCATATTTTCTTTGGGAATGGGGCTAACTCGGGTTATGGAAAGATGTTAATGTTGTTTAAGGGTACAGAATTAACTCCATTTTGTAAACACTGATATAAATGCCATCTGATGGTAGATGAGATAACGAAAATCGATGCAAGACGAAAGCTGAAAGTTTATTTGTATATCGCCAGAACGATAAAACAATTTGTTTTCTATTGCCTCTAAAAAAGGCCACGAAAACCAGACGATAATTAAGAAGACTCCTGTATAGTTATGTATTATGCGAATTGTTTCATTCAGAGTTCGTGAGCTGCCATAC
Organism: Schistocerca serialis cubense; assembly: GCF_023864345.2. NCBI lineage: Eukaryota > Metazoa > Arthropoda > Insecta > Orthoptera > Acrididae > Schistocerca > Schistocerca serialis. Next base: position 1,020,949,862 of record NC_064639.1, read on the forward strand.
ATCTTAATCCGCCGGCATAAGTTAACACTTGTGTCGTAATGACGTAATAGAGGTTCTTACTAAGGAACAAAGATGAAGTAGCAGATGTACTTACTTAAATATACGTGGTGGGGTCAAACTGCAAGCGTTTACTTAATTTGAACCAGTCTAGTTCTCAACGGAGCTTCATTTATCATTGTAAGTAGGCTGTTTAGGTTTTTTATATTAGTAACGCCACGTAGCGCTCTGTATAAAATCACTGGCTGTGCTGTGTGCAGTCCGTGGCTGGTTGGCATTGTTGTAATACTCGCCATTGTAGTGCTGGGCAGCTGGATGTTAACAGCGCTTAGCGTTGCGCTGTTGGAGGTGAGCCGCCAGCACTGGTGGATGTGGGGAAGTGAGATGGCGGATTTGTGAGAATGGATAATCTGGAGCTGTGTCCATCAGAAACAGTACATTTGTAAGTATGGATTTCATGAACTGCTACATATATTATGACTATTAAGGCAAATACATTGTTTGTTCTCTATTAAAATCTTTCATTTGCTAACTATGCCTATTAGTAGTTAGTGCCTTCCGTAGTTTGAATCTTTTATTTAGCTGGCAGTAGTGGCGCTCGCTGTCTTGCAGTAGTTTGAGTAACGAAGATTTTTGTGAGGTAAGTGATTTGTGAAACGTATAGGTTAATTTAGCCAGGGCCATTCTCTTGTAGGGATTATTGAAAGTCTGATTCCTTTGCGCTAAAAATAATGTGTGTCAGTTTAGTGTTGATCAGAATAAGTTAAGAGAGTAATGTCTGAGTACGTTCGGTTTTGCTCAGCTGTTTGAAAATCAAATAATGTAAGAGGTTTATCAGCACAGTATTCATTAATTTTTCCAAGGGGACGTTTCCTCATATCCTCATCAACAACCGAATATGTAAAATTCGGCATACATATTAAGGTTTCAAATTGCGTAGGCAGACTGCAGATACCACCTGGTTAAGAACTTTTGGGTATCCCACAGTAGGTGCTCCAAATCATTAGCTTGGCTTTTTCGGCTTGATTGTTCCAATGCAAAGCAACGTGGCCCTCAGAGTTTAATACGAAAACTAGTATCTTTCATCTAAGCGTTTTCCTCTAAGATGCTAGTCTCAGACGTTTCCGAAAGAACATTTGTGAACCTAGGAACTTTAGAGTGGTATACTTCAATATCATTACATCTTGAGCATTTCTGAAAGACAAGTTGGGATGCATAAACTGTTGTCTGTCGTACGTCACCTGCTGTTAACGACGCATGGCAACTCCAGATCCCAACCCACACTCAAGTAATCTGTTCCCGAAGATTAGCCTCTAACCTCTTCCAGGATTCTAGATCGCGGCATCCGTCGAAGGAAGGTAAAGAAATGGAAAAATTATAATTAATTAACAGCAAAGATCCTAACAAGGGGTCATGATGTTAATAAGAAATCCACTAACAGCTGGTAAAACTGTTGTTTATTAAAACACAAACGATTTCGCGGCCTTCAGCTTCGTGGTCGGGTGCAACCTACATGGTAAAAAGCGCAGTACAGCGTCACCACATTCTATGGATAGTAAAATTAACAAAGGAATGTTTAAAATATACACGCGACGTTAAAAGATCATAGTCATATTCATCGCTCCTTGTCAAAGTTTATTATTCAGAGAATATCGTCAATACTACGGTGAGAGTAATGTAAAGAAAACAGGCTCCATTCTTTAAAATATGCCTGCGTCTAAAAAGAAAAAAGAAAAATTTTATAGTGAGCGGACGCTAGAAGTTTATCAAAAGGGAGCGGATTGGCGATAAAAAATTGTCACTGTTAACATGATTAGTCGGGACACTATGCGGATCACTTTTTGTAAAGTGTCAGATCGCACTGTCTTACCAGTGTGAACACCAGGGCAGCTCGATTGCAGAGCAAAGCCAAAGTGGCCCCAACGAACGACAAAGAGACTAGCTGGCTGACAGAACGGAAACTATCAGTGTGACGCCATGTATTCACGACTAGGAGCGTTGGGTCGTTACTGTACAAACGAGAATAATACAGAATTTTATTATATACAAAAATCTAAACAGACAAACAATCAAAATTTGCCTAAATGCTAGTGTCCTTTAATTCGTATTGGTTATTCAACGTGAAATGTGCGTTTTCATTTTTAAATCTAAATTTCTGCTTCCTCTATAATTCAAAATATACTTCATACAAATACTTCTTAAAAAGCATAAAAGCGAAGTCTTTTCGCAGCATCGCAAAAGGAACACCCAGCTTCTCGTAGTCCTATTACAGAACCTCGTCCTAACTCAATGACGTTCTCATAATGGTTTCTCTGTCGCCTTGAAGGCATTCTTTCTAGTCTCAACGGTAACTGACGCTCACGACCGTTGTAGCGTGTATTTAAAGGAAACCTGATTCGCATCTTCATAGTGGCGCTACCAACGGCACACTTAGGCGGCTGGCACATATTCTGAATACAAATATTTTTTTCAGATGCAGAAACACACCTACAAACATTCATTTATGTCGCACAACTCCGTCTCTGTGTCGCGATTTTTTCCGTCAGTGTGGTTAGAGCTCGTCTGGGCGTTTTGCAGAATCTTGCACCAAATGTGTTTCTGCCGATTCCTTAAACTGAATCCTAGAAGTAGCCAGGACTTTCTTGGCAGATACATTACTTCAGGGGTCCTCACACGCACCACATTTCTTGCGCAATAATTTTATGTCAATACATTGCTCGAAAGTGTGATGCCAAGAACGGCAAAATATTACTGCGCAATATTAATGCAAACATATCGGCGTTTTACTATATCGAACTCATATGTATTGCGACTGAGATGCTTGCCTTGCAAAGCGTAAGCGAAAATTGTACAGAACAATAGAAAAAGTCTGTAAAGACTCCAGTAAACGATTCGGTGGATCAGGTGCTCATTCACTGAAACAATGAACACAACAATTACTTACAAAGTAAACAAGTGAGCTGCGTAATTTGTGGTGTATATATATGCTGTTTTCTCTATATTTCCCTTCTGTAGCAACTGCTGCGGACAAATAAATCAGTGATTTACTGATTGAAAGCTTAAATGATGTCATGACCGTGGTGTCACAACTTTTGCAAGAGAGAAAAAAGGAAAAGTGTGTTGTGGCGTAACAAGCTTGCTACGCCACACTGAGAAGGGAGCCGAAAGGCACGCGTACACACACGCCGACTGGCGTCAAGTCTGGAACAGAATACGTTATGACTGCTATAAAGAAAATACGTAGCTTTGGAATATACTTAACTTTATTCTTTGTTGGTTTACAACGTTCTTCTTGAGACATTTATACGATAACTCTCAAACTAGGTAAGGCTAATGGCGCCTTGCTAGGTCGTAGCCATTGACTTAGCAGAAGGCTATTCTAACTGTCTCTCGGCAAATGAGAGGAAGGCTTCGTCCGTATTGTCGCTAGCAATGTCGTCCGTACAACTGGGGCGAGTGCTATTCCGTATCTCGAGACCTGCCTTGTGGTGGCGCTCGGTCTGCGATCACACAGTGGCGACACGCGGGTCCGACATGTACTAAATGGACCGCGGCCGATTTAAGCTACCACCTAGCAAGTGTGGTGTCTGGCGGTGACACCCCAAAGAGTATGCTGGCTAAACAGCTGGCCTGGTCTTTGCCGCTTCTGAAAACTACTACAAATGAAAAAAAATCTGATTGCTGTCATGACACCTGATCTTCAGCTTCCTCTGCTGTCGTGGATTCCGAGGTATCTGTCGCTTCGTACTCTGTCAAGAGTTACATTTCTGAGAATATTGCCTGGCGCTTTAATATACGTTCCCCAGCACACCCCCTGATTTTCTGTCTTTTATTTCTTTCACTTCTTTGCAGAAATTCCTTCGTAGCAAACAGAATTTCTTTCGATATCGGCCCTTTTATGGCGAAATGCTTCAATATACATTGGCCAACATATTGAGTGAGCGACAATATTTTTAATGCTGTGTAGTCTATTTTAGTATACAGCCTAAACCACTAATACCCCTCTCAGGTGGTCCACATTATTGCGCAATAAATATTGTACCGGGACGGGTCGCATCTTTCGACTGCCAAAGGCAGTATCACAATAATGCAAGCGCCTGGGCATTACGGGTGGAGCAGTACTCAAAGAGGGCGCAAAGCTCGAAAAAGGGCGCTCATTCAACGGTCTCGTGTGCGCACGTGCCTCAGCGCCAATTTTCGGTATAGACATAGAGTCGTGAACAAGCAACCTCCAGTGTGAAACACTTACCAGATGATGGCTGAATTGTTGTCAGTTGAAGTATCGTGGTAAGATGTCTTTGTCATTCGGTTGCGATCCCGAAACTTCATGGAACGTCTGTAAAGCTGAAACTTCAAGAGTAAAAGCGGTGACTGAATCTATAAACGTTGTTTACCTAAACTCCTTAATACAGACCTTACGCAAACCTAATTGGCCATATGTGAAATGGCAATATAATCAAGCTGCAATAAAGTCAAAACAGGCCCTTAGTACTACTCTCACGGTCACAGTGTTTAACCTTCCATTGTACACCAGAAAGAGAGTTCTTCGCCCTGCAGTCGAATGATATATTAATCCTCTTAGGTAAATTTTGCCTGATAATTACATTTTTATGAAGAATCGGAATGTTGGGGGATCGTATCTGAGTCTTATGTCGCTACCGGACTTCACGTTAATTTTTGTGTTTTTCTGTCTCTCTTAACATAAAGAGTTAAAACGAAAAGTGAGCTAGACAAATTTTTGATCGCTGTTTCGCCGGCCGCGGTGGTTTCGCGGTTCTAGGCGCGCAGTCCGGAACCGTGCGACTGCTACGGTCGCAGGTTCGAATCCTGCCTCGGGCATGGATGTGTGTGATGTCCTTAGGTTAGTTAGGTTTAAGTAGTTGTAAGTTCTAGGGGACTGATAACCACAGCAGTTGAGTCCCATAGTGCTCAGAGCCATTTGAACCATTTTTTTTTATCGCTTTTTCGAATGGGAACATGTCGTTTCACATGATTAGAAGTTTTTTAAACCAGAAATAAATCGACGTTTACCATCGAGAATGACCATTATGTGAAATACATGGTGAATATCTAAAAAACGACATTGCGGAATATCTGCAGAAAAGCTACTCTGGATAAAAATAGCTCTGCCTTCGAGAGAAAACCATAGCAGTAACTACTGTTATGCACATCACCTCCATCTTTCACGGCTGCGTTTCAGAAAGATCTGAATTTGTGAGAGCTTATTTTGTTTTCGTTTGCCAATAAGAATGCTAAATATTACAGCATTTCTCTAATACTGGCCATGCTCACGGGTCATACAACTACATGGGTACTATAAATGTTTCATTCGTTTGTGTAGTTCTGTATTTGCCAAAGTATTATATTTAGAAATGTGAAGAAAAGAACGATAATCTTACCGACTTTGCAATGAGGTCACCATTTGGCGCTGCCGCTGCGACTGCATTGCCTTCACACAATGGAGACCATACAAGTAAAGAGATTATGAGTGTTGGAATGTGCGAGATGTTTATCTGTTACAACAATGCAACGTGCATTTAGAAGAAATTATGGAAAAGAACCAAAATGTAAAGTGCGCACTGTGCACTGATGTCGACAATTTGGGGGAAATGGTTTGTTCTGTAAACAGAGAAGTATTGGGTGACCAAGTGTGCCAGATGCAACCGTCTGGAGGTCGAGGGAACATTTTGTACACAGTCCAAAAAATCTGCAGTACGCACAATCCACGAACTTGGAATATCGGAGCCAACTGTGTGGAAGGTTTAGCGACTGCGGTTACATTTAAAACCATAGTGTCTGCGCGTCGTGTAACCTTAAGAACGTAAGATTACGGCTGGCGTCTTTAATTTTGCATCAAAAGCAGGAAGCATTTGAGGATGGACTTTTACGATATTCAGTGACGAAGCAACCTTCCATTTATCTCGAACAGCTAATATCACCACAATGTGAGAGTATGGGGCACCGAAAATCCTTATAAAATTGCGGCACATGAACGAGATTCGCAGAAGGATAAAATTTTTGTGCAGTGTCACAGACGGAGCTCTGTGGGCCGTTCTCGTTCTGTAAGTAAACTAAGACGGTTCCCTCTCACCTTCACACGTTGAAGTTGTGGTTTCTTCCACACCTGATTCCTGATTCCGAGAATATCATCTTCCGACGAGACAGAGGACTCCCTTATTGGATCAGGGATGTTCGTCGCTACCTCAACGACGAACTTCTGCAACTTTGTATTGGATCGAGTGGTGAAGATTGTGTGGCTCTGTTCCCATGGGGCCCCTACAGGTCACCTGACCCATGTGGTGTTTTTTTCTTTTTAGAAAAACTTATATTTTGATTAATTTATCATCCTGTTGTGGGGATTCAGAAATATGTTGTGAGTTTTTCACCACATCTTGGCGGGAAGAGAAAAGACTTTTCAAAAACTTAAGTACTGTATGTGATAGTTAATGTTGTTGTTGTTGTGGTCTTCAGTCCTGAGACTGGTTTGATGCAGCTCTCCATGCTACTCTATCCTGTGCAAGCTTTTTCATCTCCCAGTACCTACTGCAACCTACATCCTTCTGAATCTGCTTAGTGTATTCATCTCTTGATCTCCCTCTACGATTTTTACCCTCCACGCTGCCCTCCAATGCTAAATTGGTGATCCCTTGATGCCTCAGAACATGTCCTACCAACCGATCCCTTCTTCTGGTCAAGTTGCGCCACAAACTTCTCTTCTCCCCAATCCTATTCAATACTTCCTCATTAGTTATGTGATCTACCCATCTAATCTTCAGCATTCTTCTGTAGCACCACATTTCGAAAGCTTCTATTCTCTTCTTGTCCAAACTATTTATCGTCCATGTTTCACTTCCATACATGGCTACACTCCATACAAATACTTTCAGAAATGACTTCCTGACACTTAAATCAATACTGGATGTTAACAAATTTCTCTTCTTCAGAAACGCTTTCCTTGCCATTGCCAGCCTACATTTTATATCCTCTCTACCTCGACCATCATCAGTTATTTTGCTCCCCAAATAGCAAAACTCCTTTACTACTTTAAGTACCTTATTTCCTAATCTAATTCCCTCAGCATCACCCGATTTAATTAGACTACATTCCATTATCCTTGTTTTGCTTTTGTTGATGTTCATCTTATATCCTCCTTTCAAGACACTGTCCATTCCATTCAACTGCTCTTCCAAGTCCTTTGCTGTCTCTGACAGAATTACAATGTCATCGGCGAACCTCAAAGTTTTTATTTCTTCTCCATGAATTTTAATACCTACTCCGAATTTTTCTTTTGTCTCCTTTACTGCTTGCTCAATATACAGATTGAACAACATCGAGGAGAGGCTACAACCCTGTCTTACTCCCTTCCCAACCACTGCTTCCCTTTCATGTCCCTCGACTCTTATAACTGCCATCTGGTTTCTGTACAAATTGTAAATAGCCTTTCGCTCCCTGTATTTTACCCCTGCCACCTTTAGAATTTGAAAGAGAGTATTCCAGTCAACATTGTCAAAAGCTTTCTCTAAGTCTACAAATGCTAGAAACGTAGGTTTGCCTTTCCTTAATCTTTCTTCTAAGATAAGTCGTAAGGTCAGTATCGCCTCACGTGTTCCAGTGTTTCTACGGAATCCAAACTGATCTTCCCCGAGGTTGGCTTCTACTAGTTTTTCCATTCGTCTGTAAAGAATTCGTGTTAGTACTTTGCAGCTGTGACTTAGTAAGCTGATAGTTCGGTAATTTTCACATCTGTCAACACCTGCTTTCTTTGGGATTGGAACTATTATATTCTTCTTGAAGTCTGAGGGTATTTCGCTTGTCTCATACATCTTCCTTACCAGATGGTAGAGTTTTGTCAGGACTGGCTCTCCCACGGCCATCAGTAGTTCCAATGGAATATTGTCTACTCCGGGGGCTTTGTTTCGACTCAGGTCTTTCAGTGCTCTGTCAAACTCTTCACGCAGTATCATATCTTCCATTTCATCTTCATCTACATCCTCTTCCATTTCCATAATAGTGTCCTCAAGTACATCGCCCTTGTATAGACCCTCTATTTACTCCTTCCACCTTTCTGCTTTCCCTTCTTTGCTTAGAACTGGGTTTCCATCTGAGCTCTTGATATTCATATAAGTCGTTCTCTTATCTCCAAAGGTCTCTTTAATTTTCCTGTAGGCGGTATCTATCTTACCCCTAGTGAGGTAGGTCTCTACATCCTTACATTTGTCCTCTAGCCATCCCTGCTTAGCCAATTTGCACTTCCTGTCGATCTCATTTTTGAGACGTTTGTATTCCTTTTTGCCTGTTTCACTTACTGCATTTTTATATTTTCTCCTTTCATCAATTAAATTCAATATTTCTTCTGTTACCCAAGGATTTCTACTAGCCCTCGTCTTTTTACCTACTTGATCCTCTGCTGCCTTCACTACTTTATCCCTCAAAGCTACCCATTCTTCATCTACTGTATTTATTTCCCCCATTCCTGTCAATTGCTCCCTTATGCTCTCCCTGAATCTCTGTACAACCTCTGGTTCTTTTAGTTTATCCAGGTCCCATCTCCTTAAATTCCCACCTTTTAGCAGTTTCTTCAGTTTTAATCTACAGGTCATAACCAATAGATTGTGGTCAGAGTCCACATCTGCCCCTGGAAATGTCTTACAATTTAAAACCTGGTTCCTAAATCTCTGTCTTACCATTATATAATCTATCTGATACCTTTTAGTATCTCCAGGGTTCTTCCATGTATACAACCTTCTTTCATGATTCTTAAACCAAGTGTTAGTTATTATTATGTTGTGCTCTGTGCAAAATTCTACCAGGCGGCTTCCTCTTTCATTTCTGTCCCCCAATCCATATTCACCTACTATGTTTCCTTCTCTCCCTTTTCCTACACTCGAATTCCAGTCACCCATGACTATTAAATTTTCGTCTCCCTTCACAATCTGAATAATTTCTTTTATTTCATCATACATTTCTTCAATTTCTTCGTCATCTGCAGAGCTAGTTGGCATATAAACTTGTACTACTGTAGTAGGTGTGGGCTTCGTATCTATCTTGGCCACAATAATGCTTTCACTATGCTGTTTGTAGTAGCTTACCCGCATTCCTATTTTCCTATTCATTATTAAACCTACTCCTGCATTACCCCTATTTGATTTTGTGTTTATAACCCTGTAGTCACCTGACCAGAAGTCTTGTTCCTCCTGCCACCGAACTTCACTAATTCCCACTATATCTAACTTCAACCTATATTTCCCTTTTTAAATTTTCTAACCTACCTGCCCGATTAAGGGATCTGACATTCCACGCTCCGATCCGTAGAACGCCAGTTTTCTTTCTCCAGATAACGACATCCTCTTGAGTATAGTGATAGTTAATATGTCACCTGAAATCGTTTGCAGAAGGCGTAGTGTTCTCAAGATTAAGAACAGAGTTCGCATTGTCACTTAATTTATTTGTGTCGTGATCAGGTTCGATTACGACCGGATATGAGACATAGCAACTACAAACAGAGGGATCTAAGTGCTCAGACAGAGCTGGAAGTTTTCTTTGCTATACTACACCACACATTAAAAAAAATTAGATTTAAGTCACACTCAAGGTAAATAGCAATGCGCCATCTGCCTTAACTACGACGTTTGCCGACCTGCAGTCGGTCCCTGGTAGCTGTATGAAAACTATAAAAACACCGTTATTTCTGATCCTATAAATAGGAGATGGATAGCACAGAAATACTTTAAGTAATAAGCAGGCACTACAGCATTTGAGAGCACAATAACCAATTTATTTACCTTAGTCAGTATTGCTAACAATAGGATCCGTGAATTTCAATTTTATATCTTGCTGGCTGTTTCTTTAAGTAAAGTCCTTTAGCAGTTCCGACATTTCATCTTAGCTGCACACATAAATTCTTACATAGGACTGCACAATAGTAATATTTTATAATAACTAATTAGTCATTGCGGACCACGCCATATACGCGTCCGCCGTCTTTAAAAAATATATCAGGACTATGGTAACAGAAGAGGATTACAATTCTTCAGCTGTCAAAAAATAAGAAACACAAAATACCTCTATCGATACAATTCATGAACAATTCGTATTCTGCGCCGTCGCTCGTAAGATATTCTTTTAAATACCAGGTGGTAGCTGCTCAGCGACGATCTAAGAAATTTTTACACAAATTGAATGGCTTTTATGAGCCTGCATGGTTAGATTATCGAATGTAAGTTTATTTGAGCCATCTACACAGATACTAATATTACACCTAACGCCTTTGCTGTTTCATTAAGGACTGTGTTTACGAACACGCTCTCCACAGAACTCTGGAACAGTTCAGATAACGCAGCAGTACTGCTGTCATGGTCATTGACAGAGTGTTGCCACATAAGGTTAGGTTTGGAACAAACTTTACAACCAATTGGACGATTGTCTTGTGACCAGACGGGCAATGACAGAGCAATGGAAAAGACCAACTTGGTGAATTTCCAGTTTTGTTCATGCATCACTCGTATTTCAACGTGTAATACTTGAGAAAACATAGAGCTTTTAAAACGAATGAATAATTTATTGTAGCCCCGTACAGTGACAGTTAATGTCGAAGACTTAGTGGGATTCCGATAAGGGCTTCTAGCATGACAGTCATGCATATTGAAGGTTACGAAGTGTTGTAATATTATAGATACGAGGCATTGTGAGAATGAAGATTTACAACAAAAGGCTAAGGGAATATAGCTGAGCGATGAGAGGACATCAATATTTCAGCATTCATAATTTTTAAAGTAAACATAACGCTTTAGCCAGCAGATGCAATTAACGAATAATATCTATCCATATGTTCCTATATTTAGTCTAATAATTGCTTCGAGCAAAAAATCACTAGTGAAGACCCAAAAGAGGCCTGTTGATACTACATAGTGATGACCTTAAAATCACTGACCTGTTCGTGCGACCTGGCAACAAGTATAGTGCTGTCGCAAGAGAAGCTTAATTATATAACACCATGTAACAAACCCACATTTGCTACGTTCTTATTTCCAGTGGTGATAATAAGCTCTGACGCAGTAATGCAAAACAGATCATACCCGACAGCAAGTGTTTCCATCGTAGTACGGAACACTGGAAATGGATTGTGGGCTCTCCATCAGAGCTGATGTGAATGTTCAGTGAAGCGACCTGAGCAGGAAATGGAGCTGTCCCACGTATGATATCGCACCCTGCTCCACGAGCGCTGTATATGGCATATACATCCAGAATCAGATGCAAGTATTTGTCTATGTGTGCCGCGGGAAATGAACTTTTTCCGATAACTTCTACTGGCCTTGTGTAGCTTTTATGAGTTTCGGGTGTATCCATCGACGAATTGATAAAGTTGGATGTTTGTTAAAATCTAAGTAAATACAAATCCATGTCAGAGTAATGGAATACGTTTGTTCTGTAACACTGCACTTCCATGAGGTGTCGATACTGATCGTTCGCGATATGTCACGTATTTTGTTGTAGCACGATATAATGTTTGTTGAACCTTAGCCGCTGCATTTCGCATTCGTCGGAGCTTGTGGCCAGATAATGATGATGAGAAACGACACTTCCCTCCTGCTTTCACCCATTCCAATTTGTTGAGACGCGATGAGACAACCCACTGAACTTTCATTATATCCTTGGTGATGTAAATTGATAAATTGCAAATTAAACGGTTTTTACTAAAACTTCATTTCCAATACTTGCCTCCTATGTGTGTGTGTGTGTGTGTGTGTGTGTGTGTGTGTTAGCTCTTTTCCGTTATGGTATTCGTGACCATAGTCTCAAATCTAGTGAAGAGATACAATGTAATGTCATGGCTCAATTCTTAGATAATGGAAAATTTCCGGCTAAGGTTACCGGAAAATTGCTGTGATGACTGCTTGTGTTAAGGAGACGACTGACACGAAACTGGGCGTTTAATTATGATCGATAGAAGACAGTGTCAATAAGAACTGTGCGACGTGAAATCCAGCAACAAACCATTCGTGGCAGAGCTCTTATTGTTGAACATTTTGTGTACCATTTGAATGCATAGGAGAGGCTTCAGTGCTGGAAAGAGTATAAGACTCAAAATGTAGACCAATAGAGACCTTAAGAGTGTAACACAGAAAGTCTTTACCTATTTACTGCTAGGGATAGATCATATTCAACATTACTCCCAGTGTGGACAATTTAGGGTGGCGCTACGTAGTTTTCAGTTGCTGCGGTAGGGAGTTGCGGTGAAACTGCAACACTGGGGATAACAGGAAATGTTGCCCCAAAAGAACAATAAACTAAATGTTAATCAACTTTTAATATTGTGGACGACAGCTGTAAATGAAGTTGTCTTAATTTTATTACGTCACAGAGCCCTCGTCGAAACTTTACATCGTACTGGCCACCTCGACCAATTGCTGACAATCGGAACATTATTACATACAGTGATTTCCTTACTTAAAATCACTGAAGTGGTTCAAAATTACAGAGAACTTTGTCAGTCGGTGTTTACAACCGAAATACAGGAAACAGAATGCCGGATCCAATACATATCTGTCGTTTTTATGGAAGAATAATTGAAATGTTTCAAATAAACGAAGCTGATTACATTTTTGTCGATTGCTGTGAAATAACTATATCCTAAGTCTTCCTAAGGCTTTCCTGGTTTCAAATATGCTTATTTTTTCCTGTGAACAGAATTTCAGTAAATTTTACAGTTGCCCAAACAATCGCTTTGTCTACATCGTCAAAAAGATTCCGTTCCATGAATTTGAGTAATTATCAAGCAATCACGTATTGTAATCACTATCAGTTGCATAGTAAGCGGACAGTAAATTAATCAAAGTTCTTACATGTTTCAAAAATTATAAAAATTATATTTTTGTCTCTTTCATTAGTTGATTGTTCGTAACAGAACTGTTCTATTCGTCATTAAACGAGTTGATTGTACATGTTCCTAGCAATGCCTGGATATAATACTTTGACATGATATTATTGAAAATTATATTTCTGTGCTTAGAAGATGAGCTACATTGGTCCTACTTAATGATATAACAGTTAATTAAACAACCTGAATCAGCTTTACTGTGGTGTGAAACATAAGTTACAGTAGTTCTTGGAATCATATGAAGAATGAACTGTTACGTTTTAAAGTTATACTAAAAGGAAACCTAACTGTTATGGCCTAAGATGTCTTAGGGAATTTAATAGTTAACAGTGACCCCATCAATATGGCAGAAAATATCCAGTTCGTTTGATGAACACTGGAATGAAACACGAGGTTCATCCAGAAAGTAAAGAACGTTTGTATAACTCCCTTTGTGCCGATTCCCCACCATTGCGATCACAGCGTGCCCGATAGTTCCTTTCCCCGTCTCAGTGTGAGCCTAGTTTTGTTGCCGAGCGGTCATGTCTCTATGTTCTGTAACCTTCCGAAATAGCGGCACCCACCGAAAATCCAGCCAAATGCAAGGTGTGTACCGTCATTAGTTTTCTGAAAAACGAAGTGTTCTGTCTATCGAAATTTAAAAGCAAGTAAAGAATATACACTGCAACTAACGAGCCTTCAGTGACGTGGAATGTTGTCAGCAAGAGTGTTTTTCATTCATTGCAACGCACGGCCACATGCACCAGCTCGAACGCAACAAGAACTTCAGCGTTGTATGTGGGAAATTTTTGGACATCCTCCATACAGCCCCTGGCTTGGTACGAAGGGATTTTCCCTTATTCCTGAAAGTAAAATAATTTTAGGTGGAAAACAGTTCGCAAACGGTGAAGACCTGAAACAATCGTTGACATCCTGTCAGTAGAGGAGTACAACATGAGAACTGAAGAACTGGTCCCACGTTATTGAGGTGCCTTGATAGTTATGGCGACTACATCGAAAAGTAGAGAAGGGTACTACAACTTTGTCTTGATATCTTCCATTTTCACTTAGTTGTCCTTAGCCGTTCTTTACTTTCTCACGACCCTCGTAACATTTTTTCTGCGGTCTTGCCAGTTACCAGTTTTGAATATTTTAGAGCCACTGCGTTATGTATTGGAAAAAACAGTAGAAGACTCCCTAAGGGGCAGTCAAATGGAAACGAGACAGACGCAAGGGAAGTAAGTAAACGGTATATTGTTTCAAACGTAACTGCCATAACTGTTAATATATTTGACCCGTTGTGAGACAAGACGGTCAATGACTTCATGGAAAAAATTTTGCGGTTGCATTTGGAGATATGACTGTACCGAGGCGTACACCTCTTCGTCAGAATCACCCCGATGGCCACGAGTGTCTTTTTCTATCGCTCCCAAATTATGGAAATTACACGCGCAGAGAACGGGACTGAATGGAGGATTTGTAGAGGGTGCGGTGTAGTCGAAATAGCCTTGGCAACATGTGGGTCCGCCTTTGCGATTTCCACATTTTTCAAGATCTGAAGAAACACATTCGTGGGCGTCAATTTGCTTCGGCCATAGACGTGCGTGGCTGGGTACAATAGTGATTCCACAGGAATGGCAAATGTTTTCCACGAAGTCATTGACCGCCTTTTCTCACAGAGATATTAATGTAGTAATTACTTCTGAGCTAATGAACAGATTATTTACTTTTCTCCCATCTATACCTATGTAATATGACTGCCCCTTATAACTGGGAAGATCAGAATGAACTTCTAGCGACCACTACCCGTGAATTATTTGCTTAGATCTTCGAGAGCATACAAAGTGTTTTGTCTGTCTAAAGTGTCCCCAATCCATTATCTGTATGTTCGCACTTTTAAATCAACCTACGAAATTTGATAGCAAGTGTGTCCCTAGTGATGACGATGTCTACAACTCGTGGCAGGTCGTCAGTGTCAGAATAATATACTGCTGAACATTAAAATCTGAAACGGCATGATGACAAACTGCAACCAAATTCAAACTGGCTGTATTAGATGCTTGGATGTAAGTTTATTAAAAATGCAGCTCAAATGTCAAACGCAGGTAGGAGTTAAAATGTTCAAATGTGTGTGAAATCTTATGAGACTTAACTGCTAAGGTCATCAGTCCCGAAGCTTACACATTACTTAACCTAAATTATCCTAAGGACGAGCACACACACCCATGCCCGAGGGAGGACTCGAACCTCCGCCGGGATCAGCAGGCAGGAGTAATAGTCATCAGAATTCTGTGTATGGTATCATAGATCGATATCACCCTCACCGGTGACTCGTTTGACAGTCAGCTTCAAATGCCGGTTTTCTAAATTTTGTCAATAGTCTTTGGCGATGTAGACTGGACGGCGGCTGCTTCACAGCCCAGTCTGAGTCGCAGCCACCGACTGTCTTCAACTTTAAGCTGGTTTTGATATTTTGCTCGTGGGTCAGTAGTGAGAGACACTGCTACAGTTTGCTTCTTATAATAGCTGGACTTTAGGGCTGTTTGTTCTTTCCAATGCTTGCAGAGAGCTAGAAGTTAAGCAAAACTTCTGTTTGCTCTATATTCGTCTTCACTAATCGTTTCTGCACCTGTCCAGCTTCCCTATGGCGACAGATCCTCCACCACTCCGTAGCCCACCTCTCCTTACCGTTGTGTACGAAGTAATGCACAACACTAAACATGATGAAAGATTATGCAGCAAAGTTCTCATTCAGAACTCGTAACTGAATGACGGTGTTTTGAGAAGATCGTTTTATGTTTCGTAAAGGAAGAGAAATGGCTACCACATCATTTGTTCGGTATTCGACTGTAGCAGGATCGATGCCTATCATGAAGGCAGTTTATCATTTCCCGATATTGCTACTCGCGTCTTTCGGCATCCCACAACTGCCATGGTAATATGGAATCGACGGGATCAGCAAGGCCATACTAAATGACGTGCAGTATCTCAGTGTACACAGACCAGTTGTGGGAACAGACATTATATTTTGTTAGAAGAGATGGGCAAATTGCTAAGACGATTGGACATGAGCTGTACAGTTTATCAGTGACACACGAAAATGTGTGCCACACTGTGGCTCGCTCCCGGATTTCTCAGAGAGGTTGCGTTAATCACACCGGGTATTCGTGCAAGCGTCCCGGACTGTGTAACACCTCCGTTTATTATCCCGACCTGATCTGATCGAATAGCAGTCCATTATTTATTATTAACATGACCGTGAACCTAATGGAGCTGGTAATCGGAATTGACTGCTACGGAAATTGTTACTTTCCAGTTCGTTCTGCTCAATACTATAATACTGAATGTCTGGTAATGAGGAACACCAACACAGTTTTACTAATTACGAAGTTTTTTCTTCTCAAAACACAAAAAAGGAGACAGCCACTGCCTTCGTCATACATATCTAATTACGGCCAGTCTCAGCACAGGCTTTCTTCATTTTCCATTATCGTCACACGCTAATCCATCACTGCATCCAACACTGCAATCCAAGGTTAGGCCGGCGCGGTAGACGCGAAACCAAATATCGGCACAAGTAACGTCACTGATAACTTTCATAATGATACTTCATCACTTTCCCGGTATTAATTTGTTATTTAGGTGTCTAACCACGGCGATGGTGACACCCTTCTCGGTTAAAGACGCGTATTACAACAATGGCCTTCACACACACACACACACCATTCCCGCCAACCACTCTGGCGCAACTCGACCCTCGATCTCGCAACACGTGACAATCGATTGATCTCTCTGTCGACCTGTGCCGAGTTCAAAGTTATAGTAAGGGGCTACTGACCCCTTACAACTGATGCAAACTTTCTGGGCCGGAATCGTAGAAAGCGTGCGCATGTAGGGCGTGGACATGGTGATACATGGTTTGACATTTCGCATCTTGGGGATCCACAGCCTCTAGACGCCTAATAAACGTAAACATGGTCCATAGTGGGCTGCAATGCGATATTTATTTAATCGTGAGATTAGATAATTTAGACTAAGCGTCATTGTCAAGCACATTTGTACATCTGTATTTCATGCCATTTTCAAATCACTCTTATTTACAAATTGCACTTGTAATTAAGAGTGATTTGAAAATAACATGAAATACGATGTTATAAATGTGCTTAACAAGCACGCTTTGCCGAAATTAGTTAATCCTACGATTAAATGAATATCGCATTACAGCCTACTACGGATCATTTTTGCTTTTTATTTATGTGGTTTGGTCCTCGAATCATGGACTGATAGCCGAAGTGATTAAATCACAAGGCGACCGCTCTCATCAAGTGGAAAGGAGAAAGTCTGGAGTCCTTCTCCGGCCAAAATTTTCTTGTGTCACTAATAAACTATACAACTGATGTCAGTCGTATCCACAATTTTCGAATACATCTCTTCTGCGTCGTACAGTCACAGGTCGTCCGCAGCGACTGCTCCTTCAAATATGTATGAATGTCTGAAGGACAGTGCATAGTATAATACAGTCACTGTAAAGTACAGACGCCGGCAAATTGTTCACTGAAGTGACAGAAAAAAAATGGTTCAAATGGCTCTGAGCACTATGGGACTCAACTGCTGTGGTCATAAGTCCCCTAGAACTTAGAACTACTTAAACCTAACT
Organism: Schistocerca serialis cubense; assembly: GCF_023864345.2. Taxonomy (NCBI): domain Eukaryota; kingdom Metazoa; phylum Arthropoda; class Insecta; order Orthoptera; family Acrididae; genus Schistocerca; species Schistocerca serialis. The sequence goes on from NC_064639.1 coordinate 1,020,967,372, forward strand.
AACCTAAGGACATCACACAACACCCAGCCATCACGAGGCAGAGAAAATCCCTGACCCCGCCGGGAAGAAGTGACAGAAGTCATGACATACTTCCTAATGTCGTGTCGGATCTCTTTCTGCCCGGCATAGTGCAACAACTCGATGTAGCATGGACTCAACAAGTCACCGGAGGTCCCGTGCAGAAATATTGAGCCACGTCCATAATACCGAAAGTGTTGCTAGGAAGCATTTTGTGCATGAACTGACCTCTTGATAATGTCCCATGAATTTTCTAGGAGAACCATCACCGGCGATCCGGGAAGCCACGCCATACACTCGAACTCTCCAGAATGGTCTTCAGATCTATCTCAAAAAAATGTGGCCCCGTGACATGGTGAATTGCCATCTATAAAACCACCATCGTTATTTGGGAAGAAGTCCATAAATAGCTGCAAATAAGGCTCCAAGTAGCCGAATATAGTCATTTCCAGCAAATGATGGGTTCATTTGGATCATAGGCTCCAATTCATTGTATGTCAACACAATCCACACAACTGTGGAGCCACCAACATCCTGCATAGTGCCTCGTTCATAACTTGGATCCTTGACTGCGTCGGGTCTACGCCACACTCCAACCCTATCACTGACTCTTACCTACTCAAATCTGGATTAATTTGACGAAGTCACGATTTCCCAGTCGTGCAGTGTCCAACTGATAGGTTCACGAGCCCAGGCGAAGCGCTACAGGCGATTTCGTACAGTTAGCAAAGGTACGCGCGTCGGTCGTCTGCCTCCATAGCCCCTTAACGCCAAATTTCGCCACACTGTTCTAACGGAACGTTCGTCGTGTGTTTCACATTTATTTCTTTGCTTATTTCACGAAGTGTTCCTTGCCTGTTAGCATTGACAACACTACGCAAACGCCGCTGCTGTCGGTCGTTAAGTGAAGGCCGTCGGCCACTGCGCTGTCTGTGGTGAGAGGTAGTGCCTGAAATTTGATATTCTCGGGACACTCTAGACGCTGTAAATCTCAGAACACGTATTTCCGAAATGGAATGTCCTATGCTTCTAGCTCCAACTACAATTCTGCGTTTATATTTTGTTAATTTCCGTCGGAAACTTTTTCACATGAATTACTTGAGTGCAGATGACACCTTCGCCACTATACGACCCTTATAAATCATGTGTACTCGATGCTAGCGCCTCCGTTCATTTGCATATCGCTAACGCATGTCTTTTGGCACATCAGTGTAGACTGATTGTTCGCTTATGAAGGACTATATAGCGACGTCCAGTACCTAGAATCAAGAAATTGCCTTGTCTTTGGGGTAGCTCCATGGACTCACAGAGTAGCGACCACTGTTACTGCTTTCATTAACGCAGTAGAGCATTACATGCTGCTACTTTCTGCTTGTATTTATTTCGTTTTGGAACTCTCATTTTGTTTTGACAGATATCTGTATGCACTGCGTAAACAGTATCTGCAGGTAGTTTTCTTGTGAGAACTATTCATTGTGGAGCTACATGTGTCCTATCCTCACAGCACCAAAAACGTAAATCAGATTATAAGGGATGCAGTTCAAATACGTGCCTTTATCCATAATCAGTTGCAGGTTACAGATTTCGAGAAAATACTTCGAAATGTACGGTTGCTTGCAACGAACTTAGCACAAGATCTCGAGGAATTTGGCAATATTATCGAGGTTGCTTTTCCTAATAATATACCCATTAAAAATGTGATTCCGCAAATGTGTCTTCGCACGTTGCTCGTGATGCTCTCAATTTTTATACTTCGAATGATTTTGTGATGGATATCGCCATGGGGAATGCAAGGGTAAAAGCTAAAATTAATGCAAAAACTGGAATGCTAGAACTTCTGTTTTTCATTTCCAATTACTATTATTGATATAACAGTGTATAATATTTATGATGAGTAAAACAGTTTTCAATACGATTTGATACGCATGTTTCCTTGGTCATTAATTTTACTGAGTTGCACGACGTCACGAAATATATTGCTGTCAGATACTTTCGTGAAATGAAAAAAATTAAGAAAAAGGAAACAAAAGCTTGGACTTGGACACGGGACACAATAGTTGCAAGTGATTCTCTTAGCCAGTGGTCTTGCGGTAGCGTTCTCGCTTCCCGCGCACGGGGTCACGGGTTCGATTCCCGGCGGGTAAGCTATTTTGTATGCCTCGATATGATTGGGTGTTGTGTTGTCTTCATCATCATCGTTCATCCCCATTACGGTCGCAGGAAGGCAATGGCAAACCACCTCCACTAGAACATTGCCTAGTACGGCGGTGCGGGTCTCCCCTACGCTCCTCGGAGTACGGGACCTAATCATCATATTACCCACTGTGCTAGCCGACCCAATACTGTGGAAGCGGACTGATGAAGTAGCGTCGAACTTCGAATGTTATTTTCTGGGAAACTAATGGGTGCTGGCATTTAGGCCAAAATAGGTGTCTCTTTATTTTAACCCTCCTTTCACGATGCGAGATTTCACCTATGTCAGAGGCCGATGCATGGAGGGTTCCACTCGTCGGCCTTCAAATGTATAAAAAGAGTTGCATATGTTTCCTGCTTTTCTTTAATTTTCCGTTCGTAGAACTATGTGTGACACGTCAAAGGCGATATGAGAACATGTGCGGCACGAATATTTAGAAACATTCACTAATCATGGAAGAAAACAGCTGATTATTACTAGGAAGTATGGAATCTGCCAAACTGTATTGGTTGCTTTGATGGAGTACGCATCATACTTACAGCTCATGATGAATCTTGATCAACGTTTTGCTTGTATAGTTCCAGTCCACAGTTTTGTTACCTTTTTTAGACGCAGATGGATTATTTTCATCAATTGGCGCAGGGAGTACGTCCGCAAGAGTGATTACAGAAAATTAAAAGGAAATTGTTTCAGTAAATATTGTTAGGAGACATGCTTCGTTTCCAGAGTCGAGACCTTTGCGAGAAGTGGTCCGCTTCTCCTATAATAAAACACGTAATCAGAGTATATTCTCAAAGACAATTAACTAATGAAAGGCTTATATTCAACTGCGGATTATCCAGGGAAAGAAGGTCTGTAGGATGTTCCTTTGGGATGTTATTGTCAAAGACAACCGGGTGTTGTATGCTTGAATAAACTGTGACATGAATAAAATCCATGTACTAACTAAAGCTATTCGTTAATTTTTATAATTTTGTATGGATTCACGATGGAATATATTCTAAGCTATCGGTGTAGCACAATATGGAACCCCCAATTGAGAACTCATTTCGAAAATGAGAAAACTGAAAGCGATCTACAAACAATGCTACGGAACTGGGTAATCCACTCTACAGTGTCTCTCATAGCCCGAATGGAGCGTCGTCTTTTCAGAACAAGTATGTATGTAGCTACAGACCGAAGGGATCTCGTATTATCTTAAAGCCAGAAATTCAGAAAGGAGATTTAGAGACATTTTGTTATAGAAAACCTCCTTGCGTAAGTCTGTTTACGTCTGTATCTTCATTCTTTTCCACGAACGAATTTTATAAATTCCTGTTACGTCATCTGTCTATGATGTTTCACTAGCAGTCCCTTCCCACACTACTTTTTGAGCTTTGCTGTGCTGAATTCAGCATTGTTGTGATCGTAAAAACAAGGATATTTTTCAAATAGACCAAGAAAAATGAATATTTAACTCTGGATACTTTTCTTTTTTCATGGGCACAGGGATAGTCGTACAGGTACGAGTATAGCAGAAACTTTCGAAAACTGTACGTAATACAGACGTGGACGCAGCAAAAAGTGGCGTGGCACGCCTTACGACTCAGTAACGTGGTGTCAGTCCTATACGCGCCGCTCCATTGGACTGTGTGTGTTCCATCTGAAGCTTTAAGCCACTCCCTCAGGTCACTCTGGTGGGTGGTTTGCTTAACAGAATATGTAAGTAAAACTATTGTGCCAACTTGTAATACGTAAAATCTTGCTTAATAAAGTAAATTTACGATGAATTCGTTTTTCGAATGTTCGACAACATTCAAAATGTTATGGCAGTGGTCTTCCCAGTGGTTTCAAAAAACAATGTACTGGCACAATCACAGGAATATTATCCTTTGAGTCACGCCCCTTTTCTCTGATACACATTAACTGTGTGCTATCTCCTCCCTATTTCTGTGTCTCTTTCAACCGATTCTTTCATGGCCATTGCCGATAGCGCTCGTAATTAAAACCTGCAATTTACATGTACTGTAGGCATATAAATTATGTGTGTCCTTTTTATCTACACTACTGTAAATTTTAATTCTAAATTCAGCACAACGTGCTCATTATATATCACGTAAAATGTGTAGAATTCCTGGTTAGGTATAAAAAGCAGAAAGTAAAATAAAACAAACAGAATTTTCCATCAAAAACTGCCAACGTTTAATTTCCTGCGTGAGAACGTATAGGACTGTCCGTGGGAGCCTGGTGCCTAACGCATGTACTACATTTGCTGCTTGGGTGAACCATCTCTACTTGGGTGTATCATTACAGCTGTCTCAGGGTGACAGCTGACGATCTTTGTCGTTTCTTCTGTAACTAAATTTTGGCGGCATTAAAATGTCATGAAAATATCAGGAAAAAATTGCTTACCGATTATGATACCGTATGGAACTAGTAAAAGGATATTCCACGTTCTTGGAAAATAACAAGATGAACAGTTTCACTTCAATAGCATTTTGATCCCGACAACGTTAGACTGATCGGGAAATGTAGTAGGATTCGCTAAAGCAGGTAGCATATAAGCCATATGTTTAAATACATATGTATTGTAAAATCAAGTATCAAACACAGTACAGATGCCTCTACATTAAGCTGGAAATAGTTTTTTCAAATATACCACTACTGCTGACTAACCAGGTAGTCATTAAGTAAAAACTGATACAAAGTTACGCAAAGCCACAAACTTCCCAAGAAAAATCTAAATTTTTACCTGCTTTGTGTGAGGCTTTGCTTACTGAGGAGCTCTTGCTCCTAACAGTTTTTATGTTTCTATTTGCTGTCATTCAGGCATATACTGCAAATGTGATATTTCTCTTAATAGGAAATGAAATATCGAATTCCACAATTAGTGTATATCGTTTTGTCAGTGATAGTGTTAGTAGTGTATATACTGCAGTATGCGATAGATTCTTTGTTAGGTACTTCGCCCTTTGATCGTAACGTTTATGCCAGCAAATCTTGAAGTTTCACGATTGTTGTCTTATGGAAACTCATCCATGATTGGTCACTGTTCTCTTTGATGCTGTTGTGTGTGACATTGACTATGTGCAGATACTAGTCTATGAAGGAGAAATAAAGAAAGTTACATTAATGCGGTACAGCTGTTCAGACTATGTAAAATACGAATATTTACGATCAGCAAGATCAATATCAAATCACTGTTTCGTTTAGAAAACTTATATGCATTTCCATTTATCAAGCAACCACGAACCGACCTATGCACAGATAACATAGCCTCTCTTTAGTCAATTTACTGGCATAAAAAAACTGGAAACAGTAACACGAAGCAGTGTACTGTAAAGGAAAGCTATACTTTGTTATTTTTGGATGGGGAGGATCTGGCGGTTCGATGTCACCGACTTTCTGTGATACCGTAAAGTTTTTTCTCTTTACGTGGCGCGCTTTTACGACCGACACGGCAAGGGAACGAAGTAACAGAAGTTATATCCCGAGGAAGCTGACAGCGCCTGACCGAAACTTCAGAAGTGAAGCGCAGGATATCGACTGGTCCGTCATCTGGCGATATATCATGTCTTCTCTTTCAGACAGTGATTAGGGTTCGTGTCCACAAAGGACTCTGTCCTGTACAAGGAAACAGGTCGAAGTTAAATTAGAAGAGAGGCTTCCAGGTACTCTTTGTTGATAGAATAGACGCCAAGACTCTGGGAAAGAATGGTTAACTAGCACTTTAATTTGAAGTGTTCAACAACGTACTTCTTATTGCAACGCAGATTTTAGTGTATAATCTCCGTGTATCTGTACACCGCCTTTTGTAGGTTTCCTCAGGCATAACGAATCGAGATTCTTTAAATGGAAAGTAACATTTCGAAATGAAAAGACTCCTGAAGGAGCTGTAGAGTCGAAGAAAAAGTCTTTTCTATGCATTAAAAATAAGGATATCATTCTTTGTCGTACACTGGTGTTGCTAATAACAGCCTGACCATGCGAGAAAGCGTATCGCTAACGGAGAAGTGTTAGATTTTGATTATGAAACAAACAAATTTCAAATACTGTGTCAATTACACCGCAGTTCAAAATTTGAAATTGTATTTCTCTCTGTGTCAGTAAAGGACTGTTTCCTCATTTTCTTGCGCTTCTAAATCATTTACTTAATATGTTATACTATTTCTAAGTGATCTGTAGCTGTCTAACATAGTTGTGTAGAATATCACAACAGACAGAATCCTGCAACCTTATATGGATCCTTCTTATATTATAGTGATCCAGGTCGTGTGACTAGAGCCTCCCGTCCGGTAGACCGTTCACCTGGTGCAAGTCTTTCGATTTGACGCATCTTCGGCGACTTGCGCGTCGATGGGTATCAAATGATGATGATTAGGACAACACAACACCCAGTCCCTGAACGGAGAAAATCTGCGATCCAGCCGGGAATCTTACTCGGGCCCTTAGGATTGACATTCTGTCGCGCTGACCACTCAGCTACCGGGGGCGGACCAGTGATCCAGGTAGCAGACAGTTACTAAAGTAGGCCAGACTAATTTGAAATTTACAATTTTGTGTTCTTTTCCTGTATTTTTTCTTTATAACGGTAATATATCACCCATAATAGAATTAGGAATTTTGTTTATAAAGATATGAAGCAACTATGCCTTGAAGTAAAATAAAATTCCGACTCCAATTTACCCCATGACAGGAAAGAAACGGAGTAGAAGATATTGTCCTCTTAAAGAAAGGAGAAAAAAAGATTTGAATGAAAATTTACAAAAATTAGAAAAGAGAGAAGTAACTATTTGTGACTCAAGAATCAGAGACAATATGGTATCGAACGTTAACATTTAGCTGTGCGAAGTCACGAAACGTCTGAGAAGAAAAGAGGTAAAGAAAAAGCTAACAATACTGTAACCTCAGCACGAAATTTCATTCTGATTTAATGTAACTTCAAAACAGAAAAATTGCTAAACCTCTCAACAGTAAAAAATATAATTATGTCGTTCACATTCAGTGTAACGTCCCAACAACAAAATAAATTCAGTAACCTAGTGATAATACAATGTAACTAACCTCTCAATTAAATTGTCACTCACTTATAATTTTTCAATAATTGACTGTGAATTTAACCTCGTAAATTTTGGACGTCAGCACTGCTGCGTCATGGCCCTGAGAGATCATGCTGAATAAAAAAAAGAAAAAATTCTTACCTCAATGAAGTCGCCGGATAACGCATATATATCTGCTCTTACAATGAATTTTTCTGGCACAGCCCTGTGTAATGCTGGCCGATAGATTTGTCATTTATGAAAGGAAACAACTGATTTTTCTTTTGCAATAATCGGGATGATCATGGATTGGAGAAATTAGTAAATTCTTTAAATTGAAATGAATGGTTGTTAAAAGTTACTTTTTGTGAGAAGGATTATTATTAGGACATTTTTTAAAACATTTACATGGGACTTGAGATAACAATACTACTTATGCGCGAGGCTGCTTTTTTACCTTATACAATAATGCTCAGGTTCCGGCATCGCTGCACCACGAACGGCCCAGCCAACACAATACACCAGACCAGACAGCTTGCTAGCAACAACTTACTGCTACAGCTACACAGTTGCTACTGCAGTCAACACTGCTCTCTGGTCTGAGATTCTCTTATACCTTACATATCGCAGGCAGCGCGTGAGCAATACATCGAAATTACATCTGCCCGGACCTCTTACATAACCCTCCACTGGAAGGGCAAAAATTTGGCAGCGATGGAGAGTCAACTGGACTTGCCATGAGTAACAAATTTTTCTAACATCTATTTAGTTACTAAGTCTACAGCCACAGAGTATATACATTATTGATAACTGCAGAACATATTAAGTAGTGAAAGAGTGTGCACATGCACTGAGTACAGAATATATCAAGAAATGACAAAAGTCATACGCAATGAGTACAAAAGATATTAACGAATGACAAAGTGCACACGCACTGTATAAGTCTTTAGAATTTTTACATAACATATCATGAAGTGAAATAAAGTGCACACTCACTGAATACAAAATATATTATCAAATGACATAAAGTGCACACGTACTGTGTAAGTCTTTAGTATTTTTCGGACAACTGATCTTATTAACAAATGAAATAAAGTGCACATGCACTGTAAAAATCTTTAGCATTTTACAAGAACTGATTACCCTAAAAATGAAATAAAGTGTACACGCACTGTAAAAATCTTTAGCATTTTATAAGAACCGATTACCCTAACATGAAATGAAGTGCACACGCACTGTAGAAGTCTTTAGCATATTTACAACATATCATGGAGTGAAATAAAGTGCACACACACTGTAGAAGTCTTTAGCATATTTAGGACGACTGATCATATTAACAAATGAAATGAAGTGCACACACACTGTATAAGTCTTTATCATTTTACAAGAATTTAAAAACACTGTATAAGTCTTTACCATTTTACAAGAACTAGGAAAGGAATGGGAAGGATTGCATCTTGGTTGTAGCACAGTAGGTTGCACGTAGCTGCACTGACAGTCAATATCTTTCTACAGAAGCACAACACCAAGTGAGACAATCTGAAGTTCTTTTCCCTGAAGTATTTATCAGTGTAGCCAAGACACTGAAATGTTGTATTAATATTCAATGTTATCATTTTGGTAGTACATTAGGTACACCAAACAGTAGGACCATAATAACATCTCCATCGTTCAAGGTGGTGGACAGCATGATGTGTCAACACCACATTCTTGTAGAATCCCTACTCTTTCACCAACGTAGAATTAGTGCAAAAACCAAATATAGTGTTCCATGATCATGAGGATGGACAGGACAAATGGATATTGCAGTAATTTCTGGTAATTAGGTCAGAAGGTGAAGGACATTAAGTCTTATGCTAATCGTCATTGAGAATTACACTAGTCTATCAACCGATTTGAGTAATTATTGGCATTCATTGGCTATTTACACAGCATTTAAGTAGTATGTATGGAGTATTACAGAACATTATTCATAAGTCATCTCAATATAGTAATTATTGGCACTCATTGGCCAGTTACTAAACATGTAGCTACTATTGAATATTGCAAAACACTATTCATAACTCATCTGATTGCGGTAATTATTGGCACTCATTGGCCAGGTACAAAGTATTCACATAGTTTTACAAAACATTATTAAGTCTTATTCAGAACTCATCATTCAAGTGACATAGCACATATTTAAAATGAAACACACTGTAACTATTACTCAAGGTCTGTGGTCGACTAATACATAGACATAATGGAATCAATACATCAGCAAACTTTTATTATATTTAGGACTAGAAATATATCTTAAACTGCTAGCATTGTTTGGTTGTATACTGGTAATAGTTGGGACTGGTAATATTTTTTTTTTTTTTTTGTGCTAGCAATGCATTGCGTTGGGATCGATAATTGCTGGGGCATGAAAATATATGCTTTTTACTTATTGCTGGAAATAAGGATTAATAACGTCATTCCTCATGAGTCAGCTGTAGCAAGGTTATGAAACAAAAGCAGTATATGAGATCACATTCATAAATGATAGACACAACTGGGTAAAAAAATACAAGTACTAGAACAGGTTTAACGACTAACAGCTTATAGCACATTAATTTCATGAATAGCTTCTCCTGGAAAAAATACAAAATGGATTACTGAGCATATTATGCTGAAAAGTAGAGAACTTCGAATTAACAGGTAATGAAACGTGTGCTCAGTACGTATGTACTCTAGCTGTCCTTTCCAAAACATTCAGTCATAGCACCATGCGACATAAGACATACTGTCCAAAGGAACTGCTACAACTACTTAAATGACTACATAGCATCTCTTAACTAATAGTAAATATATAAACTTCATCATTATTTTCATCTGCAAAGAAAAACTTCGTTATTCACATTACCATAACTTCATGACTATCATCACCTGCAAAGAAAAACCTCATTATTCATATTAGCATATTCTTCATATAATTATTCATCATCATTTATTATCATCTGAAAAATGGACGCTTCATTATTCATTATTCATATTACCATTTACTTCATACAACTATTCATACTATAGAGTTTCTTATTTCTAGCATATTTCTTCACTAAAACTAAGATATGTAGTTCTGTCTGACAGCCTGCATCAATCGCCTCGTATTCTGAAAGAAAAATGATTAGTCAAGACTGCTATCATACGATGTGTATAGTATATTCTGGTTAATGCTTGTTAATTCTGATCCATTTACTCTTCATGACCAGATATTGCCTTTCCTTTCGTTCATTCCGATGGTAAAATTTCCATTTCAGAGTAAACCACTGTGGTTTGTTTAATTTATTTCTTGTACACGTTATTGTTATCTGAAAATGATGAATAAGTATTAATATCTTGCATTTAAATCATATACTCATTAAATAAAAAGTTGTTTCTAGTGATACAACTAAGCATACAGCATAGGATGACAGAAAACGTATTAAGTCAAAAACATAGACAGTTTTCAAGTGCAAAAAATGCACACACAGTATCATAATGTAGTGGCAAAAAGGTGTAGAATAGTCAAGATATTGAGATATCATTGGAAAAAAAGTCATAGTCAACTGGTGTTTGTTATATCTTAAAGATTGCATAGTGCAAACAGACAAAAATTCTACTTCGATAGGAAAATAACCATACACACACAAAAAATGGAAAATGTGCACGGTCTGATAGATAACGACAAGAAAAGCGACCTGCTAACCTTATCTTGCACGGCACTTGCCAGGAAAAAAATATGATCATCATCAGTAAGTGTTCATATAATTATAATTGCATAAGTGGTCACATAAAATTCAGGAAATGGAATTACATTGTGATAAATCATAAAGTATATTCATTCAGTAAGGGGTTTAATATTGGAGACATGGTGATTGCCCTTGCTTTTTCTGGTTCTCAAAGTTTCGAATGCTGCGAATTCGATGTGTACCTGCGTATAGAAGCTCAAATTTACTGCATCTACTCTTTCCTCTGTTGGATAAATAGTGTGTACGTACTAATATCTTCTGTCCAGTGTGAAAGTCACGGCGTGTACAAACCTGTTTTTGCTGTCTTCTACGGCGCTCTGCTGCACGTTTGATGTTGTTCAGCGCAATCTCAATCATTTCATGGTGTCGTAGTCGACGAGATGTAGGAAAGGACACAAATTCTTTAGTTTTGTTAGCTGGTTCAACATTTTTCAGTATAACAGTCGGAGATAGCATAGTAGATTCATTTGGTATGGAGATAATTACATCCTGGAATGACAGTATGTGTGTATCCCAATCAATATGTTTTTTATGGCAGTATATTCTACATAGTTTAGCAATTTCTTTCATTAGTCGTTCACAAGGGTTCGGAGAAGCGTGATACTTGGTTATATAGATCGGAGAAATGTTTCTTGTTCGTAACATACGTGTCCATATAGCAGATCGAAACTGTGGTCCACTGTCGGAAATTACTTTCAATACATGCCCTACATGAAATAAAAAATGTTTTAAAAATGCATTCGAAGTAGATTTAGCAGTAGCTTTGCGTAACGGAGTGAAGGTAACAAATTTCGAAGTAAGTTCAACAGCGACAAAGATGTAGCAAAAACCTTTATTCGTTCTGGGAATCGGACCAAAAATGTCTACAGCGGCCATGTGTCTCAATTTAACGGGTACAATGGGATGTAACGGAGGAATATGTGAAGTCGTGTCAGATTTAGCTTTCTGGCAGATTTTACATGACGCTAAAACTCGTCGAATACGTTTCTCCCTGTTGGCAAAATAACAGTTCTGTCCCAGTATATGATAAGATTTTCTGGCTCTGTAATGTGCGTAACTTAAATGAGTATACCAAATTAATTTGTTAACAGGCTCGTCAGAAATACATAATAACCAATTGTTGCTGTCAGGGTGAGAGCAAAGTTTCCATCTGCTTAACCTGTGGTGTGTAAATTTTGCGGAAAGTAAAAACTGTATAGCTCTATGATCTGTGTAAACAGTAGTATGTCTTCCATAAAGAAAATGCCTAAATCTCGTAAATGCCCATACATCACATAATGTTTCAAGTTCTGTAACAGAAAAATTGCGTTCAGCAGGTGACAGAATGCGACTCGCAAAGGCGATGTTTTTAATTACTGTAGTACCGTCTTCTTCAATTTCCTGAAAAATGTGTACGCCTAAAGCGGTGTTAGAACTGTCGGTGGCAATGGAAAAATTTCTAGTAAGATCTGGGTGTGATAAAAGAGGTGCGTTCAACAAAGCATGTTTCAGATTAGCAAATTCAGACTGTGGTTGGCTATCCCATGACCAAATAGTGTTTTTACCCGTCAACTGGCACAATTTAGGGGTGTCTAAAGCAGCGTAATGAATAAATTTACGGAAAAAGTTAATTAAACCCAAAAAGCTGCGTAGTTGTTTCTTCGTCGTAGGAACAGTAATGTCACGTAAAGCTTGAAGTTTTTACGGGTCAGGCGCAATGCCTTCTGCAGAAATTACATCTCCAAGAAATTTTATGCAAGCTTTACCAAAGTGCGATTATCTAAGATTAACTGTGAGTCCCTGTGCACGAAATGTTTGTAACAGTTGTTCAAGAATCAGATTGTGCTCAGACCAGTTAGCTTCTGCAATAAGAATGTCGTCTACATACGTTGTGATTCTGTCTTTAAGTTCTGTCGGAAGTATACTATTCAAACCGCGAATAAATGCTGCTGAAGAAATACCTAAACCGAACGGTAATTTGCAAAATTGATAACAGTCACCAAAACAGAGAAAAGCTGTGTACTTTCTGCAGTTCGGATGGAGCTGAATTTGCCAAAATCCCGATATCAAATCTAACGTGGAATTAATAGCAGTACCATGAAATTTCTGTAGAAGTTCTTCTAGTGTCTTTGGGCTATCTGTTTCATTAATAATAATGTCGTTGACATGACGCGAATCAAGTACGAGGCGAAGTGGACCATCCTTTTTCTTAGTAATATAGAGCGGGTTTATGTACGGACTAACTGCTGGTTCAATAATTCCTTGGTCAAGCATAGCTTGCAATTCTTTCTTAACTTGTTCTATGTGAATATATGGAATGGGATAATGTTTGGCTTTAAATGTATCGTGCTGTTTAACTTGAAATTCATACATAAAACCGGACATAGTACCAGGGATGTTGTCAAAAACTGGAGCTTGCTATAAAAGAATATTGCGAAGTACGTTCGTCGTCTGTATTTGCACTGCTCTGTTTAACTTTATCAGAAATCATTTGCATAACGTCATAGTCGGCTTCGTCTGGTGTATTGTTGTTGTGAACATACGTATCTGTGAACAATGTGGAATGGCAGTCTGTGTTACGCGATGTCGAAATGACCTCTGTTCGATTAATTGTTTGTTCTTCTGCAGATAAAGAGTGCTGAAATTCTAATGCCAGTTGTACGTTTTCATCCTATAACATTAAATAGGAATTTTGAAAATCAATAACTGCCTCGTGTTGTACCAAAAAACTCGTACCTAAAATAACGTCTGTTGTCAATAAGGGAACAATCCAAAAATTTGAGCGAAACGTATGACCTGCAATACAAAATGATAAGTGTGTCTGTAATTTTACTTCTACTCCTTTACCAGATACTGCTCCTTTTACTTTAGTTTTGCCTAATGGTAACGTAGGATAAATATTCTCTTTGTTACATTCATTGAAGGTTACTTCATTTATGACTGACATAGGTGATCCAGGATCGATTGCTACTCAAAATGTGGATGATCCAATCTTTACTTCCATGACAGGGTGTGAAATGGTTTTTTGAATAACTGGTTTTTCATCCAAAAGTGTGTCTCGGATGACGTCAAAAGTAATAACATTTTTGTGAAGAAGATTCTGTCTGTATGAAGTATTGCTTACGATGCTGGAGGACGCAACCTGTACTGTATCTAGGAAAATTCTATCTGATGTGCTATTATTTGCGGGAGGATGCTGTGGCATTTGAACTATTTGTACTGTTCTATTGTTTCTTCCTGACGTATTAGTTTCGGGATGATACCGACTGTCTGGTTCATTCATGATAATCTGTTGTTGCGGATAATTTTGCTGCTAGTAAGGCCGACTGTTGCGTTGAAAACTTTGCTCATTACTTTTACGTCTGCCATAATAATCATTGCTATACGGCGCGTTGCGATACGGGTTGAAGTGATGTCTCTCCTGTACATAGTGATTTCCTTGTTGCGGTGTGTTACTATTTGGTGTGGCCGACGCTGTACGTGTAGGCGGCGAAACATTAAAGGTGGTTTGACCTTGCAGACTACATTGTTGGCTAGGTATGCTAACCGGCTGGCTTTGATGCTGTTGCGGTGAAAAGCCTCTATTGTTACCAACATCCGTTTGCTGTTGCTGATAATTCGGCAATACTGATGATTACAATTTTATCACTTATAAAAACTATTCTGGTAGTTCTCGTCGTTTCGGGAGTGTCTAATGAAAATTGTCACTTTCGGTAAAACTTGTCATATCGGGTTTTCTTTATGCGTTTCTAATCCTAGATAGATCGATAGTTGAAGAGTTGTTTTGATAGATATAAAGGATAGTAGAAGAGAAGGCAGCAGTGCAGAAAACTAAAGATGAAATAGCACTACTACGGCTCAGGGCCCTGTGCACACTACGGCACATATTCATCGAAGTGTAATGAATCCCCTGAGGTCTCTTACGCACTGCAAATAAATTTTAGTTTCTGCGTTACAGGCAATGGTGGTGAAAATTCGAAAACCAATTGTTGTATCCACGCCGATTCTAGTTTCTGCATTACAGGCCAAGCTGATGAAAATACAAAAGCAAATTGCCGTATCCAGTCCAAAGGATGTATTTGTGTTCTGTCATTTTTAAATACCTAAATTTTTTACGGATAAAAATTGCTTATAATCGACGTTATCGTCTCAGAATGTGTGAACAGGTTCAGGACTGCATGAGAATCTATTAATCTGTGTCTCTTCGGAATCTACGTCACGTAGTCTCTGTAAATTACCTAAATTATACTGGCTGTGTGAGTGTGAGAAATGTTCGGAATGTGGCGTATGCTGTGTCGCGTTAAAGGCTGAAACATTTTTCATCTCTGTCACTTTAAAACGTTCGTCAATTTGGTTGTTCTGTTGTTCAAATTTCTTATCGAGTTCCGCATCCAGCGTGTGTGAAAGTTCTGCTGACATTAATTTAAACTCGTCGCGTAACTGTGTTGCTTTTACAGAACATTGTTCAGTGACTGCAATACTTTCATCTCTAAGTAATTTCGTTGTGGCTACACGTGTACTACTTAATTCTTGTGCAACAGATCTAATTTCTTCACTACTGTTCCTAGCACAAGCCCTAATTTCCTCACGTAATTGTTCTTTAGTATCATGATGTGGCTCGGTAACGGCTGTAATCTGTTCACTAAGTTGTTTGTTCTGTTCGTTAAGGTTGTCGTGTTTTTCATTCGACTGTTTGAAACTTTCATTAAGTTGTTTGCACTATTCAATAAGTTGTTTTAAATGGTTGTCGTATTTTTCATTAAGTTGTTTGAAATGGTTGTCGAATTTTTCATTAAGTTCTTGTTTGAGATTTTCATTATTTTCATTAATTTGTAGCAATAATGCCATAACTTGATCCAAGCCAAAATTAGCGACTCTTTTCTCTGAGCTGTGTGGTGGTGTGCCTGCATTTGTCACGTTTTGTGTAACCATTTGGTCATTCTCTGATTCACAAAAAGGTTTGCCAATCGGATGTGCACTGTTGGTCGCTACATCGGAATCAAATAAATCTGACTTATTTTGACTACACTGTTCATTTTCGTTAGAAACATTTATCTGTTCGTTACGTAAATTTTGCAAATCGGGTGTGTCAAGCTGGGCAGCATTCATTGTAATGGAACGTGCCTCGTCATAATTTTCCGTTAAATTAAGTGTGGACATAAATGAATTTGTTTGCTCATCATCTGGAATAAAATCATTACTAGTGATCGGTATGCACTGATTATCTGTAATTAGAGGATTATCACTATTGCACTGAGTGTCGCTAGTTTCATCGGTCCAATTATTCGAGTCGGCTATTTCACTCATTGCACATCGCGATGCACTGTTAACAGTTTTTCGCGGCATTTTTCACAAATCAAAATTAAGCACAAAATGAAACAAAGACGAAGCAAAAATGGAACAAACACAATTACAACAAAGAGCAATAAATTGAAAAGAGTGACAAATCAGTAAATGCGTTGCGCCAGATTACAAACTATAGTTAAAATTAAGTAAATAAGAGCAGATGTATAACTGAGTACTTCTCATAAATTCACAAAAATATGATCCTGGCCGGTTGTCGACAAGTGTAACCTCCCCACGAAATTTCATTCTCATTTAGTGTAACCTCAATACAGAAAAATTGCTGAACCTCTCAACAGTAAAAAATGTAATTATTTCGTTCACATTCAGTGTAACGTCCCAAAAACAAAATAAATTCAGTAACCTGGTGATAATACAATGTAACTAACCTCTCAATTAAATTGTCGCTCACTTATAATTTTTCAATAATTGACTGTGAATTTAACCTGGTAAATTTTGGACGTCAGCACTGCTGCGTCATGGCCCTGAAAGATCATGCTGAATAAAAAAAAGAAAAAATTCTTACCTCAATGAAGTCGCCGGATAACGCATATATATCTGCTCTCACAATAAATTTTTCTGGCACAGCCCTGTGCAATGCTGGCCGATAGATTTGTCATTTATGAAAGGAAACAACTGATTTTTCTTTTGCAATAATCGGGATGATCATGGATTGGAGAAATTAGTAAATTCTTCAAATTGAAATGAATGGTTGTTAAAAGTTACTTTTTGTGAGAAGGATTATTATTAGGACATTTTTTAAAACATTTACATGGGACTTGAGATAACAATACTACTTATGCGCGAGGCTGCTTTTTACCTTATACAATAATGCTCAGGTTCCGGCATCGCTGCACCACGAACGGGCCCAGCCAACACAATACACCAGACCAGACAGCTTGCTAGCAACAACTTACTGCTACAGCTACACAGTTGCTACTGCAGTCAACACTGCTCTCTGGTCTGAGATTCTCTTATAGCTTACATATCGCAGGCAGCGCGTGAGCAATACATCGAAATTACATCTGCTCGGACCTCTTACAATACTTAACAGTTACTTGTACGAGAAATAAACGAAATAGGCACATGGCAAAGACATTGATCCAGTACGTGAAGGGAAGATACACAGATATACATGTATGTGGAAAGGAACATTAGAGACAATTTACAGAGAAAATTTTATAGCTGACTATGCTACCTGGTACATCTACGGATTTTCAGCTTATTGGCGTATATAATTAGAAAACATTCGCATCTTTAAATGCAGTATTATCGCAACTAATTAATTATTTGGTAGGTATAACAGGCAATAACTCAGCACCGCAGGCAGAAGGCAGTTGCTAATTACGTAATTTCCGTAATTTATGCCGTAGTTCGATTTCATTTCAAGTTAACGTGAAGGGCAAGGATACAGATGTATTCACTGCGTACGTCGAAGCAGCTTCTCATTACTTTTTTCCGTGAGAAGGTTTATTTATTACTCACACACTCGATGTGAAGGAATTACACTGAGATTTCGAATTAATTATTATATCACAGTTACTTCTTAAGGTGAGATTTAACTTCCATTAATACAAAATGTGTAGAGTGTACAGCGTTAATTGTTATCTGCAAATTATTGAAGAGATACTCGTATAGTGATTAGGCTTTGTCTTTCTGGCTTTAATTATAATATTAGGATCCATCCCTAACTCACAATCTCACATGTGCCAACAAAATGTGCCTGCAAACTGGAATTTATCACTATCAGTTAAGATGTATTGACACAATGAATTGCTTGCTACAAAACAGTCCGTACGGCGATATTATTTAATAATTACCATTTGTTTGTGCTGTTCTGGCAGTACTGGTCCCCTCCATTCATTACTGAATGGTTTTATAAAACTGTGAACTGTATTTGATTGTTATGCTAGTTCCTGTAGTGAAGTTTTTGGTCCGCAATGAAGTGTCAATTTCGTTACACATCCTGATACGTTATAATGTGTTGCATGATCAAGAGTTGAACCCAGACCATTGTCAGTGGTTTGATACAACGACATAACTATTCGTCTTGAAAAATCTTTCAACTTCTTTCTCTTAACTGATGGATTATCCATTCCTACGGCAAGGTTGATTTGACCACTGGTATTCAGTGGTAATAAAACTTCTGTGGTTGCTGATTTTACAACACAAGATATTTTTGTATATCAGCATTATGAGGAATCCTGGAATCAGGGTTGGTTTTGGAATATTGTGAATACGGTTTTAAGGGACTCCGACATAGTACTACCGCCTTACACAAAAATTTAGTGCTTGCGGAAATAATGGAATTTCTAATGAGGTGTGAGAACTGCAGAGCCCATTGTTTCACCCAGCAACCTCCTGGCGTAGTCTTCTTCTGTGGCCGAGATTGTTCCTTTGAAAGCATACCGCAGATTTCCTCCCCATCCTTGAAACATGCCGAGCTTGTGCTCTGTCTGTAATGATCTCGATGTCGACGGGACATTAAATCCGAATCTTGCCTACTTTTTTCTCGGTCTTGGCTGCATCGGTTACTCAGTACTGCGATTATAAATGGGAAACGGTTTCCCGGGATGATAGCTATGAAATGACCAATAAATTTAGAGAACTGTTAACGATCAATGACAACTGATTTTATTTCAGTATAAAGTTAATTTGTAGCGGCTACAGGTAAGCTTTTAGGTCGTGTAATACCATGAAGCATATTTATATTGAGGTTTTTACATTGTTCTTGATGTATATGAAATTCCAAGAATGGCACACGGCATAAAAAATTTTTCTTTGTCAGTCCTTACTTTCCGAATCAGAATTACATGGAAGATGTAATATTTAGATCACTTAAGGGGGGTTGGAAAGCCCTATCACGACGATGTTAGATTAGATGTAGTGACTCGGCTACCCTGTACTTCAGGAGCCACTGTAGCCATTGACATGAAACTATTACAGGACATTGAACTGTATGTTCTGAGTCTACTGAACTACAATAATTGCATTTCAGGCACAGCTTTAGGAAATATTTTTTTTTTGATTACACGGTTAAAATTTTTTGTACTTTTTTGTACGTTATCCTAAATAATTTTAATTATACATAACATTATGTTGTTCTCTTATTTCAATAGACACAGGATATGTATGTTATTACTCCCTGAATATTTGAGTACTCTATTCGAATTAGTTTCTGATATTTAGAGAAAAATGCAACAGAAAATGTAAATTTTCAGGAACGGCTTCCATAGTTTCAAAAGATTAATATTCACTTAATATATGCTTTTTTTTAATTTTTAGTCACTCAGAAGCACCCTGCCCCATACTGTATATCATCCTCTTGGCCTTTCTCTATGATTTTTCTTCTTTTCATCTTTCTGGAGTCCTTAGTGGCCAACTGTGCTGCATACTCTGCTTTATCAATGCAAACCTTGTCCATCCGTTCAAGTTCTCTGATGCAGTTAGCTCCACGATTAATTCCCATATGCTGTAGCACTTTCACCCTACCAGTGATGCCATCATTAGAAGCAATAACAGCATCATTGATTCCCACTTTAGTGTCTTCATTACAACAAACACATTACTTGGTAAGCGAGTCCAAATGAGATTATTGAACGACTGATTGGGATTTTGAGTGTAACCATACAGACACTTCTTCAGTAATTCAGTATTTTCCAGGTCTCTGTAAATAGGTTTTATGATATCCATGAATGCTGCTGGGATGGAATGTACATGGCTGTAGGAAGTGTTTGAGTAGTGGACATTGCGGTAATTGCACAATGATTCAGGCCAAGGAGGGCAAAGATGGTGTACCGGCTTTTTATCAGTTGACAATCTGTGGGAAATGGTAGTCCATACTGCTTGCTTCACTTTCAACAAATCCTCAGTATTATTTCTAATGGCCATCCCATAATACTCCTGTAGCTCATAAATCAATCAATCATCTTGTCTGTCAGCCTGCCTCTTATGATTTTACCGTCTGAAAATTTTTTGTCTCTTAAAGTTTCATTCAACTTCCTCAACGTGGTGCCCATCCTCTTCTGGACATCACTCAATTTTACCTTTATATCACAGCAATTCACAGACTTCTATATAAAAAAATTAAGATTTAATTAGGTCTTGAAGTAATGCACATAAAAGTTTTAACATTTTCAACCGGTGTACATTATATTTCAAAAATAAATTAAAATAATTCCCATGTGAGTATATATATATATATATATATATATATATATATATATATATATAGTATTTTATTAGAAAAATTGCAAATTTCATTATGAGATAAAAATAAGAAAATGTGAAAAAAAAATTCCGTTCTAACTGCCCTTAAATACATACATATATATATAAAGAAATTGACAGATTGATAGATGGAGAGACTGACATATAAAGAAAGATAGACAGAGACATGTATTAGTAGATAAAGAAAAATGTACGTTTCCTAGATATGCGACACGAGATCCTCCGGAATGTAGAAGATATATTGAAAAAATTCTACAAAAGAAAAGAGACACTCATGTTCCTCCAGTAGATCTTAAGTGAAATGTGACTGAAAGAAGCGCAATAAGCAAAACAACAAGTATTTTCATTTAGAAGCTAAAATCAAGAATGATACCAAAAGTTGATGCTTGCAGCTGCCGCAGCAAAGCAGCGAGTTACATATGTTTCGTAGTTCGGTTATTAAATTCCGCGCTTCTTATTGTATTTAAGAGGTGCAATCTCACGATTTGGTGACTGAAAAGTGTAGATTCGAACAGCCTGCAACGCAGTTGTCATTTATTTTTAAGTGCCAGAGGCAGTTCATTTCGCCCTAGTTAGCTAGCCAGTTTCCTGCTGCCTTTTCTGAAGCTCCAGCAAAGGAGCGTGCCACATATCGTACTTTTACTTTGTTATTTCGTAGTTTAATTCATAAATTCCATGCGTGATTTTCTGTTTAAGAGGCGTAATCTAGCAGTTTAGCAGCTATAAACTACAGTTTCGGGTAGTCTGTAGCACAGTTGTCGTTTCTTTTGAACGGCCAGCTGTACTGCTCTGTAAGGCGCTAGCTTCCGTTTGCGACACGCCAGGTCCGGATGTAATAGCAGTTCGATACGCTGCAGCTTTGGCCTCTTCCTTATCTTGAATTTATCACGAAGATCTTGCCCAGCGCAGTGACCCTTGTGAATGGAAAAAAAGTGCAGGTGACCCGTGTATGTAATAGGGGCGAAAGAACGTGCCTGCAAAATTACAGACCAACCCATCGGTTTGCTGCAGAATTCTTGAACCTATTTTCGCTTCCAAACTAATAAATTTCCTCGAGGCAGGAAAGATTCCGTTCACATATCAGCACGTTTCGCGAAGGATCACTCATACGAAACTCCTCACGTAATACCCTGCGAACCACGGTGGAGGGTTAACAAGTGGATTCCATAGTGCTAGATTTCCGGAAACCGTTTTGGCGTGATTCCCCACTGCAGAGTATTAACGAATTTATGAGCATACGGACTCGGTTACCATAAATGTCATTGGCTCAAAGACTTCTTAAGTAATAGATCCCATTTCGTGGACACCGATGGCCGGTATTGATCAGAGACAAGGGTGGTGTCAGGAGCGCTTCAGGGAAGAGTAATAGGGCCGTTGTTATTTCCTGTAAACACAAATTATCTGGCAGACATGGTGAGCAATCTGCGGCTGTTGCTGATGATGCTAGTTTAGATTAGTACTTGTTCCATAGATCATGAATACAACACTTTGTAATGATGTGGAACGTGTCAGGTTAATAAAAGGTGTCTATACAAGATATTAAATTAGATAAAATATTGCATGACACTCAATCATTTTATTTATTTATTTATTTTTTTGGAAGTTGGGAAATTACCCACTTACTATATCCAAAAATTCATCTAATGAGTAGAAAGAGTTGCCATTAAGAAATTCTTTTAATTTTCTTTTAAATGCTATATGGCTATCTGTCAGACTTTTGATGCTATTAGGTAAGAGACCAAATAATTTTATGGCAGCATAATTTACCCCCTTCTGAGCCAAAGTTAGATTTAGCCTTGAGTAGTGAAGATCATCCTTTCTCCTAGTGTTGTTGCGATGTACACAGCTATTACTTTTGAATTCGTTCGGATTGTTAATAACAAATTTCATAAGAGAATATATATCTTGTGAGCCTACAGTCAATATTTATAGCTCTTTAAATAAGTGCCTGCAGGATAATCTTGGATGAGCTCCAGCAATTATTCTGATTACACGCTTTTGTGCAATGAACACTCTTTTACTCAATGATGAGTTACTCCAGAATATGATGCCACACGAAAGCAGAGAATGAAAATAGGCGTGGTAAGCTAATTTACTAAGATGTATATCGCCAAAATTTGCAATGACCCAAATAGCATAAGTAGCTGAACTCAAACGTTTCAGCAGATCCTCAGTGTGTTTTTTCCAGTTGAACCCTTCATCAAAGCATACACCTACAAATTTTGAATATTCTACCGATTTCTGATTGAAGTCTATATTTATTAATGGGGTCATTCCATTTACTGTGTGGAACTGTATATACTGTGCTTTGTCAAAGTTTAATGACAGCCCATTTGCAGAGAACCACTTAATGATTTTCTGAAAAACATAGTTTACAATTTCACCAGTCTGTCCAGTGTGATAGCTATACTTGTATCATCAGCAAAAAGTACCAGCTTTGCATCTTCGTGAATATAGAATAACAAGTCATTAATATATATTAAGAACAGCAAAGGACCCAAGACCGAACCTTGCAGCACCCCATTCTTGATTGTTCCCCAGTTTGAGAAATCACCAGTTTTTTTGCATATCATGTGAACTGTTTATTTCAACTTTCTGCACTCTTCCCGTTAGGTATGATTTAAACCATTTGAGCACCGTCCCATTGATACCACAATACTTGAGCTTATCTAGAAGTATTCCATGATTTACACAATCAAAAGCCTTTGATAGATCACAAAAAATCCCAACGGGTGACTTCCGGTTACTCAGAACATTTAATATTACATTAGTGAAAGTATATATAGCATTTTCCGTTGAAAACCCTTCTGGAAACCAAGCTGTGGTATACTGGGCGGCACCATAGTTGGGTGAGGATACAAGAAGGATTAGACAAAATTTCTAGTTGGTGCAGTGAATGGCAACTTCTGCTAAATGTATGAAAATGTAAGTTTATGTTGGAAAGTAGGAAAAACAATATTGGAATACAGCATCAGTAATGTACAGCTTGCCATAGTCTGTCGATTAAACATCTTGGCGTAGTATGGCAAAGTCATATGAAATGGAACGAGGATGCAAGGACTGTAGTAATGAAGGCGGAGTGGATTGTCCAGTAATTTTATTGGGAGAATTCTAGCAAAGTGTGATTCACTTATACAACACTTTTGTGACCAATTCGTGAGTACTGGTCAAGTATTTGGGATCGCCAATTGGTCACATTAAAGGAAGGTATTGAAGCTTTTCACAGGCGGGCCCGATCAACAAGTGAGCATTACGGAGATGCTTCATGAACTGAAATGGGAAACCGTGGAAGGAAGAGGACGGTATTAAGAAAATATGGAGAACCAGCATCTGAAGCTGACTGCAGAACGATTTCAAACTTCTTTATTTAAATGAGTGTGTCTGTACTCAAACTGCAGAATGACTGAGAAGATGAGAATTCTACGTTATTTGATTCTGAAACAGCTGAATGAAACTGAACGTACTGAGCCTGCTTTCTCTTTACATTTTCTTATGATGTCGACACTGACCCACAATATTCTAGCGTAGCGCAATCTGACTGCTCAAAAAAAATTACAACCTGACTTCAAACAATTAATACAAAAAAATGTCCCGGAATAAGAAGCAATCCTGACAATAACCTATAGATTACATTTAGCACTTACCTCACAAAAATCTTCACTACGCGAACTACTGCAATACAGCGAGCGTCAATACTGCCAGCTAAATACACTCCTGGAAATGGAAAAAAGAACACATTGACACCAGTGTGTCAGACCCACCATACTTGCTCCGGACACTACGAGAGGGCTGTACAAGCAATGATCACACGCACGGCACAGCGGACACACCAGGAACCGCGGTGTTGGCCGTCGAATGGCGCTAGCTGCGCAGCATTTGAGCACCGCCGCCGTCAGTGTCAGCCAGTTTGCCGTGGCATACGGAGCTCCATCGCAGTCTTTAACACTGGTAGCATGCCGCGACAGCGTGGACGTGAACCGTATGTGCAGTTGACGGACTTCGAGCGAGGGCGTATAGTGGGCATGCGGGAGGCCGGGTGGACGTACCGCCGAATTGCTCAACACGTGGGGCGTGAGGTCTCCACAGTACATCAATGTTGTCGCCAGTGGTCGGCGGAAGGTGCACGTGCCCGTCGACCTGGGACCGGACCGCAGCGACGCACGGATACACGCCAAGACCGTAGGATCCTACGCAGTGCCGTAGGCGACCGCACCGCCACTTCCCAGCAAATTAGGGCCACTGTTGCTCCTGGGGTATCGGCGAGGACCATTCGCAACCGTCTCCATGAAGCTGGGCTACGGTCCCGCACACCGTTAGGCCGTCTTCCGCTCACGCCCCAACATCGTGCAGCCCGCCTCCAGTGGTGTCGCGACAGGCGTGAATGGAGGGACGAATGGAGACGTGTCGTCTTCAGCGATGAGAGTCGCTTCTGCCTTGGTGCCAATGATGGTCGTATGCGTGTTTGTCGCCGTGCAGGTGAGCGCCACAATCAGGACTGCATACGACCGAGGCACACAGGGCCAACACCCGGCATCATGGTGTGGGGAGCGATCTCCTACACTGGCCGTACACCACTGGTGATCGTCGAGGGGACACTGAATAGAGCACGGTACATCCAAACCGTCATCGAACCCATCGTTCTACGATTCCTAGACCGGCAAGGGAACTTGCTGTTCCAACAGGACAATGCACGTCCTTATGTATCCCGTGCCACCCAACGTGCTCTAGAAGGTGTAAGTCAACTACCCTGGCCAGCAAGATCTCCGGATCTGTCCCCCATTGAGCATGTTTGGGACTGGATGAAGCGTCGTCTCACGCGGTCTGCACGTCCAGCACGAACGCTGGTCCAACTGAGGCGCCAGGTGGAAATGGCATGGCAAGCCGTTCCACAGGACTACATCCAGCATCTCTACGATAGTCTCCATGGGAGAATAGCGGCCTGCATTGCTGCGAAAGGTGGATATACACTGTACTAGTGCCGACATTGTGCATGCTCTGTTGCCTGTGTCTATGTGCCTGTGGTTCTGTCAGTGTGATCATGTGATGTATCTGACCCCAGGAATGTGTCAATAAAGTTTCCCCTTCCTGGGACAATGAATTCACGGTGTTCTTATTTCAATTTCCAGGAGTGTAAAAGATCCTAACTACTAAAGCCAGTAACTACTAATAAGCATGTGGTTAGCAAAGGAAAGGTTTTGTTGCAAACCAAGTAATGTATTTCTTTTACCTTAATAATGTGACATCCAGTTCAATATAAATCGTCACTGACATCCAATAGAAAGATATATAATTATGAATAATTTTCAGTCACCAAGTCGGATACTTCCAGATCGTTGGCATACGCTAACACTTCAGACCTCTACCCTCTATCAATGCTAACTTCTCACATTTAACATCCATCACTGCTTGCTGTTCACTTCCAACTGCCCAACAGTACTTCCATCACTGCTGGCGACTAACTTCCAACTGCCCAACGGTACTGGCGATTAACTTCCTACAACGAGTCCAACCAGCCAAAGACTCTCTCACAAAGAAAGCGCAGTCAGAGATCAAATGCAAAGCTCTATATAGCGCTACCAACACAGAAGCAGCCAACTTACAGATTATACTGCCATATTTTGCTTAAGAACCACGAAGGTAAGGGAAATTGGACAACTGATTTCCCATGCTCTATTTGCTAACGAAACGGGAAGGGAAATGACTAATAGCGGTACAAGATACCCTCCACCACGCACCAAAAGGTGGCTTGCGAAGCATGTAGGTAGATGTAGATATACACTTACGTGCATAAGTTAGTTTCGCAATACTTGTTTTCACAAAACATATTAGTGCACTACAGACGTACAGAATTCAAGCAACAGTGATGTAACTTGATGTAAAATAATGTACAATAACCTTAAGCAATAATGAGATGGATAATAACAGGGTTGCTTCATACTTTTTCGCTACCATTAAGGTTAATGAATTTTCAATGGTCTCATGTGATGAAAAAAATTGAAATATTTGATTGATATTATTTCAAATATTATAATTAGTTCTCATTTATTAGTTACCCTGTTAATTCGAAAAATACAAACTCTCAGGAAATATTAAACGATGTTGACCAAAACTTTATAAAAGCTTCACTGTCATAATGAGCATCTATCTGCATTTTGTAATCTGGGTAAATAGTGACCTATAATTTCCTTTCATCTTTGTGTTCGAGTCAATAGAGCATTTTAACAGTTACTGTTGAAGATTAAAGTATTACAATTCATTTCACTATTGCGAGTTTACTATATTATATTGCATCATTATCCACTTTCGTGGATTCAGTTTGTGTTACAGCACTGATGCAAGAAACCACAGTTGAAGAAAGGTGTAAATGGTGTAAGCGCCAAAGTAATTGAAGATCGATCCACGAGATCCGAAAGGTCGAAGTGTATAATTTAATATAAATATTCTCCTTCCTTAAGCAGAAATTTACACGATTATTAGTCAGACTAATTTCGCCCTAAGACTCGAGCTACCGAGATAAAGTTTTTAGAATACGGAAAAGTATTAGCACAGAAGTTACTGCAGAGATCTCTTTCGAAAACTTGGAATCTGGACAAGTCGTGAACAACAACAACTTTTGGTATGCTTCTCGGCATGCTTTCTGAAATTACTGTTCGGACAAATAGCAGCGCACAGCTGATTACAGTACTAGACTATAAGTTGTTGAGACTGGAAGCAAAGCCGTAGTTTCGGAGCTGTACGTGAGAGGGAGCCCGTGAAACAGGCAATCAGCTCTGGTGCAGTTGCGCCTCTGGCACGTCCCGAGCGAATGAGTTCTGTGGTCAGTGCTCCAACTGGCGACTGTGTTAGCGACGTAGTGGCCAGCAGGAGGTGCGGGAACCACTGTTGACTGAGACGTGTAGTTAGGGGGCAGTAGTTCCAGGCGTCGTATGCAGCGTACACCGCCACATGCTAATTTTGTTTGAGACTGTCATGTGCGCTCATAAGCCAGAAGTATCAAAATATGATTGTGTGCTTTGAAATAACGTCGAGCAGGAAACGGTCTGCGAAGAACGTAACAGTAAAATAAATAAATATGAAAGAAAAGTAACAAAAGCAGAAAAACTAAAGTTTGGGTGCATGAGCTACATCGTGACTTATCATTTATTAATATAGCAGTTATTTGTACTCGGCGTAAAGATTTTAGATGCTAGGCCCTTTGCAGTTTCCATACATTTGTTAAACGAAACTTGTTCTTTTTTTAAAATAAAAACACACACCTACATGCACATTTGTTATTCGAGAGGCGTTCATTACTTTTTTATTGAATGATATCATTACTTATAGCAAGAAATTTGCTAGTAGTACTGTGCTATACGTAAATGACACAACTGCAGTGTTAATTGATGTTTGACGTACACATGTATTATTCATGTACTCACAACAAATGTTGAGATGCAGAATATTTTTAATACTTTATTTTTATATAGAATTCGTCACATTTGAAATGGAAAATATGGAAGAATCTATTACTCTAATCTAAAATTTGACTAATTAATACTTAATTTAATAGATGGAATAGATAGGAGAAAGGAAAAGAGTTTGTTAATTTAAACTTAAGTCAGCTTTCTTGACTCATGTTTATTGATTCCAAGTACTTTTCTGACTGTGTTGAGATGTCACAAATTACGTCAGAAAAGTGGTTTTTTTTAATAACATTGAACCAATCCTTCCTAGTCTCCATCTCCTCAACTGATGCTATTACGTAATTCCCATAGGTCTGCCTAACTAACCAGCATGATTTTCCCACAGTGTCGGTTGATTCTTACAAAGAAGAAGACAGCAACCAGCCACTATTAACACTGCTATTTATTTAAGTAATTAGCGCCGTAACCGGTTTCGAACTGACAAGTTCATCATCATACGGCTGTTTACAATATTTGCAAGATACACTTTACATAATCGTCAGTATTCGATTTTTATTCTTCCGCTGCGGCGAAATATTCTTGTTGGTATAATCGAAAATTCCGCGCGATTTTGCTGCGACGTTTCAGGATTGTATTTTTCAAATATTCCAGTGCTTTGCACATTATGGTGATGTGCAAATCATATAAGTACTACATATATTTTGGAATATTTGAAAAATACAATCCTGCAACTTCGCAACAAAATCGCGCCGAATATTCGATGGCACCAACACACCAATAATATTTCGCCACAGTGGAAGAATGAAAATCGAAAACTGACGATTATGTGAAGTGTATCTAGCAAATCTTGCGAACAGCCGTCTGATGATGAACTTGTAAGTTCGAAACGGGTTGCGGCGCTATTTACTTAAATAAATAGCAGTATTAATTGTGCCTTGTTGCTGTCTTCTTCTTTGTAAGAATCAACGTACATTAATTGTACACAGCCACGGTCTCACCAAGTCAGTTTTAGACAAAACAGCATTCCCCATGGTGGCTCCAAGTGAACGTATACACACCTCTTTTGATAAGAAGTTTAATTGATTCCTTACTATTGGATAATAATTAAGCTATGTTGTCACTATTGCAAATCTCTCTTGTCTTACTGAGAGAATTTTAACTTTTTTGCCACATTGTCTAAAATTTTGCCTACTAAAAGTATTTGGAACAAGTTTTTAAGCTACCAACCAGTTCCGGTTGGCTAGCCTGCAAAATCGGTGTAATTTAATTTGATTTGTAGAATATCATCAGTCACCTATGAGCTCTAGCTGTGCTGAAATTGACAAGTCTGAGGGTCTGTAATTTGTTTCTAAAGGTAGTGTAAAGGGCTAAAGTAAATAGTTGAGACTTGGAGCCATCACAGGAGTGTCATGACAAAAGCCGACCACCACAGGTAGGTTCCGAACAAATCGACGCTACACGCTAATCGATATAAACAGTAGCACTAAGTACAGGGGAACAGTATTTAAGGGTGCCGGCACTAGCCCGTCATCGTCCAACAGCTGGGCGGTCAAGACTCAAGACAGGCTTGTGGCGTGTGTACGTCACAGTAGCTGAAGATGCGGGTCTTACGAGCGCCAGCATCCGTCTCTGGCAGGGATCGTGTAACTACAGGGTGATCAAAAAGTCAGTATAAATTTGAAAACTTAATAAACAACAGAATAATGTAGATAGAGAGGTAGAAATTGACATACACGCTTGGAATGACATTGGGTTTTATTAGAACCAAAATGCATGACGGCGCTCCACCCCATATTGCTACACGCGTGAAAGATCTCTTGCGCGCGTCGTTTGGTGATGATCGTGTGCTCAGCCGCCACTTTCGTCATGCTTGGCCTCCCAGGTCCCCAGACCTCAGTCCGTGCGATTATTGGCTCTGGGGTTACCTGAAGTCGCAGGTGTATCGTGATCGGCCGACATCCCTAGGGATGCTGAAAGACAACATCCGACGCCAATGCCTCACCATAACTCCGGACATGCTTCACAGTGCTGTTCACATTATTATTCCTCGACTACAGCTACTGTTGAAGAATGATGGTGAACATATTGAGCATTTCCTGTAAAGAACATCATCTTTGCTTTGTCCTACTTTGTTATACTAATTATCGCTATTCTGATCAGATCAAGCGCCATCTGTCGTAAATTTTTTGAGCTTTGGTATTTTTTTTTGTTCTAAAAAAACCTCATGTCATTCCAAGGATGTGTGTCAATTTGTACCTTTCTATCTACAATACTCCTTGATTTATTCAGTTTTCAAATTAATACTGACTTTTTGATCACCCGGTATATCAGACGAGTTTAATCATTCGTGACTACTCGTTTAAATGCATATAATCTTGTAGGGAAGCAGCCAACTCACGCCTTATACAATTCACATCAGTCTTTCCATTGTATGTCAGCCAGTCTACTGTAACTATCTCTGACGTCATAAATGTTGCGCAGTACTTTAAAAATCAAGTAAATAACGTTTCTAGCATGCCAGGAGTAATACTAAATCAATATGTGTTGAATATCAGTTCAATAGCTTTAACCATTTTCGAAATTTAAACTTTTTTTGTAAAAATCATTGGAGCAACAGAAAAAAGCTAGAAACTTAAACATTTATATTTAGATTCCTTTTGCATATCAATTTAGTAAAAACAGTATTCTTGATCTCACAAATTAAAATTTTAGTTGAAATTTATAATTTTCTGGTTTTTATATTAAAAATTAAGGAATCAAGATAGATTAAGTAGGTGAATAAGTAAAGCTAGGATGTTTAAATTTAAGTAGAAGGGAGATCCGCTATAATCATAGAGATGTGAGAAGTTTCAACTGAATAATTATAAAACTATAGCGAAAGCGTATCTCCAAAGGGCAAGTTCAGAGCTCGTCTACTGCGTGTAGTGTAATGAAATTAATTATCTCGCCCAAAATATTTGACTTAGCAACGTCAGACTTTTATTATGATTACTTACCTGTGTGCTGATTCCACATTTAAATTGAGAGCTTCATCGGCCATCAGCAAAGGAAGCAATGATTTATTCGATAACTTAAGGTGGTGCATTAATAGCCCAGCGGCTAGTCGGGAGAGCAGATTTGATCAGGCGTTCCCTTAGCCCTCCGCACCGCGGCTTTATATGTAAGAACGCTGCGCGAGAGAAAGAAGGCCCCAGTTCTCTCCAGATGCTGATTAGGGCACCACTTGGGCCGGGAGTCGCGTCGCGTCGGTATCGTTGATATAAAGAGCCTCGGATGCAGTAATAAGTTATTCGGGATACGGGTAACCATGAAATCGTTTTCGAGTGAAGTGTTAATTTTGGCATGGATTTAATGATCGATCTTCAGTTTGCGTATGTCATATTTTCACGTGCCGCCGCAGGACAGACATTCTACCATTATTTAGCGTGGCGTTTGATGAACATTATCATCAAATTATGGCGAGCATTGACTTAAACATTTAATTTGAACAGTTATAGTTGCATCAGCGCATTAGACTCTGAACTTCTCTGGTATTTGGATTGTGTGGATTCTTTTTGGTCCATGACTTTCAGAATATAGTGAACATTTTACAGAATGGTTTTTGATTATGAATCCCAGACAATCTCCTAATTCCTCAGAGCTATAAGCTGTAGCTATAAATGTATTTCTCAGACGAAGTGGGCACTAGGAATCCTAATTACAGGCTTCACGTTTTACTAATCACTTTCTGGTTGCCAATATTGTAGTTAGAGAGCCAGTGTTGAGAACGGCAAACAACAGCATTAAATAAATAACAGTAACATTAACAATTATTCCACCCGCCGCCCCACAAGCTCACAACACACGAGGAATTTAAGACCATTGGTGGGTATCTTTTGAACGACATATTGATTTCCAGTACGCCCTGCACAGAGCCGAGCGTTCGCGAAATGTGGCTGACAAGCCGACAAGCGTGACGTCACAGGTTCGTTGCAGGGCGCATATGTCTCGTTGGCCCCGCCTGGTCAGTGATGTGACGTCGAGCCGCGCTACTCCAAGCCGCACCGCGCCGATGACGCACACGCATCTGCCTCTGTCGGGTCACCTAAGCACCTGGGCGCCAGGGGTTGCCCTGAAGTACGACGACTTGATGCAGCCAACTCGGCCCTCGCCAGGATACTAACGGAAGACCTCTACGCTCCTGAAGCTTACCTCACCCCGACGTCCCTATAGCCGCCGCCGCCAGCCGCACTTACTACAGCCAGGAAACACTGTAACGCGCCACGCAGCAACAGCAGCAGTTGCTGCACCAGCAGCTGAAGCAGGAGGACATACGGTCACAAGCCAGAGGCCCACAAATTCTCCACCCCTCTTACTAATTATTGTAAACAATCCTTCCTCAGCAGAGAATTCCAGCCGGCACTACGCCATTGGAACACTGTATCAGAACTGTCCTGTCATAATTGAAGACAGAGCTACCACCTCTCAGTTTATCGTAGGGCTATCAACCAATACGAATAAAGCACACCATTTACTATGTTTTACATGCAATAACTCTGCTTTTAATCGACTGTCTCGTACCACTTTACATTTCTCCATAGTAACCAGTGGAACAGTAGATTATGTACCGTGGGCATAGAACTGTACCCGTATCGTAAATACAACCTATGTTATCGAAAATGTTTGTGTAATATTGTGAAGAACATGTACATATTCTCATCTTACTAATTTTTATTCTTATTTATTCCGACATTAAATTAATGATGAAATAGTTAATTTGATCCAAGTGTAACTAACTAAACATGCACACACGTATTTCTCCCTGCTTTAACTTAAGCTCGAGTAACCAATTTTAAACAATTAGGAACATCGCCATCAATAAATAAAATTAGCAAACGGTCAATTTACAAAAAGAGCAGCAAATAACCAACACTTTATTTACTTTGTTTGAAGAGGCTTCGGGCAATCAATGCAAAATAAAAATGTGAATGTCGTGTGACTAGAGCCTCCCGTCGGGTAGACCGTTCACCGGGTGCTAGTCTTTCGATTTGACGCCACTTCGGCGACTTGGCGCCTCGATGAGGATGAAATGATGGTGCTTAGGACAACACAACACGCAGTTCCTGAGCGGAAAAAAGACTCCGAGCCAGACAGTATTCGAACCCGGGCCCTTAGGACTCACCTTCTGTCGCGCTGCCCACTTAGCTACAGGGGGCGGACAATGAATGCTACAAACATGGGAAGAAGAACCTCTGAAACATGAGATACAATTAATATGAAGTTAATTAATAGTAAATATAATATCTGTAGATGTTACTGCCATGGTATAATCACAGTACTTCACATATCCATAAACCAGTCAAAGTAAAGAATCAAGCAAGTACAAATACAGACTTAAATATTCTTTGAAGTTCCCATTTACAAAGCAAAACGAATATATAAATACATTTACTGGTTTCATTTTGCAAATAACTTGGAAGTAATTGCAGTGAAATATAACTGATAATTTTTTGTCCTTCGTGTAGTATTTACGCCCTCGTTGTTCTATGTTTCACAGCTCAGATAAACTTGGAGGATGAATTCCTCAATGGCGCAGGTGTTGTGCTTTCTTGGTACCCACATGGTTGCTCTTAACCTATTGCTCATTAACCGGTTAATTTATTAATCATTAAGGTATGTGCTGTTGGTGAATCAAGTACTAAGTTCCTTGGGAGTTGTTACATAAGTTGAGTAACCCGCATTTGCCTTAGCTGCAAGTCGTCGATAACAATTAACAGTACGGTAGATGGGGGGCGGGGAGCGGTGGATTGTAGAGTGGACGCTCTTCGTACACTTTTGACACATTGCCCCATACCTTAAGCTGGCACAGTATCCAGAGAAAACAGGACGACTTAGGTAAATCTTTTGCCCTCTTAAGATATCTCAGATTGTCGTACGAAAGACTGGTTGCATTTCTCCTAGAAGCTGCTCTTCAAGGGACAATCACCCAATGAATTGGTACCTGTTTTGAGTTCTAACTCTGTTGCATGTAATATGGTCAGGAACAAAATAGCCATTGGTATTGACGTTTCTACGGCACCAACATGTACCGATCACACTCATTTACGTCAGCCAAGTAAAGAAAAAGTTGTGAAGAATATTTACCACTGAGTAATCTTATTGTGCTACCTATTTTTAAGTATTGCGTCTTACGAGCAATCACGTGACACTAAAGCAGTTTTAGGCGATTTCATTCTGCTCCAGGAACCTCTATTCCGGCTAATCAAAATCTCTATAAGCGGAGCAGATTGAGTCCCAATTGGGAATAAACCCCATTAACAATCCAATTCAATCATTTGTTTTACAACAAACAGAAAATTTAGTCGGAAGACGGGCTGTGATCTATTTTACTGTGTTGCTTGGACGACCTCCGCAGTGCAAAATGTTTGCATAGTTTGTGAATTGCATACGTGTTAAGGTTATGACTTACTACGCAAGTTTATTGTATGTGAAGACATCTAAAGCAATTTAACTTTCGATTTATTTTTCGGCAAAACTGCAACTATCCTCACACTTGGCCAGTTTCGACAGTCACAAACGGCCATCTCCAGATCAAAAATAGTAATTAAAAATTGTGTAAATTTGAGAAATGGCACGTGAAATACGTTTAATACTATAAAATAATGAGTCAATAAAATTCTGATAACCAGTTGGCGCATAGGGGGACCATGGGTTGTCACTACTTTAAAAGAATTTCTGCCAAATTTAATTTAATAGAATTTGGCTTTAACAAATAAAACGCATCCATTATCGACACCTTGTGATGGTTACGAAAGCGATAAAAGTGTCGTACATTACGTGTGTTAAACTGTTTAGTTAAGGTTGCCAACATAAAGAGTCAAACTAAAACCGCATCACTTATTTGACAGGGGAAGTCGAAATAATGTCCCTTCCTTAGCTGTGTGCGAGACTTTTACATTCTTATCGATATTTGCAATGGTATGTCTTTGACCCAATCTGTAAGTTAACATAACATGCATTGTTCCCAGTGATCGAACGTTCTTTGTAACGTGTCAGAAAATTTCATTTTCGATCTGAAGATGGGCGTTGTAGATGCCTGTACAAGTCATTAGTAAAAATTATTGTGATCGTGTTGGAAAATAAAAAAGTAAAATTTAGCTATTTTAGCTCTGACGGTCGCCTGACGTAACATCAGTCTCGTATTATGTGAAGGCGGTCTTTCGCACTTTTGTTTTATCTGTAGGAGTGCTGTTTATTACGTCCGTTCTATTCAAAGTCCACTAGAATCATCGCTAAGTGTAACTTCCCACTATAAGTGTATCATTGGCTGCTAGCATGCTTAATAAATCAGAGAAGGAAGAGAAAGATGAATGTATATACTCTGTATTCAGTGCCTGAACCATTTGCAATCGAGACTAGTTTCTGCCAGCGCCTACTTCACAGTTACAGGGTGTTTCAAAAATGACCGGTATATTTGAAACGGCAATAAAAACTAAACGAGCAGCGATAGAAATACACCGTTTGTTGCAATATGCTTGGGACAACAGTACATTTTCAGGCAGACAAACTTTCGAAATTACAGTAGTTACAATTTTCAACAACAGATGGCGCTGCGGTCTGGGAAACTCTATAGCACGATATTTTCCACATATCCACCATGCGTAGCAATAATATGGCGTAGTCTCTGAATGAAATTACCCGAAACCTTTGACAACGTGTCTGGCGGAATGGCTTCACATGCAGATGAGATGTACTGCTTCAGCTGTTCAATTGTTTCAGGATTCTGGCGGCACACCTGGTCTTTCAAGTGTCCCCACAGAAAGAAGTCACAGGGGTTCATGTCTGGCGAATAGGGAGGCCAATCCACGCCGCCTCCTGTATGTTTCGGATAGCCCAAAGCAATGACACGATCATGGAAATATTCATTCAGGAAATTAAAGACGTCGGCCGTGCGATGTGGCCGGGCACCATTTTGCATAAATCACGAGGTGTTCGCAGTGTCGTCTAAGGCAGTTTGTACCGCCACAAATTCACGAAGAATGTCCAGATAGCGTGATGCAGTAATCGTTTCGAATCTGAAAAATGGGCCAATGATTCCTTTGGAAGAAATGGCGGCCCAGACCAGTACTTTTTGAGGATGCAGGGACGATGGGACTGCAACATGGGGCTTTTCGGTTCCCCATATGCGCCAGTTCTGTTTATTGACGGAGCCGTCCAGGTGAAAATAAGCTTCGTCAGTAAAGCAAATGCTGCCCACATGCATATCGCCGTCATCAATCCTGTGCACTATATCGTTAGCGAATGTCTCTCGTGCAGCAATGGTAGCGGCGCTGAGGGGTTGCCGCGTTTGAATTTTGTATGGATAGAGGTGTAAACTCTGGTGCATGAGACGATACGTGGACGTTGGCGTCATTTGGACAACAGCTGCAACACGGCGAACGGAAACCCGAGGCCGCTGTTGGATCACCTGCAGCACTAGCTGCGCGTTGCCCTCTGTGGTTGCCGTACGAAGTCGCCCTACCTTTCCAGCACGTTCATCCGTCACGTTCCCAGTTCGTTGAAATTTGTCAAACAGATCCTTTATTGTATCGCTTTTCGGTCCTTTGGTTACACTAAACCTCCGTTGAAAACTTCGTCTTGTTGCAACAACACTGTGTTCTAGGCGGTGGAATTCCAACACCAGGAAAATCCTCTGTTCTAAGGAATAAACCATGTTGTCTACAGCACACTTGCACGTTGTGAACAGCACACGCTTACAGCAGAAAGACGACGTACAGAAAGGCGCACCCACAGACTGCGTTGTCTTCTATATCTTTCACATCACTTGCAGCGCCATCTGTTGTTGAAAATTGTAACTACTGTAATTTCGAAAGTTTGTCCGCCTGAAAATGTACTGTTGTCCCAAGCATATTGCAGCAAACGGTGTATTTCTATCGCTGCTCGTTTAGATTTTATTGCCGTTTCAAATATACCGGTCATTTTTGAAACACCCCGTATATTAGTTGTAGTATTTTAACAGTTTCAATTTTTCACGATAAATAACAATTTCGGCAAAATCAAAAATGTAAATATACGTTCCGACGTTATTATTGCAAGCTGTCGAGCAGTATTTATAACTACGGTCCTCCACAACTAGAATCTTGTGCAATATTGTTTGTTTTTGCGTAGTTGCGTTTCAAACCTTTTGTATCAGGCAGAGACAAGTATTTACCTACAGTGTGTATCAAAAAAGGATACACGTACTTCGAACGCGCTTATTTATTAAACTGTAAATATAGAGCTATGGAACTTGGAACACACATTTATCAATCTCTCAAGTTTGCATTACAGATGTTCAATCTGTCTTCCACCAACGAGACGAACAAAATCACACCGATACTGGAATTCCTCCCGTACTCGCGTAAGCAAGTCCCTTGCCATTGATGTATGGCAGCACGAATTGGCTTCTTTATCTCTGCCAGGGTTCTATGATACTGTTCGGCATAAATGTTATCGTTAATGAAACCCCACAGGATGAAATCACAGGGCGTCAAATCTGGTAACCCTGCAGGCCAACTGAGAGGTGCCAATTCGCCGGTTGTTTTACAACCGATCCAACGGCTCGGTGCAATTTCATTCAGATATTCATACACTTGGCGACTCCAGTGAGGGGTTTCTTGCCAAAAAATAAAGTTTTGCTCGTTAAACCACAAAAACAACAGTTTTGCAACATAACAAGATCGTTGAGCGTGTTTCCATAGAAGAAAAATAAGTCGTAAACGAATGAGTAGGATATCGCACAAAACAGAGTGACTTTTCGCGACTCTCGTACATGCTCAGTGTACGCTTGTAGGCTCTGTAGGCCGCAAATTCGAACATAGTGTTTTTTTACTTTCCCACTAAGATTCAAAGTCACTTCATCACTGAAAACGATGCGCTGTGCGAAAATGTTATCATTGTATGTATTGTATGTTAACGGGGGCCTAGAAACGACAGAGAGGCTTCGTACCCGCCGCAGCCGTAGTGGTCCACAACCCCACGACGACTACGGCAGTCCACTTCACCCCTCCGCTGCCCCACACCGAACCCAGGGTTATTGTGCGGATCGGCCACCCGTGGACCCCCCGGGGAACGTCTCACACCAGACGAGTGTAAACCCTATGTTTGCGTGGTAAAGTAATGGTGGTGTACGAGTACGCAGAGAACTTGTTTGCCCTGCAGTCGCCGACATAGTGTAACTGAGGCGGAATAAGGGGAACCAGCCCGCATTCACCGAGGCAGATGAAAAACCGCCTAAAAACCATCCACAGACTGGCCGGTTCACCGAATCTCGACACTAATCCGCCGGGCGGATTCGTGCCGAGGACCAGGCGCTCCTTCCGGCCCGGAAAGCCTTGCGTTAGATCGAACGGCCAACCGGGCGGGCAAATGTTATCATTGTCAACAGCATTTTAAAGCTCGTAGAGAATGCCTCACGTTTGTATTTGTCGTCATGTCTGTAACTTGTACTGCTTCATAACCAACAGCCTTCCCAAAATACGCCAAAGTGTTGTTGTAGGCAGCTGAATCTCCCTACTCGCGCAACGATATGGTTTTGCAGGACTACGTTGAAATGAGGTTTGCCCTCACGCGACGTTCTAGTCGGAAGCACAAGGGCGGCTAGGAATTTTTCCTTTACATAACATCCTGTGTCTACAGACCGTCGATACCATCTGCGAATAGTCCATTCATTCGGAGGATCACCTTGGTGCTTCACCCTGAAACCCCTTTGCTCTGCAGTTACGGAATAATAAGTCGCCAACTGGAGAACAAAATATGATTTCTCCTGCGGAGTAGCCATTTTGCAAATTCTGATTGTAACCAAGCAAACAAAAGACCACTGATATCTACAGGAAATGAATATGAACTAGACACTGTATTCGTCCCTTTATTAACCGAGACATGGCACAGCAATTGTGTGTTTTGACTACATAATAATTCGTAATGCGTATATTCTTTTTGAAACACCATGTATGAGTCTCTTTGGCCTGGCCTTTATCTCATATCTTCACTGGAGCGGCATGTCAACCATTGGATTTGGCAGTTCAGTGATAGAAGGTGACCATATGCCTTTCATGTCACAGGTGTAATAGGCATGCACCAGTCCTCAGCAATTAGGAGGTCTAAGTCTTACAGCAAGAAGAAGGTTCTGCTGCTAGGCAGTTCGCACAGTAGAGGTGGGGGCCAGCAGTTGCAGGAATTGATGGTGAGTGAGTGCCAGGTCACCAGCATTGTGAAGTGTAGTGCAAGGTTGGCTCAGGTGACTGACGGTATAGGGGAGTGATGTAGGAATTTTAAGAAAGAGTATCAGGTAGTGATTGTGGGTGGGGCAGGGAATAGTCTTGATAGGGACGGGGAATATGATGTTGATAGTGACCTGGTAAAGATAGCTACTCAAACTGGTGGCACTAGTGTGGATTTCGTGCAACTGTTACAGCGTTATGATCGACCTCATCTTAATGCGACAGTTAGGCGTGGTAACATGGGGCTGGAGAAGGCACTGTTGGCGAAGGGCATGTGTCACATTGGGCACGTGTTACCAGTTGAGTCTATCAGGCAGATCAGATATCACTAGGCATGGCCTGCACATCAATAGGTATGGGAAGGGGAGGCTGGTAAAGCTTATAGGTAGTGGGTGTGGGTGAGATCACTCATGTTAAGGCAGCCCTGTTTTTAGACTGAAATCAGCTGATAGGTGTACCTGCTTAAAACAAGTGCCTCTAACTAAGGAATGAGCTTCAGAGGAGATCAGGTATCCAAGTAGTGAAGGAATTAGCATATTTCCTGAAAAAAGCGGTATTAGAAATAAAGTTAGTCAACTGTTTATAGATGCTGATTCTGACATTATTGGTTTATAGAACTACTACTAAAATAATTTGACAGTTCAGAGGCTTCCTTTACCAGGATAAAGATTAGCTGGCTGTTTTTCAAGGAGTTCCTTCCAGAATGGGGTAATGGCCATGTACGTGAAAAACAGTATACCATTTGAGTCCAAAGACGTATCATGGCACTGTACTGAACAGATCTACATCTACATCTACATCTACATGGATACTCTGCAAATCACATTTAAGAGCCTCGCAGAGGATTCATTGAAACACCTTCACAATTCTCTATTATTCCAATCTTGTATAGCGCGCAGAAAGAATGAACGCCTATATCTTTCCGTACGAGCTCTGATTTCCCTTATTTTATCGTGGTGATTGTTCCTCCCTATGTAGGTCGGTGTCATCAAATTTCCGTATTCGGAGAAGAAAGTTGGTGATTGGAATTTGGTGAGAAGATTACGTTGCAATGAAAACGCTTTTCTTTTAATGATTTCCAGCGCAAATCCTGTATCATTTCTGTGACACTCTCTCCCATATTTCAAGATATTACAAAACGTGTTGCCTTTCTTCGAACTTTTTCGATGCACTCCGTCAGTCCTACCTGGTAAGGATCCCTCACCGCGTAGCAGTATTCTAAAAAGAGGACGGACAAGAGTAGTGTAGGCAGTCTCCTCAGTAGGTCTGTTACATTTTCTAGGTGTTCTGCCATTAAAACGCAGTCTTTGGTTAGCCTTCCCCACAACCTTTTCTATGAGTTTCTTCCAATTTAAGTTGTTCGTAATTGTAATAAATTAGGTATTTAGCTCAATTTACGGATTTTAGATTAGACTGATTTATCGTGTAACCGAAGTCAAACGGATTCCTTTTAGCACTCATGTGGATGACATCACACTTTTCGTTATTTAGGGTCAACTACCACTTTTCGCACCATTCCGATATTTCTTCTAAACCGTTTTGCAGTTTTTTGATCTTCTGATGACTTTATTAGTCGATAAACGACAGCGTCATCTGCAAACAAACCAAGACGGCTGCTCAGATTGTCTTCCAAATCGTTTATATAGATAAGGAACATCATAGGGCCTGTAACACTACCTCGGGGAACGCCAGAAATCACTTCTGTAGATATTTGAATGCTGTGCAGGGACAGTTGAGTTTAGTGGAACTAAACTTCTAATTGTTGTTGTTTATAGGTCCCCTGACTCTGACTTGTCGGCATCTCGTGGTCTCGCGGTAGCGTTCTCGCTTCCCGAACACGGGGTCCCGGATTCAAGTCCTGGAGGGGTCAGGGATTTTCAGCTGCCTCGATATGACTGGATGTTGTTGTGTCGTCTTCATCATCATCATCATCATCATCATCATCATTCATCCCCACAACTGTCAGAGGAAGGCAAGGGCAAACCACCTCCACTAGGACCTTGCCTAGTATGGCGCTGTGGGTCTCCCGCATCGTCCCCTACGCTCTGTTGCAGAGTATGGGACTTCATCATCAGTTCTGACTTCAGAGAATTTCTGCTCAAGCTATAGAGGGTTCTTTGTTCACTTCATAAGATGTAACAAAAATTTAAACTCATATTAACTGATGCAGCCTGTGTTTTTTCCAACTAGCGTGCTGGGGAACAGGGGCACAGCCATAGACAATATTTTTATTCATTCTTCATTACTAGATGGGCATTCTGTTAGTGAAAGGGCGAATGGCCTTTCAGACCACGATGCACAAATTTTAAGACTGAAAGGTTTTTGTACTCACAGAAATGTCACATATTATTCCAAACTATGTAGGAAATCTAATCCAATGGCAATAGCGACTTTTTTAAACCTCGTTGTTGAACAAGAGTGGTAGGATGTTTATAGTTCCGATAACATAATGCGTTCCTTAACACATTTCTCATGCTCTTTGAGAGATGCTTTCCATTAAAACGGTCTACGCGGGGTACTAGCAGTAAAAGGCAGCCTGGGTGGCAGACTAGCTGGATAAGGATATAATGTAGAACAAAGCGGGAATTATATCAAAAAGTTAGAAGCAGTCTCAATCAAGCTACGGTAGTCCAATACTAGCAGTATTGTGAGGTGCTTAAAAGTGTTATTAGAAAGGCAAAGAGTAAGTGGTATGCAAATATAATAGCTAATTCACAGGACAAAATCAAAACCATGTGGTCAGTTTTGAAGGATCAGCAGCACAAGGTCAGTGATATAAAGTCAGTTCGTAGTAAAATTTTTTCTGTTACCGATAAGTCAGATATATGTACAGCATTTAACTATCACTTCCTGGGCAATGATGGTGAATTAAATAAAAACTTAGTTTCTACGAGGAATAGTGTAGCTCTTTTGGAATACACCTCTCCGAGACTGATGCCTGAAACTCCTCTGTGATACTGACAAGGGGGAGATTGAGTCAATAATTAAATCACTGAAGACTAAGGATTCTCATGGATATGATGGAGTGCCTAGCAGAATATTAAAGTAGAGTGTTGCCTATGTTACTCCTGGTAGGTTCCCTGAACGATTAAAGTACTCAGTAGCAAAGCCGCCTTATAAAAAGGGAGAAAAGGGATAATGTAGACAATTTTAGACCTGTTTCTATGCCTTTCAGTGTTTGCTAAAGTTATTGCAAAGACTACGTATGTAAGGATAATTGATCATTTTATACGACATAATTTGCTATCGATTGTACAGCATGGCTTTAGAAGTGGTTTAACAACTGAAAAAGATATATTCTCTTTTCTCTGTGAGGTACTGGACGGATTAAACAAAAGATTTGGATTGCTAGGCATATTTTTTTATTTAACTAAGGCGTCTGATTGTTTTGGTCAGAAAATATTGCTTGGAAAGTTGGACAATTACGGAATACAGGGAGTAGCTCTCAATTGCTTCACCTCTTATTTAAACAACAGACAGCAAAAGGTCATTATTCACAGTGGTGAGAATGGCTGTGATGTGGGGGTACAGTTAAATGGCGGGGGGGGGAGGGGGGGGGTTGCTCCAAGGATCACTGTTGGGGCCACTTATGTTTATATGCCCTCTAGTATTACAGGTAATTGTAAAATATTTCTGGTTGCTGTTGATACCAGCTTGGTAGTAAAGGATGTTGGTGCAACGTTGGCCCTGTTTCAAACAGTGCAGTTCTAGACTTAAGTTCATGATTTGTAGAAAAGAAACTAACGCTAAATAACAGTAAGACCCCGTTTTTACTGTTTCTAACAAACAAACCACCAAAACTCGAATTTTTAATTTCAAAGAATTGGCGTATGATTAGTGAAACTGAACAGCTCAAATTTCTAGGTGTTCAGATAGATAGTAAACTTTCGTGGTAACCCGACATTATGGTTCTTGTTCAAAGACTTAATGCTGCCATTTTTACTATTAGAACGATATCTGTAGTAAGTGATCGTACGATACGAAAATTAGTCTACTTTGCTTATTTTCATTCGCTTATGCCGTATGGTATTATATTTTGAGGTAACTCTTCCCATTCTAAAATGATATTTTCGGCTAATAAAAGGGTGGTCCGGGCAACAGGTGGTGTAAGATCGCGAACCTCTTGTGATCCCTTTTCACTACTCTGGGTGTTTTGATATTGGCTTCTCAATAGACATATTCATATATAAAGTTCTTCCCAAGACTTAGCAGCTTTCACTCAGTTAATGCTCGGCAGAAATCGAATCTGCATATGGATAGCATCTTCTTAACTCTTGTGCAGATTTTCAGTAACCTCCCTCAAGAATTCAAAAATCTTAGCAGTAATCCAGGCGCTTTCAAGTCGAAATTGAAGAGTTTCCTCATGTGTCACTCCTTCTTCTATTCTGTTGAGGAGTTACTTGAAAAATTAAGCTGATTCTTACGTTACGTTGTTGACTGCGTTTACTTAAACTTATGGCTTGACTTTTTTCGGGTTCATAAACATTTTATTTTTTTCAGCTATTGCTTATATGGTGTAATCGCATGTACTGACACGTTCCATGACCTTGGAGATTTGCTCTTCAATTAGGTCCTACGGAACTATACGTGTTCAAATGGTTCAAATGGCTCTGAGCACTATGGGACTTAACATCTGAGGTCATCAGTCCCCTAGAACGTAGAACTACTTAAACCTAACTAACCTAAGGACATCACACACATCCGTCCCCGAGGCAAGATTCGAACCTGCGACCATAGCGGTCTCGCAGTTCCGGACTAAGGCGCCAAGAACCGCGCGGCCATATCGGCCGGCGAACTATACGTGAAAATAAAACTCTTGTTGATTTCAAACTTTAAGTAAAAGAACAGTACACTAATTAAAATTGATCATACAGTGTAAGATTTCACGGCTGGTACTGACTTCACTTAAATCCTCCCTGCTTAATAAACCATCGTCTATGTATAAAACTTTCTCCTAACGTTTTCTATCGTTTTGCGGGAGACATATTCAGAGGTAACGTGGCGAACTGCAACCAGAACTCTAGGGAGCGCCGAATATATGGGCAGTGTAGAGGGCACCACAGTTCATCACGCGACGTCTGCTACAAGTCTTTCTCTGGTAGTGCCAACATTGTCGACTGAAAGTAATCGATTGTCTTTCTTAAGTTTCAATGTCGACATCTGAATATTATCTAATTGAACACATTCCGCTTTTTTGTTAAATGATTCACGTAAATCTTTCACTGACGTAATTGCATAGCGTAATAAATCAACATTTTACTAGTAATGCGTACACTTCTGGCCGTAAAAGTATCACTTGTCTAAGGTTGAATATTATTTTCACCTGATCGTTTTTTTTCCATTGTTCTTGGGTGGACGTTGAGGAAATGAATAAGAGCAAAGAAACTTTTCTTCTGGTTGGTAGCGAGCTGATAGCAGCGAAAATTGCTTTTTATTAATAATGGCTACCATTTGATGCTTGCAGCTCAACAAAATATACCATAATACTTTTTAACG
The DNA here is from genome assembly GCF_023864345.2 of Schistocerca serialis cubense. Classification (NCBI taxonomy): domain Eukaryota; kingdom Metazoa; phylum Arthropoda; class Insecta; order Orthoptera; family Acrididae; genus Schistocerca; species Schistocerca serialis. Next base: position 1,021,012,045 of record NC_064639.1, read on the forward strand.
GTATGAGAGTGTCATAAAACTTCCTATGAGGATGACATGTTTGAAACTTCCACCTACTGCCGTTAATGAACAGGCTACAGTTAATGACAGTTACCTGATTTAGTTGTACTGACGTGTTGGATCTCTTGCAAACGTCGCCACCCGGCGCTTGGTGTGATGTAAACAGTAACTGTTGCTGAGAGTAAACACAGACTCCCATTCGTTTTGGGCACCGCATCATGTGATACGGCGCAGGTATGCGGGGGCTGTTCTGATATTGGCTAGCAGCGATTGAACTCCAGCGTCGGGCGACAGTAATGAAACAGTAAACAAAGGCTGGCGCACCGCAGGAAATGAGGCGTCATGTCGGTCACATTCGCACGACTGGAGCCACGCGGGGAATTCCATAAATTCCTGCAGCGGAATGCGGCCGCCATCTTTATTACGCGTCGAATAACCGGAATTACTCGAGCCGCGTCCTGCTCATATGGTCTTCCCGAATATCAACTTCCTCTCTTAATTTCCACACAGCTCTCTAGACAAGCAGAATAAATATTTCATAAAAAATATTTCAGACCTCTCAAGGGGAACAGATAAAATAATTCCTTACTAACTACAGGTTTCGATCTTCTTTACGTATTGTAACATTATTTACAACAGCCTGTAGGGCAACGTTGTTACTGAGGCGCCAAATAAAATAAAAGCCAACCTGTGTCACTGCCGTTCACAGTAAAACACAATTCCAACAACTAATGTAGACAACAACAAATGTAAAATAAACGTGAAAGCCATCTGAAGACGAACCTGGTGATTGGAAACCGGTAACGGAGCTTTCCTTGTAATAAATAGCATTATTACAAGTGGCTGGTTGTTGTTTTCTTTTCTGAAAGTTTCAGATAAAAAAGACCATGCACCATCTGCTAACGCATGTTTCAAAGATGTCCCCAACAGTTTGGCACCTGGATGAAGTCTAGGGACATGCGTCAGAGAATCGATAACGCAAAAGGACTCAAAGGATGTTTTGTAAAAAATGACTCTTATAACGTTTTCTATTTCCATTCTTCATTCGAGTCATTCGGCATCTCGGCAGTTCATGCACGCGGATGATATTGGCATTGGTTACCAGAGCTCGAGCTTTGCCCAAACTGAGGACATACTGGCAGAAGGCCAGGGCAAAATTAGTCAATATTTCCAAAATTGAAGGTTCCCGCGGAATCCAAACTACAGTAAAGTTACGTCGTTTCTTCTTAAGAGCAGAGAAGCTCAAAGAACTTTGTCGTTCATTATGATGGAGTGACAGTGAAACACAATCCACACTCTCTAAAACTCGGTGTCACTCTCGACAGAACACGCACTTTCAAAGAACACCTGGAAATATTATCAGCAAAAGTCAAGAGCAGAACTAACTTGATTCAGAAACTTGCCAGTACGTCTTGGATAGCTACCGCCGAAATTTTAAGAACTAGCGCAACAACTCCTGTGCATTCAACTGCAGAATACTGTGCTCCAACCCGAATCGATAGCTGCCATACGAACACTGTCGATATACACTTAAAACCAGGTAACTGGAACAGTAACGGGATCTAAGAGAGCAACTAAGATCCAGTGGCTACCATTACTAAGTAATATCGTACCTCACCGAATTAGACGATTAGCAGGTCTCAAATCACGATTCGAAAAATGTAATACCAAAGAATCCCTTCCCAGTCACGTCGGTTCAGATTTCCTGAAATACCAGCAACTGAGACTGAAGTCAAGACATTATCCTTCAACCCAACGACGTCAACGTCACTGATCACTAGACATTACTCTGGCGAGATGAGAATGTCATGAATTCCCATCTCGTGACAGATCGTACTCTGAAGGCACCAGGATTCTCTCTTCCCAGACGACCGTGGTGCAACATCAACAGGATTCGTACAAACCACTGTCGGCTATAAGAGCGTAACTGAATATGGAGCTTCACAATGTCTTCGATGCGACTGATGTGGAGCTGAAGAACAAACAGAGTCGCACCAGGCCCTGATTTGCTCCAACACATCATTCTAGCGTCCATTAAGACATTCACGACCTCAGCACCGGTGGATTGGATGGCTGGCCCACAGTGAACTGGGTCTGTGATAAAAAATCGCATATACGTGTTCCTTTAGTTTAAGTTTCTAATAGTTATCGTAGTTTTTAACTTATTTATTGGAATGTGTATAAGTTCATTCGAATAAATAAATAAATTTGACGCCTGCAGGGTGGTAGTGGGCTATTGAGACTGTGTTTTATCGTTGCATGACAGTTGCTGCCATTGTTGTTCTGCCATGCGAATATGAAATCAAATGGTTCAGGAGGGCCTTGCCAACATCATGTAGTATCTCATCACCCTCACCAAACTGGCATCTCTAAGAACAGGCATCACTTGGCAATGCAGTTCTATACAGCCACGTAACGTGCTTTCAGTGAGGAAATGGAGTTGTTGACAGCGAGACATATAGCCAGCTCACGTATACACTGCAACTACATCAGGGGCACCATGGACGCTCCGACGACGACCATGCAGCTTACTTTGACACAGTACGAAGAGAGGTGCGCCGATAGTTTCGCATCATATGACACTGTGGGGCACAGGAGTGTTACCACATCGTCTTTTCAGATTAGTCCCAGTTTGGGTACAGCATGATGATGAACTTATCTGTGTGTAGGGGCTCTGAGAAAATTTACGTTTCCAGAGGTGCACTAGTCTTCGTCATGTATGTCCAGTATCCTGCTTGGTGCTTGGGGGTACCGCTGTGTACACATCAGAATCACTTCCGATTAGCTTTGCCGGTCCTTTAGACAGCAGAGTCTACATTTCTGACGTGTTAAGTCCTATATCTAAGCTCTGTCACCTAGTTTCCCGTGACGACACCTTTCAAAAAAATGGTGCAACGACGCTAGGTGTCCTTGCAGTCCTAACCTACGTCACTTCAGAGGGTATTCGGTTGTTGCATTGGACAGCATTTTCTCCATATCGCTTACAGACCGAAATTATCTGGTAATGGCTTACTGAGAAAATGGCACGCAAGGCATTACGAGTGATGAACCGTAGCACGGAGCAGAAACAGCATAGTACGACTATGCTCAGCCGGGGTAGAGTCATTGCTCCCCGCTTAGGTGGCAGCTTCGTGTACTCAAGTTGTACACACCCATATGACCTACAATTTAATCATGTGTTCTTCCTACTATACTATAAATCATTGTTGTTATTTGTACTCCTTTCTGATGTTGAAATTTTAATCACCAGCAACGTATCTGACGCTACAGTAAGAACGTTACCTTGCTCGTAGTTGTAAATAATATTGAGATAGATGCACATGATCAGATGATCGAAATAATACAGAACTATTTTATAACAGTCTCTCGACGTGCCTGAAATTTGACCTTTTTAAATACATACTAGCTTTGAGGCATTGCCTGCACGAAATGTATTCAAACTTTCTCACCGGGGGTGAATGATGGTGTGATCATTAACTCAGTTTTCCCTGGTCACTTAAATGAATGCTTCAAAATACAGCATGTATTATGATTAAGATACATAGAAACATGCGACAGACTATTTAGTCCCCACGTATCAGAATATGTTAGGTAAAGCTATTCGAGCTGTCGGCTGGTGGGAGGGTATAGTACCCTGGTGTCCAACATTAAAGCAACAAACCACTGTTTCGCAGTCCTGTGCCTAATTCACGATGTAATCACACAAAATGTCCACAAATATCCGTACGATCGTGTCCTGCACGGAAGATGGCATTCCACCCAACGGACAACCAAGCCAACGATGACGTCAGGGCATAAATCAAACGGTGTAGTGTTTGCCGGGCAGTCTCACATCCACAGTCGCTGTGTACACGATCACAAGTGGTGCAGTTTGGTACAGGCTCTCTGCGGTGGAGGGCCCTGGGAAAAACGGAAGCAGGATAGCCGCAAAATTTTGTGGTTCGATGGATTAATGTGGATCGTTCTGTTGCTTTTCGGATATGACGAGAGTTTATAGAGATAGAAACTGTATCCCGAAGACCAGGGTGGGATCGACCACGTGTAACATCAGAAAGAGAGGACGGTTATTTGGCTGTAAGCGCACAACGGTACCGCCTTAGTACTGCACTGCAACTGACATCTGATCTCGCAGGATCCACTGGACGTGTTGCATCGAGGCAAGCGGTGTACTGAATGCTTTGGCTGAGTGGTAGCCGGCCAGTGTGGCCGAGCGGTTCTAGGCGCTACAGTCTGGAACTGCGTGGCCGCTACGGTCGCAGGTTCGAATCCTGCCTCGGGCATGGATGTGTGTGATGTCCTTAGGTTAGGTAGGTTTAAGTAGTTCTAAGTTCTAGGGGACTGATGACCTTAGAAAGTAAGTCCCATAGTGCTCAAAGCCAAGCTGAGTGGTCTCTATTGTCGGGACCTGCTGCATGTGTACCTCTAATGCATCTTCAAAGAAAGGAGGGTCTAGAATGGAGTCATCAACATACCACCTGGACGATCGAACAGTGGGCCAACGTTCTTTTCACAGATGAGTCCCGATTTGGTCTGGATAATGGTTCTCGATGTACTCGAATCTGGAGGGAACGCGAAACACGATTTTAGCACCGAAACGTTGTGGACAGGGACTTATCTCGATGAGGATTCCTAAAGGTGTGGGTAGGGATTCTGTTGACCACTCGAACACTTCTTATTGAAATTAAACGGTAAAATCGGCAAGGTTTAACTGCTGTCAGGTATCGTGACGAACTCTTGGGATCTCATGTGCGGTTGTTGCGAGGTGCTGTTGACCCAGACTTCGTATTGCTGGACGTTAATGCTCGACCTCATAGAGCACCTAAGGGTGATGTGTCCTTGGAAAAGGAAGACATTGCACGCCTGGAATGGCCTGCTCGCTCTCCCGATTTCAGTGCCATAGAGCCCGTCTGGACTGCACTGGAACATGGGTTGCATCACGTTAGCATCCAACAATCACTCTCCAAGTCTTGCGAGTAGCCTGCGGGAAGAACGGGCGTTATTGCCTCATCATGAGATTGATGACATCATTCGCGGCATGTCCCGTCGTTTATCGGGCCCTTGTTGCTGCCAAAGGTGGTAATACCCCATACTGAGCGCATTACCTGTTGTCGAAATGTATAAATCCTTTAAGTTGGAGAAATTGAAGAACATTTTCGTCTACCGTTATGCATGTTGCAGGTGTTTTACGTTCTGTATCCTTTATATTGTTTCTAATTTACTATCACCTGTTTATACTGTTTTGTGGCGAAATATACACAACCTTGCTAAATTCGGGTTAACTGCTTTAATTCTGGACACCAATGTACTCGTAGCTGCAGTGGTAACACATCTGCCTACTTGAATGTACTTGGAATTTAAATCATTCTCTCGACGTGAATTGAAATAGGGGGCCTAAACAGAAGGTGTTCGAATTCATCTACTTTCAAATATATTCTTTCCTCGTATCCAAAGGAATATCCATTGATGTGTGAATATCTAAGCAGCAGTTGGTCTTATGGACGGCTAATCCTGCCAAGTAATAGTAAAAAATGTTTTTGAGTAATCATTACACAACATCGGCTAATAGGCTCTTATTCGTTGTCATCACGTTACCTGATACACACTTGAAATGTGTGACCACAATTGTTGGTCCACGAGAGAGTGTGGTTCAGTACTCAGAACCATTTGACGTCGACGTCAGTATCCATGAGCACCCAAACAACTGAGTCCTTGTCGTTGTATCAAAAGGAGACGCACTGCCCATGGTCAGTGCGTTCACGCCATATCGGGTTTGATGATGATTATTATTATGTTAGGTTTACTTCTCTCAACCATGTGGTAACCGGCACCCTTACTCGGCGTCATCGAATACGCCTTGTCCTTTGAACAATTAAAACTGCTACAACGGTTCCCCTGTAACGCCGACTGTTTTCTAGCGACGTTATAGGGAGTTGTTGGTGTATGAACCCCATGCCGAAACTGAAGAGGAACAAGACTTTTCGAGGACTGTCGCACTGAAAAACAGTCAGCAGGGATAGCTGACAGAGTGCAGCCCAAATCTATACGTGCAGTCATTAAGACTGTCGGCAGTCACGTTGAACCGCTACTGTGGGCTTAAGCTGTTTCTCTAACGTGTACGTAGCTTACAGCAGTTCAAAACTGAGTATCCACTTCCGACTTTCAGATCCTTACCTGAATGCACCCATATCAGAATCGCCCACCGTTTGTATCATTTTAGCTCAGAAGATATGGCGGAACCTGTATAGTTCTGTCATAAGACAAGTAGAAACAAAGAAGGAAATCAACAGCGTCTTTTCCAAAGACAGCATCCCGGAATTCGCTTTAAGCGATGTAGTGAAATTATGGAAATCATAAATTTAAGTGGACGGACTGTCATTCAACCGCCATGTCGAATCAGAGTTCTGTGTCTTATCACTGCGTTCCATTCTCGATGAGCGGCACAACGGTGGAATGGAAGAGAATTAAATATATCAAAAGGCTTAAAAATACTTGATTTGTTCTAGCCTCGGCAGCCAGAGACAGTCGTCACGTGTGTGAGAGTTGCATTTGCGTACTTGTGCGTGTGTACGTTTGTGTGTGTGTGTTTTATCTAAATCAGAAGAATGCTTCTGTACATTGTGTGCGACTCAACATTTCCACCACATGTTGAGTAGTTCAAAATATTGCGATTACTCCATTCTGAATTGATTGTTAAATGTTTATGTTGCGGTCTTTTGTCCGGATATTGGTTTAATGCAGCTCTCCTACCCAGTCTATCCTGTTCAAGTCTCTTCCTGTCTGCGAAGCTTCTGCAACCTTTCCATTTCGGACAATCATCTAAAGTCATGCCTTAGTCACATTCTGTAAGTTTCACCCCTCATCCTTCCCCCAGTTATAACATAGCTCTTCCATGGTGCCCAGGATAGGTCCTACCAAATAATTCCTTCTTTTAATCAAGTTGTGCCATAAATTTCTCTCTCTCGAACTACATTGGGAATCTCTTAATTAGTTGTATAGCCCACCCATGTAATTGTCACCGTTCGTCTGTAAAACATTTCTAAGGCTTCTGTTCTCGAACTTACTGAAATAGTTGTCGTGAATGATACACCGCTGCACAAGGCAGTTACCCTCAGGAGAGACGTCCTATTAGTTAAATTTTTATCCGATGATAGAAGATTTCTCTTTTTCACGTATCCTTTTGTAACCATTAGCTAGCATGCATTTTGCATCTTTTCTACTTCGGCCATCGATAGCAAGTTTGCTGCAGAAATAGCAAAATTCATCTATTATTTTTAGTTCCTCGTTTTCGAATATAATTTTCTCATCATCGTGTGATACTTTCTCCGTATCATCTGATTTAATTCGAACTTTGTTGTACTTCTGTTTAGATTCGTCTTATAACCACTTCCCAGAACACTGTCCGCATGGTTCAGAAGATCTCCATAGCCCTTGGTAGTCTCTGAGAGAACTGCAATATCATCAGAAAACCTCAATTTTTTGTTTTGTGTCCATGAACTTCAATCCCCTTTGCGTATTGCCCCTTGCTTATCTCTAACACTTCCACAAAGTACACAATTATAATATCCGTAACAGGATACAACGCTGCCTCATTCCCTTCTATACTCCTTTCATATCTTCCCACTCATGTAACTGCATTCTTGTTTCATACAAGTTGTATATAATCCTTTGCTTCTTGTATTTTGTACCTGCTTCCTTCAGAATTTGACGGGTATATTCATTAATACGTTTGATTATGTTGATAAATACAATATTCAAAAAAATTATTTCTTTGAACTAACTTTGATTCCACAGTGAAACGTCGTAGATTGTAAGGAGTGAAAGGAAAACAGCATCAGTCGCCAGCCCATTAGTTTTTATTAGTCTTGCAAATCTAGATTTCAGCTATAAATAGCCATCTTCAGTGCATTTGAGTTACAGTTCAACAGATTCGTGTCAGTACATGTCATCATATGTTCTTAGAGGTGTGTAGGCAGAAGGGGACTGCATGCGAGTTTGTTGAATAGTAACTCAAACGCACTCAAGATGGTGCAACCTTTCCATTTCGGCCAATCATCTAAAGTCATGCCTTAGTCACATTCTGTAAGTTTCACCCCTCATCCTTCCCCCAGTTATAACATACTCTCAATCTAGATTTGCAAGAATAATTAAATCTAATGGGACGGCGACTGATTACTGTGTGCCTCTCCTTCCTTACTTCTTTTGGTCATTTCTCTGAATTATGAGCAAATATCTGAAGAACGTTGTCGAATTTACAGAATTCGAGGCTCATCTGAAATACTTGCGGATGAATCATTGGCGATGGTTGTATATTTGTGCAAAATAGTAATTAGTCGCTCATGAGAAATGTAACTGCTGTGAAGGTACTGGAGTGCTAAGATGAGATCCTTTTTATTACCGTGTTTTGCATACTTATGTCATTAACTAGCTGGGATTCGGCCAGTTTAAGAGGACATGAAACTGTCACGGCGAACATTATTCAGTGGTACGGCGTGAATAAAAACGGCAGAGAAGTAATTTTCGCCGCCATAAAGGGAGCGAGGTGGCCGCGCGCTGTTGGCTGCAGTGTCGGCGGGACTTCCCCGAGGCCGCGAGCTCGTCGCCACAGCAGGGCGCCTGAATCATTGACGAGCCGTTTACCGTGGGGGAGGGGATTGGTTATTTCGTAATGGCGACGGCCCTGGAGGATCCAAAGTTGGCGCCATTACTTATTCTTTTCATCCCGCAGCGGAGCCCCACAGCCATCCTTGTGGGAACATAATGAGGCCCGGATGTCCCAGGGCGCATGCGCCCCACTGCGACGGCACGCGAACGCAGCACACCGCTGCAGCACGCTTTGCGAGGAGTGTAGGTGAACATCGTTGCGTAACGCGTTAGTACAGCTGCCAGTGTGCAGTGGTCGGTACGCCTTCTAGGAGTGTCATCCAGAAACTAATGCTCACTAATTTTTCGTTTCGAATTTGAATGTCCGGCAGAGATTGTGTTGGAGTGGTACCAATTCATAAATCGTCCCGCTAGTATCTTGTTTGCCTCGTTCTGCGACAGAAATCCATTTTGCGCTTGCTGAAGGTGTAAGGAGACGAAGACGTGAATAAAGTAGATGCCAAGTTTAAATGGTGGTAAAGGAAAGTAGCCCTGCTCAGGTGCCTTATTTGTAATGAACGTCGTCTCAGTTATCTCATTCGTGATGGTCGGCTAATTACGAACAAGGAACTGTGTGCACAGCTGAGTGTCGGCTGTAAGGCCCTCAAAAAGATGTTACCCTATTTTAGCTGTCGTGAAGTGTATACGAGATGGATGCCACTTATGGAAGACCGAAGCAGTTATCGAATGGAAATTAAAAGAATCTGCTGGACCTATACGAGGCTGTTGGTGACAGATTTCTAAACATCATCGCCACCGGAGGTGACAAGTGCCGAAACGCTAATGACAGTAGATGGAGAGGCGACAAGAAAATTCTCGTACACATGGAAAATTCACGTCACAGCCACCTGTAGGCAAAAGGAGGTGCACACTCTTTTGCATAGTTATTTTTGATGTCTTGTAGCATGAAGTATCTATCATTTCAGAACGCAACAAGATGGCACTGAGGATGGTGAGAGCCCAGACATCCAATCAGGCCAGAAAGGAAAACCAATTTCTGCTTGTAGCATCATTATGTCAGGTCCAACAACAGTCATGCGCCTATGTAACTCATTGCTGAATTTAGCTGAACTATCGTACCTCGTCCGCAGTATACGGAGTCATTCTTATTAACGTTTAAAAAACCCCGAAGTTATGTATATGGCGACGAGACAAATAATTTAAGATGAGACAAATGGGGCCACAAATATCGGGAAACACCAAACAAGTGTATGACAAATGTTGAACATATGACGTACCAAGTTACGTATATCACCACACGTGCAGTTGTTAGGCTTGTCAATCCAACTCTCGCCGGTAGCGGGCAGGGCTGCACATTGCTCCGATAGGTTACTCATTTTTCGAAAACCTTTTATACGAATGTACAAGATACTAAATTATTGTCCTTGTTGTAACCAAGCAGATTTTTTTCTTATTTTCAGTTTCTTTCCTTTCATCCCTTCTTCGTTTTGAGACATTATTCAGTAAAGAAATCGTAGGTCATTTACTGGCGGCGCGGCATTTCGGAGTCCTCTACTCATTTACTTGCGACTCTATACGCTAGGTTTTTGTTGCCCTGCACTTTGTAATAAACCAGTCGTGACCGCCAGACCAATAAATGAAACATGAATGTTACCTCAACGTTAACACATAATTGTCTAATGTAATGGAAAACAATGCTGCCTGTCACACGCAAGGCTCGAATCCCAAGCCCAACGCTCCAAAGGCGCGCACGTAGGCCCGGAGGCACAGCCACGCGAATGCTTCACTTGGATTGGGATGATCCGATGCGACAGACCGATAGTCTCAGCCACTGTACGTGTGGCGAGGTGCGTCATCTAGTGACGTCATGTATTCAACATTTGTCATCTGCTCCTAGAGTGTCTCCCGACATTTGTAGTCCCATGTGTCATATTAAATTACTTGTATCAGCATCATTCACATCACTTCGGCGTAATTTAAACTTTAATAAGAATGATCTTGTTATCCTGGTTTACCAAAAAAATGGCTCTGAGCACTATGGGACTCAACTTCTGAGGTCATTAGTCCCGTAGAACTTAGAACTAGTTAAACCTAACTAACCTAAGGACATCACACACATCCATGCCCGAGGCAGGATTCGAACCTGCGACCGTAGCGGTCTCGCGGTTCCACACTGCAGCGCCTAGAACAGCACGGCCACTTCGGCCGACCTGATTTAACATCTTTGACTACAATTTCTTTGGTCTTGTAAATGAAAGAGGGAGTACGTGGGCCTGTACTCAAACGCTATAAGTTTTAAGACAATGACCTCAGATGTTAAGTCCCATAGCGCTCAGAGCCATTTGAAACATGTCGCTAATACATTAACAACGCTGTTCTCGAACATTAGGAGTTTATTTTTCCTTATCATCTATATTAACATCTGTATCATCTGCAAGGTCTGCAGGAGAGCTTCAGTCAAGTTTGGAAGGTAGGAGACGAGCTACTGTCAGAATTAGAGCTGTGAGGACGGGTTGTGAGTCGAGCTAGGGTAGCTCAGATGGTAACGTAGCTCAGTGTGTTCGGTCAGAGGGCTGGCTCCTCTCTGCAATAAAAAACTGAGTGAAAGGCTAAACGGTGAACTTGAACGGGTGTCTTGTGACATCCGCCGCAACCAAATGCTATGAACGGAAAGGAACAAAATGATCAATTTAACAAAGAAAAAGGATGATAGAGCACTTGCCAGAAAGTTTTGTGGTACAATCCCTGTTCGTTAAGCAATGGGATACGCTCTCCGATATTTCGCTGTGAATCACGCGTAGCACTGTGAACAATATTTTTAAATGACGCTTCCTCGCTAATTTCTTGCTTCTGAGGTAACGAATTTTAGTTACTCTAACTGTGTCATATCTCATCATTACGCCTTCTCCACAGAGTAACATTAATCTATGTAAGACTGCAGGCTTTTCAGCTTGTCTACATCTAAAACCTTCGAATGTCTTAGCCCGCGTCATGTTCGTCTTGAAGTTTCTTCTTCCCAGTCGACGTTTGGAGCACTCTACTGTGATCTTTCTTGGGATCTTATGGAGTTCCCTCTTAGCGGAATTCTACGTAGAGACACCAGAAGAACATAACAGGGTGTTAATGTAAAATCTTCTAGGCTGTTTAGCCGCATTATGTTCCTTTAAAACTAGCTTGTCCCCACTCGACATTTCGAACTCTATTCTGCGATCTCCTTCTGGATACTCTGACGTCCCCGGTTCGAGCCCAGTTATTCGGGGATACCACAAAATCCTGAAGAGTGGTAGAAACGTCGATTGGGGAAGAAAAACGTGACTTACCAATATAATCTTACCTTCAATAACATTAATATGTGTCTATATGTAACTTTATTTGACCAATTTGCACTCCAAGAGCTTTTTAATGACGTCATTGACAGAAGAAGCCGTTTCCATTTAACAACGACTTACACTCATCACAACAAAATCGAAGCATTTATGAATACGATTCGGAGTAAATCTTCCAGTAAAATAGCTGTACCATTTGCATTTACCACAATATGAGTATTGCCTACAACCTATTGGTCATCGATAATTTTCCGCATCTCCATATTCTGTGAGCTGTCTGACGTACTAGATAGTACTTGTAAACACAAATCAGTGTGAGTATGTTTGGGGTAAACTGCAAGTCCCAATGATCCATTACCCTTCCTCGTAACAAAAAGTCAAGAAAGGGAAGGCAACCATCCTGTTCTACCTCCATCGTAAAAGGAATGTTCTGGTGGATCGAGTTCAGATGTTCTAAAAAGGTATTCAGGCTGATAGTTGTCACCGTCTGGCTCAGCGTGAAAGGGTACTTCGCACCTTGGTGCACAGGGCACATCTCATTTCTGGCACTGAGACTTTGCCAGATGAGCTGGCACTTGTTGAAGCTACATATCGTGAGATTGGCTATAGCGAAAGACAGATTGAACGTGCGATGCGCTATCAACCCACTGTGCGTCTGGTGACATGATAATACTGAGTCTACATTGCCTCTTTGCCTTGCGCAGCATGCACGTCCTACAAGATCGGTCGTATTTTACGGAAACACGATATGAAATGTGTTATCCGACCTTTAGCTAAAATTAGAGTGATTTTGGGTTCTGTTAAGGATGATCTCCGTTTGCTTAAGGTTGTTGGGTATCTCATTCCTTAAAACTATGGGATGGCATACATTGGTCAGACTATCAGAACCGTGCAGGACCGATGTACTGAGCATAAACGACACACACAATTACAGCATCCAAGTAGATCTGCTATTGCGGAAAAATGTTTGGATACTGGTAACCCTATGTTATATAACAATACCAAGATATTGGCATGCATGTGCAGCTATTGGGACAGTGTTATTAAGGAAGCTGTTGAGATTAAATTAGCGAGCAACCTTGTAAACAGTGATGAAGGGTTTTGTTTTAACTTTACTTGAGATCCTGCTCGTTCACTTCTCAAAAAACAGACAGTCAATGTTGCCTCACCTGCTATTTCATAGTCTTTCACTATCGATACCTCTGACTTCAGTCATCTATGGTGGCACTGGTGTTCAGTGTGTGTGTGTGTGTGTGTGTGTGTGTGTGTGTGTGCCTGTGTGTGTGTGTGTGTGGGTGTGTGTGTGTGTGTGTGTGTGTGTTATCTTTCATGAATTACTCTAAGATCCGAGGTTTTAAATTTGCTTGTACAACGCCTGTCAGATGCAGTTTGTGCCTTGAAAATGGCTCTAGCAGAATAGAAATGCGGGAACACAAGTCCGGTGACAATTTATGGGACTTACGAAAACGAATCAATAATACAGTCACCAAAAGAACAACAGATGATCCCAGTCCTGATGAATATAAACCCTGTGATGCAGGCATCCCGTGTTGGTTGGACATAAAATGGGATGCCGATTCAGTAGGCGCTACGATGTATAAAGTGGGCGGCCACATCGGTAGCCAAACTGTGAGTCACCCGAAGAGCATACACGGTTTCATTAATCGAGGGTCGAATCCTAATGGTCCCATGCCTACTGCAGTCATAACTGAAGAGTCATTGGGTCAACATGTGAAGACATAGGGATGTTCTGCTGCAGAGCTCGATGTTCAGCAATGTACGATGAACATCGTGCTCCGAAACACTTATGAGTGCGCCAGCATTATGCCCTTTTGGCACAGATGCCACATATCACCATGTAACCTGCTTTACAGACCAGACAAGGCCCCTAACCACATCTTCTGAGTAGATTCGTGAAACTTTAACCACTTAGCGCCTAGTGAAAGTTTCATTCTCCTTCTACCCCGTTCCGTAGATGCTCACGACAGTAGCACATGAACATTCGACCAGCTTCGCCGTTGTAGAGATGCTCGCTCACAGGCTCTGCATAATAATTATCCCAATGGATCTTCCCATTTGTAGAGTTTATCTTCGCTATGGTGAGCACCCATCGGTGTCTGCTCCGCTTTTATACTTTTGTTATGGCGTCACGTGCCCCCAACGCCACCAGGCCGCATCCAAAGTCGCCGTGGGCATCGTTGGCCTATCAGTGTACTCCTTAGCTTTTAATCAATGTCACTAGATGCCAGCGTTACTATTAAGCAAAGCATAGGATGTCTTTCTCGATAAGGAGAAAGCGTTAGATATGGAATTCGCTGTGTGCCACAGAGATGTGTAGTGCGTACAGTGCTCCTCACTGTTTATATGGGTGTTATATGGATGTGGATGACGTCAGGAGCTCAAAGAGACTGCTTGCGGTCCATGGTATCGTATACAGAAAATGAATATGAAATGCAAGAACAGTGGCATACGATGAACATTATGTGAAAGGGCAACCAGTTTAGTTTCATACAAATGTTACTTATTGGTCTTAGGTAAAAGGGCAAGTGGACAACCACTGGAATTAGTGAGCGTCTCGGATGTCTTGGTAAACGGACTTCGGAAGGTTTAAAATGGTTTGACTTCTTAAAATTAATGGCAGCAAAAACAAGTATCACGTTGATTGAATTCTAAGGAGGAACAATTCATCTATGGAAGATACATTACAAGACGTTTGATCAAGTAGTCCTTATGTATTTCTCCTTAATATAGTACCCTCAACATCACTGCTAACTAGATGTAATAGATGATTTAAACCTCTATCATCAGGTGGATTTACATCTTTTAGTATGGCATATGGGTGTACTCTGTTAAGATTTTTGGGAATTTGTGGCACTGTCTAGTGGAGAAACGTAAGAAACGTAAGAAACGTAACACTGTTTCAGAAAATTGTTTTCAGTTTCTTTTTTTTAATAGAAACATGTCACCTGATAATAAAAACAAGTATGAAATTCAAGCTATATAAAATTGACAGAACTGGGTTTGTATACAGCCTGAAATATTTAGTCCAATGCGCTTTGTATTCAGCACCTCAAACAAAGTACTCCACAATTCTTCAAAACCTATTTCGAAATAATAAAGTTGTTATGATGTACATTATTTGTACTTTGTGATAATGTTTCTCTTTTGCTATTTGTTCTTTCAATCTAATAATTTACAAGCACCATCTTCGTTTAAAAAATAAGACTGTTTACATATGTTACGGGAGTGAAAGGGATCTGTGACCACTCTAAGTATTCTCTTTTACATGTTTCTTCACTGTTAGATATGTATTTAGTTATTCATTAAAATCCCTCCAAGTCCATGTTCTGAAGTAGTGTTTTGTTTTGAATGTTCGGCTCCATAACGTTCCCTTTCTGTGCATCGACCGTGGAATATGAAATTATAAATAATGTAGCAACAAGACGCGGAAACATAATTTATTTATCTTGTTACAGATCGATTTCGACTGATATCAGTCATCATCGGTGCATTTTTCTAACCGATAGATGCCATAAGCAGAAGTACTGCCCGTGGTAGATTTCTATCACGTTTCTTCACTAGGCAAGTTCCCCCAGAATCGTAACACAACACACACATGTCACACTAAGGAATGTAAATCCATCTGATGATTGAGGTTCAAACCTTCGACGCGCGTTGTGGAGATATATAAACAGTGACTGGTAACAGTCAACTTGCTGTTTCAATCAACATCAATAACTGTCAGGGTAAAGCCTTACCTAAAATGTTCACATTTAAGGACGTAGTGGAAATGACCGAAGAACAACTTGGGTACTGCCTCACTGGTTGCTTTTGTCAAGTGGAAACATGTTGAAGCACAAGTTTTTTTTTTAGAGTATCACGGTAATAATCTTCCTACTACAGTGAAATATACTAGAAGATTAGCAGGGTAGCTTTTAGCATATCGCAGAAGAATGAGTTTAATTTTTATCTTTTTTAGCCAACAGCATTACCGCAGTGGTAGCACCGGTTCCCGTCAGATCGCCGTAGTTAAGGGCTGACGGGCTGGGCTAGCTCTTGGATGGGTGACCATCGGTGTGCCAAGCGCTGTTGGCAGTGCGTTAGCCCTTGTGAGGCAAACTGAGGAGCTACTTAATTGATAAGTAGCGGCTTCGGTCTCAGAAACTGACATACGGCCGGGAGAGCGGTGAGCTGACCACATGCCCCTCCGTATCCGCATTCAGTAACGCCTTGGGGTGAGGATGACAAAGAGGCCGGTCGGTATGGCTGGGACTTCATGGGCTGTTAGGACAGAGTTTAGTTTCTAGTACCGCTTTTTAAGATGTCAAGCTCTGAAAAGTGTCTAGTAGAATAATAACGGCGATATTTTTGCATGGAGATATATCGTCTGTCGTTTTTCCCATTTAACATCCATGAATGGTACAAGGTGGCGACAGCTTGTGGGTGAGGGGACAGGGAGCCCTCCATCACATACCATAATCCGACCTCCTGAGTACATGTTCCTCCGCTTTTTCCCCCAGAAGCAAATATCGTACCACTCATTTCAGCGATCTGAAATTGTTCATTATTAATTAATGCTCCTTTTTTGACGAGGATGAAGGTGAAAAGTTCATTGATTACTGTTATAATTGAGTGATAGTAGCGAAAGTAAGACTAGCATTGTTACTCGCTTTCCTAAACTGCTTTGACATTTGTGTCGTTCGAGAAAATTGTATGTAATCCAAAACGTATTTTCCTATACGAGGTAGCTTGATTTGATACACTGTATCACACGAATGTTGTAATCGAGGTTTTGTAACACATCTGTGTACATATTGCATGTAATGTACATCTACATTTATGTAAATTAAACGTAGCAATTCATACTCCTCTGTCATATTCTTTCTTTGCTCACAACAAAACTACTTCAGTTGTTGCTTAACTGAGGTACAACCTCGAAACCACCGACAGTTTTAAACGAATTTTTGCTCTCCTGTTAATGGTGCTATTCAGTGTGACTCTAACACGCATACACGTCAAGAAGTCTTAAATTTTTCCGATTGCGTCACAGTACGTGTGGGATTTGCTCGTTCGGCGTAGTAATGTACCACTGCCGCACAAGTTCCAGAGCTGTTCGTTTTACCGCCCACATCTTCCGCCAACATTCGGCTTAATGCCGGGGAACATTGAATTAAGCCGCATAATTCCCATTCTATTGGATTACAGCCTAATTTGCTCCTATTAAGATGAGGTAGCGCGTGGTGAGTTCGGGACGAACTTGGTGAAATGGCCGCCCAGTTACTGTTCGGCGAGAAATTGTGCCGGGGTTCCAAGCTACGGTGCAGTTACACGCCACACTGAGGATTACGCTCCGTGTTCATACCCACGGAACACTAAAATGTAAGAGAATTCTATTAATGAATTTACTGCACTTCTAATGAAATACGGAATTAAAGTCAGTTTAGTACGAAACCCTCTTCCTGGTCCACAGTGATAGCCCTTGCCGGAATACAGTCTGAACTTGATTATGGGATCCCGCTCCAAAACCTCCTAATACCTTAGGAAAGGTATGACGATCGAGCACTATAGCCATGAGTAATGTGCGTATAGTTGTGATATATAAATAACAAAAGTATTCAAAACTCCGATTTATAGCATTCATGTTTTACATACGAAAATCGAGGTATAGCGTCGTATAAATTCCATATTTCTGCAACAAAGTCTAATGCCTGTTGTAGTGCTATTTCCCGTATGATTCTACCGATTCCTAGGAACTAGTATCATTGAATAAATGAACTAATTCCAGATTCTACATTCCTGAGTATAATCTACCCTGGAAGGAGTTATTACGCTGCAACTCTTAGGACAACTTCAGAAGTACTGGAAAAGGCAAAAATAAGAAACTGTAACATATCTTATGCGTAACTGGATATGCACTTAACGCTGAGAAAAGGATAAGAAAAGAAGAGAAACATTATCAGCCATCGTGTCTATCACTCTTTAAATTGTAGGTGTCGGAAGTAGATAAGGAACGAAATAATTGAACATGTGGTGTTTATTGCGTACGTGTAGCATAAAAAAAATGACGCATCAACATAAGGAATAAACGCTATGAATCAGTATGCAAAACAATGTTCCATTACCACACAAGTATGAAGAAGAGACGGCGAAGACGAAATAAAATACTCAATAAGCGGGATCGAAGGTGAGACCTTCCGCGTTATCTAATACATAATGGAGGAAAATTACAACCTATACTGTGTTATGTTCGTCAAAGTAAAGTACTAGGATTAGTGGATGGCATAATTTGGCTTGTTTTTAAGCAATGATATACTGCAGAACGTTCAAACCCGTGGGAATGTTACAAAAAGTGTAATGTGGCCACATTTCCTCAGCTAGATGGATTGAAGAAAGGTAAACTTAATGGCATTGTAAACTAGCGAAAATGTTTAATACTGTTCACTCGAACATACTTTTGGATATCCGTAGTTACAAACAGAGGAAATGGAAATTATGAATAATTTACATAGAAATCTGACAGTCATCAGCGTTAAAGGATGTGAAATGGAGGGCGTTCATTGAAAAGGATGCGAGACAGAGCTGTAACCTGTCCCCGATGTTAGTCAATCTGTGCACTGAGGAAGTAGTACGGTGAACTAAGCGGAAATGTGGAAAAAGGAATTAAAATTCAAAGTAAATCACATGTTTTCCTAGGCAGTCGTAACAGTAATTTCGCCTGTGAGAACAATCGTGGTTTTTGCACCCTAAATCCAACTTCGTAATGAGCCATGCGCCGGTAGTGTTCATGCCGTTATTGCTTGACATCTTGTGTTGATGGTACTCCCGTCTCTTTCTTATTTAATTTACTGGCGTCACTAAGTTGTTCTCTTGCCTGCCCGTGAGTGGTAGCAGTAGCGCTCATCGATAAGAGCACTGTCGTACTATCTTTGGAGCGACTGCTAGTATTTCTGGCTCGTCGTGTGTCGGGAGTTCAGTGGGGACGGAGCAGCAATGTAGTCTGGTCAGCCATGACTCGCCCGACCCTTGACGGCACACATCACTTCAGTGGGGACGACCTTGGTTGGTCGTTCGGTCGATCGTCTCATCAGACGGCGTGTATTTGGTCGCCGACCACTTCCAGATTCTCTGTGTGTGTCGACTTGTGTGTTGCGAGCACATGTAGTAAGCGTTGCTTCACGCAGTGGAGAGTGGCAAAACAGAGGCACGCCGGCGACCGAGTCGTTGCGAAGTAGGCATGCACAGTTAGCCTTACTGACAGCAGCAGTCTACCAGTAGGCTGACGCAAGGACGCACACAGAACGAGCGCCGAGAGAAGCGTGGAGAGTGCTGAGTAAGGGGAAGTGAGGCCAGCGCACTAAGTTACGCTGCAATATACTGAGGGAGTAATAACAAAAAGCTACCATCGAGGGTAAAAAACGTCCTCCTGCCGGATATAAATAGTGGAGCGCAGGCAGGAACAGACAGAAGCCATTAGGAAGCAGTTCGGATCTGAAGACGGACGTGGTCCGTGTCCGAATGTTCAATCTTCGTAGGTGACGATGCTGAAAGTTTGTTCCAGCTCACAGGACTCACCTGTTCGCCGCCAGATGTCAACTTCAGCTCTGGAGGTCGGCCGGAGTTCGGTCAGCACCATGGCTGACTAACTACAGCGAGAACTTCCAGCAGGACCGGCCACAGCGCAGTCTTGGTCACAGGCGCCGCCGGGGACGGACGCCTGGACTTGACGGCAACCCGGCCTCGCAGCGTGTGGTCCGTCCATGATGGGACATCGCGGATGTCGCGACTGACGGCTTCCCAGCCGCTGGTGCAGCAGGCGACGCGGCTTCGTGGGCGCCCGTACGGGGGGCGCCGAGAGGTGACGAATTCATCTCAAACACAGGGCATCCTGGCTTCAGGGGAGCACTGGTGTCCTGAGGCTCCCGAGTGCGATCAGCGGCGCGCGTTGCATGCATTGTCGGAGAATCTACACAGCAGCAGCCAGGTGGAGGGATCGTCAGGGCTGGGCAGCGACGACGAGGGAGAAATTGTAAAGAAAGTTCAATAAATAATTGTAAAACTCCACGCCGTTTCAGTCTTTGGCGCAGCCACTGTGTCTGCTGCTAACAAGTGGTGACAGAAGCCGTACATGTGATTCCTTCTAGTTGGTCCACAGTGACTGGTTTTTAGTATTATTTGAGTTGCCTGTGGAAGTGTTTTCGCGGAACCGTGTGTAGCTTGTGTGGTTTGACTGACCAGTTGTCTTAATGCTGTCTGCATGCTGGACTGAGGTAGTCAGTCGCTTGGGACGGGCAGAGAGGGGGTCTCCGCGGGGCGTGGCAAGGCGGGGACCTCGGGCAGCGTGAATGCACTGTCGGATCGTGAGGCGCTATCAGCGAGAGCGACAAAGTTCGATGCCCAACGAACCTGTACGCTGAAGTTGTGTAATCAGTTAACCTGTTATGAAACCTCAACTACTGTGAAATCTCTTTGTTCATTTGCGAATGTTGCTCTCTGAGCCGTTCTGGCTAGCACCGATGTATGATGTGTTGGAGTCGGCGAAATCTTGCAGCCGTCTTCCTATATTGTGATTAATTGTCAAATTGCCTGCTACTTACCAGTGAAGTGCACCAGCGGTATATTCTGCCCTGTGGCCGTTGACGCCCCAGTTACCTATCCTGGTCGTTATCGTAGTTTTACAGCAGTATGCCTTTCCTCGTCGTGTTGATGCCGTCCGGCACAGCGTGTAGTTCGACAGCTTTTAAGTTGTTTGGTTCGTATTTTGCTTAGAGTGGTTACAGTTCCCTCGACTGTTTTTGAGACGCCAATTTCTGAAGACGTAGTGCTGTTCGTATCCTCGCCCTCGGACTGTCTTTTCCATCGTTCTTCCATTGGTCGGACGGAAGGGAATTCGTTAAATTGCTGGTCGGTCCTTGGGCCGCCACTGGTTTGGATTGCCAGCCGATTATTTAACTTCAACTCTTGGCTGCCTGTCTCACCTCACGTTTGAGCTACCTACTCAGACGGACTCTTGGAACACTTCTGAGCACCTTTTGTTGTGTTAGCTTTGGACTGTGATTTTCATGTTAGTTTGAAGTTTTGTGGGAGGCCTTCGGCCGTCTATTAAATTAGTTCCTTTAAATTTTACATAAAGGCTTCAGCCGTGTTAAACTAAAATTTTTAAGATTGATTTTATTTTCTATAAAAATTTTCCTTACAATTGGTTCTATCTGAAATTGCTTGTAATCCAGGCCCTAAGCAGTTAGTGGTTCGATATGTTATGAGTGGCCTTCAGCCGAGGATTTACGTGAACACCTTTCAATAAGGCCTTCCGCCGTCTGTATTCATTAAGGGAACTTTTTTTTTATAAGAAGTAAGGGGTTTATTTCAAATTATTGGTCAGACTTATTGTTCAGGCCTTCATCAGTTGTTTCAAATTTGTTTGTGGCCTTCAACCATGCAACAAGTTAATATTTCTTTAATTAGGCTTTCGGCTGGTCTGTTGTACGTTTAAAAGGAAATTTATTGGTTAGTAAAATTTTTGATTAATGTGTTTTAATTATAGTTGTCCTACAGACGTTTAGTGAAGGCCTTCAGCAGTCAGTTGTTTCATTTACATGTTTCTTAAAAAAGAAAAAAAAATTACCTTCTGTTTTTAATTGCATTTGATTTCTAAGCCAGGCCATGAGCCGTTTTTGTTTTTTCTGGGATTTTGTGCCTTCAGCCCAGAAGGCATCTCCAAGTTCTTTAACTAGGCCTTCATCCATATTATTGTTTGATTGTGATCTTTTAAAGCACTGTGTAAATGAGTGCTTCTTAGAAAATAAAGTTCTGTGTTTGATTGTGCAACTCACAGTAAATGTTTACGGCCCCATCCACAATCATAAACTTATCCTGTGCGCTCTCTGAATACCTACCAACCTGGTCTCACGTAATGATCATAACCAAGAAGTAAATACTTCAGATATCTCCACCGACATTGTACATTGTAATTCTGGGAGAGACGCCGAGAAATGGAAGATCAATTGAATGGAACGAATATGGTGTCTAAAATAGGTTATAAGATGGATAGCAACAAAAGTGAATCCTGAGTGATGAAAAAGGAGTCGACTTAAATCAGACGATTAGATATAATTTGTCTTTTCGAGAAAAAAATAACTTCAGGGGACCGAAGTAGAAAGGATGTAAATTGCATACTAGCAATAGCTAGAAAGTGTTTCGAGAAAAATGTTGAATTGTTATAATCGAAATAATTTGAAGGTAAATATGACGTAGCCTCGTACTGACGTAAAAGATGGACGGTAAAACAAACAAGACGTGAATAGAAGCATTAGTGCTGAAGATAAGACGCGTAGCTATAATAACAAATGAAGAGGTATTGGATCGAGTCGGGAAAATTAATTTTACAAATTGACTAATGGAAGAAAGAAGTTAATACGATGCGTGCTACAGCATCAGAGAATAGTTAATTAGGTAATGGAGGTACATGAGAGGGAGATGATGGGCGTCTAATTTGGGAGGGGAGGGGTGTAGTGTAAGAGTTTTAAGGGAAGCCCAAGGTTATCCTTTAGGAAGTAGTTACAAATGAATGTATACTGCACTCACATAAATTTGACCATCACCTATTATCTACATCAACGTGGAATAACCACTCACAGACGGGAGGGGCAGCATCTGCAGTGAAGGGCATATAAGCATGTCGGGGAATGTGGACAACAGTACAATCGTTGTCGTGTTGCGGAAATGGAGCTATTTATATGACTTTCAAAACGGGATGATCGTTGGCTTTCGGGCCAAGGGTGGAAGCATGTCCGAAGCAGCTAAGTTTGTTAACTGTTCACGTGTCACCGTAGTTATGATATACCGTGCATGGAAAAATGGCACTAGCCAAAACTGGAGCTGAGGCCACGGTAGTGCACCATGGCCATGGCAAGGGTGAACGGCGGTTGTGGGCAAGTGCACTGGAGAACAAGCATGCGACTGTTGAGCAGTTGACCGCCCAGAAGCGCCAAGGGTCTACCAATGACGTCTCGTCAATGGCAGTTCAGTGACCTTTGCTGCGTATGGACGTCCACAGCAGGTGCCGGGTTCATGCTGCCTTTTTGTCTGCTGTTCATGGGCGACGAAGTCCGGAATCTACACACCAGTACCGCAGGTCGTACTGTCAGATGAACAGCGTTTTCCGCTCCATCGAAACGATGGCCTTTGGCGTGCACCCGTAAAACGTCTGAAAACAAATACTCTGCAACCACGAAGCAGAGTTATGCTCTGGGCTTGTTTTCGTGGCATTCCCGGGCGATCTCGTCATTCTTTAAGGCGCAGCAGATCAACAGAAGCATGATCTATCCTTGTGGACCACGTCCACCCGTAAACGCAGTTTCTTTTTTCTCAGGATGATGGCATCTACCAGCAGGACAATGCATAGTATCACACAGGTCGCAGTGTATGTGCGTGGTTCGAAGAACAACGGGATGAGTTTACCGTACTACCCTGGACAAGAAACTCCTCGAATTTAAACACAATCAAGAATCTGTAGACCCACTTCGATCGTGCTGTTCGTGTCGTGGAACCTCAAACGAGAAACCTCGCGCAGCGGGCTGGCCACGGCACTGCAGTCGACATGGCTGTACATCCCCGTCGATACGTTCCAGAATCTCATTGGATCTCTTGTGCATGCCTGCAGGATTTTGACGTGTGGCCATAACAATGTGAGTGGACAGTCAGGTAACTAGAAGATTGCTTAAACAAGCATCCATGAAAAGCTGCTAGTGTGCTCTGTTACTGGTCAGTCATCTTGGAGCTAACCATTGCGAAACGTGATGGGACGGAATGGAGGGTGGTGCGAGAATGAGGAAGCTTTCTTGGGCATACATTTTTGATGAGAGAAGAAAAAGCAGCGGAGTTAAGTCTTACGTGACCCGATTATGTACCAGTATATTTCCGCAGATTGTCCTTGTTCTATTTATGTATGGGCTAAAGTAAGGGCGTAACTGTACTCTTAGCGGGCCTGGGACATGAACATGCTGTAGAGCATCCTTCTAGTCATACACACGAAACCTCATACAAGCTCCAACCCAACAAGACAACACCCACATTCGTATTTCATCGCCCTCCCCACGCCACCCAAACCACTTAGACACACACACACACTACTTCAGCTCCAGCTGCCCTCCTTCCACTTGGGCAAAGTATGAAATAATATGATCTTACCTATATTCCCCGATATGTCGATTCATATAATAGCTATTCGTTCCTCCGACAATGCACACGAGAAATGCACTGAGATGCCAAAGAGTATATCCAAACAGGCAGCATACGCCTCTGCGGTCGGCAACGTCTATATCAGACAAGTGTTTGGTGCAGTTGTTAGATCGGTTACTGATACTAAAATGGCAGGATGCCAAGATTTAAGTGAGTTTCTACATGGTGTTATAGTCGGCGCAAGAGCGATAGTACACAGCATCTCCGAGGTAGCGATGAAGTAGGAATTTGCCCTGCACGACCATTTGACGAGTGTGCCGTGAATTTCAGGAATACGGTAAAACATCAAATCTCCAACATGGCTACGGCCGGAAAATATCCATCAAGAATGGGACTAATGACGACTGAAGAGAATCGTTCAACGTGACAGAAGTGCAACCCCTCCGAAAATTTCTGCAGATTTCAATCCTGGGCCATCAACAAGTGTCAGCGTGCGAACCATTCAACCAAACTTCATCGATGTGGGCTTTCGGAGCGGAAGCCCACTCGTGTACCGTTGATGACGACTCGACACTTGGATTTACGCCTCACCTGGGCCCTTCAGCAGCGACAATGGACTTTTGATGACTGGAAATATGTTGCCCGGTCGGACGAGTCTCCTTTCAAGTTGCATCGAGCGGATGGACATGTACGGGTATGGAGACAACCTCATGAATACATGGAACCTGCATGTCAGCAGGGGAGGTTCTGTAATGGTGTGCGGCGGGAGCAACTGGAGTGATATGGGACACCTAATACATCTAGATACGACACTTACAGGTGAGACGTACGTAAGCATCCTTTCTGATCACCAGCATCCATTCATGTCCATTGTTCATTCCGGATGACTTGGGCAGCTTCAACAGGTCAATACGACATCCCACACGTCCAGAATTGCTCCAGAGTTTCTCCAGGAACACAATTCTGAGTTTAAACACTTCCACTGGCTACCAA
Source organism: Schistocerca serialis cubense (assembly GCF_023864345.2). Classification (NCBI taxonomy): domain Eukaryota; kingdom Metazoa; phylum Arthropoda; class Insecta; order Orthoptera; family Acrididae; genus Schistocerca; species Schistocerca serialis. The sequence goes on from NC_064639.1 coordinate 1,021,037,142, forward strand.
ACTGCCCAGCCTTGAACATTATTGAGCACATCTGGAATGTCTTGCTACGTGCTGTTCAGAAGAGGTCTCCACTTATTCGTACGGATTTGTGGACAGCACTGCAGGAGTCATGGTGTCAATTCCCTCCAGCACAACTTCAGACATTTGACGAGTCCACGCCACGTCGTGGTGAGGTACTTCTGCGTGCCCGATGGGGCCCTACACGATATTAGGGAGGTGCACCAGTTTATTTGGCTCTTCAGTGTAGAACACAATGTCCAAGGTACATTGTAATTAAATACAAAATCAATTTCTTACTGAGGGTCTTTATTTAACTAGTAAGACTATAATGGCATAAGCAGAATAGTAAGGCTATATTCTTAGTTCAAAACATAAAAATAACAAACTAAAAGGTGAAATAATATCTAATAACCAGTATAGCAATTTAAAGTAAGAATCGTTAGGTAATTTCAAAGAAGTACTTATGTTTCCGTATCATTGAAAAAGACTAAAATTTAAACTGGTAATAACATATATATTCTTGTCTTACTTAAATGCGTTTATCCTCGTTCTAGTATGTGCAATATTGTCCATTAGTTTAGAAAATCAGTATTTCGTGCTGTTTCATTTTCCGCGTAACTTACACATCTGTATCTTCATCATTATCCTTCCAATCACTGTAGAATGCATGGTAGAGTATACTTATTCCTGACACATACTGTAGCGGATCAAGGGTTACAAGACTGCCACTTGGACGTGGTCCGCCCCCGCTAGCTGAGTGGTCAGCGCGACAGAATATCAATCCTAATGGCCCGGGTTCGATTCCCGGATGGGTCGGAGATCTTCTCCACTCAGGGACTGGGTGTTGTACTGTCCTAATCATCATCATTTCATCCCCATTGACGCGCAAGTCGCCGAAGTGGAGTCAAATCGAAAGACTTGCACCCGGCGAACGGTATACCCGACGGAAGGTCCTAGTCACACGGCATTTACATTTACATTTATTTACCTGGACGTGCGAGCCAACTTACTGTGTGTAAGGATGGGCTCGACCCCCACCCTGATGAGTGTCGCGTTGTTTTTTTATAGCTCGGAAGACAGGAGTCACGTTGTGGACACCTGTAGAGGAGCGGGTGGTGAAGTTGAATAGCTTCTTATTAATTCACTGGAACAGTACAATCATTCAAGCGCACCCTAGTTTCTGCCGCTTCTTTGCACTGGCTCGTTGTATTCTAGCCTGTAGCGGGGGTCATGGCAGATGCAGTGTATGATGCACACGGGCTGCTGAGAAGGTGAGTGTAAATAGCGTGGCACTGTCAGTACCGGAAGGACTAAACACTGGTATCTGCATCAGCACTATCTTACAACCAATGTCATTCCGGCAATCCTGCCATGGTGAAACATTTGCGAACGTCATATTCTGCTGACAACAGCATAAGCACTCCCTTGGCTCTAAGACCGATTGTAAATCATGACATAAGTATCATCGCACACAGGAGTGTGGAGTGAGAGCGGAGTGGACGCCACCTCTCTGGCTACTCTCTCAGTCGGCAGTCGGAAGCTGTGATCTAGTGACATCTTGTCATTTATTTGAAATGTAATGACAGATACGATAAAGTATCTGAACTGCCTAATGTACCGAAAATGTTATCAGCTATGCTTGTGTGGTGTCACCGCCAGACACCACACTTGGTAGGTGGTAGCCTTTAAATCGGCCGCGGTCCATTAGTATACGTCGGACCAGCGTGTCGCCACTATCAGTGATTGCAGACCGAGCGCCGCCACACGGCTGGTTTAGTCTAGATAGACTCCCTAGCACTCGCCCAGTTGTACAGCCGACTTTTCTAGCGATGGTTCACTGTCTGCATACGCTCTCATTTGCAGAGACGACAGTTTAGCATAGCCATCAGCTACGTCATTTGCTAAGGCGCCATATTCAGTTACTGTCTTCTGAACAGATAATATTGTGACTCATGTACCGTCAAGATTACAGTTAAGTTGTTGTTGTTGTGGTCTTCAGTCCTGAGACTGGTTTGATGCAGCTCTCCATGCTACTCTATCCTGTGCAAGCTTCTTCATCTCCCAGTACCTACTGCAACCTACATCCTTCTGAATCTGCTTAGTGTATTCATCTCTTGGTCTCCCTCTACGATTTTTCCCCTCCACGCTGCCCTCCAATGCTAAATTTGTGATCCCTTGATGCCTCAAAACATGTCCTACCAACCGATCCCTTCTTCTAGTCAAGTTGTGCCACAAACTTCTGTTCTCCCCAATCCTATTCAATACCTCCTCATTAGTTACGTGATCTACCCACCTTATCTTCAGCATTCTTCTGTAGCACCACATTTCGAAAGCTTCTATTCTCTTCTTGTCCAAACTGGTTATCGTAAATGTTTCACTTCCATACATGGCTACACTCCATACAAATACTTTCAGAAACGACTTCCTGACACGTAAATCTATACTCGATGTTAACAAATTTCTCTTCTTCAGAAACGATTTCCTTGCCATTGCCAGTCTACATTTTATATCCTCTCTACTTCGACCATCATCAGTTATTTTACTCCCTAAAGAGCAAAACTCCTTTACTACTTTAAGTGTCTCATTTCCTAATCTAATCCCCTCAGCATCACCCGATTTAATTTGACTACATTCCATTATCCTCGTTTTCAGTTAAGTATCAAACTAATTACGTCCGCTTTCTGAATTCGAATTCCTTGTCATGTTGCAGACCTCACGTCAGTATAGTCCTTCCCTCCTCACGACAGCCTGCGTGAGCTAAAACGCGTGCATCTCGGCCTCCATTAGTAACACGGTGTTGGCTCTCCTACCAGCACAACAGCTAGCTTTAATGACTTTCAAAAGTTCGTTTAAAGACTGGGTTACAAGACACATTGGTAAAATTCATTGGTAACTGGAACAAATAGACAGCACATTTATCTATAAATAATGGAAAACTAACTTTTGCTTATAACGTAAGCGGAGAAATTAATAATACCAGCTGTGTCGGGACTCTGTGTGGTATAAGCGGTGACGAGTGAAGATGTGTGCCACACTGGGTATCGAACCTAGGATCTCTGCTTGCTAGGTAGTTGCGTTAACGACTGCATCATCCGGACAAAATGTTTGTCGCAAATTTGCAGACTATCTCGGCACGCTATCCAGTCAATTCATACTCTTATCTAGCGCCACCTATCTCCAGTTCCCGTCCATGTCCTTCGTGCTCACTAATTTGAGGCGCCCGCCAGATGTCGAACTAATAAGGAACTGCAATGACAGCTGTGAATTAGTTGCCCATAGAGATGAATCAGTTGTATGAATGAGTGGTGTTTCTTCTTTCGGAGATTTTTGAAACGACAGATATGACGCAGAACCTGCAGCCGTGATACATATGATGTAAAATGAAGGTGGAGGGGAGGGGAGGAAGAAAAGGAAAGGGAAGGAACTGATGATATCAGTGGCAATGGGACATTATGCAGAACCAGTGGCTATGAGTGAAAATCTGTGTGGGACTGAGACTCAGATAGGCATCTCCTGCATTCTGGGCTGTTGTGTTAACTCCTGTACGGTGTTATTCTTAAATGCATGGACTATACCAGCACACTCCCCGTCTGACTCACATTTCCACCTGGCGCCACAGGACTCGCATTCGGGAGGACGACGGTTCAATCCCGCGTCCGGCCATCCTGATTTAGGTTTTCCGTGATTTCCCTAAATCGCTCCAGGCAAATGCCGGGATGGTTCCTTTCAAAGGGCACGGCCGACTTTCTTCCCTGTCCTTCCCTAATCCGATGAGACCGATGATCTCGCTGTCTGGTCTCCTTCCCCAACACAACCAACCAACCAACCACAAAATGGCTCTGAGCACTATGGGACTCAACTGCTGTGGTCATCAGTCACCTAGAACTTAGAACTACTTAAACCTAACTAACCTAAGGACATCACACACATCCATGCCCGAGGCAGGATTCGAACCTGCGACCGTAGCAGTCGCACGGTTCCGGACTGGGCGCCTAGAGCCGCGAGACCACGGCGGCCGGCAACCAACCACCTGGCACCACCTATCCAAAGCCATAGTTCATGTCATCAATAATTTTAGATTCCCACTGGAGGGGGAATGTAAATGTGCATCCGCACTGAAGGGTGTGGATGAGCCGTGGTGTGGTTGCTGGCGTCCCCTTTCGAATTCCTGGCGTCACTAGCTCGATCTGTCGTGTGATATCACTCTGGTTTGAGAGCACTAAGATCTTTGCTCGAGGTTGTTGATCAGGGACGGATGTTGTGGTGTGGCAGGTTGGGAGTGGTAACAGAGAGAGGAGGAAGTTGTGAGAGGTCATCCCGGTGAGGAATGCAAGCACTTGGGCAAGTGACTTGGGCGCGGATTCCGGCGAGTGATTTCTGGGCGTATTTGTGGACCAATTGAACCCGTGACGGATCTCGAGTGCCGTCTTCGTGTGTAGCTTAGCCAGCCAGGTCTGGGACGTGGCACACCAAGAGGCAGAGTTGAAGCCAGTTTAGCTGAGCTGAATTGTGCTCCGCTCTTGGAACTACTAATTGTGAACGCCAGTTAGGTTTTGAATTTTAATGTTCTAGCTGTTATTATTGCATCCCTGTTTTACATGTGCTTTTTATGTAACTGTAGCTAATATTAAAGAAGGCCTGTCTGTTTTCAAAAGTTTTCTGCAATTTTACTTAATTTAAGCTGTTATTATTAAAGGCCTGCCTGTTTGCAGTTGCTTATTTGCTCAACTGAAGTTCTTTCCATTGAAGGCCTGCCTGCTTGCATTTGGTAAAATTTACTTAATTGAAGCCTTTACTACAGAAGGCCTGGCTGTTTTCTTCTACTTAACTCAATCTGTTATTATTCAGGGCCTGCATGATTAGCATTTGGTACATTTTGCTTAACTGAAGCTGTTGTTAAGGAAGACCTGCCTGTTCCGCAATCTGGTAATTTTACTTAACTGAAGGTGTTGTCATTCAAGTCCTGTCTGTTTTCTGCTAGGTAATTTTACTTAACTGAAGTTGTTATGAAGTAGACATGCCGGTTTTCTGTTTGATGATTTTATTTAACTGCAGCGGTTTTTATAAAAGACCTTCCTGTTTTCTTTTTGGTAATTTTACTTCATTGAAGCTGTTATTATTGAAGCTCTGTCTATCCCCTTTAATTAAATTAAGAGCTATTTCATAATTTAGGCTAGCTGAAACTCTTATTGAATAAGACATTCCTATTCTTATTGCCTTGTTATTGAGATCTGACATCTTACTCATTCTACGTTGTAATTTACTGAAATTGTCATTGCCAAAGGTCTGCCTGTTTCATAGGTATCTATGACAATAAGTTAGCAACTGGACACACGATGGTACGTAAACCTTTCGTCTTACATCCCTTTATCCATACTTGTAGGTTTCAATTGGTATTCACAGAGTGTGGTTGCCTTATGTTAGCAAGGGGATTTTAGGGTCGTCTAACCTTTCTATGGTCGTTTGTCATTTAGTGCCTGAGGATCCCTTACAGTCTGTCGAGCAATGTATTAATTTGTTCCCTTGTTCGCAGGGAGCTTGCTTTCTATAGATCCAACGGGCATCTAATGAAGGAGCACCGAGGGTAGCTTTCCAGAGCTGGCAGCAAAGTTGCGCTCGGGATTGTCATCTTCTTTGCATTTCGGCCAACACCATTGGCGGGGTAGGTGTTTCTCTCGATAATATTTCCGTGGCGTTGGATGAGGTGCAGCAGAACCAGTCGTTTTGCAGGAGAGTCAACCTACTGTTAGGCCCACCTGGCGCGTTTGGGAATCGTTTAAAGTACACTACCTCCTTACAACTTAGCCAGCCTGAAGTTACCAGGCTGGAGCGAGGGGTTTGCAGGTCCAAGCAGCGTCCTTAAAGTTGGAAAGTCAGGAAGTGGGAACGAGTCTAGCAGCTACCCCCACGAATTAGTTCTTTCATCAGGCATCTGGGCCCCAGGTTTTAGGTAGCCGCCCGACTAATCATTTCATTACGTACCCAGCCCTATTAAGCGCATATTCAACAGTAATTCAGAACTTTCACTCGATGCCTTGAGCCAAGTCCAGCAGTTTCTGTGGCTGTTGGTGTCATACTAATTTCAATCAGATACCTTGAAGACGCCTCACCATGTGATATTAGTGTTACTTTACCCCTTGTCGAAAGGTACTCTGATTTCACATCTGAAGCGGGAGGGCTCGACAGGACAACTAATGGGACTGATTGTCGATAGGGAGCTCTCGTCGCGGGTGTGGAACGAGCCTGAACGCAAATACCACTGGTGGATGCAGGCATCATTTGAACGCTGAATGAGTATGTCGAGCCACCTTGGCTCTTGGTATGTCGGTTTCGGAACTCGATATTGTATCAAATATTTTGTAGGGCGTGCGTCCTGAGGATAGGTCGCTCTCTGTCTTTTCTTCACACCCCACTGATTTCCGGGAATTTGCAAACATAGGTTGATTCCATTGAATCTGATGAGGAGCAGAGGCATCAGGAGCACTTGGAAACTCCTCCGCCCACTTCGAGAATTAATAGGCCTCCTCAAACATCCAATACATTTCCTGGGAAAGGGCGTTTTTGGTGAAGTGTCCTGTAGCACGAGCTCCTAGGCCCGGAAAACGACGCCAGGTGAAGAGGGTGAGGGGGGGTGGGGGTGGATTGTGTCCGTTTGAGACATGTGCCATCGTGCTCGATTATTCAAACTCCCTCTGCTTCCGCCCTCCCTTTTATCTGTGATCACGCCTTGAGGGAAGCCCCTGTGTTCCGCCACCTGTGTGTGTAATTTGTGCTGACCGCCACTCCCCTCGCTCGCCGGTTTGCCCAGCTTACAAGACAGAAAAGAAGATCCAAGAATACACGTCTCTAGATCGCCTGTCTTATGCTGAAGCTTGCCAAAAGTGTGAGAGACTCCATCCAATGTCACTATCTTCGACTTTTGCCTCTGTTACTTCTTTTGCTCCTCCTACCTCTTCCTTACCCCAGCCCTATTCCCCTCTCCCCTCCCCCTCCCCTGCAGTTCCCACGACCAGCCCGTCTGGCGACTGCTCCCCCTCCCTTGCCAAAGGAGTGTCCCCCTTCTTCGGCACCTGCTGGTGGTCGGGCTCCCTCCCGGGTCCCCTCACCTAGGCATCTCTCAGGCCAGAAGACTTCTACCACCATTCGGCCACGTGATGCACTGTCTGTGTGCCCCAAGGTCGCCCACTCTGTTTCGGTTCCAAATTTTGCAGATGCCTATACTCTGGCCCCCTCTACCTCTGAAAGAGAAGAAGAAGAAACATAAATCCCAAGATAAGGCACTCCAAGTGCCCCTGGAAGTTCCATTTCCCCCTCGCTACGTGAGCCTGGCATTTTATTTATGAATGTCACCCCTTCCTTGGCAGTGATGACTACTGACTGAGTGACCTGACCACCTTCTCGGCTTCTTTATTTTTAAACTGGGCTCTCTCCACATGATCATCCAGTGGAATTGCAACAGATAATTTCGTCACCTACCAGAAATGCAATGTCTTGTCTCCTCCTATTCTGCATTCTGAGTTGTTCTTCAACACGCATTTCTATGATGACCAACAATTCGTGGTTATCTGGCGTTCTGTCGCAACTGTGCCAGCCCTGGGGTAGTATCTGGTGGGGTCTGCACTTTCGTTTGCTCTGATGTCATTAGTGAGTGTAGTTTCAGTGCAAGTGACGCCGGCAATCACCATTTGCAATGTCTACCTCCCTCCAGGGAGGCCACTTCCTTATGCTACCTTAATCCAGCAACTACGGCCCCCAAGTCTCCTCCTTGGGTACTTCAATGCCCACCACGCACTGTGAGGCAGTGTCACTTCAATGGGTACAGTCTCCTAATGGACCAACTAGTCACAGACCTCAATTTGTGTCTCCTCAGTGATGGTTCCCTTACCCATTTCAGTGCCACTAATGGCACCTTCTCTGCTATTGATCTCACGATCTCTTCCCCTTCCCTCAGGGCATCCCTGCATTGGCTCCTGAGACTTTTTGTGGGTTGTATGGCCATGGTCCATGGAACTCTTCTATCCCTAATGTTTCGTGCAAGGCTGCGTTGGACATACTTAGAGGTACTCCTGGATGTGCTGAGTCTTCCCTATATTGGTCAACCCATGATGACCTTTGTGACAACACTTTTCGGTGATTCTATCGTTCCCCTGCTACCGCCAGGCAGACAGCCCCTATTTTGGGCATTCTGCAGGGCCAGTTGGCCTTTATGTACGTCAATTGTTCACTTCGACACCTCCATCTCGAAGTCCATTGACGTAGTCGTGCAAGGCATCTCTGTCACTATTCTTCATTCTGCTGCAACTGCTGCCCCCTCTCCACAGATCCCCCTCGTCATTGACCGGTAACATCACCGACAAGGGGTGTCGCCATCACTGTCCAGGACCGCCGATGAGTACTGCAGCGATTTAAGTGACACCTTTCAAGACCAAACTCCTCGCTTTTAAGGATCTTCGTACTAAGACTCGTTACCATATTAACGGGAGTAACATGGAATGCTGGGAGCGCTGTGTTTCCTTCCTGGGATGTATGCCTCTTCATCGCAGGTGTGATCCAAGCTCGGTAGCCTTTGGGGCCGCCAGTGACGGTCGACTGCCCAGGGTCTTAACGTCCAAGGAGCTCTGTGCACTGATCCATTGTTCCTGAAGGAGCACCTCACAACACACTTTGTGGCACCATCGGAGTCCTCTTCCTATCCTACTACCATTCTCTGGCAGAAATGCATTGAACAGACCCCTCCTTTGTTTCATCCCACACCACGCTGAGCTCTATAATGCACCCTTCACTGAATGGGAGCTGTGGCAGGCTCTTACCTCTTCCCTGGACATGGCCCCAGGGCCAGATGATCCAACACGGACGTTCCCCAGAGGCAACATCTCCTCAGGGTCGGCAGATGCTTTTGGCTCGTGGGTGCTTTTCGGTTACAATGGCGAGACAGTATAGTTATCCCCATCCTTAAGTCTGGAAAGAATGCAGTGCTCTCGACAGCTACCACCCAATTAGCCTGACGAATATCCTTTGTAAGAGGATGGTTAGCTCCAAATTATGTTGGGTACTCGAATCTCAGAGCCTTTGGTCACTGTATCAGTGTGGCTTCTAGGCAGGAGGCTCTCCAATTGACCATTGACTCATATTGGAATCAGCCCTGCAACAAGCCTTTACTCACCGCTGGCACCTTGTTCCTGTCTTCTGTGACCTACATGAGGCATAAGACGTGGCTTGGTGCCATCACATTTTAGTTACCCTCCATGACTGGGGCTTCCATCGTGCCCTTGCGATTTCGATCCGCGAGTTTTCATCTCACTGGTGCTTCCTGGTTCGACTTGACAATTCATTTTGCGGCCCTCGGATTCAGGAGAACGGTATCCCACAGGATTCTGTGCTAAGTGTCACACTCTTTCTCATGGCCATCAATGGGGTCATAATCTCTGTTGGGACTCTGGCTACCCCAGCGTTGTACATCGACGGTATTTGCATCTGATGCCGCTCCCACTCGGTAACAGCTGCTGAGCGCCAGCTCCAAGGCGCCATCTGATGGCCACCTGTGTGGGCACCTCCCATGGCTTCCAGTTTTCTGCCTCCCAAACACGTGTTATGCATTTTTGTCGTCGACCCAAACTACCCCCTGATCCAGAACTATATTTAGGCAATCTGCTCCTCGATGATGTAGCACAGTCCCGCAATGTTTCTGACAACAAGCTGACATGGCTGCCCCACATTCGCCACCTAAAGACCACACGTAAGCATAAGCATAATTCTCCATTTCTCCTTGCCCACACATCTTGGGGTGCAGGCCGTTCTACTCTTCTCCATTTTATCATTCTCTAGTCTTGTCACAGAAGTAGGGATTCCCCCTCTACACATACGACAGAGCAAACTCCTTGTTACTTACGCAATCATCATTTGTCAATACCCTGACCATCCTGTGTACACTGTGCTCTTTGCCAGTGAGGGATGTCTCCCGCTGAACATCCACCCACAGGTGGGATTTCCTTTTGGCATGTGTCTCACTTCTCTCTATCGGGATCTCCATCTGCACTTGCTGGACTGCACCCCATACCTTTCCTCCCATTCTACCCCCTTTCATGGTGGCTAAACCATGGGTAAGGAACGATTTATTCCAGAGTCCTAGGATTTCTGTCACTCCTATGGTTTTCTGGCGTCTTGTATGTGACATCCTTGCATAGTTCGATGGTGCCACCACCTTTTACACTGATGGTTATAAGGCAATTGATAAGGTGGAATATGCTTTCACGTCTCCTACTGACTTCAAACACCATTTATTGCTAGGATCATGTAATGTGTTCATAGCAGAGCTTCTAGCTATTCACAGTGCCCTCCTTTTTGTTTCTCAGGGCTTCCTCCAGAGTGTTTTAATTTGTTCAGATTCCATGAGCAGCCTGAAGGATATCGAAAAATACTACTCTCGTCACCCTTTGGTTTCCGCTATCCAAAGCCTTTTCTCTGCCCTTGAGCCTGCCGCCGGTTCAGTCATCATTCTCTGGGTCCCAAATCATGTGGTCATCCCATGGAATGAACTGGCTGACTATTTAGCTACAGAAGCATATACTTACCACTTCCCCCCATTTCCTGCCATGATTCCGGCTGCGAATGTGGGGATCTACGTCAAATCTCTCTCTGCCCAAAGGTGGAATGCCATCTGGAACACTACTGCTCATAGTAGTAAACTCCACACAATCAAGGAGTCTAATGCAGTTTAGCGATCTCCTGCTCCTCTCGGGAGGAGTCCACTGTTTTATGATATTTACGCATTGGTCAACCTGCTCACCCATTGCTTCCTCCTACATAACGACGAACCCCCACAACATGGTTGTGGAACCGACTGACGTTATCTCACATATTGGTGGAATGTCCCCTTCTTTCGGCCTTTCGTGTTCACTATAGTCTTCCCGATTCCTTAAATTTAAAATTAGCAGACAATCAAAGAATGGTAGAACTGGTCCTCAGTCTCTTCAGTGAAAGGGGTTTTATTTTCAGGCATAAAGCTCAAATTTCGTCTTAGAGAAGGGGCAGGTTGGTTGTGGCTGGGACTTCTTTTACAGTCTTCTCAGTCTGTGACCCCATAACTACCCGTTTTTTCCAGTTTTAGGAATTAGTCTCACCTTTTATGCCTTTACTGTGTTTGTTTAATTGTCATTACTTTATAATTTGACTTTCGTAACTGGATTCATCCACTATTAGCGGACCCCCTTTCTTCTGTGACTAACTTCGGAATCGCGGGACTCATGACCTCGCCGTTTGGTCTCATGACCCCTCTCATTTAATTAATCAATTAGTCATTCAGATTTGTGTGGTTAATCACGAGTCTTGGGGTCATATCGGCCATTATCATTCCACATCTGACCAACAGCTTCAGCTGGCTATGACCCCCTAATGCTCCTGTTAGCGGTAACGCTCTGGCGTTTGTTTCCAAAAAGTTGAAGCAGATTTGCTTTCATAATGCTATTAAGCACCTGACCACGACGCCATATTATCCCTAGGCATCGTTCGCTGAGACCTTAAGTCAACTTTCATTACTTACCATCATAAGTTTCCGAGTAATTGGGATACCACTGTGTCTTGGCTCAATTTTGTTTTTAACACTGCGCAGCAAGAGAAGCGAAGACATTTCCTGCAGCTCTCTTGTTTCTGTATCCCATCAGTTCCCTTTTATCCAACTTGTGGAATATCAGTGACCCCCTGCCATCGTCCGTTACGCCTAATGATCTTAGGGAAAATTTGGAATGGGCCAAAATAACATTAGGTTAGTCCACCGCTACCAGGAATGGCGATATAGTAGGAATGGGTGGTGCCAATCTAGGGAAGATCACTTCCTTTCATAGGCCCATGCTGTATGATCCAAATTCTCGGTCTGGTTTAATTGCTTGTCAGGCACCTGACCACTGTCAAGTACCTCAAGGCGCACTGTAATCAACTTGAGCCCATTAATTAACCTAACCCTCCTTCTTCTGTAGGCTGGGCTGGGGCCCATTGCCATTGGTTTAGGGGGGGGGGGGAGGAGGTGAGCCGTTGCAGAGTTGCTGGCGCCTCCTTTTAAATTCCTGGCACCACTAGGTCGCTCTGTCGTATGATGTCTCTCTGGTTTGAGGACACAAAGACAGAGTCAGGCTGGGCGTATTTATGGGTTAGTTTGAATCCGTGACTGATATCGAATGCTGTCGTCGTGTACAGCCTGGTCAGCCAGCTTTCGGACGTGAGACACCGATGAAAGAGTAGAAGGCGGTTTCGAAGGGCGGAATTGTGGGACCCCTTTGGAAGCACCAATCTTCAGCTTCGATTCGGGAACTCCAGGTAAGTTTTGAGGTCTTAGCTGTTATTATTGTAAGGCCTGCCTGTTTTATATTTGGTTTTTACTATTCTGTTCAGTAATCTTACTTTTCGATTTGGTAATTTTACTTAACTCATGCTGTTGTTGTTGAAAACCTGCCTGTCTTGCATTCCGTAATTTACTTAGCTGAAGCCATATTCGTTGGAGACCAGCCTTTTTTCTATTCGGTTAAGTTTACTTCACTCCAGCTTTTATTATTGAACACCAGTCTATTTAACATTTGGTTATTTTGCTGAACTGAAGCTGGTATCATTGTAGGTCTGCCTCTTTTCTACTTGGTAGTTTTACTTAACTGAAGCTGTTATTAAAGAACACCTGGCTGTTTTTCATTTGGTAATTTTACCTAAGTGAAGGCGTTATTAAGGAAGGGAAGGCCTGCCGGTTTCCTATTTGGTTATGTTACATAATTTAAGTTGCTTTTAATGAAGCCCTGCCTGTTCCAGTTTGATTAAATGAAAAGCTATTTCATAATTTGGGTTAGCTGAAACTCATTCATCGGGGCATTCCCGTTTTTATTGCCCTATTATTGAGATTTTATGTGTTACTCAATCTGTGCTGTAATTAATTGAATCTGTGGATTTCAAAATGCTACCTGTTTTATAGGTATTTACGTCAATAACTTAGTAACAGGAAATGACACATGATGGTGAATGGGCCCTAAACTTTCGCCTTACATCCCTTTATCATAATTATAGGTTTCAGTGGATTTAAATCCTATGGAGATGAATCAATTTTATTCCTACGTTGCAGCAGTATCTAAATAAATAAAATGTCTATTCTATCTCTGCAGCTTCGTTTTGAGGAACTATGGTTTATACACACACTCACGAGGCACCTCATTAAAGACAGTTAGAGTGAGAGATGCGATATTTCCAAAATTTTATTTCCTCAGAAGGAAACAAAATGACTTACCATTAATTGTGAGATGTCTCACACTTTACATCTGCTAAAGCAATGTTGCAACATGTATTAAAGTGATGTTATTCTCTACAACATACATAGATGCAGAAAAAGTTGTGTTCTAAAATTATGAGCTCGTAACCGGAAATGGCGTCAGATTCTACCAACACGTAATGGTGCTAGAGCTGAAAGATACGCCTAATACCACGTCTTCAATCACGTCATTCATGTTTAGACCTCCAATGAGCAAAGCCTAAACAAAACTTCTGTAAATATAACGAGTATGGTACTTCAGCATTGCAATGCAACAGCATGACATTGATAGTTTTGCAGAGATGATGATATCAACGTCATAACATACAGAAAACTGAGACGAAATAATGTGATTACAGCAGGGGTAGTAGAAGGGAATCACCAACATTGTCGAATTAACTTAACTATATTCCATAACTATTCATAGAGGTAGACAAAGCACGATGTGTCGGTGCTACAGTGTATTATTAATGGTATGAGTGAAAGTACCTATGCAGAATGATGGACTATACAGAGAAAAAAACTGACTACCGAATATGGTCCATCACTTACTCCTATTGAAGTTCCAGTATTTGAATTAAGATTTCAACATTTGATCTGCATGGTGATACAATGTCAAATTAACTTCATGGGATATGTCCATTTTTCTGCCACATTCGATTGGTCTGAATATACTCGTAAATGATCTGTACTGTGCATTAACGTTTGCGGTAGGTAGACTAACATGCTGGCATCCGTATATAAGAGGGATGGTCTATGACGTAGTTGCGTACTTAACAACAGTGAAACTATAAGCCAATGGAGCAGTGCCACAGTACCCCTATTCCCCCTGTACCAAAAAGTGTTATTGTCGATCCCATCAAGTCTGTAGAAGCCGAGTATATGACTGGTATTCCAATCAATGTGTTCGTGCCTACTGGACCTCTTGTATTTCTGATCGAATTGAAGGCTTATAGAAGAGACTTTATACGAAATACTGTACTACATTGCAATGATTGTTTCCAAAACATTGCTGTTATTTCCTCCTATGCTGCTTTGTTTGTTACCAACGAACCTGTGTGTCAGCAGTTAGCAAATAAACTTCTTAATTATCTGTAGCAAGGCAAAGGACACATATTGTTAAAATACACTCTGCTACTGTTCATCTCTGTTGGAGTCTGCGTAACAATCATTCAGGTAATCGGTACAGACTACAGTGAACATATTGTAAAATTATTTTTGTTTCATGACAGTAAATATAAGAATGCAGATATCAGCTGTACATCAGGATAATAGTGTATATGAGTGTCAAAGCACACTCACCTCCACACTTAGTGAGAAAACTACAAACCTCGTTAGTACTGTGGTGTAAACATATGTTACAGACAGACGCCACCTTCTTTACCTGGATCCTTTCAAATTGCAATGTGTCTGCAAATAGTGATGAAAGTTTAGTGTGTTTCCATGAAAAAGCGTGACACCTTTATCTTATATATTACTTTAATACTGTTGTGACTTTTGATTAACATTTACAGCAATGGAAGATGGTCATACAGTAGTGTGCCTACAGAGAGATGAATATCTTGCATTAGGTATTAGGCATTACACGTCAGGCACTATGCATTAAGCACTATTTGTTTACCATAAGGCGTTCGGCTTCAGCCGTTACATTTGTTTGATGCCTCATTGTGCCTGCGAAGTACGAGAAATCTTACATATAATATGCAATGAGGCATGAAATGCCCGTAAAGGCTATCGCTGAACGCCTCAACAATACAGAAAGTAGTCTTTTGGGAATCTTGTACTTGGGAACAGAATGTAATTTGTGTTTTGGCCTTGTGCAGTACTCCTTAAGTGTATTAAACACCTTCAACGGTATTTACTCATTGCCAATTACTTCCATGAGATGGCAGTTAACGAACAACATAGAGAACAACCGCCGTGTAGTGTTTAAGAAAGTTTGTGCTGCTTGGCAATTAGTCTGCTGGCATACAGGTTAGCGACTACCTAAATTCTATATGTATAATGCTTTAATAAGTGACTCTGAACTCGGCAAATACAACACAGTAATCCTATATTAGAACTGAGGGAGGGAGCTGCATTGTTCTCCAGAACACCTCCAGTGGGCATTGGGATATGGTGCTCTACAGCACAGTTAACCAGTAAATTATTCCGTTACATTATTATTTATCGCCGATTTGCGGAAAATGCTATGACATCTTTAATTTATACACACTGCGTGTGGGAATCATAGATGACTCCGCCTCACGAAATTTCACTGTAAATCCAGAGTGACGGATGTGAGACACATTCTATGGTTTTTAACCATCATGCTTCAGTCATAGGAACCACCCTGTTTCGGTAGCTTCGTAAAGTTTTCTAGGTGGAGTGCAGTGCTAGCTCGGAGATGAATACTCGGATATAGAACGACACCTACGGTTGTACTAAGCGAGAAAACAGTTGGACGAACTTCAGTAGTGGAGTAAAACTTGTATATTTATATCTTAAATCATGAGTCCCGTACTGAGCAACGTTGTTGGTAACCGTCTTGTAGATTTTATAAATTATCCATACATGCAAGTACGGCAAACTTCTACGCCTTTCTTGGTTAAACAACATGGTATTACCAGACATTACATAATGGACTGTGTTTTACCCTATGGAATTTTGTTTAGGCGTGCACACGATGACTTGTACCTTTCTCTTCAGCTAATCTGTTATGAGATATAATTATGTTACTTAGACAATTACTGGTAATTTCCTATCAATATTTCTGCTGTAATCACATTACTTTATCTCCGTTTTGTTTTCTGTATATTACGACTTCGATATCATCTGTCATGCTGTCACACTGCAAATTTGAAGTACCATACTTCGTAATATTTACAACCTTTTTGTTTATGTTGTGCTTGTTGAAGGACCGAACATGAACGTTGTGGTTGAAGACATGATATTAAATGTATCTTTTGGCTGTAACAGCATCAAGGGTTTGTAGAATCTCTGATGCCGTTTCCGGTTGAAGTCCCCTAAATTTTAGAACACAACTTCTTCCGCATCTATACCTACCTACAGGTTGAGTCACTAACCACTGCCACGTAGAATAACTCCGAAAGTATGATAGTAGCTGAAAACTTTGTGGGACAATGTTGCATGGGGCAACGGGGGCCATAATATGACGTTGGCTTTTCCTTGCTAGATGGGGTCGCGTGAGAGATATGGTCAACTTCGTTCCCTTAATTATTATGCTATAGTTTGTTACTTATTTACTGATAGCGGCTATCGAGACGAATCCAAAGATGTGTAACAGTAAGGTCTTTGAAAGACAAAGAAGGTCACAAAGGTGGCATGAACGTCAATTTACAGAAGGTGTTCGGACCATTGGTATCAATGCAGGGCTGCAATATTCTTATCAGGGATGGAGTAGTATTCCTTATCACATCGAAGCACATACTCTGACAGTTCTCCCTCGCATATCTTTAGGTGTTTACGTGTCAATGGCACGTTAGATTGATACGCCGTATTCGGCGAAAATTGGCTATATGCACGATTTACGAGAGAGATACTGTCAGAGCATGTGCTTCGATAAATGCGACAGTATTAAGGAATACCACTCAATCCATGATAAGAGGATTGCAGCACTGCATTGATACCAATGGTCATCACTTCGAATACCTTCAGTAAATGGATGTTCATGCCACCTTTTTGACCTTCGTTGACCTTCAAAGACATTACTGTTACACATCATTGGATGTCTCGACAGCCACTATCAGAAAATAAGTACCAAACTACAGTATCGCATTTAAGGGAACGAAGATGACCTTCATATCTCTGAAGCGATCCCACCAAGCAACAAAAAACCAACGTCATTTTATGACCGCCGTTGGCCCAAGCTACTATTGTCCCACAAACTTTTCAACTTCTATCATACTTTCGGAGTTATTTTTGGTGGCAATAGTTAGTGACTCACCCAGTATATATGCACGTCATTGAGAGTAACAAAATTTTAATACGTTCATGGTAAACATATCCGCCAAAGCTATAAAATGTGTTATTGATGGAAATCTTGCACGACAGACGTCGCTATACGCTACCACGGTTACGGGTTCCTAACCGGACCGACAGGTGTATCTGAAATGAGGAAGTAATAGGACGTCACTTCTATGCCCGAACTACTGATAGGCGACCGTCTCCAGTAGATGGACCCTCAAATAACTTGTCAAACTTGACGGTATACCTACAGCAGACGTTAGCCTATTAGTTGTCAGGATATACACTCCTGGAAATTGAAATAAGAACACCGTGAATTCATTGTCCCAGGAAGGGGAAACTTTATTGACACATTCCTGGGGTCAGATACATCACATGACCACACTGACAGAACCACAGGCACATAGACACAGGCAACAGAGCATGCACAATGTCGGCACTAGTACAGTGTATATCCACCTTTCGCAGCAATGCAGGCTGCTATTCTCCCATGGAGACGATCGTAGAGATGCTGGATGTAGTCCTGTGGAACGGCTTGCCATGCCATTTCCACCTGGCGCCTCAGTTGGACCAGCGTTCGTGCTGGACGTGCAGGCCGCGTGAGACGACGCTTCATCCAGTCCCAAACATGCTCAATGGGGGACAGATCCGGATATCTTGCTGGCCAGGGTAGTTGACTTACACCTTCTATAGCACGTTGGGTGGCACGGGATACATGCGGACGTGCATTGTCCTGTTGGAACAGCAAGTTCCCTTGCCGGTCTAGGAATGGTAGAACGATGGGTTCGATGCCGGGTATTGGCCCTGTGTGCCTCGGTCGTATGCAGTCCTGATTGTGGCGCTCACCTGCACGGCGACAAACACGCATACGACCATCATTGGCACCAAGGCAGAAGCGACTCTCATCGCTGAAGACGACACGTCTCCATTCGTCCCTCCATTCACGCCTGTCGCGACACCACTGGAGGCGGGCTGCACGATGTTGGGGCGTGAGCGGAAGACGGCCTAACGGTGTGCCGGACCGTAGCCCAGCTTCATGGAGACGGTTGCGAATGGTTCTCGCCGATACCCCAGGAGCAACAGTGTCCCTAATTTGCTGGGAAGTGGCGGTGCGGTCCCCTACGGCACTGCGTAGGATCCTACGGTCTTGGCGTGCATCCGTGCGTCGCTGCGGTCCGGTCCCAGGTCGACGGGCACGTGCACCTTCCGCCGACCACTGGCGACAACATCGATGTACTGTGGAGACCTAACGCCCCACGTGTTGAACAATTCGGCGGTACGTCCTCCCGGCCTCCCGCATGCCCACTATACGCCCTCGCTCAAAGTCCGTCAACTGCACATACGGTTCACGTCAACGCTGTCGCGGCATGCTGCCAGTGTTAAAGACTGCGATGGAGCTCCGTATGCCACGGCAAACTGGCTGACACTGACGGCGGCGGTGCACAAATGCTGCGCAGCTAGCGCCATTCGACGGCCAACACCGCGGTTCCTGGTGTGTCCGCTGTGCCGTGCGTGTGATCATTGCTTGTACAGC
Source organism: Schistocerca serialis cubense (assembly GCF_023864345.2). Taxonomy (NCBI): domain Eukaryota; kingdom Metazoa; phylum Arthropoda; class Insecta; order Orthoptera; family Acrididae; genus Schistocerca; species Schistocerca serialis. The sequence continues at coordinate 1,021,055,921 of NC_064639.1, forward strand.
CCTCTCGCAGTGTCCGGAGCAAGTATGGTGGGTCTGACACACCGGTGTCAATGTGTTCTTTTTTCCATTTCCAGGAGTGTAGATTTCATATACAGCTGATAATGTGCCTCAGACCCTGAAACCGTGTTAGTGTATAGCGACTTCTGTCGTGCAAGGCTACGGGCCATAAGGTGTTTTACAGCTGTGGCGAAGTTGTTTACCATGAACATGTTGCAGAACAGCTGTGGATGTACACTTATAAAACTCTGATATTACTTTACAACATGTTGCGGCATTGGCTTAGAATGTATAGCAATGGAGAGTCATCATACAGCGGTATGCTTACAGAGACTGTTTTAAGTTACACGTAAGGAGTATTTGATGCCTTAGTGTGCATGCAAGACGTTTGACTACAATACATAACTTTATTTTTGCTCGAATTTTCGTAGAGATCTTGCTTATATTACGATAAGCATACATTTTAAGCGTTTTACTTAATTTTTGGAGTTTCATTGTGCTTGTAAACTATGAGGCTTCTCATAATAAAATGTAAATAATTTCTTCTTTTTGTTTCTGAGATATTGACACTGACATTGTCTTTCGAAATGTCCCACGTTTCACTGTTACTGTCTTTGATAACGCTTCTCAGGAGTGCACGTTTATGGACAATTTCTCTCATTTCGCAGTTTAAGTGATAATTGTAATACAGCGCCACATTCCTCTCTTCCCTAATACGACGATTGTATTGTGTGCGTGTGTGTGTATGTGGTGTTGTTGCTGCGCAGACTGAATGCGGAATTTACGTATATAGTTACTGCTACATCATAAACGTTAGGTTTTCCGAAGCATTTTTAGAATACTATGACATCGTAGTTGTAGGAACATAATTGATTAGGACCTTACATCATTTTTTCTCGGGGTTAACCTCAAATCGGCCCTAGATAACTGAAGTAAGCATCGCGCTTCTCGTGTTGCATATGTATTTTGCACACATTCTAAAATATTGCGAGATTATAGTTGTGGAAAATTATACAATCTATACAGCTTTTATAGAGCCTTGGCACTATAGTTCTGGTTGCAAACTTCGTTAAATGTAGGCATTTGTCATTTGTAATAATAGTAATAATTGGCAATCAGTATCAACTATTACATTTCTTCTAGTGAGTAACACAATGCATTACCTGTGTCCCTCCCAAAATGGCGCTTCAGAACAATATAATTTAGCATAATTACAGACATCAACAATAAGCTCAATAAGTTACATTCAGACTGTGAGTATTCTTGCGTGCCTATCTACTTAGCTAACACATATTTTTTCTGCAGTTACAAGCACTTCCGTGTCAGTTTTATGACATCGATTGGAAGGTATAGCATTTAAAATTAGTTGAGTACATATTAATGTCCATAATAATGAAAAGAGGCACAACATAGAGGTAGCGATTCAGTATTACCTTGCCAATGTACAACGTGCACAAACTATCCGTTGATGAGCTAATACTAAGCGAAAATCACCATGTTGTGCATGTTTTAGTTTTTATGGAGGTGAAATTTCATATTTTATTGACTGCTTTCGGCTATATTTGAACGTACCTCCGCCACAACAGGTAACCCAGTTGCCACTATTTCCTTCTGAGGAAGACGTTTGTGGTAACATTGAAACCATGGTAAAGGGATTTATATACACCTTCCTTTTTGTAATTGATTCACTGTTCATTAATTCTACAAGACGATTACATAATTCTCTATTGTGTACTTATTGTATTGCTCCCAGAAACCTATCCGAAGTTCAGCGTCTGCTTAACTGGGTCTGCGAGATCAGTTCGACAAATTGTCGTTTGTATGAGCTAACTGGTTGCGGATTAGACGGATTAATAAAGTAGCCATATGATACCAGGTATATATGTTCTGTGAGCAGCAAACTTAACGTTTCTGAACATTTAAAACAAGCATCAATTGGACATGGAATCAGGATCTAACTCATGATTTTTAAAGCTTTTCCAGATAGTTCTACACTATAAATAAATAAATGATCTGCAAAAATTTTGAAGTTACTATTGACAGTGCCTACCAGGTCATTAATATACAAGATGGACAAGAATACCAACGCACTTCCCTGGGCCCGCCTTAAATACTACATCGGTGATAACATGTTTCGTGCTCTTTACTAAAAAATCCTCAGTCCTCTCAGAAATATCGTTTGATATCAGATATGAGCATGATTTCGGTAATAAGAGTTGGTGTAGCACTCCATCAAATATATATATATATATATATATATATATATATATATATATATATATATATAATTATTATTATGTGCGATTGGACCCATACTGATCACGCAAAGCTTTTCCGATTCAATTTTTTAATTCTCCAAACTTCTCTCATTCTTTCCCCATGAATTCTCTTTCTTTCCTCTGTCCATTTTGTCCCCTGTCTCTTGCAAACTTCATTCTCGGGTTGTACTTTCCAACTATTGATTTTTTGCCTGTATACATTTCTGTTTATAACTTCTGAAGAATTTATTTGTGCATTTGCTAGATCTGTTTTGGTTTCTTGTATCCAGGGTATGGTTTTCAATTTTTCAATGTATATTAAAATTTTGTGGGAGAGTCTGGGTGTTGGGAGTCTGTGGATATGACCGTAAAATTTTAGTCTTCTTTTCCGGATGTCTGCTGCGAGGTTAGATAATTTTTCTGTAGTTTTCCGAGACTGTAACCTGTATCCATCTTCCGTTCTTTTTGGGCCAAGAATCTTTCTGATAATTTTGCGTTCCTCTTTCAGGATGCCTTCCAGTTCGCCTTTTCTATGGAGTGTGAGTGTTTCGCTGGCATATAGTGCTTCGGGCTTGATTACTGTATTGTAGTGTCGTATTTTTGAGTGAATATATATATATATTCCTCACATCTGTTACTGTTAAAAAAATATCTCAGGCGTTTATATGATCTCTGCATATGTCTGACACCTCACTGCAATCACTGAACAATTCCACAAAATTTTGTCCATTGAGCAGAATTTCAGTTACATGATGCTAACGTATAAGCGAAGTATCTTTGCAGTGCCGAATCAAAGATTTATGGGACAGAGTTGTCCATATTTTGACTACTGTATAATATATAATGAAATACTGTCAGGAACTGAATATTTGTGGCGAACTTTTTCAGGTAGTACTTAAATCAAGAAATACTAAACATATCTGACTGCAGTGTGTTGGGTCCCAATGAGTTCTAGAGCAGAAAAAAATCTAATAAAAAATTAAAAAGCAGGTGTTTATGGAGTTACATTATTTCTAAAGTTTTCGCTGCATATCGGCACGTGTTTCTTATCATCAGGAACTGATCGATATATCAGCTAGCATATTCTTCACATCTGTTATTGTTAAAAAAATATCTCAGGCGTTTATATGATCTCTGCATATGTCTGACACCTCACTGCAATCACTGAGCAATTCCACAAAATTTTGTCCATTGAACAGAATTTCAGTTACATGATGCTAACGTATAAGCGAAGTATCTTTGCAGTGTCGAATCAAAGATTTATGGGACAGAGTTGTCCGTATTTTGACTACTGTATAATATATAATGAAATCGTGTCAGGAATGAATATTTGTGGCGAACTTTTTCAGGTAGTACTTAATAACAGATAATTGAGTCACCTGCCAAAATTGGGAAAAGCTATTAATATTATCTGCCAGGTAAAAATTCATTTTCACAATTCTGTAGTTCCAAAAAATGTATTGTCCACTCAAGACAGCCATTAATGGGGAGAGGAGGAGAAGGATGTGTGGAGGAAAACGGACACACAGCAGCGAGAATACTGTTGGAGCATAAGTGGTGTACGACGTTCATTATCTGCCCACTATGCAACATGAACAGATATTGTAGCCATAGAACTTCAACTTTAAAATTATCGAAGTTAGAGATGAAAGTGAGGTTGAAATATTCATTATGTCTGTAATTCCCTGGAAATTATGTTTTATTTTGTCTGGAAAGAAAGACGGAGTTGGTGGCAGTATGTTAACATTCTATGTTCATAGATCTATTAAAAAAGGAGCTTTTTGACATAAAAGTCTGATGAAGGAAGCTCCTGTGAATTTATAAAACGTGTTCCGAGATAAAAATTCATAACATATACCGTAAGTATTGACATCTTCAACTTTTATAGTCCTGTCTTCCTCAGTTGCGTGTAATATTACGGTATATTTATAATTTTTACTTATGGAACGTCTGACAGCAACTTAATAAAACAATTTTAGTGTGATACGCGTTTCGCCTTTATTTTCTGCAAGGCATCATCAGTGGCCTGGAATATGAACATATGTTAGCTATTTTATTTACATTTTTATCATTGTGCCTATAGGCTATAAACAGTTCTGGTGGTTGGTATTTCCTATTAAGTAGTAGTGTTTTGAACTGTACTTACAGGTTGCGTGGACAATTTCTGATATATTACGCTCCTGTTGCATTTTTGGTGTTGTTCTTCTTCTCATGAACGCCAATTTGCGTTTTTTTCCACATTCCACAGCACTATGCACTGAACGCTTCTTTTGATGCAATGTTTTGGTTTCTGTTGCCGACTGTCAAATGTTTTTGCCAAAGATCGAATGTTATTGCCAAACTTATGAGTGTAACTATTGGAGTATCTGTGGTCTGTTCGTGCATGCATTTGTGTGTGCGTTTGTGTATGTGTGTGTGTGTGTGTGTGTGTGTGTGTGTGTGTGTGTGTGTGTGTGTGTGTGTGTCTCCAGACGGTGTGGGGAAGAGTTTTTTTTTGTTTTTTTTTGTTTTATGTCATCATATACTTTATTAAGTGTAGTAGGGAGCTTGTGCTGATGTGTGTTTGTTCATTTATCACATGTTTGTTTTCTGCTATGGCTTTCTGGATGTGGAAGTTTTCTTGCATTTGTATGTTTGTCACGGTTGCTTATTCTCATTATTTTCAGTTCTTGTTCCATGTTTGTAGGATGATGGTTGTAGTGTTTTAAATGCTCTGCAAATGTGGAATGGTTTGTTTCATACTTCCAACATCTGATATGTTCTTTGTATCTTGTTTCAAAATTCCTGCATGTCATGCCTATGTATACTGCATCACAACTTTGACATTCAAGTTTATATATTCCTGATTGTTGGAATTTGTCCCTCTTGGTAGCTGGCTGGCTTAGGTGTGATGGAAGGGTTTGCCCAGGCTTGTATGCTATTTTGAAGCCCTGTCTGTTTAGGATGTTTGCAACTCTGTGTGTTAGTTTATGTGTGTAGGTCATGGTGTACCATCTGGTTCTTTTCTGTGTGGTGTTGTCATTGTGTGTGTTTGTTGAGTGTGTTTGTAAGTTTTCAGCTTGTGAGTTCTTTTGTATTGTGGAACTGTTGTGTTTGTTTTTTATTTGTGTTTTTATTTTTTGATTGATCTTGTGTTCCACATGTGTGTCATACCCGTTGTTCCTAGCTATTTGTATGATTGTACTCATTTGTGGCTTGCAGAAAATAAAGGCGAAACGCGTATGGCACTAAAATTGTGTTTTATTCAGTTGCTGTCAGACGGTCCATAAGTAAAAATTATCAATATACCGTAATATACCGTAAGTAATTTAGTTTCGTGGAAGTACCACAAATTTTACTCATATTTACGTTCATTACTACGATTCCCTTCTGTATTTGCAGTTTCTCGAAGGATTATGTTTTATTCATTATACATTTCTGCTCACTGAAAGTCATGACACCGGAAATAAAAATGTTCCTTCATTGAATCAAGTGCGTTTATTTTTACATTGCTTGGCAAAGCTAAAATACATTAGTGTTATCCACACATTCTCCAGCCATGTTTATTTAGTTACCACATAGAGGTGGTGTGCTTGTTAGCGTGCTGTATACAGGGGTGCTTAACTGTAACTGCCTTCCGTGCACCGGTGCTAAATCAACTGTGTACAGTTATAGCCCGTAATAAACATTAGCTACGTATTCCCGTGTAATAATAAACAAGCAATGTTCGCGCATAAGTACATTCAGCAACCAAGATAAACGATCCGAAGTTCTCGCATCTGAAGGTGTTTTTGTTCTAAATTTTCATGTTTCATACTCGGCGTAACATCATAAACTATTTACGACGTTATAAGCTAGAGTAATACAGTACTGACCTCGGATTTAATCTGCGCTCGTTTCATTACTAATGGAAGCAACTGTGTGTATAAATGTTTCATAACATCACGGTGGCCAATGTGCAAGGAAAATATCTATTACAGCGAGTTATTCACGTAAAGAGGCTTCATATACACCTACATCGATACTCCGCATTGTGCTTTCTGGCACATGGCGAATGGCTCTCTATACCACACCTAGCCATTTCTTTTCCTATTTCGCAGGCAAATAGAGGGAAAAACGACTGTCAATAGGCCTCCGTATGGGATTTAATTTCTCGTATCGTAACAACGTGGTCCTTACGCGCTATGTATACGTATATGTTGGAGGCAACAGAATCGTTCCGCTGTCAACTTCAAATGCTAGTTCTCTAAATTGTCTCAATAGTGTTCCTCGAAAAGAACGCCACCTTCCCTCCAAGGATTCCAGTCTGAATTCCCGAAGCATCTTCGTAACATCTGAATGTTATTCGAACATACCGGTTGCACATCTAGCAGCTCGCCTCTGAATTGCTTCGATGTCTTCCTAACCCGATCTGGTACGGAACCCAGACATTCTCAATAACAGATCGCACTAGCGTCTATATGTGGTCTCTTTTACGCAGAACATCTTGTAACCAAGACAAATTACAGCAGTAATAGAGTGACATTCTTTGCTACGGTTTACGATGGCTTCGGTGTTCTCGACTTTGTCGTGTACAATTCGTAGGTTTTACTGTTGATTCCAGAGGACTACATTAAATATTCCCAAGGTAGAAACGTCTGAAAGGGCAAGAATTTAGGCTGTTAAGTCTCAGTTCCTTAGTGAAAAGTGTCTCGTCGAGATATTTTTAACATGCTTGTAACTACACAATATTATTTTATTTAGTTAAGTGAATGCTGGGGTGGATTCTGAAATAAAATAATCTGATTCATCCATCGGTCTTTCTAATCGCATCTCACCACACAGTCTTCTTACCATCCCGCTGTTTCGATCAATTTCCATTTATTCTTAACGAAAAGACATCGGCTGGATATTAAAAGGTTGACTTTTGTGGTAGCGCTGCAAGGAATGCAGTGTTTCGAAAATGACGAGAAAAATTCAGCTACCCGGCTTGATCTTCCAGAATGTAAACTGCCCATACTCTGCAAAAAGATGTAAATATATATCTGCCGCATTTCAGCTGATTGTCGTGAATTCGTAAGAACAGTATGTTACGGAACTATTCAGCTAATAGAGTACTGTAATGAGACACAAGCATTTGACTTTAGCCTCAGCGAAATATCTATTCACAGCGTTGTTTACAAATAATGTATTCCGAAATACCTCTGAAGCTTCATAAACAAATAACAGTAATCTATCACATAACTCTGCAAAAAATAAGAATGGTACTAATTTTTGCCGAAAACTTACTTACCATCTATTCTACACTAAATAGTTACTTGTCTTATTCATACATTATCATTTCACAAGAAACATAAACAAAATCATAAATAACCAACAGGGAATATAGCAAGACAGAAAAAATGCTAAAAGTTTCTTCATAGATTCCGAGAAGTGACCAGTTCTACAATAACATAATTTCACATTTACTCATACATTGTCACGTTAATGTGCATTTTTTGTTTCAGTGTTTTATCTAGTGATATTTCTATTACGTAGAATGAAACTGGATGATTTTATGGTCCTGTTAGCAGTGAGTTTAGATTTAGAAATAAAATGAATTTAACATTGAGACGTTTACTATTGGAATTCTAAACAAAGAAAGTCCGCCAATGTCATCACACTGAAAAGCATGAAATTTTTGATAATGTACTGAACGATTCGTAACTACCTGTTTTCGTGAATGCAAGTTACTCAACTTCGTATGTATATAGTTCATAGTCAGCAACTGATATTAGGAAAAATGTTCCGTATAGGAGCTTGGCACAAAACTATATGTAGTAACTCAGCAGTTTATAGAACAATGAGTGCTTTTTGCCACTGTCAGATATGATACAGAGTGGTAGGATACTAATCATGATGTCTTGATCTCCTACGTTTTAGTATTTTCATAGTAACAATCTGACAAAAAAAATTAAGCACCCAGGAAATGTGGAAGAAACGAAATGAAACTCCACCGGTTGAGAGGGATTTGATATTATTTCAGTGTCTACAAACTAGAATCAAATCTACGAAGAACTGAACAGTACAAGCCCACTTATTACGATGAAACGGCAAAGCTTTTGGCTCAGATGTATGCACTTATTCCTCAGGGAAAGGTGTCCTTCTGAAAAACGACACAACGGAACTGTCAGAGTTCCTTCAATTACAACCAACGGTTACTTGAAGTCATACCCGTTGGCTCCCAACACTATGACCCTCGAGTAACACCGTTATGCCGCTCCAAAACATTGGCGGAATGGCACCTCTCCACAGATGGCAGCCATACTCGCTGACGATCATCATCTGGAGAACAGCAATTATAGCTGAACACGTCGCGACATATTTCAATAGCAGACCACGCTTCCGAGTAACGGCCCTACTCCAAACACAGCCATTTATGATGTGGTGTTTTAAAGCACGCTATGCAGGGGAGGGTATTTCAGTCGTCTTGCTGTTTCGTGTCTCCGACTAACGATGCAGGATGACAGAAAGATGCTCCGACCATGCATTAGTATCGGGCGGCAGGCGCATATAAGAAGGGGTTTGATGCGCTTGGTGCACAGTATGGCGATCCTCCATTGCGGTGGTCGACATGCTTGCCCGGAACTTTGACTACGAGTATACTTGCCCTCACGTTCGCATGCAATCCTGCAACGGGCAACTATCACATCCGATTGCCCCACAAACTGGACATTCCATGATTCGACCAGCCGACCAAATGGATAATCCACAATTAGGTGCATTTCGAATTGTGTCTGGTGCTGACGACATTTTCTCCTACAAGTACAAAATGTCTCCTTTTCCCTCAAAGTGATCATTCAACACATGACACTGTTCACATCCATTACATGTCGCACTAAGACTCGCAACAACTCCGCACACGAAAAACAGTAACGCACTTTGGTGTTCACTCAACCCAGACCATATACATAACCGATGATTTTGTGTATGTGTATGAGGTTGCACTGACCTCTAACCATGTCTTCTGAGTGCTTACTTCCTTTGTTTTTTATCAGATGGTGTACAAGTTATTTTCTCCCCTATGTTGAGATGCTTATTATTGTTGTGTTCATTGAGTTATTTAATGTACATTTGGTTTCTTCTTTGCTCAAATGGACAGCGAGTGAATATAATGCTTAAGGAGCAAAGCTATTACCACCTACGCACGATCAAAACACAAACAAATATTGCATAAAGCATGAAATAGGATGGCAAGCAATGGTACGAAATCCTTTCTATGTACCTTTAGATTCTTAAAACATAGTTTCCAACATTTGAAAAAAGCGACAATCTTTATTCGCAATATCGCTTTTCAGCACTTATCACTCGGAAATTACCAAATTGTACAAATCATCGTTACGTCATAATATTTTTAATCTCTGCGACAGTTATCATGTCCAATGTTTGAAGATATTTCTTAACATAAAGAGATCGTAGCGGAAACAATTTCAGAGACCGTCTTCTTCTTTTCCTTTTCCTTCAGCGTTTGTCCCGCGTCCCTGCGGGGTCCGCGTGTAAGTAGGCTGTTCAGGTTTTTGTATTGGTAATGCCTCGTAGCGCTCTGTATGAAAATCACTGGCTGTGCTGTGTGCAGTCTGTGGCTGGTTTGCATCGTTGTTTGCTATTGTAGTGTTGGGCGCTGGATGTTAACAGCGCGTAGCGTTGCGCAGTTGGAGGTGAGCCGCCAGCAGTGGTGGATGTGGGAAGAGAGATGGCGGAATTGTGAGAGCGGACGATCTGGACGTGTGTCCAACAGTTGTTGTTGTTGTTGTCCTCAGTCCTGAGACTGGTTTGATGCAGCTCTCCATGCTACTCTATCCTGTGCAAGCTTCTTCATCTCCCAGTACTTACTGCAACCTACATCCTTCTGAATCTGCTTAGTGTAATCATCTCTTGGTCTCCCTCTACGATTTTTACCCTCCACGCTGCCAATTCTAAATTTGTGATCCCTTGATGCCTCAGAACTTGTCCTACCAACCGGTCCTATCTTCTTGTCAAGTTGTGCCACAAACTCCTCTTCTCCCCAATTCTATTCTATATCTCCTCATTAGTTATGTGATCTACCCATCTAATATTCAGCATTCTTCTTAGCACCACATTTCGAAAGCTTCTATTCTCTTCTTGTCCAAACTATTTATCGTCCATGTTTCACTTCCATACATGGCTACACTCCATACAAATACTTTCAGAAACGACTTCCTGACACTTAAATCTATACTCGATGTTAACAAAAGTCTCTTCTTCAGAAACGCTTTCCTTGCCATTGCCAGTCTACACTTTATATCCTCTCTACTTCGACCATTATCAGTTATTTTGCTCCCCAAATAGCAAAACTCCTTTACTACTGTGAGTGTCTCATTCCCTAATCGAATTCCCTCAGCATCACCCAACTTAAATCGACTACATTCCATTATCCACGTTTTGCTTTTGTTGATGTTCATCTTATATCGTCCTTTCAAGACACTGTCCACTCTGTTCAACTGCTCTTCCAAGTCCTCTGCTGTCTCTGACAGAATTATAATGTCATCGGCGAACCTCAAAATTTTTATTTCTTCTCCATGAACTTTAATACCTACTCCGAATTTTTCTTTTGTTTCCTTTACAGCTTGCTCAATATACAGATTGAATAGCATCGGGAACATGCTACAACTCTGTCTCACTCCCTTCCCAACCGCTGCTTCCCTTTCATGTCCCTCGACACTTATAACTGCCATCTGGTTTCTGCACAAACTGTAATTAGCCTTTCGCTCCCTGTATTTTACCCCTGCCACCTTTAGAATCTGAAAGAGAGTATTCCAGTCAACATTGTCAAAAGCTTTCTCTAAGTCTTTTGATGTGACTTATTAAACTGATCGTTCGGTAATTTTCACATGTGTCAACACCTGCTTTATTTGGGATTGGAATTATTATATTCTTCTTGAAGTCTGAGGGTATTTCGCCTGTCTCATACATCTTGCTCACCAGATGGTAGAGTTTTGTCAGGACTGGCTCTCCCAAGGCCGTCAGTAGTTCCAATGGAATGTTGTCTACTCCCGGGGCATTGTTTCGGTTCAGGTCTTTCAGTGCTCTGTCAAACTCTTCACGCAGTATCGTATCTCCCATTTCATCTTCATCTACACCCTCTCCCATTTCCTTAATATTGTCCTCAAGTACATAGCACTGGTATAGACCCTCTATATACTCCTTCCACCTTTCCATTTTCCCTTGTTTGCTTAGAACTGGGTTTCCATCTGAGCTCTTGATATTCATACAACTGGCTCTCTTTTCTCCAAAGGTCTCTTTGATTTTCCTGTAGGCAGTATCTATCTTACCCCTAGTGAGATAAGCCTCTACATCCTTAAATTTGTCCTCTAGCTATCCCTGCTTAGCCATTTTGCACTTACTGTGGACCTCATTTTTGAGACGTTTGTATTCCCTTTTGCCTGCTTCATTTACTGCATTTTTATATTTTCTCCTTTCATTAATTAAATTCAATATTTCTTCTGTTTCCCAAGGATTTCTACTAACCCTCGTCTTTTTACCTACTTGATCCTCTGCTGCCTTCACTACTTCATTCCTCAGAGCTACCAATTCTCCTTCTGCTGTATTTGTTTCCCCCATTCCTGTCAATTGTTCCCTTATGCTCTCCCTGAAACTCTTTACAACCTCTGGTTTAGTCAGTTTATCCAGTTCCAATCTCCTTAAATTCCCACCTTTTTGCAGTTGCTTCAGTTTTCATCTACAGTTCATAACCAATAGATTGTGGTCAGAGTCCACACCTGCCCCTGGAAACGTCTTACAATTTAAAACCTGGTTCCTAAATCTCTGTCTTACCATTATATAATCTATCTGATACCTTCTAGTATCTCCAGGATTCTTCCATGTATACAACTTTCTTTTATGGTTCTTGAACCAAGTGTTAGCTGTGATTAAGTTATGCTTAGTGCAAAATTCTACCAGATGGCTTCCTCTTTCATTTCTCTCCCCCAATCCATATTCACCCACTATGTTCCCTTCTCTCCCTTTTCATACTCTCGAATTCCAGTCACCCATGACTATTAAATTTTCGTCTCCCTTCACTACCTGAATAATTTCTTTTATCTCATCATACATTTCATCAATTTCTTCATCATGTGCAGAGCTAGTTGGCATATAAACTTGTACTACTGTAGTAGGCATGGGCTTCATGTCTATCTTGGCCACAATAATGCGTTCACTATGCTGTTGGTAGTGGCTTACCCGCACTCCTATTTTTTTATTAATTATTAAACCTACTCCTGCTTTACCCCTATTTGATTTTGTATATTTAACCCTGTATTCACCTGTCCAAATGTCTTGCTCGGCCTGCCACCGAACTTCACTAATTCCCACTATATCTAACTTCAACCTATCCATTTCCCTTTTTAAATTTTCTAATCTACCTGCCTGATTAAGGGATCTGACATTCCACGCTCCAGTCTGTAGAACGCAATTTTTCTTTCTCCTGATAACGACGTCCTCCTGAGTAGTCCCCGCCCAGAGATCCGAATGGGGGACTATTTTACCTCCGGAATATTATGCCCAACAGGACTCCATCATCATTTAATCATACAGTAAAGCTGCATGCCATCGGGAAAAATTAAGGCTGTAGTTACCTCTTGCTTCCAGCCGTTCGCAATTCCAGCACAGCAAGGCCGTTTTGGTTATTGTTGCAAGGCCAGATCAGTCAATCATCCAGACTGTTGCCCCTGCAACTACTGAAAAGGCTGTTGCCCCTCTTCCGGAACCACACGTTTGTCTGGCCTCTCAACAGATACCCCTCCGTTGTGGTTGTACCTATGGTACGGCCATCTGTATCGCTGAGGCACGCAAGCCTCCCACCAACGGCATGGTCCTTGGTTCATGGTGGTAATCACCGAATACCTAGTGATCGTTGTAAGGGTCGTGGAAGTAACTCATACTACAGAAAGGAAATGGGTCGCAGCTGTTGGTGAAGTTGAAAGTAAACTCTTCATTGCTGATAAAACGAAAGTCTTCAGAGAGGAGCTTTGAATAAACAGATTACGATAATGTGGCAATAATTTCTCTACGCCTTAACTGATGACAGCGGCACGATCTCATCATAGTATTGCACGTGGTAGTTGAAGTTCATGGGGGTGTCCAACAGAGACAGTAAATTTGTAAGACTGGATATCATGAACTGATATATATATTATGACTTTTGAACACTATTAAGGTAAATACATTGTTTGTTTATCAAAATCTTTCATTTGCTAACTATGCCCATCAGTAGTTAGTGCCTTCAGTAATTTGAATCTTTTATTTAGCTGGCAGTAGTGGTCCTCGCTGATTGCAGTAGCTTGGGTAACGAAGATTTTTGTGAGGTAAGTGATTTGTGAAAGGTATAGGTTAATGTTAGTGAGGGCCATTATTTTGTAGGGATTAGTAAAAGACAGATTGCGTTGCTCTAAAAATATTGTGTGTCAGTTTAGTTTTGATCAGAATAGGTATGGAGCGAATGTCTGAGTACGTTCAGTTCTGCTCAGCTGTTTGAAAATCAAATAACGTAAGGGATTTACCAGCACAGTAATTCACTAATTTTTCTAAGGGGACATTTCATATATCGACCTTTAGCCGAGGATACATCACTGGAATCTTCTGATTTTTTTCCTGTAGTTTGTGTAATTAGTGTAGCTATTGTATATTGCTAGCGCGTAATCATAGAGAGAATTTCCTTTGTAGTTGCAGTTTTTCATTGTTGTACAGTAAAACACTTTTGGCATGCAGGTAGATTTGCACCAAGTATTTCGCAGCTGCTCTTGCAATTTACTAGATATTATTTTCAATGCTATGTTAATGTGTTTTCTTATTTTGCTCTTCAAATTGTGCATTTCTGTGATATCGTGTGAAACATTGTGACAATTATGGCGTGTGAAAAACGTAATAGTAATTTGGTAATTGTGCATAGGGAAATGGAGGGGGCGGCAAATAATGGTGTAGACAGTGAAACAATTAGTGAACAGGGAAGCATTATCGATCGATCGGTCGGCAACAGCTCGCCTCAGGAATCCGAAATGACAGAACACAATATTGCAAATACTGTAGACTTAGGTTTTGCGTCCTCACCGTTTTCTCAAACAAGTCAAGACACATTTTCTGCTCGTCAAAATGTGAATGTTTCCGGTGTAAATGCACTGCCGAAAAGCATAGAGGAACAGATTCCAGACACTAGTACATTGTTGTTGTTGTTGTGGTCTTCAGTCCTGAGACTGGTTTGATGCAGCTCTCCATGCTACTCTATCCTGTGCAAGCTTTTTCATCTCCCAGTACCTACTGCAACCTACATCCTTCTGAATCCGCTTAGTGTATTCATCTCTTGGTCTCCCTCTACGATTTTTACACTCCACGGTGCCCTCCAATACTAAATTGGTGATCCCTTGATGCCTCAGAACATGTCCTACCAACCGATCCCTTCTTCTGGTCAAGTTGTGCCACAAACTTCTCTTCTCCCCAATCCTATTCAATACTTCCTCTTTAGTTATGTGATCTACCCATCTAATCTTCAGCATTCTTCTGTACCACCACATTTCGAAAGCTTCTATTCTCTTCTTGTCCAAACTATTTATCGTCCATGTTTCACTTCCATACATGGCTACACTCCATACGAATACTTTCAGAAATGACTTCCTAACACTTATTATTGCAATTAATGCAACAAATGAAACACAATCAGAGACAAACACAGAAAAAGCTTCAAAAGTTAGACACAATGGAAAAAAATCTTCAAAAGTTAGACACCACACTTGAACAAACATGTGAAGATTTAACTACTAAGTTACATAAGATTGAATCGAAATGTCAAAAAGTCTGTAATGACGTAAAAACACAAATTTGTGAACATTTTCAACCTATATTTTCGCGGCGTGAAATGCGTTACAGAATTACGATGCAGCCATAAAAGAACTGCAAAACATTGTTCATGAAAATCACGAGACCTTGCAAGCTAAAATTGATTCAGTTGCATCTACCGATTCGGTTACGCTATTTGCAAAAACTCAGGAAAACTTAAAGGACATCGTAGATACTCTGAGAATTGGTTCAGAAAGACACATGGAGGAAATTAGTTCATTATTAGATAAAGTAGTCGAACTTTCGGATCATCTAAATAATTTATCTACGAAGGTAGATGATAATCTGAATGACGCAAAACCGGTAGTCTTTAATGACACAGAAGAGTATGAACAAATTAGGATATTCAAACAAAATCAGAATCCAATTAATACGCAATCCCAAAGAAAAATCCGGGAAGTACAAGATCAGTTGACACAGGTAATACAAGAATTACGTATTTCAGAGAACACTCGCGCTCCAATACGGGAAGAGGGACATAGAAACACGGAACAGCCACAAAAATAACACGGGGCACTTCGGAAATTATGAAAGAAATTGGCAAGGTACACCGAATTTAGAGATGGAACCGCCGAAACGAAGTAACAATGACCGATATGCGACTTGCCGACATGATGATTTTGACTATAAGCTGTTTATTACTACACGTAAATTCAAATCACTCAAGAATTCCGGCAACGACATTCATCCACAAGCGTGGCTTCATCAATTCTCTCAACTTTTTCCTCCCTACTGGTTATTAGAGCACAGATTAGAATTTATGTGTGGCTACTTAGAGAATGAACCAGCTGTAAGAGTGCGATCGGTCATTCACGATTGTCACAGTGAAGGAGAATTTTACCATGCCTTCCCCTCAGCATATTGGTCTCCAGCCACACAAGACCGAGTAATTATGAAACATTTCGAACAATCTGAATTTTCCAGTCTTGTGAAATATTTTGAAGACATGTTGTACAAGAATCAGTACCTGTCAAACCCATACAGCCCCTCAGAGCTCATCCGCATCTGCTTAATCAAATTGCCTGAACATTTACGGTATATTATTTTGGCAGGACGTTGCAAAGACGACATTGAAGCTTTTCAGGGACTGTTACAAGAATTCGAAATTGACACTGACAACCGCGGAACGCGGAAACAGGAGCGCAACAACTACAGGTTACATCCGTCACAATTCCTCGATGACAGAAATAATAAATGGACATGACAAGGCTATTCTTACAACGTAAATCGTGACCAAAACAGACACCACCCGTATGACAACCTTTGGCAGAGTAGTAATAATTACAGGGAAAGATCACCTCTCCGCGGTAATGGCTATCACAGAGACATTCAGAGAAACAGACAATATGGGAACCAAAATAAATACTATCAAGGGAGACAGAATAACTTCAGACGGAACGGTCCAGCGTGCAGTTACGAGTCAGGGAGAAATTCTCCACCATGTGACCGACAAGAAAGAAACTATGGAATCTACCGACATGACGACAGACGATATGATCGTAACGACAGACCTGAATTGCATCAGAACTGGCGGAATTCAAACAGGACAGGGCCCTCTCGAAAAGGTGAATTTGTAGAAGTTAGGTCTCCAAATCCCAATAACGACGCGCGCCAACAAAGAGCCAACAGGCAATGACTCATACCGCTGGCAGCCACTAAATGTACTTCTGGAACTGACGACGCAGCTGCCGTAGCTAGTAATTACGTAAAAATGGAAGACATTAGGGACATCTTACTCCAGGAACACGACGTTAAACATAACAACATTGGATATCCTGTAATTCACATTAGAGTAAATGACGTAAAATTTACGGCAGTACTTGACTCTGGCGGTCCCATTTCAGTAATTAGTAAAACAGCCTTTAGCAAATGCAACAAATGGAATGATTGCCCCACACTTCCATTACGTAAGATTAAATTACAAGGTGCAATCGTTGGAAAAAGTGTAGTTGTACGCCAACAAACCAACTTAGAATTCTTTTGTCAAAGCCACAGCTTCTCTATGAACTTCCTTATTGTTCCATTATTGTCGACGGAAATTATATTTGGAGTAGACTTTTTCAATGAATACAAAGCAATCTTAAACTTTCACGATGCTGAAATAAGTTTAGAGAAAGAAGCTAAGTCAATAGCTTACAAATTTGAAGATTGGTTCTCAAACCACGACGAGGAAATTAATCGGCTTTACCTTCTGTTAGACAACAGTTCGGAATTTTCTACGGAACTAGGCACTAACAATCACTCTGCAAGTACTGACAGGGATGATATCGACGGCATATTTGATACTAATGAGTTAATTCAGAATAAAATTCAAACAATCGAGAATTGTAATGACACTGATAGGCAGATCCTTTTTGAGATTTTACAGGCACATTCCACAGTTTTTACTCATAAAAGAGGAACAATCAAGGGATTTCAATACCAATTTTGTGTTCGTGAGCATACTAAATTTTGTGTTAGACCATTCGTAATTCCAGCACATTATTGGGACCATGTTAGAACAGAAATACAATCTATGCTTGACGAGGGCATTATTGAGCCTGCTGTAAGCTCATACAACAATCCATTACATGTAGTTGAGAAGAAAAATGGATCGATCAGGCTTGTCTTAGATTCGAGACAAATCAATACTATCATCATTCCTGAAACAGAAAGGCCGCAAACGACCGAAGAACTTCTTCTAAATTTTAATGGTGTAAAGGTGTTGTCTTCTATTGATCTCAGATCCAGCTTTTATCAGATCGAACTTCATCCAGAACGTAGAAAATACACAGCTTTTCATTGTTTCGGCGTTTGTTATCAATTTCGGAAACTTCCTTTTGATTTGAACATATCTTCGGCAGCGTTCATTGGCGAGCTAAATTCCATATTACCTGATTTCTTAAAACGTCACATCATCTTATATGTGGACGATATTCTGATAGCAGAAGCCTCATGGGAACGACATAATCGCATCCTCAACAGCGTGTTACATATTTTTGCAGAATATGGAATTAAAGTTAACTTGGAAAAGTCTGAATTCGGAAGGACAAAGGTGAAGTTTTTGGGACATATTATTTCTTCTGAAGGCATTCAGCCGGATCCTGAAAAGTTAGAAGCAATCAGAGCTATTCCAGTTCCATCCACGAAAATACAAGTCCACAGTTTTCTAGGTCTCGTAAATTTTTACCGTTGTTTTCTGAATATGCAAATTCTAGTTACACCAAAACTTTGTTCTCGCACTGGAAAAAATACTATTTGGAACTGGGACGAACAAGCACAGTAGAAATTCAACTATTTGAAAGAATCTCTACTTAATGCGCCAATACTAGCCCATCCAGATCTGTCACAAAGTTTCTGTCTTAGGACGGATTCTTCTAAAGTCGGTCTTGGTGCCCATTTATTTCAAGAAGCCATAGAAAATGGCACTACTGTTCAGGAAACCATTGCTTTTGCTAGCCGAGTCCTAACAAAATCTGAAAAAAATTATTTCGTTACTGAATTAGAAGCTTTAGCTATCGTTTGGGCATTTAACAAATTCCTTTTCTTTCTTTCTGGTAAGCACGTAAAAGTATACAGTGAACATCGTGCATTACAATTTCTTATGTCTTCAAAATTAAATCATGACAGGTTAAAACGTTGGGGATAGTTTCTGCAAGAATCCCACTTCACAATGGTCTACATTCCCGGAAAGGAGAGCATTGTTGCGGACGCACTGTCACGCGCACCGGTTGAGCTTGAGAAAAGTAACACAGAAGGCAACCTCGAGAAAAATTTCAGTATTCTTTACATTCAGAAAGTCGTCTTTGAAAACTTCATCACCACATCTTTAAAGGACATTGCTCATGAACAAGATAAAGATCCGATTTGGAAAGACATCAAAAGTAAATGGCATGAAAAGACACACACTCAGATTAGGCATTATTATCTGGTTAGAAACAACATACTCTTCAAACGCTGCACTGTTGATGACAAGCTATGGGTACTTTGCATTCCAGACGATTTTGTTAATAAGCTCATTTGGTACATTCATTTCAGCCACGCACATTTTGGTCCACAAAAATGTTATCATATTCTTTGAACGACTTGTTATTTTAACAACATGTCTATTTGTAAACTTTGTCAAAAGGCGAAACCATCTACTATCTCACATCGTGCTCCGTTTTTTCCTATCATTCCTTCTAAATTAAAAGAATTTGCTGCGGTCGATCTCTTGGAACCCCTTGTCAGAACAGCGAATGGATTTTTCGTACGTTCTAGTCGCTGTTGAGCTTACTTCAAAATCTGTTTCCTTCAAACCATTACGTAAAGCCACCAAACGGTCTGTATCCAGCGCCTTTGTTAAATATTTCTTACGTGAAGTTGGACACGTTAGTAAAGTCATTTCAGATTATGGACCGCAATACAGGTCTGCTGTTTGGTGACGCATTCTTCGGAATCATAAAATCAAACCTGTTTTTATTTCATTGTACTCACCACACTGTAACCCGTCTGGACGGATTATGAAAGAAATCGATAAGCTTTGCAGATTTTATTGTCACAGAAAGCTTCAGTATTGGGACAGATATTTACGCTTATTTCAAAACGTGCTGAATGAAATGCCTCCTGACTCCACTGCTTTACCACCTATTCATGTATTGAAGAATGAAGAACCTCCGAAAAGAACCAGAGCTTGTACCTTTTCCGAATACACGTAAACTTCGACACAAAGACATGATTGATTTGGCTATTAAAAATATAAAATGTGCAGCAAACAAAAGGAGAAAACTACACAGTAAAGCAAATGCAAAGAAATTTTATATTGGTCAGAAAGTTCTCATTAAAGCTCATTCATTGTCACAGAAGAAGAAACACTTGAGTCACAAATTCTTTCTGATTTGCAATGGACCTTACAGAATCCGACGTATACCACATGATAATTGCGTTGAAGTTGAAACTCTGCATACTAGGAAGAGTAAAGGATTGCACCTCATTTCACATGTAAAACCGTTTATTGAGAGATAATCTGTTTTTTTTAACTTAGTCTTTGATATAAAATTTTTCACTTTACATTACTAGTATGCTTTGTCAGACTTAGAATCTGTTAACATGCAACAATATTTGAAGTTAAATATCCAGTCAAGAACCCAGAGAACTTATTTAAACAGAAATTACGAATGCATTGTTATAGTGAACAAACGACACATTGTTGTTATTTGTACATTCTTGCTTGTTAGTTGCACGATTACATAACGAATATATGGCTTATATACTTAGAACATATACTGCTAATGACATTTTAATGCAACATTTTGGTTTACTTGAAAAGATATTCTTTATTTGAAGTACATTCTGTGAGATTAAAGATGACTTAGCTTTTGGTTTCTTTGACAGCTACATGATTATATCACGACGCTACTAATATGTGACACAATTTACATTTTTTCTTTTGCGGTGTATCTGTTTTATACCGGCACAGCTTTTATGTATTATTCTGGAAAGTAAAACATGTTTTAGTAGTAACAATGAGACAGCCTTTTCTGTAGCACAACAATACGTTACAGTACAGTACTTTCTTCATCACGGCAATAAGCATAATAACTACGATATCTCTATGCATAGCATTTCAATTTTGTTTATTATGAGGTTAGTACATTGACTTCAACAGGACTTTGGTTATGGAAGACGATAATTACTACACTTGGCACATTTTTACCGTTAAGTAATGACAGAGATTATCTTAAAACAAGACGCACAGTTTAGCGCTACAGTACACGTATTTGAATGATTAATTTTGTACTTAAATCATTTATTTTTAAAGATTTTTGAATTACTATGATACAAAGGTTTTCCGTGATACATTTCATTCCATTGCTGAATCTGTAACACCTGAGAATATAATTACATTAATCCTCAGGGGGGTACACGCTTACTTTGTGTACCATGTGTTTGGCAAGCATAAGGAGCCCTAGCTAATATGGTATTTGCTTATACAACTTTACACATCGGTACCATATTTCTCTAACACATAATTTACACAGCTATCTGATCATTTAACTGAGAGAGACAAACATTTATTTTACTACATCAGTGACAAATGTTTACTTAATTACACCGTTGGATAACTTCACACGTACGACATTGTATTTTGTCTGTACTTTGTGAACAGTTCATATTTTTTCGGAACCATTGTCATATAATGAGAGCTTTGAATGATGTATTTGGTATGGGATCATTATTTTTAAACTGTGTTTGCGGTAGATGACACTAATGAAATGAGCAGAAATTTTTTTTAGGTTTTTAAATTTTTGGAGGGAGCTACGATGATTTTGAGATTTGACTGAGGTGTTATGATGTTATTATTATGACGACGATGTGTATTATGCTGTTGAGGTATGTTTATGTTCAATAAGCTGATGCTCTATGAGGAATTTGATTATGTTACATATTTATTATGATGAAATATTGAAGAACTGTAGGCGAATATGTATATGTGTAATCAGGTAAGGAGTAATGAGTAGTGGTTAGGGACTCTGACATGAGAAAAAGGATTTTGAAAACCAAGGATGGTACCTTAAGAGTTATGAAATGTGTGTACATATGTGAATGTTAGTTACCACAATGCTGACAAAACTTTTTGGACACTGTTAGATATGAGATTTTGTTTCTATGCACTTCTGATGTAAATTTCTAACCTTTGAATTTTTTTATTTTATAGGAGACTGTCCCTGTAGTGGAAACTGCTGCCAGAAATATTTCAGTAAAGAAGGTAGGTCACCTTGAAGTAATATGCTGTAAGCACCCAGCTGCACGACAGTTGCCTGGAAAAAAGCCATTAGTGTGTGCCTTTGAGAGCCACAGGTGGAGAAAAAAAAAGAGGCCATGACCCTCGCTATTGACATTCCTTTCTAGGAAGCATCGCAAATATGACACGCTCATTACTTAGAAAGATACTTACATCTGCACACCTGATTATGACAAGCGCCTTTCTACAAGAGTTGAGAGAATTTCTACTAACTTATGAAATGCCACATGACTACTGAATGATATTGTAATGCTTTACTTTGTACATAGTTGCTTATTTCATTTGATATCTGGTTTCCAGCTGTGTTGCAGCATTGGTTTTACAAAATAAAATTAAATGCATTTGCTAATGTGAACACTTTCTGTCAACAGATCTGTTAGATAATAATTTTATGATCCACATTCTTCAAAAAAAAAAAAAAAGAAAAAAAAAGGAGCACTTAGCACTTGGAAGGGAAAGAACAATAAAAAGGGATTAATAACAGTTACTGCATACATAATTTTCTTTTCAACTACTTGGTAATTTTTTGGTAGAATAACTTCTTGTGGTGCACTACTTTAATGACATAGATATTAAGATGTGAATAGACTTTTCCCTTACCTGCATTGTTGTCTTTAGTGTATTATTTTTTCTGCTTGAGCTTTGTCATGTTTAGGTAAAAGTTATATCATTTGCTGCTGCTGTTTGCCATGCATAGCGCTACTAAATTTCACTTTGTATTACTCTGTTAAGCCAGTTTTGCTACTGATTTATTTTTCTTGTTTGCTGCACATTGCCTTATATTAGTTGTAATGTTGCAATTGCCTTGCTAAATTATATGTACTGCTGCTTGCTTTGCCAATTTCCCTTTTTTTTGTCATTGCTGTTTGTGTTAATTTGTTATGTGCTACTGCATTGCCTCGACCCTTTGTTATATATATCTGAGTTCAGTAGGTTTAAGTTAGCTTATGAGGGGGTAGACTATATAAGAAACTAACTATGGAGGATAGGGAAAGAATGCATTGAGAAGTTATAAGAAAAAGGTTTGTAAGAAGAAAAGGTACTGTACAATGAAGAATAATTATTCGGAAAGAGGATATGAATAGAATACGGAAAGTAGGTACAAATAGGACTTTTTGGGAATAATGATTAATGAATGGAGATCTCCAAGTAGTAAAGAAAG
Source organism: Schistocerca serialis cubense (assembly GCF_023864345.2). Classification (NCBI taxonomy): domain Eukaryota; kingdom Metazoa; phylum Arthropoda; class Insecta; order Orthoptera; family Acrididae; genus Schistocerca; species Schistocerca serialis. The sequence goes on from NC_064639.1 coordinate 1,021,078,947, forward strand.
TTTTGTTTGCACAATACTCCACTAAAACAAACCATGTCCTTTCCTTTTGTGTATCCCGCTGTATGTTTATGTACCCTTGTGTATTTGGTATTTGTGTTCTTCCATTCTTTATGTGTTTAGTTAATAAGATTTATGTTGTAGAATTTTTCTGATACTAAGCTACATTCACTATGATGAGGAATACTGTTATCCTCAAACATAATTTGCATTTATAATATGTTATTTACTTTGTAAAGATGTTTAGATATTATTTATTCTGTTTTGTTTTAATGCTCATGTGTGAAATTAATGTTTCGAAAACTATTCTCATTATTTTATGTATTTACTTATGTCATAATTCCTGTAACACTGATGTATATGTCTATTTCTATTCTTTTGTAAAGCCTGTTTTACTACAAATGTTATCTGTATTATTACGTTTTCATGATGTTTTCTGTATCTCTGTAATTTTATTCTCATGTTATAAAGTTCTAATGGACACCAGTTCATCAAATTAAGTCACATTTCACTGCACACATTTCTGTTGGTCATAGTATATGCACAATATGTGAAAAAAAGAAGACTGTTAGTGTTTGCACATGTGTTAATAATGCAGCAAGGGACTGGATAACAGCATTGCTGGTTCTAAGGACATTTCAAAAAAAATTTTTGGAAGTGCACAAGTGGTGCTTCATGGACTTGCTTTATTGTCCACAAAACTCTTCGATGGTGATTGTGCACCTGCACAGTCACAACGGATGGCTGCTAGCCATCTCTACAAGGACTACAGTGGGTCTACACCTTTGATGACTCACCAATACCACTATTTCTACAAGGACTGCAGTGGGTCTGCACCTCTGGTGGCCCACCAATACCGTAAACTCTACCAGGACTACAGTGGGTCTGCTCTGTGATGACCTACCTACCAATATTCTTCAACTTCGACGGACTCTGCTTTGGGTTTGCTCTGTTGTAGCCCATTACCTGTCTGCATGTTAAGAGCCGCACTGTCTTTCTATTGGAAGGACAACACTACTTCTTCAAGACAGCATGGAAATCCACTACTTCCGTGTGCATTCTCTTTCACTACTCAGACTTTGAGAAAAAAAAACACTGCAATTTTACTGTGATAATTGATCAGGACTGTCATTGTGGACTGTGAGAAAATTTTAGCTTTTGATCAACATTGTATCAATAAGTGTTTGCATTTGATATCTTTGTTATTGTAATTATGAAAAAATCTTTCCAAATCTGTATTGGCCAGTGCCCAAAACAATTCGTAAAATTTTTTGTGGGGAGCATGGGGGCTATGTAAGTAGGCTGTTCAGGTTTTTATATTGGTAATGTCACGTAGCGCTCTGTATGAAAGTCACTGTCTGTGCTGTGTGCAGTCTGTGCCTGGTTTGCATTGTTGTTTGCTATTGTAGTGTTGGGCGCTGGATGTTAATAGCGCGTAGAGTTGCGCAGTTGGAGGTGAGCCGCCAGCAGTGGTGGCTGTGGGGAGAGAGATGGCGGAATTGTGAGAGCGGACGATCTGGACGTGTGTCCAACAGAGACAATAAATTTTTAAGACTGGATATCATGAACTGATGTATATGTATATTATAACTTTTGAACACTATTAAGGTAAATAAAATGTTTGTTCTCTATTAAAATCTTTCATTTGCTAACTATGCCTATCAGTAGTTAGTGGCTTCAGTAGTTTGAATCTTATATTTAGCTGGCAGTAGTGGCGCTCGCTGTATTGCATGAGTAACGAAGATTTTTGTGAGGTAAGTGATTTGTGAAAGGTATAGGTTAATGTTAGTCAGGGCCATTCTTTTGTAGGGATTATTAAAAGACAGACTGCGTTGGGCTAAAAATATTGTGTGTCAGTTTAGTGTTGATCAGAATAGGTAAAGGGCGAAATGTCTGAGTACGTTCAGTTCTGCTCAGCTGTTTGAAAATCAAATAACGTAAGGAATTTACCAGCACAGTAATTCACTAATTGTCTAAGGAGATGTTTCACGCGATATCGGTCTGTGGTCTCCATTTTGCTCTATCACAGGCTGCATCTGGGTGGGTGTTCACGCATTTAAGGCCTTTATCAGTGTATCAGCCCAACATTGCTTGGGTCGTTCTTTGGGTCTACTGCCAACGACTTCAAGTGTGTAATCTGCATTGGCAACAGTCATCACCGGCCCGTAAAACATGCTCAAACCATGGAAGATGACTCTGACGCGTCTTGTCTTGGATCGCTGCAATACCAAACTATTTCCTAATGCTGTCATTAGAAACGTGATCGTACTTAGTGAGGCCCGCTGCCCACCTTAGCATCTTCGTTTCCATTACACTTAGGCTGTCTGTGGTCGGCTAGCACTCACAAGCATACAAGGCGACTGGTCGGATGACAGACTGATAGATTTTTGATTTTAATTTATCTTTTATCATGTGGTCCAAGTGACACCCGTTGTTGTTCGCCACCTCATCCAGGCTGCCTGAGTTCAGGTGCTGACCTCTTCGGTGAGTTGGCCGTCAACAGTGATCGTGGAACCGAGGTACTTAAACTTACTCACACTAGTCAGATCTTCACCATTAATCCTGATGGTTCCCATTTCGTCTCTGTCTGATGCCATGTACTCGGTTTTCTTCCAATTAAGGCGCAAACCGTTTTGGTCCATCCAGTCACTCCATTATTGAGTTAAGTTCTGCAGATCAATCAAGTTTTCTGCTGCCAACACCACGTCGTCAGCATAAAGTAAGGTCCAAGGTAATGGCCGATGCAGGTCAGCTGTCACCGTGTCCATTACCAGAATTAACAGAAGTGGTGATAATGCAGAACCTTGATGGACGCTGACTGTGATGGGGAAGTCCATCGATAGTCCTGATGTTGTACGGACGTAACTTCTCGAATGTGCATAAAGTAACTGCACCCAGTTAATAAGCTGCTCTGGCACATCATGCTGTCGAAATGCTAGCCAGATTAGACTGTGTGGCAACCGATCAAAGGCCTTTTCGAGATCCAGGAATGCTAGGTGCAGCAGCTTATCTTTCTCATGGTGTTTCTCGACTAAGAGTCTTCCAGCATGAATCGCATCACTTGTGCCGCAGTTCTTCACAAATCCAGCTTGGTTTCAGGAAATCTGTGTGATCTCACGGATCCTTTGGTCCAGAAGACGCTCAAAGATTTTCAAGGCATGGCAGAGAAGTCGAATTGGATGGTAGTTGGTGCACTCAGCGGGATTTCCCTTCTTCTTCAAGATAGACACGATGCTGCTCTGCTGTTAGTCAGTTGGTGTTTGTCCCACGTCAGTGATCTTGTTGAAAAGTTCCGTTAACCAATCGGCTGCCTTACTATGATCGGAACACCATAACTCTGCTGGAAGGTCATCTGGACTGGTGGATTTCCCTGGCTTCATTTTCTTCAAAGCAGTCTTGACCTCTTCGAGTGCAATTTCTCTTACGGACCATTCAGCAGCATGGCCGGTGGGCATTGGTGGATGGGGAAAATCTTCTGTTGACATCTTCTTGAAGAAGCTGCGCCATCGTTCTCTGGCCTTCCAGTCAACTAGCAGTTTAACAGTCTCATCAATGACTACGTAGAACCGATGAACATCTTCTGAATTGCGATATCTTGCTTTGGCGAGTCGATATAAGTCCCGATGTCCTTCACGTGTGTCCAGTTTTGCGTCTAGATCAGCATAAAGTGAGGATTTGGTTACTGCTATAGCCTGTTTTGTATCTCTTCAGGCTGTTCTGTAAGTAATCCATCGCTCCGGTGTTTTATCGGCAAGAAACTAATGATGCAATTGTTTCTTTGTGTGTACAGCGTCTTTGATAGTGTCATTCCAAAGTCACGTATGTCTATCGACCCTCCTGGTTGTGTTGTCCCAAGAATTGCATGTGCAGCTTCGTGAGAAGACTTTTTCACTTTCTCCCAGCTTCCTTCAACTGTAGTAATTGGTGGCAAAGTAATTCGGGTTATGATGTCGGCTTTCTTATCCTTGAATTTCCACCATATGATTCTCGCAGGTCCAGTGCGATCTAGGTGTTTGTTCGTTGGGAACTTGATCCGTAGCTTGTAGACCAATGCACGGTGTTGTGTCGCAACTGTTTCAGAGGGATGACCTTTGCATCAAGCACATCTTTGAGATCACGGCGTCTCACGAGGATGTAGTCGATCTTCATGGCGCTAGTGCCGCTGTAATACGTGATTAGATGTGAGTCACCCTTTTTGAACCATTTGTTCGCAATTGCTAGGTTATGAGCTTCTGAGAAATCGAGAAGACGCTGATCAGCTGATCATCACCATTCTTTTCTCCGAATCCATGCCCACCGTGAGCAGTATGTTCTACCTTTCTGCACCCGACGTGCCCATTCAGATCACCAGCGGTGATGATGTAATCTTCTGGGGGCTCTTCAGCAGTCTTTTTATCAAGCATCCTCCAAAAGGCGTCCTTGATGGAAGTTGCTTGGCCAGTTTGTGGAGTGTAGGCATTGAAAAAGTGGATTTTTCTGCCATCTTTGATGTACACAATCTTCATCAGGCGATCATCATATCTTTGCGCTTCAGAGATATTACCGTCAAACTTCGATGACACTATAACGCCAATGCCACTAGTTGTCCGGCGTGTGCTCATATACATCAGCTTGTAACCGCATCCAATGTCGTACGATTTGTTTCCACTCCACTGTGTTTCTTGCTCTGCACAGATGTCTAAGCGTCTGGTTTCAAGGGCTTTAGATAGTTTCGTGTACCGGCCAGTCATGGTGCCGACGCTGAGTGTTGCAAGACGGGATTGTTTAGCCGTTGCCGCCGGTGCGATGGTAACCCTTGCATATTTCTCACTCTGACTGGGCCACGCCTACGGGGGACCCCTAGCCTTTGTACCGGATCCAGAGCACAACATTTACATAAATATGTGACAGAATTTTCAAGGTCGGCTCGTCCCATAGCCTGTCACCATGCATTTTAGCATTTTAGCGATACTGTCAGCAGGAGGAAAGGCCTCTCCTGACATGGAGAACAGACGCCTGATGCAGCCGCTCCTAACACGGAGTACAGACGCTGCTGAAATTGGTTCTTCCACCTTCTTCACCGTTGGGTCTCCAGACCTCGTCCGCCGTTGAAACTGTCGATTAACTTCCAAAGAAATGGAAAGAGGAAGAGCTCTGACAGTCGATGAGCTGTCGGAAGCACTAGGTCAGGGGCCTTGTAAGGCAGAAATGAAAGATCCCCTAGGCCTTGGATGCCCTAATACAGTCGGGGCGGATGTGAGCAAGAGTTGACCGAGGGTGGTCGACAGGAAAGAAAACAGGAGGGAGCTGGCACAAGTAAGTGGAAGCAATGCCAGGCCCATGTTGAGGCACCGTGCTCACCACATACGTCACGCAAAATGCATGCCCCTGAGTAAAAATGAAGGGAGCCAACAGCATGCGGTGTTCCCGGGCGGTCACCCATCCAAGTGCTAACCGGGCCCGATGTTACTTAACTTCGGTGAGATTTTAGAGACCGTAAAGGCAATAATTTTAACAGAGTTTCGAAATGATATTTATTGATAGACTTCAACATGATAGTGAACATTCGACTAAACCGACGAATCACAGAATTATTTTTGAACTAAGAACTGTGTTAAATAATTCAGTCAACCCTTTCAACCTTTGTTTAAGTTCCATATTTATTTTTTGCAGCTTTGCTAAGAGCACCTTACATATTCATAATATGCAGTAAAAATAATGTTTCACAATTCGCTACAGTTGTGTCACTTGTGACACGCTCTGTATGCATCTGCCTGAAGACTTGGAATAACTCTTTACTCTTTTATTTACATTGATATTTTCCGTATCATAAGAAAGGAAGAAATGAGTAAAGGAAGGAAAATCAGAGTTTAATGACCTTTCGGCGACGAGGTGATTAGAGACGTACGTAAACGTGGACTGGGAAAGAATTAGGACAAAAACCATTCACGTTCTTTACAAATAATTATCCCGGCATTTACATTAAGCTCTATAGTGAGACGATGGAAAGCATGGAATATATATGGGAAGAGCCTCCACGGTTTATCGCTGTACAGAGAACACAATTGGACGCATCCAATAAACGTTTATCTAGTGCTAACGGTTAATTCTTCCACCACAGGGAAACATTCGAAAGACATTAGATAAAGATACAAAACACACACAGATCGTTCTATACAAGACCAAAAATTGTGAAGACTCCATTTAAATACAGGAGGACTCTCAAGAGTTAAGCAACGTTTACTATCAGATAATATGGTCAAACTTCATTCATGGGACAAGAAACTCACGGAGGCGTAAAGGACTTAAATTTAAGAGATGAAGATTGTATTAGGACACGCTAGTCAATATGAGAGTTCTATCTTTATAAGGGCAGATATGGAGATCAGTTCAACAATTATCATGGACAAAAAGAACACTGACGTTGAGCTACAGACTTACACCATTACGTCACTGTGCCAACCATCTAATATTAACGCCGGCCGGGTGGCCGAGTGGTTCTAGGCGCTGCAGTCTGGAGCCACGCGGTCGGTACCGTCGCACGTTCCAATCCTGCCTCGGGCATGGATGTGTGTAATGTCCTTAGGTTAGTTAGGTTTAAGTAGTTCAAAGTTCTAGGGGACTGATGACCGTCCCATAGTGCTCAGAGTCATCTAATATTAATTTTAATTATCACAAGCCAAATACTTTTTGTAACGAAATCATTAAGACGGTATTTAAAGATTTTAACTGTCAAACTACAACCGTGGATGTATTTCGACTGCAAAAAATGAGGAAGAACTAGAAAGTCATAGAAAAAGAGAGGGGTTGAAGCTTATTTCGGAAACTGAATTAATACCATCATTTAATAGCAGCAGGTGACAGAGAGTGTATCGTCCTGACAACATCTTCGTTACTGAGAACTTGGCTTATCATGTTCCATAAATAGCAGGAGTATCTTACACCAGGACGCAGTTGTAGCCTACATTCTGTGTAGTTTCTGTAGTTGTCCGTGTAGAACCTGTGCCCCTTAAACACCATTTTAACTTCAACAAAGCGAAAAGAATTTTTTTTAGCGAAAAACTGGATCTCGAATACAATAGATACAGATCCGGAAACCTACAAGTTGAACTTGTGAAGAAAATATCAAAGAGGAATAATATTCCACGTGAATGTAGGCCCCAACTTACATATGGTCGAGACACAAGTTCACAAGACCTCTTGAACGATTATCGCAGCAAGTACAACACAAATGGATTCACAGCAGATACAATTGAAGCGGGAGAAGAATTACGCCGAAACCCATAGCTGAACAAAGATGCGAAAGAGAACAGTCGAGGAGTGTGGACGCCAATAAAAATATCTTACCGTTTATCCTATGATTACGCCGTTGAGCAGAAACGTTACTCAGTGCCAAACTTCTCACCAATATCTGCTGAAGGAAAGAAGCGGACAGAAAGAGACGTTAGTGAATCTCAAGCGAGACACACGTGCAGAGTGCGAATCTCTAGAAACTCCATTCCTACCTGAGATCTGGGAAGAACAACGCGAGGAAAGTAAATAAAGCAGCAGGTCCTAGTAACATACGCACTGAGAAAGTAAAGCAATTTGATCCACAAACTAATGAATAAATAGTGAGGATGATGAACAGATGTATGTAAACACCTGAGATTCCCAACCTCTGGAAGAACGCACAAGCAGTAGTTTCATTTAACCTTGGCAAAGAACCGGCTGAGCCAAAAATATTTCCCTCATATTTCCTTAACCTATCACCTGCATCACATATTTGGAAAACTGATTCTGCACAGCAAACAAAATTGATTCAAAACTTAACTCTGAAAAAGCTGGTTTCAAGCACGTAAAACATATTTTAGTTATATCTGACTCATCACATTAAAGACTTTACTGCTTTATTGACCTTTATGCCTCGTATGATGAAGTAAAGCACAAGCGACTCCTCACGAGGGTCCGTGAAATAACAGAGGCCTTTCAACTGACGTGAAAAGAAATGGTCGTATGGCATTGATGGGGAAGTTCGGCTGGCGAACTGCAAGGGTTTTCAGTCGACGCCATATTGGACTATTTGCGTGTCAATGATGATGAAGACAATACGACACGAAGTCCCCGAGCGGAGAAAATTTCCGATCCTGCCAGGTGCTGATACCGGATCCGCTACATAGCAATCAGACGCGCTCACCACTTTTTTTCCTTGCAATTTGTTCGCTGTATTTGGTGGTAGCGGACCGTCACATGACATCCGTTGAAGTTCGTTGTTGATCCCTATGCTCAGTTTTTTTTTTTTTTCCTGAAACCAGCCAGTTCTCTGGCCGAGCACGATGAGAATCCGTGCCGGCAACTTTCAACTAAGGAAGCGGGTAAATTCGACTGACTTACATGTTAAGAGATGCGCTGCAAACGGAAGATTCTACGTAATTCTCCAATTTAAGAGAAGTATATGCAGAAACCAGAAGTATGGATTACACTGCTATTCTCTGCAATATTTACTCAATTAAATACCCACAACAGCCGGAAACGGAAACATTAATACACGCAGATGACCACCACTGTTGATCGGATAACAATCGAGCCCCTCCCTACCAATCCATTCTGCGAAAACCGCACTTCAGTAGTATTTTTCGTTTCCGCAATATTGCGCGCTGCATGTTCTATGTGATACGCCCTGTGCAATACTTATATATTTACCTGATCAGGAAGCAAATATACATCATTTGACTCATGTGACCTAGGCGAGATCCGGTCGCTATGGCCGAGCAGTTGTGGGCGCTTCAGTCTGGAACCAAGCTGCTGCTACGGTCGCAGGTTCGAATCCTGCCTCGGGCATGGATGTGTGTGATGTCCTTAGGTTAGTTAGGTTTGAGTAGTACTAAGTCTAGCGGATTGATGACCTCAGAGCCATTTCAACCATTTGAACATACGCGAGAGTGTAAATACCAGGCCGCCATCTTGGCTTACGAAGGCTGATTTGGGAGGTATTCGCGAGCAGTCTGTGTGTGAGTGGGATGGGCGAAGAGCTAGTCGTCTCGTGAAAGTATTTAGAATTTTCTAAGTGCCGAGCTGTGGTCTCAGAGAATTTTCACGTGTGTCGCCGGTAAACATTTAGTAATAGTGTTGAGCTGTGGATATAGAACATTTATTCGTCAAGTGCCGATTTCGAACTCTGAAATTTTACCGCCGATATATAGTGTGGATTCGGGATTGCAATTTTTGCCAGTTTTCATCTGAGAACTTTCACTAGAACCTGAACCAAGTTGGACTTAGAATTTTTCGAGGCTTTGGTATAGATGGGGACCTAGCTGAGATACTACGTGGTTCTTTACGTTCTCGCATAGAATAAACATACACCCTTGAAAGTTGATTAAACTTGTTGTTATGGGGGATAAGGAAAATAAAGCTAACAATTTCGAAAAATTCCGACCCTTATCAGTTGCGCAAATCGTTGCCTGAGTTCTGCTGAAAACTTGGGCCAAATTCGACAAATGCATATCTGATCCATAGAGGTTGACACAGCCAACTTCAGAAAAATCCAATCTTTTACTGTGGCTCGTGATGTTCTGCACTAACTAAAACTTTAATAAATAGATAATTTGCACAGTAATGGTGGAAGCTTTAATTCTGGGAGCTCTAAGCTGTTTCAGTGATCTACTGGACATCCATTTTCTAGTGTCATTTGTTCAGTACAATACTTCAGTCTTACGTTTACATTATCAAGTTATCCGGCGCGCATATGATTTAGAGGACAGTGCAGTACAGTGGCAAACTTCAGGCTGCACTCTAATTGTAAATGCAGTCAGTTTACGTATAATATTGTTTCATTCACATACCTTTCCTTTAAGTTTAGTGTGCTGTTTCTATACGACAGTGTACGGCCAGGGCTAACTGCTGAATGGTACGATCATCTAGTGTAACCCACTATATTTTCTACTTATAAGTGCGAGCACTAAGCGAGTAAAATACAGAATTCTTTTCCTTTTATGACGTATGTCAAGGAACATGTTTGTACTTTTGTCCAAGTATTTCACATGTACACCTGTGAATGAAAGGAGGCACTATGTACGAAGAAAATTGAAGCGAATGATTTTAATTTTTTTCTGTGATAAAGACTGTTTGTGGCACTTAAGGTAGTGTGCAGCCCCTAGCGAATGAGACAGGAACACAAATAGAGGGTAGCAAAGCAAAAGCTGAAATTCTTAACACCGTTTTCAAACGTTTGTTTGCAAACGGAAACCAAGGAGAACCGCACCAGTTTAATCGTCGTACGACTGACAAGATGGATGATATATTAGTGTCAGCAGTGTTGAGAAAGAGCTTGGTTCAAATGGCTCTGAGCACTATGGGCCTTAACATCTGAGGTCATCAGTCCCCTAGAACTTACAACTACTTAAACCTACCTAACCTAAGGACATCACACACATCCATGCCCAAGACAGGATTCGAACATGCGACCGTAGCGGTCGCGGGGTTCCAGACTGAAGTGCCTAGAAACGCTCGGCCACAGCGACCGGCGAGAAAAAGATGAAATTGTTAAAATTTAACAAAGCTCCAGAGCCCGAAGGAATCCCTATGAGATTCTATACTGAGTTTTACGGCTGAATTATCCCTTCTTCTAAGTACAGTTTATAGAAGATCCCTCGAACAAAAAACCGTGCCCAGTTCTTGAAAAAAAAAAGCACAGGTTAAACCTGTCTAGAAGAAGGGTAGTAGAAGTGATCCACAAAACTACCGTCAATATTCTTGACATCGATTTGTAGTAGAATCTTAGGCAAATTCTATGCTTAAACATAATGAGGTCTCCAGAATGAGATTTTTACTCTGCAGCGGAGTGTGTGCTGATATGAAACTTCCTGGCAGATTAAAACTGTGTTCCCGACCGAGACTCGAACTCGGGACCTTTGCCTTTCGCGGGCTATTGCTCTACCATCTGAGCTACCGAAGCACGACTCACGCTCGGTACTCACAGCTCTACTTCTGCCAGTATCTCGCCTCCTACCTTCCAAACTTTACAGAAGCTCTCCTGCGAACCTTGCAGAACTAGCACTCCTGAAAGAAAGGATACTGCGGAGACATGGCTTATCCAAAGCCTGGGTGATGTTTCCAGAATGAGATTTCCACTCTGCAGCGGAGTGTGTGCTGATATGAAACTTCCTGGCAGATTAAAACTGTGTGCCCGACCGAGACACGAACTCGGGACCTTTGCCTTTCGTGGGCGAGTGCTCTACAGCTTTACTTCTGCCAGTATCTCGTCTCCTACCTTCCAAACTTTACAGAAGCACTCCTGCGAACCTTGCAGAACTAGTTTTTTTTTATTATTATTTTTTTTTTTTTTTTTTTTATAGTGACGATGCAGCACGTTACCTTGGATGGAGATCCATCGTCAGATATAGAGTAACTTCAAGTGATTCTCAGGCAAGTGCATTTCGCCTGAGCAAATATGATACTGTATATATTTAATATTATTGAAGTATTTGGTCTATCTATAGTAATATGAAATATAAAAGTAAAACAATCAAACAGACAAAGTGGCTAAATACAACTTTCTTTAGACGACCTGTTTCCGCAATCTAAGTCGCTATCATCGGAAATGTAAACATATAAAACTAAGTCATCATCATAATGAGACAGATGAAATCGTAAGTGGTACATATTTAGATAACAATGACATATACAGTATGTACTATACAACTACACCGCACTGTATCTTCATCATACATAAGATATATCGCGTCCATCACAGTAAGTCATTCCAGGAGCTTGAAGGTATGTTGTTTACATCCATATTGTGTAAATATGTACCACATCCTTTTACATAAGTCTCATTATGATAATAATTTCGATCTGTATGCTTTACAGACCCGACGATGGTGAAACAGATTTCTTAAACCTGTCAACAAAATAAATTTGTACATAAAAACTTTGGATATTTGAAACTTTCACTTCTACATTTAAAATGTAACACTAGTGACAGTGCCCAATTTCAGAAGATAAATTATGGTGTTCTTCACAAAACATTTCATCTATATTAATCCTGAAGTTCCCCTGGCTTCTGCAAAACTTTCAATATACATCGAACTGTTGTTTGGAGTGGGACCTTTGCCGTATTAAATTTCAGGGATCATAATAACTTTAAACTGCAGACGGCGCCATTTTCGCAACCATATGCACTCAGCGCCGGCAGAGTTGCCTAACTGTTAACAACTATAGCCGATATTCTACTGTCAGAGGTTGGAGAATCTCAGAAATATGTATCTGGTGGCAGCTGGAATACAATAACAAACGCTTATTTACTACTACTTCGAACACTGCAAACATCACTAAATTAGTTTAAGCAAGTGAATTAACTGAACCTTTAAATATCCTTATAAGGTGGAAATGAAAAAATAGAACAAATTTAAGCTACAGATCAGAACTTCCTTATAGCAAAAGAAGAGAAAGTGTCAAGTAAACATGGGCGCTCAAAGCATACCTTAAGAACTATTAGCATTTCTTCGAAAGGGTTTCCCAGCAGTGAAGATGAGCAAGTGTTCATAACTTTTACCGTATTTATTTTAAAGTTCATGTTTACGTAACATTTGTTCTTCTTTTGGCTCGTACCTACTCCTCCGAAAGCGTCGAAAGCAAAGAGTTTTCAGTAGAAGACATGTTTTTCATGGTATCGAAGATGAATAAGTGCACATAGCTCTTAGGATATGCATTTCAGAGCCCATGTTTACTGAACACGTGTTTCCTGTTTTGTTCCATACTACTCCCTCCTAAAATATGGAAAGGAAAGATTTTACAGTACGAGAACTTTGTTTCACAGTATCGAGGCCGAGGCAGTGCTTATGCCTCTTAATGTACGTATTTTTTCTTGTTTTGGTGTAAGGAACTTTACCACAAAGTATATAAATGGAATTTAGTTACGCCATGTATATTCAGTAAATTCATGTTAGTTGTGAATAAATTGTAAAGATGCGTTGATATTTTCCGTCAACCGCTTATATCAGAGCACAAGAAGTAACGCTGCTGTTACGCAATTTAACTTCGACATCGCATTAAGCTGAACTGGCTATAGAGAGAAATAATAACAAATACATATATAACAGAATTTTTTACATGACATAAATGCATTGAATTCAGACATTTATTAGTAAATCATAAATGCTCACACTGCGTATGAGATTATGTTATCAGTATTATTATAATTAATCTGTGTTCATGATTTGTTGTCAGGCTTGGATGAGTTACTGTGTGTTCACACCATGAATTGTGCATGCACAGAGAGTGCATGACAGTAACAGAGGAATTTCGTAATCAATGCGTGCTGTTACCAACTGGATGGACATAAGCTAAATTTTAAGAATGTTTCATTGTCGTTCAGGTCATTTCTAAAGGTAAATATAGTGTAGAAGCAGTTGGGCACTCTAAAGAACAACGTCAATATCAGGAACAGTAGAGTATACATTGAAACAGGTTCAGTGACTATAGTATCAAGATAATAATGATATAGCGAGACACCTTGCTATTTCTCAATCAAGACTGTTTTCATTACGAAACATTTCTATGTATCTTGATAAACCGATAGACATTCTTGATTATCACCGTTGTACTAGGTAAATGGAAAGACATACAATGCGCATTTTAACATATAATAAAACGTCAGTGATGGAGACGAACTGCAGACAGTCTTGAGTTGGCGCTAAGAATGTTGTCCACATGCCCACGCGATTCTCGCAAATGATCGTATTTCGCCGGTGTGCATATGTTGCTATTTAATCCACGCAGTGAACTTTCTCTCAATTTTGAGCGCTGCCAGTCCTTCCGTGAATCTTACTACAAGTCAAAATAATGCTGAGGCATCCGAGGCTATGGCTTCAGATGTTTCCCGGGTGATGGGCTGCACACAATAAATAATGGGTTCCCAAGTAGCATGTAAGTAACGCTTTCTCTGGCACCACAGAAAGAATAAAGTAGAACATAATGCAGCTTCTGAATGATACAACTGAAAGAACCTTTCTTGCCTGCTGTGAATGTTGCGCAGCCAAGAGCCTGACGTCACCTGTGTCGTGATTATGTCGTGACGTAGACCATAACAATAGCCTAGCATGATGTAGGTCGGGATCGTCCCTGCTGGAGAGACGTTGGAGTGTTGTGTAGATGCGACTCCCGAGTCTAGTTTCTGAGTGACGGACAGCGAGCCCTGGCTTTAAATCAGGAACTTGAGCACAGACGTAAGCATTTCACTCCCCTCGCCAGCTGTGAGCAAAGGTGGCGGTCAACTGATAAAGTCGCGCTCTTCTGCCATATGAGAGTAAAAATACTAAAACATTTTTAAAATTGGAGCCAGCAGTTAACAAAATGGATGTTTGACATGGTGCGTACTTGTTGTCGAGAGGCGTCCTCATAGACAGTGAGCGAGAGGACACGTCGCTGTGTTCAGTGAGCATGTAATGGCGGATGCAACGTAGTCCCTTTGATGGCAGCGCCGCTATCGCCGATGCGTACGATTTTTGAGAGCGAGGCCGGAGCCCTGGTGGCGACTGACAGAGGTCATGAGGCATTTTATAGTTTGTCCGCAGTAATGGTTCCATAACACATACTAGCGACGCTCGCCGAGCAACTGTCTCCGTTGAAGGAGCGCCTGCAGCACTGGAGCAGACTACCCGCTGTTCAAATACGTTGTGCCGGAAGCAGAAGTGGCCGGCGTATGACCAGGAATATGGCAGTTTCCAATACCGCTCGGTCAGACAGCTTTCCTTTTCTTTTTTTTTTCTTTTTTTTCTTTTTTTGTTCGTTATTGCTCGTTGTGTTTGGTCGTTGAGGACGTCGCAAGACTTCCTGTTCAAGTTCGGTGGTTGATCCATCCACTCTGTTTTTTTACTACAGAGGCCAACCGGTTCTCTGACCGAACACGCTGAGCTTATCTCATTGGCCATGTTCCTCCAGCTAACATACCCAAGGTGCTTCTCATAGCTATAGTTCTTTATATTAGATATTGTTTTATACTGATACAAAAATTTTCAGTTGCATATACATCATACTCCGCAAGTCATATAATGGTGTGTGGTGGAGGGTACTTTTGTACCAATAACTAAGCCTTCCAATACTGTTCCACTCGCGAATAGTACGTGGGATGAACGATTGTCGGTAAGCCTCTGTTTGAGGCCTAATATCTCCCATTTTCTCCTCGAGGTCATTAGGCGAGACGTATTTGAGGGAAAGTAATATGTTGTCCGACTCTTACAGAAAATTACTCTCTCGAAATTTCAATAGAACATCTATCTATGATGCATAACTCTTCCCTTGTAACGTCTGACAATGTAGGTTGTTGAGCATCTCGGTAATGATCTCGCACGGGCTAAACGATCTAGTGACAAAACGCACCGCACTTGGTACGATCTTCTCTACCTCATATATCAGTTCTGCCTGGTAGGAATAGCAGACAGATGAACAATACTCAAGAATTCTTCGAACAAGGTCCTTGCAAGCTACTTTCTTCGTAGAAGAGTAAAATTTCCTTATGATTCTTCCTGCGAATCTGAGTCTGGTATCTGCTTTCCCTAATATTTGTTTTACGTGGTCTTCCCACTTAATGCCACTCTGAATAGTTACTCTTATATATTTTGTGGCAGATACTGTTTCCGGCCGTTTGTCATTAATAGTGTAGCTGTACAGTAGCGGATTTCTTTTCCTACGAATGCTCAGTATATTACATTTATTTACATTCAGGGCCAACTGCCAGAGCCTGCACCATTCATCAGTTCGTTATCATCTTCTGTCGTTGATACTTTGTTATCGATAACCGAACAACCTTAAAGAGCATTCGGAGCTTTTAACTAGATCATTTCTACATATTTTAAACAATAACTGTCCTATCACAGTTCCTTGGGGTAGTCCGGAAGTTACTTTTACATCTGTTGATTTTGTTCCGTTAAATTCTAAAATCTATCTGCTCCGATACTGGATAATCTCGTATTTTTTAACGAAACAGCAGTGCTGGATTGTTTCAAACGTCATCATGAAGTCAAGAAATACGGTATCAACCTGAGCGCCGTTGTCTACGGGGCGGTGGATCTCGTGGAGCAACAGGGCGAGCTGAGTTACAATTCTACAACAGATTGACGTCAACGATATAGGTATAATTGAGTACATCTGTCCCATGGCCCTTCTTAGAAATCGAATTGACCTGTGCTTTCCCACTCGCTAGGTGTCCTTCGTTGCTCAAGCTGTCTACGATACATTACTGCTAGAAGGGGAGCAAGTCCTTTTGCTTAATCTTTGTAGATTCTTATAGGTATCTCACCTGGTCCTAACGCCTTTCCTCTAGTAAGCGATTGTAGCTGACCTTCTATTCCGCGGTCGGTTATCTCAGTATCTGCCATTGCGACGTTTGTACGGCGATTGAAAAGTTATTCCGCGGTGAAACAATTTCGGAAGACCAGATTCAGTATTTCTACCTTTTCTCTGTTATCTTCCGTTTCGGTGCCAGTATGGTCAATGATTTTGACCCACTTACTGATTTTACATACGACCAAATTCTCTTATGGTTTTTACTCAAGTCGGTTGACTACGTCTTACTTTCAAAATCATTGAAAGCTTCCTTCATTGCTCTCCTGTCGGTCATTTTCACTTCATTCAGCTTTTGTTTGTCTGCTAGGTTTTACTTCTCATGAATCTAAGATAAAGTTTTCTTTCTTTTCGTAGCAGGTTTCTAACATAACTAATGAACCACTGTGGGTCTTTCCCATCCCTTAAGACCTTACTCGGAACACTCTTGTCTAGGGCATATTGCACGATGCCTTTGAATGTTTTCCATCTGTTCTCCGCATCTTCGTCCTCATCGCCGAATATTTGATGCTGCCTGCACAGATAGTCTGGACTTTGTATCCTGTCATTCTTGCTATGCAAAAATATCTTTGAACCTTTCTTAACATTCTTTGTAAGACTCGTTGTCATAAATGCAATCGCAGCCTTATGATCACTGATACCCTCCTCTACATTAACTGATTCGGTATGTTCAAATCTCTTGTTGCCGGCATCCGTAAGACGTTACACTCATGAGTTGGTTCTTAAACTGTCTGCTCAAAGTAATTTTCGGGTGAGATATCCTGAACAATGGCACAAGAATTCTTGTGTCTGTCAGCAATTTTATAGCATGACACTTCCTATCTACACCTGGCAAGTTGAAGTCACTCCCATTACACCGGCATGATCAGGAATACTGTTAATGATATCAATGTCACAAATTTCCAGCCAACCTGTTGCAAATAGAATTTAAAATTCTTTAACAAGTTTTCATCGCCAACTAGGGGCGCCTTCTTCAGAAGAAACTGTTACCTTACCTAACAATATCACAGGAAGGTACATTAATAACAGGTAGGCATTAGAACAAACACTTAATTTTTACAAATTAAATTGCATAAAAATACTCACATGTGGTTGAAAGGAAATTTAAGTGACATCACTCTAATCAAAACAATAAAACCACAATAAAAACATTTTCCACCTGAATATATGACAGGTATAGTCAGAATTTAAAACAATATACAAACACGCCACTAAGGGCACTACAGTGGTATAGGTCACGATTGAGTAACAGCGACTGCGCGAGCGGGCCGTAGGAAATGACGACGTGAACATGATACAGCTCGCGTCATCTAGTAGCAGAATTTTCAAAGGTTTAACAACATCTTTACGAAATTAATATAATAGTGACTGACAAATTAACGGGATGTAAATCATAAAAGCAAGGGAGATGAAAACTGTATTTAAGTGCCTAGCAGGGAAGCAGATAACCAATGTTAGCTATCAGACATCTTTAAGTAACGGCCTTAAGCCACTGAAAAATTTTTATTGCGAGACAGTAGTTGTTCATTTAATATGAGGCCATCATTCAGAGAAAAGTGTTTGAAGATCTGTAAGTCTTCCGAAATGTTAATCTAAAACCTGTGATCAACAGGTTGTCGGCAAAGGTTAAGTTATGAATGTTAGAACGATTTGTCCCTAAAAGATGCTCCTTGTATCTAGCAGAGAAAGCTCAACCGGTTTGGCCTATGCAATAGCCTTTACATGTGTCACAACCGATTTCATAGATTCCTGAGTTCTGGAGGGAAGACTGATCTGATTTTAAATTATGTATAAGGTTGCTATGCAATACGTTGTTAGTAGAAAAGGCTACGTTGCAGGTATGTTTGTTCCTCAGTAATCGCTGAATCCTGTAACATACTGGCCCTACTTGTGGAATGGAAAAATATTTTTTCGTTTAGTCAGCTTCGTTATTAAAGGCAATGCTGAGAGTAGTAATTCTGGCTTTGATCTTATTTCTGAAGATCTTATCTACTGTAATCGGCTTATATTCGTTATTAACTGCAATTGCTTTTAACAGATTTATCTCAGTTGCAAGATTTTTGGAGGACAGTGGTGTGGAAACAGCTCTATGGATGCCTGAGTGAAAAAAACCTTTTTCATGGGATTCAGGATGCATTTAAGAGGCTGGTACAATCTGATCCGTTTGTGTTTCCTTGCGAAAAATGTTAAATGATATCCTATCGTCAGTTATCGTTAATGTTAAATCCAAGTAATTTAACTGACGTTGTTTATTTTCGCGCTCACATGTCACCGTAGTTTTTTCTTGCAGTTCATTGAAGATTTTAAACATATGGTCAATACCAGAATCAGGGCCTTTGTAAATAATCAAAATGTCATCAACGTTTCGGCAATAAGATAAAATACCTAACGCTGAAGCTGAAAAATTTTTAAAGAAATTTTCTTCTAAGGAATTTATGAAGATATCGGCTGAGAACACTTGCTAACGAATTGCCCATAGCGAGTCCGTCATGTTGTTCGTATAATTGTCCATTAAATTCGAAATAATTATATTTCAACGGGATATGTAGTAAATTCATGACATCGGTAATTTGCTCATCAGTAGTGTCTTTTTTACATATCCGTAAATTTTTTCCACAATACCTAAGGTCGAGAGAACAGGTACATTCGTATAGAAATTCTTAATATCAAACGAAGCAATCTTGGTATACTCATCACATTCCAAATTTTTTATTTTATAGACTAAGTTCTGGCTATTCAAAACTGAAATTAATTTGAAAAACAAAGATTTTTTAAATATATATCGTGCAGTAACTCTGCTAAGGTGTGGTAGGCAGTATCCATCTACTAGAAATGGGACGAATTGGATGACCAGTCTTATGCACCTTAAACTGAGAACTCAATCATGGAGGCTGGGGGTTCATATTTATTAACTGTTTCTTTTTTTTTAATGGTTTCATTAAAAATTTAGCATCATTGATAGCAGACCTAATTTATTTTTGCAACGTTGAGGTAGGATCGTCTTGCAGCTCAGAAATACTGTTATCCTCAAAGAACTGCAAAGCCTTACTCACATATTCATGTTTGCTAGCAATAATCACGGAATTTCCTTCATCTGACTTTGTTACAAGAGCATTATTTTCTTTAAGTTTCTTATTAATAGCATTACAAATTTTTTGTCACTACTAATGGTATTCTCAGCGTCAGACAAACTACGACTGACGATGTTACATACATTATGGGTTATTCTAGTTTGACATGCGTTATCAATCTTTAAGCAATCGACACCACTTTTAAGGTCTATTAACGTATTTTCTTCAACATTATGGTCAGATACATTAGGAGAGATGTTGTACTTGAGGCCTTTTTTAATAAGGACAATTCCTTATTTGTAAGATTTTTCTATTTGGTTTACAATTCTGTTGTAAAACTTGCGATCACTTTTTTGAAAACTGTGGATACCTTGAGAATTGTTTTGTTTACAGGCAAAAGACGACATTGTTTGCTAAGTTTCTTTTCGTATCGGTTCGAAACAATCTGCTTATAATTTTCTAAGCTGTCAGATATGTGATTCCAAAAAATCATCAACTTGAAAGTTGTTCTGTACGTGAAACAACTTAGTGATTTCAAGATAGAAATAATATGCTTCTTCGTTCAAACTATCTTTCTGATTTTGTCTGAAATGATTTTTTTACAGGAAATTTAAACATTTTTGTTCTTTTTCGAACAATTTGACATTTAGAAAAGCTTTAACATAGTTTGGTACAGGCACTTGCTCTTCACAACGTTTATTAAATTCAATTGCCATACCTGTGTTGATTATCTTTTTCCTTACATCTTTATATTTGGATACAGCCTTGGGCCCTTGGGCAGGAAAAAATCATAATTCTTTTGAACATGGCTGTGATCAGGAACCGTAATTGATTACAATGTCACAGATTTCCAGTCAACCAGTTGCAAACAGAATTCAAAAATTCTTTAACTAGTTTTCAACGCAAACGAGGAGCGCCTTCTTCAGAAGAAACTGCTACCTTACATGTGGTTAAAAGGAAATTTGAGCGACATCGCTCTAGTCAAAACATTAAAACCACGATTAAAATATTTTCCACCTGGATACATAACAGTTATAGTCAAAATTAAAAACAATATATAGATATGCCACTAAATGCACTACAGCGCTATAGGTCACGAGTGAGTAACAGCGACCACCGTAGTGCCGTTAGTGGCATATTTATATATTGTTTTAAATTTTAAGTATACGTGTTATGTATTCAAGTGGAAAATGTTGTAATTGTGTTTTAATGTTCTGACTAGAGCGATGTCGCTCAAATTTCCTTTTAACCAGACGTGAGTATTTCTATGCAATTTAATTTGTAAAAATTAGGTGTTTGTTGTAATGCCTTCCTGTTATTAATGTATCGTTAGATAAGGTAACAGTTTCTTCTGAAGAAGGCGCCCTAGTTGGCGTTGAAAACTAGTTAAAGAATTTTAAATTCTGTTTCCAACCTGTTGGCTGGAAATTTGTGACATTGTAATCAATTACGGTTGCTGCTCACAGCCATGTTCAAAACATTATTAGTGATATTATGCAAGTTCCGTTTGAAGGGCTCTACCACTAGAGCTACTGATCCAGGCGGTCTATAAAAGCATCTGATTACCAAAATTAACGGATTTCAGGTACTTAGCATCACCCAGATTAATTCACATTCGTAGTCTAGATAACCTCGCTAGATTCTTTATTGCAATATACGCTCCGCTACCATTGGCGACTAACATATTCTTACGATATATATGCCAATTATAACTTAGGATTTAGTTTCCATTAACAATCGGTTCCCATCAACATTCTAAACCTAACACCATACGTGCATTAAAAACTTTAGTACGCAATACTAATTCTGAGGCCCCTCCTTGAATGTTCCAGCAGTTTACTAAAATCAAATTAACCCTTTCTATCTCTGATCTGCGAGGACGAACACCCTCTAAGGACATTGTGGCTAATTTATCAGGCAGATCGTCTTTGATCCGAAGGAAGGGTTTCTTTAAACTAAGAAAAGCCCCTGTGCACGCCACCTACACTCCAGTACCCTGGTAGCCGCTTCCAGCGTGTAGTACACGCCTGAACTATTAAAGAGAACCCTACAATTCTGCACCAGATGGCGGAGGTCAAGATATTTGCATTCGATACCGTCGCAGAGTCGTCTGGGTCTCTGGTTTCGATCTTTCACTATGCTCCAAATCCGAGGACCGCTATCAGCCTTGGGTACGATGCTACACATAGACGGCTTACCTTGCAACCTACATGCGATGCTAATTGCCTTCACCAGATCAGCCATCCGCCGAAAGCAGCCGAGGATGCCCTTAGAAAGAGAGCGGCAGGCTCATTCGTGCCGACATGTAGCCAACATGTAGCCGGTTGCACCCAGTGCGCTCGATAGCGGCACTCGATAGTCCCTCTTCCACATCTCGGACGAGACCTCCCAGCAAACATTCCGAGTACACACTGGCACTCTTTCCCATCTTGTTTGCTATTTCCGTAAGGGGATCCAACATCCGCCTGATATTGAAGCTCCGAATGGCAAGCATACCTACCCTCGTTGCTTGTCCGAACAGAGCTGGAAAATCGGCCGCTGGCCCAACATGAGATGCATCCCGTGTTGGCTCAGAGCTATCATCAGCAATGAGTAGCACCTTGTACCTGTTGCTAAGGCGTAGAGAACCAGCTACGCCGGCCGCTATGGCCGAGCGGTTCTAGGCGTTTCAGTCCGGAACCGCGCTGACGCTACGGTCGTGGATTCGAATCCTGTCTCGGACATGGATGTGTGTGATGTCGTTAGGTTTAAGTAGTTCTAAGTATGTGGGACCGATGACCTCAGATGTTAAATCCCATAGTGCTTCGAGCCATCAGAACCATTTTGAACCAACCGTGCGACCTGCTCCCTCTTTCGCCTTCCGCCCAGTGATACGTGAATCCACCATTGTCTGTTACCCACTCTCTGGCTAATCATATTTCGGGTATGAGAAGATGCAGTGACACCAGGTAACAGGGGAATCCCAACGGCACCAAACTTGTCGCAGGTCTCGTCACCAGCGCCCCGATGTCGCCGCAACCTCGAGCATTAACCAGAAGCATCTCGACAACAGCCAACGCAGCTTCCATCTGTTTACGGACAGCAACCAGTTCTAGATGTGTGCGCTCACAACAAGCGCAGTACCTAGCTATATCGTAGTGTGTATAAAAAATATATCTCAAACGGCTCTAATGAGTTTGGAATTTACCCAAAATACAACGAGGAGAATAAAGAAACACTAATAACTGCTATGCAGATTTCTGACTATACCCTGAGAGAGCAAGCACTTAGACAGGAATAAATTTGTCTGCTGAAGTGGATGTATCTGCAGTTACCTCTAACTAGAAATTCTGTTTACCGGAAAGCTACTACACTAGATAAGGATGCAAACTGGAATTCACTGATCTGCGCACCAACAAAAGGTTTAAACGTAGTGGCGTGATATGGAGCTTCTGGCGGAGGGTAAAGTACAAAAGGAAGCCGCCTTACACAAGGATATGCACCAAGATTTACGTAAAAACAATAACTTAGAGTAGTTTGCTAATCGTAATCTACACGGTAAAATACACATTTCTAGTTCGTTTCTTCGCAGAAGCACGTGAACAAAAGACGCAGAAACTAAACTAAATTACTGTGTATCAGACAACTTCTGCTGCTACTACCGCTCCTATCGCTGCCGCTCGGCTCGGCGGCTGCCGGCATTACCGTTATAGCTTATGCTGTATTACACGATAATTCAGTCTAACCTAAAAGCCGAAAATTCAAATAAATACCTAGGTATTACAATTACGAACAACTTAAATTGGAAAGAACACATAGAAAATGTTGTGGGGAAGGCTAACCAAAGACTGCGTTTTATTGGCAGGACATTTAGAAAATGTAACAGACCTACAAAGGAACCTGCCTACACTACGCTTGTCCGTCCTCTTTTAGAATACTGCTGCACGGTTTGGGATCCTTACCAGATAGGACTGACGGTGTACAACGAAAAAGTTCAAAGAAAGGCAGCACATTTTGTGTTATCGCAAAATGTGGGAGGGAGGGACACAGAAATGATACAGGATTTGGGCTGGAAAGGCGTTTATCGTTGCGACGGAATCTTCTCACGAAATTCCAATCATAAGTCTTCTCCTCTGAATACGAAAATATTTTGTTGACACCGACGTACATAGGGAGGAACGATCACCAGGATAAAATAAGGGAAGTCAGAGCTCGTACGGAAAGATATAGGTGTTTATTCTTTCCACGCACTATACAAGATTCGAATAATAGAGAATTATAAAGGTGGTTCGTTGAACCCTCTGCCAGGCACTTAAATGTGATTTGCAGAGTATCCCTGTAGATGTAGATGTAGATGTGTTGAATATATAATTATTTCTTTCGTAACGTTAAGTGAAACATAATTACCTGGATGCAATTATATGAGAGCTTCTTCTGGTATAATAAAACTTCTGACAAAGTCGAAATAAATCGTAATAAACAGGCTTTCGAAATAAGACGTTTCCTCTATGGCCTCGCGCCTTGAGCCGCCATGCTACTGACTGCGCGGTCCCTCCCGCCGGAGGTTCGAGTACTCCCTCGGGCAAGGGTGTGTGTTTTGTCCTTAGCATAAGTTAGTTTAATTAGTGTGTGAGTCTAGAGACCAATGACCTCAACAGTTTGGTGTGCAATTCACACACATACAAACATTTTTGTTCCTCCATGTCAATCGGTAATAATTCCGTCAATGCATCAGTTATTAAGTCTGCTTAAAACAGTCAATCACCATATTTGGAACGTTGGCTATGATTTTAAATTCTTAACTGCACAATATTAATATATCATTGTCGATAGACGTAATAATTATCTTTCCAAATTTTCGTACTTGTCTATCAAAACAAACTATTATATTATTTCACACCAAATCGAATAAGTCCAATCACTATCACATAATATTGTACAAGTATAAGGCAGATCTAATTATCTTTCAGCCACCCTAGCAACCCTTTTATTCAGTAAACTCCAACTACTATAGCTTATCTTAGATTTTAAAGCGTGAGTCCTGTGATTAATGCTAAACACCATTTCCCACTATACGATAAGAGAAAAACAACATGAACAAAAAAGATAAAATATTAAATGCCACAGCCACTTAGGACCATAAGCTGACAATATCATTCATTCAAAAATTATAACACTAAACCTCTTTAGTTGTTGGCGATACATGTAAGTTTACAACCCTTAGGGAAACATTTACCAGCCACTCGACTTTTATTAACTTCCAAGTCTCAGTAGTGCTTGTTGTTGTTCTTGTCTTAAGTCCTGAGATTGGTTTGATGCAGCTCTCCATGCTACTCTATCCTGTGCAAGCTTCTGCATCTCCCAGTACTTACTGCAACCTACATCCTTCTGAATCCGTTCAGTGTATTCATCTCTTGGTCTGCCTCTAAGATTTTTACCCTCCAGGCTGCCCTCCATTGCTAAATTTGTGATCCCTTGATGCCTCAGAACATGTCCTACCAACTGGTCCCTTCTTCTTGTCAAGTTATGCGACAAACTCCACTTCTCTCCAATTCTATTCAATACTTCCTCATTAGTTATGTGATCTACCCATCTAATCTTCAGCATTCTTCTGTAGCACTACATTTCGAAAGCTTCTATTCTCTTCTTGTCCAAACTAGATATCGTCCATGTTTCACTTCCATACCTGGCTACTCTTCATACAAATACTTACTGAAACGACTTCCTGACACTTAAATCTATACTCGATGTTAACAAATTTCTCTTCTTCAGACACGCTTTCCATGCCACTGCCAGTCTACATTTTATATCCTGTCTACGTCGACCATCATCAGTTATTTTGCTCCCCAAATAGCAAAACTCCTCTACTACTTTGGGAGTCTCATTTCCTAATCTAATTCCCTCAGCATCACAAGACTTAATTCAACTAAATTCCATTATCCTCGTTTTGCTTTTGTTGATGTTCATCTTATATCCTCCTTTCAAGACACTGTCCATTCCGTTCAACTGCTCTTCTAAGTCCTTTGCTGTCTCTCATAGAATTACAATGTCATCGGCGAACCTAAAAGGTTTTATTTCTTCTCCATGGATTTTAATATCTACTCCCAATTTTTCTTTTGTTTCCTTTACTGCTTGCTCAATATACAGATTGAATAACATCGGGGAGAGGCTACAACCCTGTCTCACTCCCTTCCCAACCACTGCTTCCCTTTCATGTCCCTCAACTCTCATAACTGCCATCTGGTTTCTGTACAAATTGTAAATAGCCTTTCGGTTACTGCATTTTACCCCTGCCACCTTTAGAATTTGAAAGAGAGTATTCCAGTGAACATTGTCAAAAGCCTTCTCTAAGTCTACAAATGCTGGAAATGTAGGTTTGCCTTTACATGATCTTTCTTCCAAGATAAGTCGTAAGACCAGTATTGCCTCACGTCTTCCAGCATTTCTATGGAATCAAAACTGATCTTCCCCGAGGTCGGCTTCTACCAGTTTTTCCATTCGTCTGTAAAGAATTCGCGTTAGTATTTCGC
The DNA here is from genome assembly GCF_023864345.2 of Schistocerca serialis cubense. Lineage (NCBI taxonomy): Eukaryota > Metazoa > Arthropoda > Insecta > Orthoptera > Acrididae > Schistocerca > Schistocerca serialis. The sequence continues at coordinate 1,021,104,823 of NC_064639.1, forward strand.
TGCGGTGACTTATTAAACTGATAGTTCTGTAATTTTCACATCTGTCAACACCTGCTTTCTTTGGGATTGGAATTATTATATACTTCTTCAAGTCTGAGGGTATTCTGCCTGTCTCACACATCTTGCTCACCAGATGGTAGGAGTTTTGTCAGGACTGGTTCTCCCAAGGCCATCAGTAGTTCTAATGGAATGTCGACTACTCCTGGGGCCTAGTTTCGACTCCGGTCTTTCAGTGCTCTGTCAAACTCTTCACGCAGTATTGTATCTCCCATTTCATCTTCATCTACATCCTCTTCCATATCCATAATATTATCCTCAAATGCAACGCCCTTGTATAGACCCTCTACATACTCCTCTTACCTTTCTGCTTTCCCTTCTTTGCTTAGAACTGGGTTTCCATCTGAGCTCTTGATATTCATACAAGTGCTTCTCTTTCCTCCAAAGGTCTCTTTAATTTTGCCATAGGCAGTATCTATCTTACCCCTAGTGAGATAAGCCTCTACATCCTTACATTTGTCCTCTATCCATCCCTGCTTAGCCATTTTGCATTTCCTGTCAATCTCATTTATGGGACGTTTGTATTCCTTTTTGCCTAATTCATTTACTGCATTTTTATGTTTTCTTCTTTCATCAAACAAATTCAATATTTCTTCTGTTACGTAAGGATTTCTACTAGTCCTCGGCTTGTTACCTACTTGATCCTCTTCCGCCTTCACTACTTCATCCCTCAGAGCTACCAATTCTTCTCCTACCGTATTTCATTCCCCATTTATGTCAATTGTTTCCTTATGCTCTCCCTGAAACTCTTTACAACCTCTGGTTTATCCAGGTCCCTTCCCCCTAAATTCCCATCTTTTTGCAGTTTCTTCAGTTTTAATCTACAGTTCATAACCAATAGATTGTGGTCAGAGTCCACACCTGCCCCTGGAAATGTCTTACAGTTTAAAACCTGGTTCCTAAATCTCTGTCTTACTATTATATAATCTATCTGATACCTTCTGGTATCTCCAGGATTCTTCCATGTATAAAACCTTCTTTTATGATTCTTGAACCAAGTGTAAGCTATGATGAAGCTATGCTCTGTGCAAAATTCTACCAGATGGCTTCCTCTTTTTTATTTCTTACCCCTAATCCATATTCACCTACAATTTTGCCTTCTCTCCCTTTTCCTACTCTCAAATTCCAGTCACCTAAATTTTCGCCTCCCTTCACTTCCTGAATAATTTCTTTTATCTCATCATACATTTCATCAATTTCTTCATCATATGCAGAGCTAGTTGGCATATAAACTTGTACTACTGTAGTTGGCATGGGCTTCGTGTCTATCTTGGCCACAATAACGCGTTCACTATGCTGTTTGTGGTAGCTTACACGCACTCCTATTTTTTTTATTCATTATTAAACCTACTCCTGCATTATCCCTATTTGATTTTGTATTTATATCACTGTATTCACCTGACAAAAAGTCTTGTTCCTCCTGCCACCGAACTTCACTAATTCTCACTATATCTAACTTTAACCTATCCATTTCCCTTTTTAAATTTTCTAACCTACCTGTCCGATTAAGGGATCTGGCATACCACGCTCCGATCCGTAGAACGCTAGTATTGCTACGTGCTTTATATTGATGATTCCGTATGTTCTAAATCTACATACGTGGATTCTCTGCAACTCACATTTAAGTACCTGGCAGGGGATTCTATGAACAACATTTGCAATTCTCTGTTATTCCAGTCTCGTATAGCACACGGAAACAGTGAACACGTATATAATTCTGTACAAGCTCTGATTTCTCTAATTTTTTCATGGTGACCGTTTCTCCCAATGTAGGTCGGCGTCAACGAGTTTGTTTCGCATTCGCAGGAGGAAGTTAGTGATTGGAATTAACTGAGAAGGATCCTCCGCCTCAGAAAATGCCTTTGTTTTAATTATGTCCGTCTCAAATAAGATATCATTTCAGTCATACCCTCTCCTCCTCTTTAGCGATAATAGAAAACGTGCTGCCCTTCATTGTACTTTTCCGGTGTACTCCGTCAATCCCATCTGGTAACAATCCCACACCATTCAGCGGTATTCTAAAAGAGAACGGACAGGTATAGTGTAGGCAGTCTCCTTAGTAGATCTGTTACATTTCTTAAGTGTCCTGTCAATAAAAGGCAGTCCTTGGTTAGCTTTCCCCCACAACATTTTGTATGAGTTCCTTCCTAATTATTTATATGAACTTACGGCCTTTAGATTTGACTGATTTATCGTTTAACCGAAGATTAAGGGAGCACCCACGTGGATGACCTCACATTTTTCTTTATTTAGGGTCAATTGCCAATTTTCGCAACGATGCAGATGACTTTTCTAACTCGTTTTGCCATTTCTTCTGATCTTCTAATGGCTTTACTAGTCGATAAATGACAGCGTCACCTGCAAACAACATAAGACGGCTGCTCAGATTGCCTCAAAAACCGTTAATATTGATAAAGAACAGCAGAGGGCCTATAACACTACCTTGTGGAATGCCAGAAAACACTCCTGCTTTACTGGGTGACTTTCAGTCAGTTACTATGAACTGTGACCTCTGTGTCAGGAAATCACGAATTTAGTCACATAACTGAGACGATATTCCATAAGCACGCAATGTAACTACAAGCCGCTTGTGTGGTACAGTGTCAAAAGCCTTCAGTTAACAACACATCCTGAGGAAGGCGCCTTGCAACAGACGCCGAAACTTCGGTATTTTACAGACGACAATGAGGCCTCAAACCCAGAAAAATTTTATTGACTTTGACAACGGACGCGGACGCCTACGTTTACATTCACGCAGTTTAGTTAGAAGACGCTCATGAGCAACGGTGTCGGAAGCCTTCTGGAAATCTAAAAATATGGACTCAATTTGACATCCCCTTTCGATAGCACACATTATTTCGTGAGAATAAAGAGCTCCAAGTATTTCACAAGAACGATATTTCCTGAATCCTAGATGACTATGTGTCAATAAATCGTGTTCTTCGACGTAATTCGTAATTGTCGACGACAATATATGTTCCAAAACCCTACTGCAAATCGACGTTAGTGATACAGGCCTGTAATTCAGCGGATTACTTCTACTTCCCTTTTTGGGTATTGGTGTGACTTTGTAAGTAGGCTGTTTAGGTTTTTTTATTGGTAACGCCACCTCTGTATGAAAATCACTGGCTGTGCTGTGTGCAGTCTGTGGCTGCTTTGCATTGTTGTAATACTCGCCATTGTAGTGTTGGGCAGCGGCAGCTGGATGTGAACAGCGCGTAGCGTTGTGCAGTTGGAGGTGAGCCGCCAGCAGTGGTGGATGTGGGGAGAGAGATAGCGGAGTTTTGAAATTTGTCATGAACTGCTATATTTATATATGATGATATCAAGGTAAATACATTGTTTGTTCTCTATTAATATCTTTGATTTGCTAACTATCCCTATCAGTAGTTAGTGCCTTCCACAGTTTGAATATTTTTTTTTAGCTGGCAGTAGTGGCGCTCGCTGTATTGCAGTAGCTTGAGCAGCGAAGATTTTTGTGAGTTAAGTGATTTGTGAAAGGTATAGTTTAATGTTAGTCAGGGCCATTCTTTTGTAGGGAATTTTGAAAGCCAGATTGCATTGCGCTAACAAAATATTGTGTGTCAGTTTAAGCACAGTCATGTATAATTGTTCAAAGGGGACGTTTCATATGTCGACCCTTAGCCGAGGATACCTCACTGGAATCTTCTGATTTTTTCTTGTAGTTTGTGTAATTAGTGTAGATTTTGTTTATTGCTAGCGCGTAATTGTAGAGAAAATCTCCTTTGTAGTTGCAGTCTTTCATTGTTGTACAGTAAAACAGTTGTGGCATGCATGTAGATTTGCACCAAGTATTTCGCAGCTGCAATTAACTAGATATTATTTTCAGTGCTATGTTAATGTGTTCTCTTATTTTTGATCTTCAAATTGTGTTTTTCTGTGTTGTCGTGTGAAATACTGTGACAATAATGGCTTGTGAAAAACGTAATACTAGGCTCCAAAGTAAACTGAGAAATGACAGTGAAAATGAAAGCAGTGTGTTAGCGCCACCGAGTAATGAATTAACTGATGTTCAAAGTAGTAATTTGGTAATTGTGCATAGGGAAATGGAGCGGGCTGCAAACAATGGTGTAGACATTGAAACAGGTAGTGAACAGGGAAGCATTATCGATCGATCGGCAACAGCTCGCCTCAGGAATCCGAAATGACAGGACACAATTTCGCAAATACTGTAGATTCAGGTTTTGGGTCATCACCGTTTTCTCAAATAAGTCAAGACACATTTTCTGCTTGTCAAAATGTGAATGTTGCCGGTGCAAATGCACTGCCGAAAAGCGTAGAGAAACAGATTCCAGACACTAATACATTATTATTGCAATTAATGCAACAAATGGAACAAAATCAGAGACAAATGGGACAAAATCTTAAAAAGTTAGACGCAGTGGAACCAAATCTTAAAAAGTTAGACACTGTGGAACAAAGTCTTAAAAAGTTAGACACAATGGAACAACACCAGAGACAAACACAGCAACAGTTAGACACAATGGAACAAAATCTTCAAAAGTTAGACACCACACTTGAACAAACACGTGAAGATTTAACTACTGAGTTACATAACATTGAATCGAAATGTCAAAAAGTCTGTAATGACGTAAAAACACAAATTTGTGAGCATTTTCAACCTATTTTTTCGCAGCATGAAAATGCATTACGGAATCACGAAGCAGCCATAAAAGAACTGCAAACCATTGTTCATGAAAATTATGAGACCTTGTGGGCTAAAATTGACTCAGTTGCATCTACCGATTCGGTTACGCAACTTGCAAAAACTCAGGAAAACTTAAAGGACACAGTAGATTCGATTTCAACACAAATGGACACTCTGAAACTTGGTTCAGAAAAACACACTGAGGAAATGTGTTCACTATCGGAGAAAGTAGCCGAACTTTCGGATCAGGTCACTAACTTATCTACAAAGATAAATGATTATCTGAATGACACAACACCTGTAGCCTTCACTGACACAGAAGAGTATGAACAAATTACAAAATTCAAACAGAATCAAAATCAAATCAATACACAGTACAAAAGAGAAATCCGGGAAGTACAAGATCAGCTGACACAGGTAATACAAGAATTACGTATTTCAGAGGATACTCGCGCCCCAATACGGGAAGAGGGACACAGAAATACGGAACAGCCACAAAATAATAACACAGGGCATTTCGGAAGTTATGAAAGAAATTGGCAATGTGCACCGAATTTTGAGATGGAACCGCCGACACGACCTAACAATGACCGATATGCGACTCGTCGACATGATGATTTTGACTATAAGCTGTTCATTACTACACGTAAATTCAAAACATTTAAGAATTCTGCCAACGACATTCATCCACAAGCATGGCTCCATCAATTCTCTCATTGTTTTCCTCCCAACTGGTCGTTAGAACACAGATTAGAATTTATGTGTGGCTATTTAGAGAATGAACCAGCTGTAAGAATGCGATCGGTCATTCACGATTGTCACAGTGAAGGAGAATTTTACCATGCCTTCCTCTCAGCATATTGGTCTCAAGCTACACAAGACCGGGTAAAACATAGCATCATAATGATGAAACGTTTCGAACAATCTGAATTTTCCAGTCTTATGAAATATTTTGAAGACATGTTGCATAAGAATCAGTATCTTTCAAACCCATACAGCCCCTCAGAACTTATCCGCATTTGCTTAATCAAAATGCCTGAATATTTACGACACATTATTTTGGCAGGACGTTGCAAAGACGACATTGAAGCTTTTCAGGGACTCCTACAAGAATTATAAATTGACACAGACAGTCGCCGGATGCGAAAACAGGAAAACAATCACTACAAGTCACATACGTCATAATTCCGTGATGACAGAAACAATAACTGGACACGAAAAGGCTATTCTTACAACGCAAATCGTGACCAAAACAGACACCACCCATATGACAACCGCTGGCAGAGTAATAATAGTTACAGAGAAAGATCGCATTTCCGTAGTAATGAATATGACAGAGATAACCACAGAAACAGGCAATATGGGAACCAAAACAATTATTACCAGGGGAGACAGAATAACTTCAGACGCAACAGTTCAGCGCGGAGTTACGATTCAGGGAGAAATTCTCCACCACATGACCGACAAACAAGAAACTATGTAAAGTACCGACAAAACGACAGACGTGAATTTCATCAGAACTGGCGGGATTCTAACAGAGCTGGGCCCTCTCGGCAAGGTGAATTTGTAGAAGTTAGGTCTCCTAATCCCAATAACGACGCGCGCCAACAAAGGGACAGACAATGACTCGCACCGCAGGCAGCCGCTTGCGCCGGCTGGCTCAGAGAAAAATGACATAGACGCTAACCTTAAGAAAAATTCCAGTATTGTTTAACGACGTATACCACATGATAATTGCGTTGAAGTTGAAACTCTGCGTACTAGGAAGAGTAAAGGACTGCACCACGTTTCACATGTAAAACCGTTTATTGACAGATAATCTGCTTTTTAACTTTGTCATTGCAATAAAACTTTTCACTTTACATTGCTAATATGCTTTGTCAGACTTAGCATCTGTTACCATGCAACAATGTTTGAAGTTAAATATCCAGTCAAGAACCAAGAGAACTTATTTAAACAGAAATTACGAATGCATTGTTATTGTGGACAGACGACACAGTGTTATTGTGTGTGTGCATTCTTGCTTGTTCGTTGCACGATTACGTAACGACTATAAGGCTCACATACTTAGAACATTTACCAGTACTGCTAATGAGATTTTAATGCAACATTTTGGTTTACTTGAAAATATATTCTGGATTTAAAGTACTTTCAGTGAGATACCAGAGGGCACAGTGGTTAGTTTATGTGACAGCTACACATTTTTATCACGACGCTACTAATGAGTGACAATTTACAATGTTGCTTTTGCAGTGTTTCTGTTTTATATCTGCACAGTTTTCTGTTTTATTCTGGAAAGTAAAACAGGTTTTAGTAGTAACTTTTGTGGTATAGCTACAATGAGACAGCCTTTTCCGTAGCACAACAATACATTACAGCACAGTACTTTCCTCATCACGGCAATAAGCGTAATAACTAAGACATTTATACGCAAAGCATTTCACTTTTGTGTATTATGAGATAAGTACATTGACTTCTGCAGAACTTAGCTTTCGGAGGACGTTAACTACGACACTTCCACACAGATTATGTTGCAACAAGACGCACATTTAGCGCTACAGTACACGTATTTGAGTGATTAATTTTGTACTTAAAACATTTATTTTTAAAGATTTTTGAATTACAAAGAAAGTTTTCCATGATACATTTCATTCCATTGCTGTAATCTGTAACACCTGAGGGTATAATTACATTAATCCTCAGGGGGGTACGCGCTTACTTTGTGTACCATGTGTGTGGCAACCACAAGGAACCCTAGCTAATATGGTATTTGCTTATACAACTTTACACATCGGTACCATATTTCTCTAACACACAAATTACACAGCTATCTGATCATTTAACTGAGAGATAAACATTTTTTTACTACATCAGTGACACATGTTTACGCAATACACAGTTGGGTAACTTCACACTTATGAAACTGTATTTTGTCTGTACTTTGTAAACTGTTCATATTTTTTCGGAATCATTGTGATACTATGAGAGCTTTGAATGATGTATTTGGTAAGGGAGCATGATTTTAAAGTATGTTTGAGGTAGATGACACTATTGAAATGAGCAGAGAATTTTTTTTAGGTTTTGAAATTATTGCAGAAAGCTACGACTATTTTGAGATTTGACTGAGGTGTTATGATGTTATTATTATGACGACGATGTTGTACTATGCTGTTGAGATATGTTTATGATCAATAAGATGATGCTACCGTATATGAGGAATAAGAAGTATGTTGGAAACCAAGAATCGTACTTTAAGAGTTATGAAATGTGCGTAAATGCGTGACTGTATCACAATGATGACGAATAATTTTTTTTTCGGACACTTATATTTATAGTATTTTGTTTCTACAGATTTGCAACGCTAATTCTTGACCTGTGAAATATTTTTATGTGAGACTGTCACTGTAGCGGAAACTGCTGTCGTAAATATTTCCGTAAGAAAGTTAAGTGACCACCTGCACGTAATGCGTCGCGGGCACCCACCTGAGCGACAGCAGCCCGAAAAAAAAGCCATTAGCCTTTCAGCGGCACAGGTAGAAAAAAAAAGGGGAGGCCATTAACCTCGCTATTGACGTTCCTTTGTAGAAAGCATCGCAAATATTACACGCTCATTACTTGAAAACATATGATTACTCGTACTTTGTGCTAATTACTGAAATGCTTATGAATTGATGGGAAATATTCGTACATCTGCACACCTGATTATGACAAGTGTCTTTCTACGAGAGTTGAGAGCTACTGACTTACGAAATGCCACATAGCTATTGAATGATGTTTTTATGCTTTGGTTTGCGTAATTGCTTATTTCATTTGATACCTGTTTTCCAGCTGTGTTACAGCATTAGTTTTATAAAATAAACTTAGACGCATTTGCTAATGTGAACACTTTCTGTCAACAGATCTATTAAATAATAATTTTGTAATCCACATTCTTTCAAAAAGGAGCACTTGGAAAGGAAAGAACAATAAGAAGGGACTAGTAACAGTAACTGGACACATAATATTCTTTTCAAGTACATGGTAATATTTCTTTTACAATAAGTTGTTGTGGTGCACCACTTTAATTACATAGCCTTAAGATGTGAATATACATTTCCCTTATCTGCATTGTTGTTTTTACTGTAATATTTTTTCTGCTTGAGCTATGTCATGCTTAGATATAAGCTGCTGTTTGCCAGGCATAGTGCTACTGAACTTTAATTTGTGTTACTCTGCTAAGTCAGATTAATTTTTTTGTTTGCTGCGCATTGCCTCATATTAGTTGTAATGTTGAATTGCTTGGTAATTTAGATTTACTGTAGCTTGCTTTGCGATTTTCCATTTTTTTTTCATTGCTGTTTATATTAATTGTTTTATGTGCTGCTGCATTGCCTCGTCCCTTAGTTTAGCATCTGAGCTCAGTATATTTAAGTTAGCTTAAGAGGGGGTAGACTATATAAGAAACTGAATATGGAGAATAGGTAAAGAATGCATTGCGAAGTTATATGAAAAAGATTTGGGCCCCAATAAGTATTGTACAATCAGAAATAATTATTTTGAAAGAAATAAGAACAAAATACAGAAAGCATGCTTAGATAGAATTTTTTTGGTGGAAACAAAGGATGAAATAAGAGGAAAGATATATGAAGTTTTGGGTTGGACTGCAGTACCAAATGTTACACTGAAAACGAACCCTGTCCTTTCCTATTGGTGTTATCCCACTATGTGTTTGTGTACCCTTGTGTATTTGTTTTCTTCCTGCCTCTGTGTAGTTTCATAGAATTTTTTCTTCCTTTAATATTAAGCTACATTCACTATGATGAGGAATACTGTTATCCTCAAATACAATTGGCATTAATAATGTGTTATTTACTTTGTAAAGATGTTTAGACATTATTTATTCTGTTTTGTGTTAATGCTCATGTGTGAAATTGATGTTTCGAAAGTTATTCTGATCTTTTATGTATGTACTTATGTCATAATTCCTATAACACTGATGTATATGTTATTTCGATTCGTTTGTAAAGTTTGTTACTGCAAATGTTATCTGTATTGTTATGTTCTTTAATTATGTATTTTGTACCTTTGTAATTGTATTCTCATGTTATAAAATTGTAATTGACACCAGTTCATCTTATTATTAACTTGTAAGTTACATTTCACTGCACACGTTTCTGTTGGTCATAGTATATGGACAATATGTGAGAAGTAGGGACTGATAGTGTTTGCACGTGTGTTAATAATTCAGCAAGGGAATGGATAACAGCATTGTTGGTTCTAAGGACAGTTCCGAAAACTTTGTGAGTGCACGAGTGGTGGTTTATGGACTTGCTACATTATCCGCAAGACTCTTCAATGGTGATTGTGCACCTGCACAGTCACAACAGATGGCTGCTGGCTATCTCTACAAGGACTACAGTGGGTCTACATCTTTGATGATCCATCAATACCATTATTTCTACAAGGACTGCAGTGGGTCTGCACCTCTGGTGGCCCACCAATACCGTAATCTCTACCAGGACTACAGTGGGTCTGCTCTGTGATGACCTACCTACCAATATTCTTCCAAACTACGACTGACTCTGCTGTGGGTTTGCTCTGTTGTGGCCCATTACCTGTATGCATGTCAAGAGTCAGCACTGTCTTTCCGTTGGAAGGACAACACTACTTCTTCAAGACTGCATGGAAATCCACAACTTCTGTGTGCATTTTCTTTTACTGCTCAGACTTTGAGAAAAACTCTGCATCTTTACTGTGATGAACAATCTGGACTGTCTTTATGGACTGTGAGAAATTTTTAGCTTTTGACCAACATAGTATCAATAAGTGTGTGCATTTGATTTCTTTGTTATTGTTATTATGAAAAATTTTTTTCAAATCTGTATTGGCCACTGCCCAATCCAATTTGTAAAATTTTTTGTGGGGAGCATGGGGGCTATGTAAGTAGGCTGTTTAGGTTTTTTTATTGGTAACGCCACCTCTGTATGAAAATCACTGGCTGTGCTGTGTGCAGTCTGTGGCTGCTTTGCATTGTTGTAATACTCGCCATTGTAGTGTTGGGCAGCGGCAGCTGGATGTGAACAGCGCGTAGCGTTGTGCAGTTGGAGGTGAGCCGCCAGCAGTGGTGGATGTGGGGAGAGAGATGGCGGAGTTTTGAAATTTGTCATGAACTGCTATATTTATATATGATGATATCAAGGTAAATACATTGTTTGTTCTCTATTAATATCTTTGATTTGCTAACTATCCCTATCAGTAGTTAGTGCCTTCCATAGTTTGAATCTTTTTTTTTAGCTGGCAGTAGTGGCGCTCGCTGTATTGCAGTAGCTTGATTTTTGTGAGGTAAGTTATTTGTGAAAGGTATAGTTTAATGTTAGTCAGGGCCATTCTTTTGTAGGGAATTTTGAAAGCCAGATTGCGTTGCGCTAACAAAATATTGTGTGTCAGTTTAAGCACAGTCATGTATAATTGTTCAAAGGGGACGTTTCATAACTTGAACAATTTTCCAGTCTTTAATAGTGGATCTTTCTGTGAACATCCGATTGTATATAATTGCTAAATACGAAGCTAATGTATCTGCATATGCTGGAAGTAACCTGACTAGTATTCAATCTGGACAGGAGGCTTTGTCTTTATTAAGTGATTTAGGCTGCTTTGCTACACCGAAAATATCTACTTCTATGTTTTTATTGATAGGAATTCAGGAATATTTACTTCGTCTTTTTTGGTGAAGGATTTTCGGAAAACAGTGTTCAATAACTCTGCTTTTGTGGCACTGTCATGAGTGACTTCTGCGTTGTGAAGGTATTGATTGTGTCTTGCCAACAGTGTGCTTTATGTAGAACCAGAATCTCTTTGAGCTTCGTGCCAGATTCTGATACAGTTTCCTTGTTGAAATTATTATAAGCATCTCGCATTTAAGTACGAGCTATATTTCGAACTTCTGCAAAACTTTGCCAGTCTTGGAGATTTAGCGTTCTTTTAAATTTGACATGCTTTGTTCGTAGCTTCTGCAACAGCGATGTGACCTGTTTTGTGTACCATGGTGGATCAGTACCATCACTTATTATTGTATGTGCTACATAGCTCTCAATTGCCGTCGATACTATCTCTTTGAAATCGTTCCACATATTTCCTACGCTTACATGATCAGAACAGAAGAAGTGGAGAGCGTTTAGAGCATTTTTGTCAGATTTTTCTAAATGGATGTATTTTGCGTTTCTTTTTGATGGTTCAGGGGGTTACACTATTCAGCCTAGCAGCAACTGCCTTGTTGTCGCTAATCCCTGTAACCGTCATGATACTCCCTATTTATCCAGGATTATATGTTGTTAAGAGGTCAAGTACGCTTTCGCAACCATTTACGTTTCGAGTAGCCTCATGTACTAATTGTTCAAAATAATTTTCTGAAAAAGCATTCAGTGCAATTTTGGATGACGTTTTATGCCTGCCGCCGGCTTTAAACATAAAATTTTTCCAGCATATCGAGTGTAGATAGAAGTCACCGTTGACTATAACTTTGTGATTCAGGTATTTATTTGAAATGAGACTTAAGTTTCTTTGAACTATTCAGCCACTGTATCTTCTGAGTCATGGGGTCGGTAAAACGATCCAATTAAGAGTTTAGTCCATTTGTCACGTAAAACCTATACCCATACTACATACATTAAAAAATGGCCTTGGTTCCATGAGTTCCGGGGCCTGTACATAAAATTGGAATAGAAATCAACATAAGCATCATTTCCGCCCTGTTTATTGCGCTTGGAAACCACCCATTGTATGTTATATCACCATACAGCGAGACCTTCAGAGTTGGTGGTAGAGATTGCTGCACACACCGATACCTCTGATACACAGTACCACGTCCTATTGCATTGATGCATGCCTATATTCGTCGTGGCATAGTATCCACAAGTTCATCAACGCATTGTTGGTCCAGACTGTCCCAATTGTCAATGGCGATTCGGCGTGGATCCCTCAGAGTGTTTGGTAGGTCACGTTGTCCATAATGAGCCCTTTTCGATCTACTCCAGGCATGTTCCATATTGTTTATATCTGGAGAACATTCTGGCCACTATGTAGAGTGACGCCGTTGTTCTGAAGAGTCATTCACAAGATGTGAACGATGGGTGAGTGAACTGTCGTCCATTAACACGAATTGCTCGCCAATATGATGCCGTTATGATTGCACTATTGATTGTAGGATGGCATTCACGTATCGTACAGCCGTTACGGTGCCTTCCATGAGCGACAGTGGCGTACGTCGGCCCCAAATAATGCCACACCAAAACAGTAGGAAACCTCCACCTTCCTGCACTCGCTGTACAGTGTGTCTAAAGCGTTCAGCCTTACCAGGTTGTCTCCAAACAAGTCTCCAACGATTGTCTCGTTGAAGGCATATGCGATACACATCGGTGAATCGGACGTGATGCCAATCCTGAGAGGCCCATCTGCACCGCGCTGCATCGTGTCGTGGTTGCAAAGTTGGATCTCGCCGTGGACGTCGGGAGTGAAGTTGCGCATCATACAGCCTAATGAGCACTGTTTGAGTAATAACACGACGTCCTGTGGCTGCACGAAAAACATTATTCAACATGGTGGCGTTGCTGTCAGGGTTCCTCCGAGCCATAATCCGTAGGTAGCGGTCATCCACTAGGCGAGCCCTAGGGTGGCGTGAGCGAGGAATATCACTGATTGTTAATGTCTCTCTATATCTCCTCCATATACGAACAACATCGCTTTGGCTCACTCCGAGACGCCTGGACATTTCACTTGCTGAGATCCCTTCCTGCCACAAAGTTACAATGCGGTAGCGATGGAACCGTGGCATTAACCGTCTAGACATGGTTGAACTACAGACAAAACGAGCCATGTACCTCCTCCCTGATGGAATGACTGGAACTGATCCGCTCTCGAACCCCCTCCATCTAATAGGTGCTGCTCATGCATGGCTGTTTACATTTTAGGGGGGTTTAGTGACATCTCTGAACAGTGAAAGGGACTGTGTCTAAGATACAATATTCACACTCTTCCAGAGTTCTGAGAACTGGAGTGATGGAGAACGTTTTTTGATATGTATATTTTGCAGGAACTATCTATTTCAATTTCGCTACGAGGTAAACTACTCCTGACTGCAATAAATATTCCTCCACCTACTGTATTTAATCTATTCTTTCTGAGCACTGTTGGGACGTTTGAAAAAAAATGTAGCAAGACTCATTGCCGATTTTATCCAGCTTTCCGTACCTATAACTATTTGAGCTTCAGTGCTTTCTATTAGGGCTTCGAGCAATATCGATCGTTTCTGCAAATACGTTACTTTGTTTTACCTGTCCCCTTTTAGACAGACGCCCATTCTGTTGTTTCTTGAGGCACTCTAACCTAAAAAACAGTACAGTCCCTTCCACACAGCACTCTCTACCCGTGTAGCCGTTTCCTGTGTGTAGTGGGTTCCTGATCTATTAAGCGGAACCCGTAAAACTACCACCCGATGGCGCAATTCAAGGAATTTGCAGCCTACACGGTCACAGAACCGCCTGAGCCTCTGATTCAGACCCTCCACTCGACTATGCACCAAAATACCACAGTCGGTTCTATAGACGATGTTGCAAATGGTGAGCTCCGCCTTAATCTCACAAGCAAGACTGGCAGTTATTACCATTTCCGCTAGCCCCACGAAACCAGAGAGAATATCCTCTGATCCAAAGCGACACACGTCACTATTAGCGACATGAGCCACTACCTGTTGTTGGCTGCACCCTGTATTCTTCATGGAATCCGGAAGCACCCTTTCCACATCCGGAATGACTCCCTCCAGAATGCATACGGATTGCACACTGGCTTTGTTCTCCTCTTGGCAGCCATGTTCCTAAGGGGCCCCATTACACGACTAACCTTGGAGCTCCCAACTACGAGCAAACCCACCCTCTGTAAATGCCCAGATCTTGCGTTCCGATAAGCTTCCTCTGGAATAGGGTGGACGACTGCATTTGGCTCAGAGACTTCGTCAGCCACAGATAACGCTCGAAACCGGTACGTCAAACGAACCGGGGAGGCCCTACCATCAGCCCCTCCAAAAGTCTTTCACTACCTGACAGACTTTTCCCACTCGGCCAAAGGTGAGGGATCCACCTTAGTGCAATCAGTACCTGGGCCAGCCACAGCAGTAGACCGATTGGGAGACATGTGGGACGTGCTCGACGTCCCTCGGATCCCCGCGAGCGCCCCCCCTCCCTCCCTCAGTGATGCTCTTTGGCAGCTGCCTCAAGCGGTGTGATGGATGCCAACACCAAAATGGTTCAAATGGCTCTGAGCACTGTGGGACTTAACATCTGAGGTCATCAGTCCCCTAGAACTCAGAACTATTTAAACCTAGCTAACCTAAGGACATCACACACATCCTTGCCCGAGGCAGGATTCGAACCTGCGACCGTAGCGGTCGCGCGGTTCCTGACTGATCAGACTGAGCGCCTAGAATCGCTCGGCCACACCGGCCGGTGATGCCAACACCGCCTGGAGCTGCGAGGGAAGGGTCACCAACTCAGGTCGCATCTGCACACAGCAATCACAGTTCCTATCCATTAACTGAAGTCGTTCTTGCTTGAAGCTCGTAAAAATATGTAACAAACGGACAGTGTACTGGGATTATTTGCAGCAGGTACTGGAGGTGCTCTGTCACTGACAGTCTAACTGACACTGAGCTTTTCTAACAAAAACAATCAAAAGCCTGTACGATACGAGGGTCGATACAAGGGTCAATAGCAACGGCGGTACTCTACGCTACACTGATATTAAAATAGAAGTTTGTGCCTAGTGATCACTCAAACAAACAAGAAACTATAAAAATCAACTAGTAACTACGCAGATAACTGAAAATAAGTTGCTCCTGCTTAAATCTCGTAAAAATATGTAACAAATGAACGGTGTACTGCCTTATTAGCTGCAGGAACTTGAGGTGCTCTGTCACTGGTGGTCTAACCGACAGTGAGCTCAATGTTCGAACACACTGTATGTTCCAAAATCCTTTTGCATATCGGCGTTAATGATATGGGCCTGTAATTTATCGGATTATTCCTACTATGTTACTTGACTTTCCAGTCTTTGGGTACAGAACTCTCGTTGAGCGAACAGTTGTTTATGATTGTTAAGTATGGAGCTAATGCATCAGCATACTCCGACAGGAACCTAATTGGCATACAGTCTGTACTAGAAGACTTGCTTTTATTAAGTGATTTAAGTTGCTTCACTAATCCGCGGTTATCCATTTCTACGTTACTCATGTTGGTAGCTGTTCTTTAAACGAATTCTGGAATATTTACTTTGTCTTCTTTTGCGAAGGCATTTCGGAAGGCTGTGTTTAGTAACTGTGTCTTGGCAGCACTGTCTTCGACAGTATCTCCTTTGCTATAGCGCAGAAAAGGCATTGATAGTGTCTTTCCGCTGGCATACTTCACATAGGACCAGAATCTCTATGGAATTTCTGCCAGGTTTCAGGACAAAGATTTGTTGTGGAAACTATTACAAGGGTCTCGCATTGAAGTCCGCGGTAAATTTCGAGCTTCATTAAAATATCGCCAATTTTCTAGTTCTATCAGCTTTCAAACATCCAAATCCGTCTAAGGCGCAAATTCAGTTACTGTCTGGTTACAACTTGACCGCAAACCAATCTAAATTTGTGAATAGGGTGTGGAAAAGTTTCCACCATCAGTCACAATAAAAGGTTATTTATTTGTCACACAATCGGTTTCGGACTTGCACCAATCCTCAGGTGTTTATACATTCATGTACTTGTTTATATTGCTGGAGATCACTGTGTAAATAAAAAAAATGTTTGCTGGTGACTAAACAGATACAAGTGGGACAATTGTAAGTGGCAAGGCCGTATTTGTTGAAAATATATCTGTACTTCACAAATATGAAGTATCATTATTATAGTTACGCTGTGGTGACAGTTTTTCCACGTATCTGTTTAGTCAACAGAAAATATTTTTTTTGTATTTATACAGTGATTTCCAACAATATACACATGTACATAATTGTGTAAACACCTGAGGATGGGCGCAAGCCCGAAACCGGTCGTGTGACAAACAAATAAAGTGGAAAAACTGTCACCACAGCGTAACTATAATAATGATGCTTCATCTTCATATAAGTACAGATGTATTTTCGACAAATGCTGCCTTACCATTTACAGTTGTCCCACTTGCATCTGTTCAATCACCAGCAAATATTTATTTTGTATTTATACAGTGATCTCCAGCAATGAAAACATGTACATAATGTATAAACACCTGAGGATGGGTGCAAGCCTGAAACCGGTCGTGTGACAAATAAATAACCTTTTATTGTGACTTGTAGCGGAGTCACGGAGTTCAACAGCATCCACTATGGATAAAATTCTTTTAAATCTGTGAATATTTCTGCTACTGCTACTTCCGAACCACAGCCGCTATAGGTAATAGTTCAATGGATCAATACACCACACTATCCAGTAACATGAACTTGCTACCACCCAATTGCCTTTGGGAGTGGGAAACCACGAACTAATAATTCATCACAGAAAATCGAACGATTGAATACCATAAAATACCATTCTAATAGCAAACACTAAGAACTGGACTTGTTATCCTATACATGTGACCCTTCATCTCTCAAAAAATTTACGTACCCTTTCACAAACTCAAAATCTCACAAATCGCCCTTGCCACTACTAAGATATATCGTAGGAGCGGAACTCTACTTTTTGAACGGAGCCAAACAAAAAATAATCACAGGTCTTCACGGGATATCACTCAAGGTCACTACAATCGGCGGTAGTCATCTGCATCTCGACTCGTTACACAGTAAATCTGCACTGTTACCTGTCTGGCCTCACCAGACATCAACTCCAAATCTCTGCTGATCTCCCGCCAATGATTAGCGATACCGGCATTCCTCCTACGAAATTACGCTGAACCCCTCTCTCGCAGCTCTAGCAAACAATTTTCTAGCCTCCGTGCCAAATTCAACAGGAAACCAGTAAAACTGATGAACACGTAGTGTATCTTCGACCTCTGACAATCCATTGGTTGTAAGAATCAGCCGTCGTTGATCTCGTGTAGCGGCTAGCTGCTCCGAAACGCCGTATCATCTCTGGAGTCTGCGCTGTCCAGCTGCTGACTTTTGCTCTGTCTTGCGTTTTCACAGTGGAGATGATACAAGGGTGGTAGATCTAGACATGTTTACATATACACAATTAACAACTTACACATCTGATTACAATCATACCGTAGCGGATTCTCGCAAACTGGTGGTTGAATTTCTCAAACGTGCTTGACACAGCTAAGAGTTCATTGCACCCTGGAACACTTTTCACACTTTCGCCTCCAGCCAATCCTGAAATATAAGTATATCTTTTTTTTTCACCCTTAAATGACTGCATTAAGTTTTGATGTAATGCAGTTTTTTCTCCAATTTCAAAAAAATTAAGGTTTTTCCAAATGTGAAAACATGTTCCAGGGTACAACATGGACGTGTAGTTAGGAACAAATATTTAATTGAAATTTAAATCAAGAAAGGTTTTGTCAATACTGTATTTAGCCGTCTAACAATTACATTGTTACTCAATTAAATTGCAAATATCACACGTTCCATAGCAAAAGACATTCCTGTGTTTTAAGGTACAAGATGATCCACGACAGACGAAATATGATTTAACCGTCCATACGCTATATATCTAACCTTAAAACTGTAGAAAATTTTACTAGCTGTAAATATATCTAAATAATGAATTAAAAATGTATTCCAAATAGCTGTACTATTTAGTACAGTACTTATATGATTATAACTCGAAATTTTTAAAAGTGTTACACGAAACACAACCTCCGTCTACAATAAAAACGTACAAAATGGAGGAAACTGCTTATGACAGATTCTAGTGCTCATTCCTTCATGTGATTTCAAAACCGGTCACTAGACTGAAGTACCCGCGAAGGACATTATGTGTACCTAAAAGCATTATCCACTAGGTGCAAGACTTTAGCCTACATAGTTGTGTTACATAGGTTGTCAGAAACAGTCTGAAGAGCCTGTAAGGATATTGCAGGGTATATTGTGCCGAAAAACAACTGTTAAGAAAAGAAATTCGATACGTTGCGCCGTTTCCTATTTAATTTGCAATGAATTAAGCCATTCAGGCCGTTCCAATCTCTAATCCAAGCGACCCCTCCGCAGAAACAATAAGTGTCAGTTATTCTCATAGGGTAGGTAATAGTTACACGAGACTGCTCAGCTTTTGGCTCACGCACGATCCTTACTACCGTCCTATGTACAATTTTTGTACAGGTCTCTTGTTCGGTTTTAGGAATTCAAACGAAACACACGGTTGGCGATATCATCTCTGGAGGGGCCGCTTGGATTTCGATCGCAACGGCCAGATTGGCTAATATCGATGCTAAAGTACTCGGAAATGGCGCAACGTATCGATTTTTTTTCTTAATATTAATTTTCCCCCTCCCCTGCAACACGCTCACAAATTTGTCAGACTGTTTTTGACCAACCTGTACATCTTTTTAGTAAAGATAATCCAGCAACCTTAATAATTAAGTTGAATATAGTAAAGTTAGTGGTTAAGTAGCTACCTATGTGTAATGTTTAAAGTCACTAATTTCACTATTCTTATTTTTCCTGTGTTACACTCGACTATTTTTTTTGTACAATAGAACGAAACTAGGAAGTTGCACTAAGAAAAGAAATAATTTGAAAAATGAGGTTCACCATAGGGCAGCAATGTTGTGTTACAATTTGAAGTACTTCCCTCATAGGTCCACTGTCTTACCATACATACAACATGTGGCATCTGGCTATCTTGCTATCGACTGGTGAAGTTGTAACAATGACGGACACTATAGTCACTGTTGGTATAAATGGCTCCGCAACAAGCAGCGGTGTTTACGCTATCCGCTGGCCATTCAGTTCGACCCTCTGGAGAACTACAAAGATGGCGGTATAAATGACCGCAGAGGTGAAAGTCAGTTCGCTTCTGGCGGTCACGTCAACCATATCATCGCCAACAACGCAGAGCTAACATACGACGTGGCTCGGCTCCATTTGGTGCTGCTAAAATCGTCCTCTAGGTCTGTTTTGCTGCCATGGGACTTTGTCAGCAGTGTTCGACCACAGGTAGTAGACTTCGAAACACTGCCTCAGGACATCTGTGCTACTGTGGCTTACTTAGTGTGGAGCATTGGTGACAGTTTCTCAGGTTTTTATCAGTCGTCACTGTTCCCATGCTACGATAAAAGCAGAACTTTTGAACTTCTCATGTCATATCAACTATGTTTATTTTCTTATAGACTATAAGTGCCGGACAAAACTGCAACGGCTTCAAGGAGAGGGTTCAGTGACACTGGGATATAATATGTGCATACTTCAGGACTGTAGTATTAGTCATTCATTTATCACTGTCATAGGCGACGAGATGGCGCTGTGGAGGACTGTTGTGCGCCCTCTGTTTTGACTCGGGAGACAGCAATTGTGCCGAGTTTAGAGGTGAACGGTGTTTATGACATTCATTCTAGGGTTCAAGTGACATTCTAGGGTACATGTGGCATCTGGCTACCTTGCTATCGACAGGTGAAGACGCATCAATGACAGACACTGTAGTCACTGTTGGTTTAAATGGCTCCGCAACAAGCAGCGGTGTTTACGCTACCCGCTGGCGATTCAGGTCGGCCCTCTGGAGAACTGCAAAAATGGCGGTATAAATGGCAGCAGAGGTGAAAATCAGTTCACTTCTGGTGGTCACGTCAACCATATCATCGCCATCAACGCAGAGTTACCATACGACGTGGCTCGGCTCCATTCGGTTCTGCTAAAATTGTCCTCCAGCTCTGTTCTACTGCCATGGGACTCTGTCAGCAGTGTTCGACCACAAGTGGTAGATTTCGAAAGATTTCCTCAGGATATCTGTGCTACTGTGGCTTACTTAGTGTGGAACACTAACGAAACCTTCTCAGGTTTTTATCAGAAGTCACTGTTCCAATCCTACTACAGAGGCTGAAGTTTTGAACTTGAAATGTCATATCAACTATGTTTATTTTGTTATGGACTATAAGTTTGGGATAAAACTGTAACGTCTTCAAGGACAGTGTTCAGTGACACCGGGGTATAATATGTGCGTACTGAATGACTGTAGTATTAGTGATTCATTTGTCACTGTCATAGGCGACGAGATGGCGCAGTAGAGGCCTGTTGTGCGCCCTCTGTTTCTACTCGGGAGATAGCAACTTTGCCGAGTTCAGAGCTGAACGGTGTTTGTAACATTCATTATAGGGTACATGCTCCAGTTGAACAACTTTATCCATTTGATCTGGATGGCATTATAGGTTTACGGAAAAAATGGTTCAAACTAACCTAAGGACATTACACACACCCATGCCCGAGGCAGGATTCGAACCTGCGACCGTAGCAGCCCCGCGGTTCCGGACTGCAGCGCCAGAACCGCCAGACCACCGCGGCCGGCGTTTACGGAAAAGTGAACGCACGTATAGACTGCTTACTGCACAAGTTGGGCACAGTGTATCGGTGGTCTGTCGCAGTTTTCGGCAGTGGTCTGTGGAACACTCGTGTCACCGTAGTCCAGGTTCTGTACGTCCGTACGTCTGTACGTCTAGAGACGCACATCAAGAGCGAAGCTTTGTTAAAGAAGCAGTGGACGATCGAATATCTTCCAGCGAAGAAATATGGGCACATGATGCACCAGAAGGGTCACCGTGGACCGCGGGGAACCGTCGGCCTCCAGCAAGACTAAGATCACGTTTGCCTCTCGCCAGAGTACCACTGACACCACGATATCGCCACGCGAAGCTACACTGATCAAAAAACGTCGACTGGAGGGAAAGTGATGTGAGCTGGTTGTGCCCGTACGTGACTGATAGATTACATAAATCCGGCACAGACGTGATCAGCGGTCTGATTTGGAGTATATTCTCTTACGACACACAGGTCCCACCCCAGGATTCAGGGTGAGGGGCTCAAGCATCTACAGCTCACGGTAACACTTGGTAATTCTGAATGGTAAAGTAACTAGGTCCTGCTACATAGCAGAGGTTGTTATCCTCTGTTCCAGTCATTTCTTTGCCCGGTAGGTGATGTGCTTTTCCAGCAGGACAAAGCTCGTCCACATACAGCTGCAGCGACGTAACGTGCTCTTCATACATGCAATGCTCTGGCCAGCATAATCAGCAGATCTCACATCAATTGAAAACGTATGGGGCATGGTGAAGCGGGAACTTACTCGTTATCTAGAGCCAGCAAGAACTATTCGGGAATATCTTGTGACAGTCAATGGCAGTGTGCCATTAGGCACCTTAAAGATCGTTTGCTTGCGAGTATACACACCTGCCCTGTCGCCAGAGTGGGGTACACCGTGTGTTGATGCGACTGTTTGGCCAACCGTTACTGTACTTCATTTTGTCTGAGTTTGTTATTATGTAATCCTATAACGGTGAACTACCAACACTTCACTTTTCAATAAAATGGGCTTGTTCTTGAGGGTGTTACATTTTCTTCCTTCAGTGTACGAGTGTTGCCCAGAAAGTAATGCAGCACTTTCTTTTTCTCAGCGGAAAACAATGCTACGAATGCGAAACGCTACTTATATATAACTTATAGTCTCCTGAGTGAGCATACCAAGTTTCCGTCACTTCTGACAGTACAGCTGCAAGGCGTCTTTAGATGACGTACGTTACAAGCAACGTGCCGTCATTGAATTTCTCATTGCAGAGAAAGAAACTGTGGGGAACTTTCACAAACGCTCGTGCAAAGTCTATGAAACATGTGCTGCCGACGGAAGTAGAGTTAGTCGCTGGGAACGGAAGCTGAGGTCATCAGAAGGCTGTTCGACGGAGCTCCACGATTTGCAGCGGTTAGGGAGATTATGCACGGCTGTCACGCCTGACACGGTGCAGCGAGCTGATGTTGTCATTCGCGAGGACAGACACATTACGACTCGGCAGTTGACAGTACATCTGCAAATTAGCTAAGGAAAAGAGGATGCAATTATCCGGACTGTTGGATATTCAAATGTGCGTGCAAGATGGAACCAGCGGTGTCAAACGGTTGATCATAAATCGCACAGAAAAAAACATTTGTCTTGGTTTTTTGCAACAATTTGAAGCTGAGGGGAAGCCTTCTTTTTGTATCGCGCCTGGAAGGCGGCGCGTGGGTCTGCTCCTGTAAACTGAATGGTAGGTCGAATGTAGGAAGCGAGTAGTAGCAGGTGAGGTAAAAATGTCGCTAATGCTTTTAACGTAAAAGTAAAATTAATAGAGATTACTAGTCAATGACATATAAGTAACTTTTCGTAAAGATGGGCACGTAGGTGCGAAGCCGGATGTATCAAAGCTAACACAGACAAAATCGGTAGTGGCTCGCCCACTATGAAGATGAAACAATGTTGGTTGGTCGTCAGCTCGCGAGAAAATGGGCTGAATCTGGAGCGGCGCTCGTCGAGCTGCACAGCGCCGGCTAGAGGGCGCTGTCGTCGGTGTCGGTGTCGTAGTGCCAACCTAAGAACTTTTACCTACGCCGTAGCATCGTAGCCATCGATACCACACTTCTTGTCCCGGATTGTAACAGTTGATGAAACATGGGTACCCCATTTGACCTTGAAACAAAACGACAGTCGAAGGAATGGCGCCATTCCCACTCCGCGCAGAAAAAAAAAATTCAAAGTGACTACTTCCGCCGATCGCCGTGTACTGGGACTGTGAAGGTGTGATTGTCATAGATGTGATGCCAAGCGGCAGTACCATTAATTCAGAAACATATGTCAACACTTTAACTAAACTGAAGATGCGCTTCGGGTGACATCTGCGCCACAGCAACCCAGGAGATGTGTTGCTGCAACACGATAACGCTCGGCCCCACGTAAGTCTGCGGACTGCTGAACACACCGCAAAACAGAGTTGGACAGTTTTACTTCATCCACCCTACAGTCCTGGCCTAGCCCCCTCAAATGCCACTCGTTGAAGACATGCTGGGGACGATGAAGAGGCGATTGACACTGTGAAGCACTGGCTCCGCCACCAGGACAAGGATGGTCACCGACTGGGCATGCTCGCCCTTGTTTCGTTCTGGATGAAAGCTATAGAACGGGATGGAGATTACGTGAAAAAATAAGATGTGTAGATAAAACACCATCAGTCGTGTGTGTAATTCACATTATGGTCAATAAAGAATTCTTGAAGAAAAAAATGCGGCGCGTTAGTGTCTGCATAACCCTCGTAATTCTACATGTAAAGTTACAGTGATATAAGTTGTACTAATATTTGACAGACATTAACTACTGTGTTTATTTTTTGTTGTACTACTGTTCACTACTACAGCACGCTACTGTTATGAACGACGCTTCCGGCCCGCCATTCTCAGACCTCCAACCACAGGGCCAGACCGTTTGGCCTTTCCCAGTTGCGGTCCATAGACCCTCGTGATCGCCATTTCCTTCCGAGGTGGCTCCGCTAGAAAGTTGACGTTGAAGGGCAGAGCGGTGCCCCCGCCGCTGAGGAACCTGTGGATGGCGAGTTCGGCCAGGAGGGCGAGCAGCGACAGGCAGAGGCCCAGGGCGAGCAGCGCGAACTCGCCCTGCACGTGCGACAGCCGCAGCTTGACCGGCTCCGCCCCTGCCGAGGGCAGCCGGAACGCCGTTTGGACCGCGAGCTGCACTCGGGGTGCCAGCCATCGTCGCGTCACCTGCCAACACGACGATTTGAGGTCGAAGGAAATACTTTACTCTGCTTCCATAGACGCCAGCACAAATTCATCCAAGGGGGAGGAAGATACTAAAACTTCAATTCCCGTCAAATGTTTGAGCAGTGTGAAAGCTAGACAGCCTATAAATTACACAACCGATTTTTGTCATGTTTTTCAACTGAATAGCTGGAAAATGAGCAAACTGTGTATGAAACTGACCGGCGTGAGGTCTAGTATAACTTGAAAGTAATCAAGGTAATTAAAAAACTTAAATAGTCGTTTGACGGAAACTGAAATATTTCACGATCAGTTATTGTAAATAAAATGTCAAAAGGTTGATGTCTTCAAGGCCTATTACGCGCCTGAAAAGTTGTATTGCTATGATATTTAAGAATCAAAAGAGCCCCCTTCGAATCAAGTACTAAATTTAGGACATTTAGAGAACAGAAAACGTTAGAAACGCAAATTATGTGTCAAAAAGTTCATCGCTTGAAGGTATATCTATTTTGCGGCCAAAAAATTTTTAAAATCACTTCTTTCGAATCAAATACAAAATTTTGAACATTTCAAGAACAGCAGATACTAGGAAGACAAATGAGATGTCAAAAAGTTTTAAGAGCAAGCTACTTAGCGCGTTAAAGTTTACGTAAGTGTGATTCAAGTGCAAACTTAAACACATTGTGAAGACTGAAGACAGTAGGGAAGCAAATGAGATGTCGATAAGATCAAGTATTCTGAACAAAACTTGAAAATTAGAAAAAAAGCAAGAAGTCAATTGAATGTTTACTTGAAGTGAATTGTACAAAAATAACAAATATAATATGTTAGAGATATAGCTGACTCGCCTTCAAATTATGACCCAAATCATGTACAACAAATGGCATGCATAAAATGTTTAATTTATTTTACTTCTTACTTTTAGACAAACCATTTTCCAAAGAATCTGACTATTTCCTTCAATTTTTTTTAAATGATAAAGTTGATTAGATGTGCATTCCCCAAGAAATAAATTTGACAGGAGCTACACATAGGTAATTTTATCTTAAACGTTTGATAGTTATGTTATCAATGTCATTTTCCAGGTAGAATATTGCTATACCTTGAAAATTAGCTATTTCATTAGTATATCCAAAGAAGGTCCGTTTATATCGTTATTATTAATACGGGTGTATCAAAACTTAGTAAACAACTGTCAGACAGGTCGATACAACCAGCTTTTAACAGCTTAGATCTCAACCAAATTGACTGTAGTGTGCCTCATCTGGCACTTACTTGCGTAGAAATGGCAACTTGCTTGAATGTCGCACATGATTGCACCCCATATAGTTTGAGAGCCGTGTAGTTTAAGAAGGACCAAAAACCGCGTCTACCTTGATATTTGACCGTTTTTTTTCTTTTGTCGAGTGCAAAAACAGGTATTTCTTTACGTATTTGGACTAGTACATGAAGTGTACTTGTGTACACGTACAATTTACAGTCATTGTGTTCTTCATAGTCTACCATTGTCGCTTTAGAAATGTAAAACTCAATGCAGTCTTAGCTAGCCTTGATGGGTAAAGTGCAAATTTGCTATTGACCTTAAGATGTGGGAGTGGGGGATAGGGGCCGGGTATGTACAGCGCAGTCATGTCGGTGCTATGAGCTGAAATCGCCACTTTCTATAGCCCATTAAGGGCTGCACAAGAAATCGACAGACAAAAGATGGAATGAACTCTGCAATCCTCTGTAAAGATTAAGATACCAAAGATTAGAAAAAACATCGCCAAAACTATCGCCGCGACAAGAAAGTGGTTTAATTTGCCGTGACAACCTGAAAGTCAAACAGTATAGTGTTTACTAACGCCATTGTGTTATCCTTGGCATGCTGATGAGTGGAGTCAAAGACAATCATTTGTAAAAATACGTGACAGTAAAATCATCAACTACTTCCTAGGATTAGATATTCCGATCTCTATTACACACTCATCAGTGTCTTACGACGACTAACTACTTCTCTCTTTTCAATCAGCAAATAATTCATTACCTTTTTTTTTTTTTTTTAAATTTGTTTTCCATCACTGTGTCAACATGATCCTTCAATTTCATTCTGCTCTCTTCCACCTTGTCACTAACTGAAAAAATATTTAGATCTGATTTTATTGTGACTACGTAGGCTTTCCCGACGTAATAAGTCTTGAAAGTTTTTTCGGGTTTGCTGCCGGATCCTAAAATCAACTTGACTCGATATTTCGGCGATCCAACTGTTCGCCATCTTCAGGAAATGCTGCTTCTGCTGATGAGTCCTGTTGAGAATTGACGCAAGATTGCAATTCGACGTCCTATATAGGCCACCGTTCAGTACACGGCGCATGCGCCGCCCATCACGGTTTCTGACTTCCAAAACAGGGAGGTGGCGCCGCCCTTAGTGAAACACTGCTGGCAACGATATATCGCAATCAAGGCCGCACCGAAGAACGTTCAGTTTTGATGCGAGATAATACAGGATTCCACGTTTTGCTAAGAGGAAACCCATTGTCCCTGTTGATTAAATTATCAGCCAACCTAATTTCGATCGCCTCTTTATACACACTATTCCAAAAACCGGAAATGTTGGCAGTTACAACAGTTTCCTCAAATATCATTTTGTGTCTCTCATTCAGGCAGTGTTCTGCTACGGCCGATTTTTCCGGCTGTTGTAGCCTCGGGTGACGGCGATGTTCCACACACCTGTCATTCACTGTGCGAATAGAACGGCCAACGTAAGCTTTCCCACATTGACACGGGATTTTGTACACCCCGGGTTTCCTAAGTCCCAAATCATCCTTCACAGAGCCGAGCAGAGCCCTAATCTTAGAGGGTGGACGGAACACACTGTTAAAGTTAAAACTCCTTAAGATTCGTCCAATCTTAAACGATAAGCCTCCAGCATAAGGAAGAAAGGCCACAGATCTATGTTCCTCTTCGGACACCTCCGGAGACGGTCCAAATTCCATAGCCCGACGAATCTGTTTCTCGGTGTATCCATTTTCCTTAAAAACAGTCATCAAATGCTCAAGTTCTTGGGTTAAGCTGTCTGCGTCGGAAATGGCATATGCTCTCCGTACCAAAGTCCTAAGGACGCCACTACGTTGGTGTGGTGGATGACAACTCTTAGGGTGCAGATACAAATCTGTGTGTGTCGGCTTTCGGTGAACGCTGTGTCCCAAAGTTCCATCTGGTTTTTTTATAAACCATTACGTCTAAAAATGGAAGCATCCCGTCATTTTCAACCTCCATAGTAAATTTGATACGGGGATGAAGACAGCTGAAGAGGTCCAAAAACCTGTTAAGAGCATCACGTCCATGCGGCCATACGAAGAAGGTATCGTCCACGTATCTCCAGAAGCACGTTGGTTGCAAAGCTGAAGTCCTCAGTGCCATAGCCTCGAAGTCCTCCATAAATAAATTGGCGACTATGGGTGACAAAGGACTACCCATAGCCACTCCGTCATTCTGTTCAAAAATGTTACCGTTAAATAAAAAATACGTGGAGGTCAGCACATGACGACAAAGCTTCACCCGCTCTTCATCCAGTTTTTCACTAATCAAAGTAAGGGACTCTTCCAGAGGAACTCGTGTAAATAGGGATACCACATCGAAACTCACTAACAGATCTGAAGGACTCAACTTCAAAGATCCCAATCGTCGAATAAAATCCACCGAATTGGATATATGGTGTTCACATTTGCCAACAAATGGACTGAGAGCAGATGATAAATACTTTGCCAAGTTATAGGTCGGTGCACCCAAATTACTAACAATAGGGCGTAGAGGAACCCCTTCCTTATGCAACTTAGGCAGACCATACAACCTAGATGGGAAGGGCAGCACCAGGATGAAGTTTCTTACGTAAATCATCTGACAACGAACTCTTTTTCAGCATTGAAAGTGTCTTACGTTTGATCCTTTCTGTGGGGTCATTAGATAGTCTTCTGTACGCCGGGTCGTTGAGAATCCATTTTTAGTACATAATCATCCCCTGTCATTACAACCGTGGCATTCCCCTTGTAAGCTGGTAAAACTACTACTTCGTCATCATTCTTAAGGGAACGAATGGCTGCTCTCTCTGCGGAAGAGATGTTATCCCGCGGTGGTCGAGCCCGACGTAATGTGTGCGACACTTCTTGCCTTATTTCCTCTGCTTGATCCTCGGGTAGGCTGTGTACTGCTTGTTCTACAGAGCAAATGAACTCTGTGATAGGAAGTCTCTTGGGAGAGGGCGAAAAATTTAAACCTTTCTCCAATATCGACACTGTGGGCCCATCCAACGCCTTGTTAGAGAGATTAATCACAGTACGCCGACGTTTATCCACTTCTGATGCTGTAGAACGAGAAAGAAGCCGTTCAAATTTCGAGGATTGTCTGGTAACGGCGCTCCTATGTGTCCAATCTGATAGCGCCCACGTGGATTCATCAACCTACTGCCAAACATCCCTTGAAAACTGCGATGACAAGTTCAAGTGTAAACAAAATAAATCTTTGGAAACAATATCCAGCTGTCTGCGGGTAAAACGAATGCGTTCTCTTAAAAGTGCTTGGCTTGCACGTTCATTAATCCTATTAGCTCTCTTACTGTTAATAAAATGAATAAATCTGGCGAAATTAGGAATAATACCTTCGTCATGGCATCTCAGCAAGAAGGCGAGTATACTCAACAGCTTTCCTTTCTTCCTCCGAAGTTTATCTAACTTCTGTACAAGCTTCACCATCTCCTACCCGTAGAGGTACTTCATGTGACTACGTAGGCTTTCCCGGCGTAATAAGTCTTGAAAGTCTTATCGGGTTTGCTGCCGGATCCTAAAATCAACTTGACTCGATATTTCGGCGATCCAACTGTTCGCCATCTTCAGGAAATGCTGCTTCTGCTGATGAGTCCCGCTGAGAACTGACGCAAGATTGCAATTCGACGTCCTATATAGGCCACCGTTCAGTACACGGCGCATGCGCCGCCCATCACGGTTTCTGACTTCCAAGACAGGGAATGACCCCACAGAAAGGATCAAACGTAAGACACTTTCACTGCTGAAAAAGAGTTCGTTGTCAGATGATTTACGTAAGAAACTTCATCCTGGTGCTGCCGTTCCGCCTAGTTTGTATGGTCTGCCTAAGTTGCATAAGGAAGGGGATCCTCTACGCCCTATTGTTAGTAATTTGGGTGCACCGACCTATAACTTGGCAAAGTATTTATCATCTGCTCTCAGTCCATTTGTTGGCAGATGTGAACACCATATATCCAGTTCGGTGGATTTTATTCGACGATTGGGATCTTTGAAGTTGAGTCCTTCAGATCTGTTAGTGAGTTTCGATGTGGTATCCCTATTTACACGAGTTCCTCTGGAAGAGTCCCTTACTTTGATTAGTGAAAAACTGGATGAAGAGCGGGTGAAGCTTTGTCGTCATGTGCTGACCTCCACGTATTTTTTATTTAACGGTAACATTTTTGAACAGAATGACGGAGTGGCTATGGGTAGTCCTTTGTCACCCATAGTCGCCAATTTATTTATGGAGGACTTCGAGGCTATGGCACTGAGGACTTCAGCTTTGCAACCAACGTACTTCTGGAGATACGTGGACGATACCTTCTTCGTATGGCCGCATGCACGTGATACTCTTAACAGGTTTTTGGACCACTTCAACTGTCTTCATCCCCGTATCAAATTTACTATGGAGGTTGAAAATGACGGGATGCTTCCATTTTTAGACGTAATGGTTTATAAAAAAACCAGATGGAACTTTGGGACACAGCGTTCACCGAAAGCCGACACACACAGATTTGTATCTGCACCCTAAGAGTTGTCATCCACCACACCAACGTAGTGGCGTCCTTAGGACTTTGGTACGGAGAGCATATGCCATTTCCGACGCAGACAGCTTAACCCAAGAACTTGAGCATTTGATGACTGTTTTTAAGGAAAATGGATACACCGAGAAACAGATTCGTCGGGCTATGGAATTTGGACCGTCTCCGGAGGTGTCCGAAGAGGAACATAGATCTGTGGCCTTTCTTCCTTATGCTGGAGGCTTATCGTTTAAGATTGGACGAATCTTAAGGAGTTTTAACATTACCAGTGCGTTCCGTCCACCCTCTAAGATTAGGGCTCTGCTCGGCTCTGTGAAGGATGATTTGGGACTTAGGAAACCCGGGGTGTACAAAATCCCGTGTCAATGTGGGAAAGCTTACGTTGGCCGTTCTATTCGCACAGT
Organism: Schistocerca serialis cubense; assembly: GCF_023864345.2. Lineage (NCBI taxonomy): Eukaryota > Metazoa > Arthropoda > Insecta > Orthoptera > Acrididae > Schistocerca > Schistocerca serialis. The sequence continues at coordinate 1,021,135,481 of NC_064639.1, forward strand.
GAATGACAGGTGTGTGGAACATCGCCGTCACACGAGGCTACAACAGCCGGAAAAATCGGCCGTAGCAGAACACTGCCTGAATGAGAGACACAAAATGAAATTTGAGGAAACTGTTGTAATTGCCAACATTTCCGGTTTTTGGAATAGTGTGTATAAAGAGGCGATCGAAATTAGGTTGGCTGATAATTTAATCAACAGGGACAATGGGTTTCCTCTTAGCAAAACGTGGAATCCTGTATTATCTCGCATCAAAACTGAACGTTCTTCGGTGCGGCCTTGATTGCGATATATCGTTGCCAGCAGTGTTTCACTAAGGGCGGCGCCACCTCCCTGTTTTGGAAGTCAGAAACCGTGATGGGCGGCGCATGCGCCGTGTACTGAACGGTGGCCTATATAGGACGTCGAATTGCAATCTTGCGTCAGTTCTCAGCGGGACTCATCAGCAGAAGCAGCATTTCCTGAAGATGGCGAACAGTTGGATCGCCGAAATATCGAGTCAAGTTGATTTTAGGATCCGGCAGCAAACCCGAAAAGACTAATTTTATTGTTTCATTCCTTATTTTATTCATTTAATTTGGGCGTCTTACATATATGAAGAACTTCATTACTGCTGCTTGTACAGGTTATTTTTCTATTTTCGTTTCCGTCTATGAGATGGAACCGTTTACAAGAGGAGATAAACTCATAATTTTATAAAATTTTAATTGTGTTTTTTTCTAATTTTTCTTCACGCAGGATTTCCAGTTGTTCCTATTGATATTTGTTAACCTTCTTCTCAATTATTGTTTCATTCCTTATTTTATTCATTTTATGAGAGCCTCTTACATATCTGAAAAACTTAATTACTACTGCTTGTACAGGTAATTTTTTTTATTTTAGTTACCGAGATGGAACCATTTACAAGAGGAGATAAACCCATAACTTTATATAATTGTAATTGTCTTTTTTCTATTTTTCTTCACACAGGTCTTCCAGTTGTACCAATTGATATTTATTAACCTTGTTCTCACTATCTTGGACATAGTTAAAACTAATATCATATCGTAGATGATTGAAGTGGATGCCTGTTTTAAAATTTTCTTATTTATTATTACTTTCGATCTTACTGGATTCAGTCATTAGAACCGTCATCCACTAGACTACAATTCCATTGTGTTAACCACTGAATCGGTTCAGACTGAAGAACGATAAGTTAGGTGCTACTCTGAGATGCACAGAACGGCGCAAGAGATCAGATCATGACAGGCCACATCAAACTGCTTGGAAGAATGATGAAAACAATAACCCCTCTTTTATAGTATTAGCTGAGAGTAGACAAGAAGTGACATAGGGAACCAATTAGAGGAACTTTTACCCAAGAACTCCCCTTCTTCGGAAGATCTTCATTTTGTCAGTAAACACATCACAGGTTTTCGACTGCATACAGACGTAATTACGATGCAACTTAGTAGTTATTTCTTTTTAATCGATTTTTAGTACGTTTGATTCAAATATGTACCCTACCATAGTTCTAAACTGATATCTTAGTGAAGTGAATGCTTTCAGGAATTCGTTTAGCGACCGGCTTGCGTTATCCACGGTTGCAGAGCAGGCCGAAGAACGAAAGACCATCATCACGATTTTAGCGTAGACCTGCAAGTTTCTAACGTAGAGGGATACAAAGAATACAACCTTCAGGGAAATACTGCATAGTGTACGTCAGAGAACGCTAAAACAGTCTGCATTCCAGAAAGTGTCATCTATTTCCACAAACTGAAGTATAATCACCATGGAAAACGAAATACTCTTTTGGTTGCAAGAGATTGCCTCTAACAGTGGAAGTATATACAAAGCATTGTGAGGATATCTTGGTAGAGCATCTTACTATAAGGAAACAGTACTTTTTCAGATGAAGGAAGGAGCAGAACCCAAGTAGAGATCACAGCATACTGTTCACATAATAAAGAAGTTCTCAGCAAGTTAAATGTGTTATTTCATTGAGTCAGAATTTCACATGACGACTACCCTACTATGCAGGTGTCACTCTCGATTGGACATTATCATTTAAATGGGAATCCACACATTTGTGAGAGGTGCATAGCTCAAGGGTAAATCGCCTCCACGAAGTAGCCGGAAACGAATGGGACGGGGTGATGGTTGGGCGGGGGGGGGGGGGGGGGGGCAAATGAAGATACGCTACGCAGAGCTGCAGCTCCACTTGTGTATTCCTCTGCTGCATATTGTGGCACTTGCACGAGAAAACACCGCCCACGTAATTAAAATATATACACGCCTGAATGAGGCCACGAAGACCATTACTGACACTGCCAGGGAGTTGTCCTCCTGTTCCATGTTGAATGCAGTACCCATTCCTCCAGTTCTCAGAAGAAAGCGGCCATCGTGTAAATTCTTAAAAAGACAGAGTCCTATATGTTACATATGGTGCTTTCTACAATCTAACAGTAACACGGCTGAAGTCACACAACTCACCTTGGGTCGATCTTCGGGACACAGACGTTTCAGATGTCACCTTGTAAGTAGGCTGTTTATGTTTTCTCTATGTAAGTAGGCTGTTTATGTTTTCTTATTGGCAACGTTACGTAGCGCTCAATATGAAAATCACTGGCTGTGCTGTGTGCAGTCTGTGGCTAGTTTGCATTGTTGTCTGCCATTGTAGTGTTGGGCAGCGGCAGCTGGATGTGAACAGCGCGTAGCGTTGCGCAGTTGGAGGTGAGCCGCCAGCAGTGGTGGATGTGGGGAGAGAGATGGCGGAGATTTGTAATTTGTCATGAACTGATATATATATTATGACTTGTGATGATATTAAGGTAAATACATTGTTTGTTCTCTATTAATATCTTTCATTTGCTAACTATCCCTATCAGTAGTTAGTGCCTTCCATAGTTTGAATCTTTTATTTAGCTGGCAGTAGTGGCGCTTGCTGTATTGCAGTAGCTTGAGCAGCGAAGATTTTTGTGAGGTAAGTGATTTGTGAAAGGTATAGTTTAATGTTAGTCAGGGCCATTCTTTTGCAGGGATCTTTGATAGTCAGATTGCGTTGCGCTAAAAATATTTTATGTCAGTTTAAGCACAGTCGTGTAGAATTGTTCAAAGGGGACGTTTCATATGTCGACCCTTAGCCTAGGATACCTCACTGGAATCTTCTGATTTTTTTCTTGTAGTTTGTGTAATTAGTGTAGATTTTGTTTATTGCTAGCGCGTAATTATAGAGAGAATTTCCTTTGTAGTTGCAGTCTTTCATTGTTGTATAGTAAAACAGTTGTGGCATGCATGTAGATTTGCACTAAGTATTTCGCAGCTGCGCTTGCAATTAACTAGATATTATTTTCAGTGCTATGTCAATGTGTTCTCTTATTTTTGATCTTCAAATTGTGTTTTTCTGTGTTGTCGTGTGAAATACTGTGACAATAATGGCGTGTGAAAAACGTAACACTAGGCTCCAAAGTAAACTGAGAAATGACAGTGAAAATGAAAGCAGTGTGTTAGCGCCACCGAGTAATGAATTAACTGATGTTCAAAGTAGTAATTTGGTAATCGTGCATAGGGAAATGGAGCGGGCGGCAAACAATGGCACGGACAGTGAAACAATTAGTGAAGAGGGAAGCATTATCGATCGATCGGTCGGCAACAGCTCGCCTCAGGAATCCGAAATGACAGGACACAATTTTGCAAATACTGTAGATTCAGGTTTTGCGTCCTCACCGTTTTCTCAAATGAGTCAAGACACATTTTCCGCTTGTCAAAATGTGAATGTTGCCGGTGCAAATTCACTGCCGAAAAGCACTGAGGAACATGTTTCAGACACCAGTGCATTGTTATTACAGTTAATGCAACAAATGGGACAAAAGCTTGAAAAGTTAGACACAATGGAACAAAATCTTCAAAAGTTAGACACAATGGAGCAACACCAGAGACAAACACAGCAACAGTTAGACACAATGGAACAACACCAGAGACAAACACAGCAACAGTTAGACGCAATGGAACAAAATCTTCACACCACGCTTGAACAAACACGTGAAGATTTAACTACTGAGTTACATAACATTGAATCGAAATGTCAAAAAGTCTGTAATGACGTAAAAACACAAATTTGTGAGCATTTTCAACCTATTTTTTCGCGGCATGAAAATGCATTACAGAATCACGAAGCAGCCATAAAAGAATTGCAAGCCATTGTTCATGAAAATCATGAGACCTTGTGGGCTAAAATTGACTCAGTTGCATCTACCGATTCGGTTACGCAACTTGCAATAACTCAGGAAAACTTAAAGGACACAGTAGATTCGATTTCAACACAAATGGACATTCTGAAACTTGGTTCAGAAAAACACACTGAGGAAATGTGTTCACTATCGGAGAAAGTAGCCGAACTTTCGGATCAGGTCACTAACTTATCTACAAAGGTAGGTGATGATCTGAATGACACAAGACCTGTAGCCTTCACTGACACTGAAGAGTGTGAACAAATTAGGAAATTCAAACAAAATCAGAATCAGATTAATACGCAACACCAAAGAGAAATCCGGGATGTACAAGATCAGCTGACACAGTTAATACAAGAATTACGTATTTCAGAGGATACTCGCGCCCCAATACGGGAGGAGGGACACAGAAATACGGAACAGCCACAAAATAATAACACAGGGCATTTCGGAAGTTATGAAAGAAATTGGCAATGTGCACCGAATTTTGAGATGGAACGGCCGACACGACCTAACAATGACCGATATGCGACTCGACGACATGATGATTTTGACTATAAGCTGTTCATTACTACACGTAAATTCAAAACATTTAAGAATTCTGGCAACGACATTCATCCACAAGCATGGCTCCGTCAATTCTCTCATTGTTTTCCTCCCAACTGGTCATTGGAGCACAGATTAGAATTTATGTGTGGCTACTTGGAGAATGAACCAGCTGTAAGAATGCGATCGGTAATTCACGATTGCCACAGTGAAGGAGAATTTTACCATGCCTTCCTCTCAGCATATTGGTCTCAAGCCACACAAGACCGCGTAAAACATGGCATCATAATGATGAAACATTTCGAACAATCTGAATTCTCCAGTCTTGTGAAATATTTTGAAGACATGTTGCACAAGAATCAGTACCTGTCAAACCCATACAGCCCCTCAGAACTCATCCGCATTTGCTTAATCAAATTACCTGAACATTTACGACATATTATTTTGGCAGGACGTTGCAAAGACGACATTGAAGCTTTTCAGGGACTGTTACAAGAACTGGAAAGTGACACTGACAATCGCGGATCACAGGAGCACAACAATTACAGATCACATCAGTCGCAATTCCGCGATGAAAGAAATAATAACTGGACGCGACAAGGCTATTCTCACAACACAAATCTTGAGCGAAATAGACACCACCCGTATTTCAACCGTTGGCAGAGTAGTAATAATTACAGGGAAAGATCACCTCTCCGCGGTAGTGACTATCACAGAGACAATCAGAGAAACAGACAATTTGGGAACCAAAATAATTATTATCAAGGGAGACAGAATAACTTTAGACGCAACGGTCCAACGCGCAGTTACGATTCAGGGAGAAATTCTCCACCACTTAACCGACAAGAAAGGAACTACAGGAACTACCGACATGACGACAGACGATGTGATCGTAACGACAGACCTGAATTGCATCAGAACTGGCGGGATTTAAACAGGGCAGGGCCCTCTCGTCACGGTGAATTTGTAGAAGTTAGGTCTCCAAATCCCAATAACGACGCGCGCCAACAAAGAGACAATAGGCAATGACTCATACCGCAGGCAGCCACAAAACGCACGTATGAAACTAACGACGCAGCTGCCGTAGCTAGTAATTACGTAAAAATGGAAGACATTAGGGACATCTTACTCCAAGAACACGACGTAAAACATAACAACATTGCATATCCTGTGATTCACATTACAGTAAATGACGTAAAATTTACGGCAGTACTTGACTCTGGCAGTCCCATTTCAGTAATCAGTGAAACAGCCTTTAGCAAATGCAACAAATCGAACGATTGCCCCACACTTCCGTTACGTAAGATTAAATTACAAGGTGCAATCTTTGGAAAAAGTGTAGATGTGCGCCAACAAACCAATTTAGAATTCTTTTGTCAAAGCCACAGCTTCTCTATGAACTTTCTCATTGTTCCATTATTGTCGACGGAAATTATATTGGGAGTAGACTTTTTGAATGAATGCAAAGCAATCTTAAACTTTCACGATGCTGAAATAGGTTTAGAGAAAGAAGGTAAGTCAATAGCTTTGAAATTTGAAGATTGGCTCTCAAACCATGACGAGGAAATTAATCGGCTTTACCTTCTGTTAGACAACAGTTCGGACTTTTCTACGGAACTAGACACTAACAATCACTCTGCAAGTATTGACAGGGATGATATCGACGGCGCATTTGACACTAATAAGTTAATTCAGAATAAAATTCAAACAATTGAGAATTGTAATGACACTGATAGGCTGGACCTTTTTGAGATTTTACAAGAACATTCCACAGTTTTTACTCACAAAACAGGAACAATCAAGGGATTTCAATACCAATTTCGTGTTCGTGAGCATACTAAATTTTGTGTTAGACCATACGTAATTCCGGCGCATTATAGGGACCGTGTTAGAACAGAAATACAATCTATGCTTCACGAGAGCATTATTGAGCCTGCAGTAAGCTCATACAACAATCCGTTACATGTTGTTGAGAAGAAAAATGGATCGATCAGGCTTGTCTTAGATTCGAGACAAATCAATACTATCATTATTCCTGAAACAGACAGGCCGCAGACGATGGAAGAACTTCTTCAAAATTTTAATGGTGTAAAAGTGTTGTCTTCCATTGATCTCAGATCCAGCTTTTATCAGATCGAACTTCATCCAGAATGTAGAAAATACACAGCTTTCCTTTGTTTCGGCGTTTGTTATCAGTTTCGAAAACTTCCCTTCGGTTTGAACATTTCTTCAGCAGCATTCATTCGCGGGCTAAATTCGATATTACCTGAGTTCTTAAAACGTCACATCACCTTATATGTGGACGATATTCTAATAGCAGAAGCTTCATGGGAACTACATAATCGCATCCTCAACAGTTTGTTACGTATTTTTGTAGAATCTGGAATTACAGTTAACTTGGAAAAGTCTGAATTCGGTAGGACAAAGGTGAAGTTTTTGGGACATATTATTTCTTCTGAAGGCATTCAGCCGGATCCTGAAAAGTTAGAAGCAATCAGAGCCATTCCAGTTCCATCCACAAAAAGACAAGTCCGCAGTTTTCTAGGTCTCGTAAATTTTTACCGTCGTTTTCTGAATATGCAAATTCTTGTTACACCAAAACTTTGTTCTCTCACTGGAAAAAATACTATTTGGAACTGGGACGAACAAGCACAGTTGGAATTCAATTCTTTGAAAGAATCGCTACTTAATGCGCCAATACTAGCTCATCCAGATCTGTCACAAGATTTCTGCCTTAGCACAGATTCTTCTAAAGTCGGTCTTGGTGCCCATTTATTTCAAGAAGCCATAGAAAATGACACTACCGTTCAGAAAACCATTGCTTTTGCTACCCGAGTGCTAACAAAATCTGAAAAAAATTATTCCGTTACTGAATTAGAAGCTTTAGCTATCGTTTGGGCATTTAACAAATTCCGTTTCTTTCTTTCTGGTAAGCACGTAAAAGTATACAGTGATCATCGTGCATTACAATTTCTTATGTCTTCAAAATTAAATCATGACAGGTTAAAACGTTGGGCATTGTTTCTGCAAGAATTCCGCTTCACAATAGTCTACATTCCCGGCAAGGAGAACATTGTTGCGGACGCACTGTCACGCGCACCGGCTGGGCTTGTGAAAAGTAACAAAGAAGGCAACCTCGAGAAAAATTTCAGTATTCTTTACATTCAGAAAGTCGCCTTTGAAAACTTCATCACCACATCTTTAAAAGACATTGCTCATGAACAAGATAAAGATCCGATTTGGAAAGACATCAAAAATAAATGGCATGAAAAGACACACACTCAGATTCGGCATTATTATCTGGTTAGAAACAACATACTGTTCAAACGCTGCACTGTTGATGACAAGCTATGGGTACTTTGCATTCCTGACGATTTTGTTAATAAGCTCATTTGGTACATTCATTTCAGTTACGCACATTTTGGCCCACGAAAATGTTATCATATTCTTCGAACGACTTGTTATTTTAACAATATGGAAAAGCGAATTCGAAGAGTCTTGTCTATTTGTAAACTTTGTCAAAAGGCGAAACCATCTACTATCTCACATCGTGCTCCGCTGTTTCCTATCATTCCTTCTAAATTAAAAGAATTTGCTGCTGTTGATCTCTTGGGACCCCTTGTCAGAACATCCAATGGATTTTCGTACGTTCTAGTCGCTGTTGAACTTACTTCAAAATTTGTTTCTTTCACTCCGTTACGTAAAGCCACTGGACGATCTGTATCCAACGCCTTTGTTAAAAATTTCTTACGTGAAGTTGGCCACGTTGCTAAAGTCATTTCAGATAACGGACCACAATTCAGATCTGCTGTTTGGTCACGCATGCTTCGCAACCATAAAATCAAACCTGTTTTTATTTCATTGTACTCACCACATTGTAATCCGTCTGAACGGATTATGAAAGAAATCAATAAGCTTTGCAGACTTTATTGTCACAGAAAGCATCAGCATTGGGACAGATATTTACACTTATTTCAAAATGTGCTGAATGAAATGCCTCATGATTCCACTGCTTTACCACCCACTCTTGTACTAAAGAATGAAGAACCACCGAACAGAATCAGAGAGCTTGTACCTTTCCCAAATACACGTAAACTTCGACACAAAGACATAATTGATTTGGCTCTTAAAAATATAAAATCTGCAGCAGACAAAAGGAGAAAACTACACGGTAAAGCAAATGCAAAGAAATTGTATATTGGTCAGAAGGTTCTCATTAAAGCTCATTCATTGTCACATAAGAAGAAACACTTGAGTCACAAATTCTTTCTAGTTTACAATGGACCTTACAGAATCCGACGTATACCACATGATAATTGCGTTGAAGTTGAAACTCTGCGTACTAGGAAGAGTAAAGGTTTACACCACATTTCACATGTAAAACCGTTTATTGAAAGACTTGGCATTAATAATATGTTATTTACTTTGTAAAGATGTTAGACATTATTCATTCTGTTTAAATGCTCATGTGTGAAGTTGATGTTTCGCAAGTTATTCTGATCTTCTATGTATGTACTCATGTCATAATTCCTGTAACACTGACGTATATGTCTATTTCTATTCTTTTGTAAAGCCTGTACTACAAATGTTATCTATATTGTTAAGTTTTTAATGATGTATTTTGTACCTTTATTGTATTCTTATGTTATAAAATTGTAATTGTCACCAGTTCATGATATTTTTAACTTGTTAGTTACATTTCACTGCACACGTTTCTGTTGGTCATAGTATATGGACAATATGTGAGAAGTTGGGACTGTTAGTGTTTGCACGTGTGTTAATAATTCAGCAAGGGACTGGATAACAGCATTGCTGGTTCTAAAGACAATTCCAAAAACTTTGTGAGTGCACAAGTGGTGGTTATGGACTTGCTATATTATCCGCAAGAAACTTCAATGGTGATTGTGCACCTGCACAGTCACAACAGATGGCTGTTGGTTATCTCTACAAGGACTGCAGTGGGTCTGCACCTCTGATGGCTCACCAAACCCGTAATTTCTACAAGGACTACAGTGGGTCTGCATCTTTGATGACCCACCAATACCATTATTTCTACAAGGACTGCAGTGGGTCTGCACCTCTGGTGGCCCACCAATACCGTAATCTCTACCAGGACTACAGTGGGTCTGCTCTGTGATGACCTACCTACCAATACTCTTCAAAATTTCGACTGACTCTGCTGTGGGTTTGCTCTGTTGTGGCCCATTACCTGTATGCATATCAAGAGTCAGCACTGTCTTTCCATTGGAAGGACAACACTACTTCTTCAAGACTGCATGGAAATCCACTACTTCCATGTGCATTTTCTTTTACTGCTCAGACTTTGAGAAAAAACACTGCTATTCTACTGTTATGTACGATTAGGACTGTCTTTATGGACTGTGAGAAAATTTTAACTTTTGACCAACATTGTATCAATAAGTGTGTGCATTTGACATGTTTGTTATTGTAATTATGAAAAATTTTATCAAATCATTATTGGCCACTGCCCAAAAAATATTTTGTAAAATTTTTTGTGGGGAGCATGGGGGCTATGTAAGTAGGCTGTTTATGTTTTCTCTATGTAAGTAGGCTGTTTATGTTTTCTTATTGGCAACGTTACGTAGCGCTCAATATGAAAATCACTGGCTGTGCTGTGTGCAGTCTGTGGCTAGTTTGCATTGTTGTCTGCCATTGTAGTGTTGGGCAGCGGCAGCTGGATGTGAACAGCGCGTAGCGTTGCGCAGTTGGAGGTGAGCCGCCAGCAGTGGTGGATGTGGGGAGAGAGATGGCGGAGATTTGTAATTTGTCATGAACTGATATATATATTATGACTTGTGATGATATTAAGGTAAATACATTGTTTGTTCTCTATTAATATCTTTCATTTGCTAACTATCCGTATCAGTAGTTAGTGCCTTCCATAGTTTGAATCTTTTATTTAGCTGGCAGTAGTGGCGCTTGCTGTATTGCAGTAGCTTGAGCAGCGAAGATTTTTGTGAGGTAAGTGATTTGTGAAAGGTACAGTTTAATGTTAGTCAGGGCCATTCTTTTGCAGGGATCTTTGATAGTCAGATTGCGTTGCGCTAAAAATATTTTATGTCAGTTTAAGCACAGTCGTGTAGAATTGTTCAAAGGGGACGTTTCAACCTAAAGTATGCTGCAATGAACTTCCATCCCGCAACCCGCACCAGATTAGAAACCAACTATGAAAGTTCATAGTTTGATGAATCTCGTCGCGAGTGGACGAAACTAAATCTTATCCGAATGGGACATTGATGTGGGAATGTGCTGCATGTTACTGTGGTTGGGAGAACTACCCAGTTCATGCTTTTAAAGATGGGTTGAAAGACTTGCATAAAGTGACATCGAGCACTGCTGTACGATTTTCTGATGTAAACATTGACCTGCAAACGTACCGCAATAATATACAAAAATAATATTGGGTTTATTGAAAGTACTAACCTGACCCTCCCAGGCCAGTATGAGGCCAGAGTCGATTAGCCGGTCGATGAGGTCGTCCAGATGCTGAAGGTGCGGCCAGCCCTTGCGCACCATAATGTTATTCATCTCCCAGTAGATGTCCTCTTGCATTGGCCGCAGCCACTTGCTGGCGGCTTCTTCTTCTATGTAGTCGCCAACAGCAAAATATCCTGAAACAAAGCGTACGTTTCATAACAGAATGAGCAACACGTCAAAAGAAATTTTAGTTCTTATCTAATTTAAACCGTCATACTGTATCTTGCTGGAACAAATTGCTGTCTAGATGCTCTAAGAACCAGGTTTAACAGTGTGTGTGTGTGTGTGTGTGTGTGTGTGTGTGTGCCTTTAATAGATTTAATTCACTTTTTTCTAACAGTACCACTGCATACGATAAATTGGAACAAACAGTATGGCAATTCCATATTCTACATCGGACGACAAAATTAACAGTCTAGCTGATTTTAACCCTGCGAATTCCTATCCCGAGATACTACATTAAAACCTTTGGTAAATTCTTAAAGTGATCTTGCATGATTATGCATTAACTACAGAACGTTAAAGAATATGTGATACGCGTCACATCGAGTCCCTTGTGATGAATGTGTCGTTTTCTTCAGAAATTCAGACTGACAACGTAAGATTGATGACTAAAACAAGCGTTACAAGGAGGTCATAAA